>NW_028262290.1:50008000-50650000 GCF_047370975.1 Nipponia nippon | reverse complement strand
AGAAAATATCCTTTTAATAAGCCCTTTTTACTGCAAGAAGCTATTATTGGTCTCTTCTTTATTGTTGTTTTCATATTTTCAGCATAAACATAATGGGGGGGAAAAGGAAGAGAGAAGCAAGCAGTCAGAAGACAGATGCAGACAACAGAAATGTTATATAATCTGATAAAATGATGAATAAAATTAAAACTGGCTGTCAGGCAAAATGAAAAGCAATTTTGCTTACAATTTTCAGAGTGGCTATGGAAAAGCAGCCAAATCTATGTACTGCATGTTGTCTGTAGTTTATGAGTACACACAACCAAAAAGGTGCTTTGATTAGAAAGAATGCAATGATGAGCACAGTCTAAAATACTGAATAATGCACTCAATACGACTTCTCTGAAAGCCTAGAGGAAATGTTTGAAAGCCCTATTAAAACAGAACAACGAACTAACAGAAGAACTCATTGGTTATGTATTTGGGAAGCGCAGAATAATTCCTACTAGTGACTCCATTAATTAGAACAAATCCCAACTACTGCCTGAGGGCTGCCAGAGACAAGGCTGTACTCCCTACTCTTGCACGAGCAGAAGTCTTACTGGGGTCAAAGGGACTCGTACACAAACACCAAAGGTAACATTTAACCCTCTAAAGATTATGGTGCTGTTCGCTTTCAAGTTACTATGTAAATCACAGCAAAAACCAGGCACCAAACGGTAAGTAAAGGGGAATGATGCAACAGACATAGGATTTTTCAAAGGAATTTGGTGCAGCGGTAGGTCCCACATCACAATGAAACTCCAGGGCAATTTGGTCCTTTCTCCTATAAATGCCTAACAATAACATCCCTCTCTAAGACTATGCTTACTCTGCTCATCTAGCTAGAATGCATCTGCAGGAGAGAGAGGGATGGTGAAAATTATATGATCTTTCCTCATGCTTGGGCACAAGAGTTGAGATGGGACTTGAAAAGAGACTTATTCTTGTTTGTCTCTCCATTCTTTTCCATGATTCAGGGAGTTAGCAGGTCACCTGGCAGAACCAAGCAGGATTTAATCCTTCTCTTTGATGCACAACTTGGCTTACGAGGTTTTTCCCTCATCTTCTTACAGAGAAATGGAGATTGGCCCCAACTAGCATAAAAAGTGGGAGGGAAGCTCTCCTCTCACCCTGGGTGCCTGGTGGTAGTGTTCCCCTATACCCAGAGGGCTAAATCGATCACACAGTAAGGAGTTCAGGAACAGAGTTGTTCCACCAGGTGGGAGGGACCTTTCCTCTGCGGTATGGCATCGTCTGCTTCCCATGATCTTTTCGAAGTTTTATTTTAAAAATACCCTGCTCCTGCAAGGACATTTTGGGGACAGCCTCAGTCTCCGCTCCGGTCACCCTCTGGCACAGTACAGTTACAGCTTTTTGTCTTTCAGTACAGGTTTATAGCCTTCGGTGTGAGGCAGATATTCCAAAATCAGGCTGTTGGCGGAGTGTGAAAACTAGATGTCAGTGGTACGGTACCCTAAGATAGTTGGTCACTTCAGTGATGCAGGTCCACTCCTGACCTTTATTCCCACAACAATGTTGCAAATATCTTAAAAGAGGAGACTTCCTATCTGACAACAGCGTAATCAGCACCAAAGCCAGTAACTAACACACACTGTCTGTTTATGGTTCACAAGGCATCACATTGTTAATGAGCAGATAAAACAAGAAGAAAGGGCTGTTCTTTGTTTACATCACTCCCCTCATAAGCAACAGATGTCCTGATAGACTAGACTGCATTGGCTTTGTTGGTTGAGAACCTCCCGCTGGCCCTGGATGAGAACCAAGCATCCATACTGATTTTGTTACAATTGTCAGCTACTTTTGTTACTACAAGCCATGAACTGTTGCTGAGTCATCTGTGGTCCCACGGGCACAGAGGAAATAATGTATGGAGTCATGCAGTGACTCCACGTATTGTTTTCCTCCTAAGATGACTACTGCTTGCTCACCCAAGAGTGCTTTCTTGTGGGGTGCCACACAGTTGCCTGACATCATCCTTCCTGGTGACTGCGTACATGAAGAAATGGCCAGCAGACTCACATTCCTCTGATTTCTGTCAATAACACTGAATGATTTACATGTGTTTTGCCAGGACCAAGATTTAGGTGAAGACGACCCATCCAACACCCAGTCCAGCATACTGGCAGTGAGTCACGGTTAGCTCCCAGAGGCACAGAAAGACCACATGGACTCTTTCCAGAGGGGCAAACATGCCTGAATTCTGTGGTGTTGTGCTGGTCCTGCTGGGTTTCCATGTTTTGGGCTACCCAGAAAAAGTCGAAGGCCAAACAACCTTCTTGTGTGATGTCAGAGGCTCTCATGGTTCAATGCATAGACTGAAGTAGAGATTACCCTCATATTCTCCTACAGAATTTCTTCTTTAGAGCACTTCAAAACTTCAGCTGATGAAAGATGCAGAAATACCATTACTGAATAAGGTTTTATACAGGGAACAGCATTGCTCTGTGTTTTGTTACGCACTTTGACCCTCAGATTCCTTTCGGCGATAGCTTACGGTGCTGCTCTTATCCACCAGTCTTACTTAACCTGGGGCCTATACATGACAGAGGACAGATTTCCTGAGGTGCTTCACTCAAAGAACACTCCTCTGGTTAGCTCCTGAAAAGCTGGCAGGTGCCCTCTGTAAAATCTGTAATTGCATGAATTCCATTTCCCTTATTTTATCACAGTTTAGATTTGTCAGCTTTGATGCTGCAGGGCCAATTTGGTGTGGGTTGTGTTTTGGCTGACATGTGCTACAGGAGGAAAGAAAATGGGGAAGAAAGCTATAGTTGAGGTAGGGAATAACTGTGGAGAGTTTAAATAGCATTTGCATACTGATCCTAATTATTGCTCCCATTTTCACGATCCCTGGCAAGCACAGTTTTATAAACTGAAAAAACAAGCTCGTGTATTTATTTGTTCTCACACAGGGCTTTTTGTCATGACAGTCTATAAATGCCTACCTTGATGTGCCATCAAGACTTCCTCCCTTAAAACATTTTTCTCAGCCTCTTCGGTCATGGAAGCTGCGGGTGTCAGTCAGACAGTGTGGCTTTGAGGGGGGGGGGGCAGGTACTCCTCAGATGCGTTCAGAAATCAAGCATTCATTATGGCATATGCCACCGAGAATGACTTGTTTTTATATTCTGCTCAGTGAACCAAGATTATCTACTTCACTGAGAAGAACTATGTAGGAGACCATCTCCTTTGTTTATTCTGTTTTCAGACAGACAAAAGGCAAGTTTGATGAATGACACATGGATGCCTCAAAACGTTGTTAACTAGAACCACTCTATGGTTTCCCACTCCAGAGCTTCACCCTGTCTCTGATAACATGGCAGTCCCCCACACTTCCAAAGGGAAACTGCCTTACATCTTACCCAAAAATGCTTTTCCCCCTTAAAATACAGTGGCAAGGCTAATTTTCTTGTCAGTGCAGGTTACAGCTTGTTGGTCCAGATCACATTTGCAGTGGGAAGTAATGTAATGCTCCCTTTTGATTTCTCCTGGCCAGCAATCACTTCATTTCTGAAGCAGAGTGCTGTGTGAGTCTGCTCTATAAAGCCCTGTCTCATGAGCACTGTAGATGTCCTCGAGGCACAAGTCTGATAGTAGTCCAGGTAACTGTGAACACCACCTGAGCGAGGCACAGGATAATAATAAAGATGGCAGTAGTGCCTATACTTCAACACGTTATTCTCCTTTGTTTTCGTTTTTTATATTTAAAAAACAGTCAGTGTGCTTCAGCTTAAAAAGAATGATAAATAAATCAATGATTTGAATCTCCTCAAGATTTTTTTGAGCCTTATCTTTAATAAGATCTCAAGAAAAGACCTGTGAGTATTCTCAAGTTACTACCACTCAGCAGCTGAGCTAGCTGTCTGCAGCAGGGTCCTTTCCATCACATGTACACTTGAAGTTTGGGTTGGCGATACTAATAGCACACCCTTGAACTGTGTCTCCATTCTTCAATGTGACACTAAAAGTGGACTGTGCTGCTCTGGAGCATTTTGTCAGCTCACAGTGAGTGAAAGATCCTCCCCGAGGCTCTTTTCTCCTTAATATCATGCAGAATTTCTGCCCTCTCTTTCAAAAGAAAATTCCTTGTTTAACTTCTCTAGGGTCACTATATACTGGTGCAGAAAAACAGGTGTAAGACAGGTCTCTCTTTCATGTTAAATTTCTGTATGCTTCAATTCTCCGTAGATGATTCACATAATTTCTGGATCAAATTACCTGGTTTTAACTACTGACAGGATCAAATTAACAAGGAAAAAGGGAATATAAAATGAAACACATTGTAATGAGGGTGTGACACACAGAAGTACTGCTAACAGACCGAACTCTGTTCCCCTGTTCAGAAAGGTACCTGTACGCTCCCCTAACTTACAGCAGGCCAATAGTGAACAGACAAATTCAGCAGGCTGAGCAATGCATTTGAAGTTAACTACACCTCTGCCTTCAGTGATTGAAAGCCTCTGTCTCCTGGATTCAGTCACCTGCGGAGTTCAGAGGACACAGGTGTGAAACTACTGTTTTCTACAGAAATTCGTATTTCAAAGAGTTGATTCTATGAAAGGACTGTCACACTATGCAGACAACATACAACATCAACAACCAAGTTAAGCGGAAACCAGTACATTTCTGTTCTTTGCAAATCAAATACACAGACCTGGCACATCCACACTGTGCGTTAAAGCAAACATAAAATACCCGAGTTACTGGGGATTTTGCCAGCCCGGGAACTGAAGCAGCATCCTGAGAAAGAGAAATTGTTTGCTCACAAGTTAATACAACTCTCTTACTTAGAGAGCTAAACTATCTCTGCATGGCATCATACCATACCATACAGACATAACACAGTTACTGCTCACTACTGCAAGGGTCTTTGTGCTGAGATCCATTCTACTCCATCCTATGCAATAAGCTTTTCTTCTTCATCACCCTCTTTCCTTTTGATACCCAGATCACAACAGAAAATTCTGGCTAACACCACCAATACAGGGCCAGGATGTCCATTATCTGCTTGTGCTTAGCCTTCCTGTACTTCAGTAGACATGCATATTATGAACTAAGAGTTGCTGAACAGATTCAGCTTAAGTTCCCAAATTAATCTGATTATCACACTGAGCACAAGGTCCTTTCCTCAGGTATTTACTTCTTCACTTGCTCTAGCAAGCACCAATAAGTAACAGCAAATACAAGGCCAAAGAAGGCTGCCACAGTAATACCTAACTACTACTTTTAGAGAAAAGGTTAATCTTTGTGTGAGTATGTTGAAGTGACTACATTGAAATCTAGAGTTCTGTTCCCTTATTTTGGATGCTAGTTCTGCTTTCAGCGTCACTTAAAAGCACAGAGATACAGTTGTGTTTACTATTTTGTCTGGTCACATTTATTCATGCCAATATTTAAATCTTTTAAGTTTCATAAAATAAACTGGAGCAGTGATAAAGGTGGATGAACAGAGACTTGTTTTGTTAGCTTTCTGTGCAATGTGACATAGGCCTCAGGCACCTTTGTATCCTTTCAGCTATTAAGATATTTATTCAGCAATTAAAGATTTTAGCAATCATGTTCTCCACTTCACCTTACTTACACGATTTGCCATTCTTCCACAGAAGCATTTCTTCCACAGAAGACATTTTACACGTCTGCAAAACTACTTAGACTGGAGATCCATTTGCAAGTCATAATCTCATTTCAGTGAGTAGCACATTATGGTCAGTAAACTAAATGTTGGGTATATTTTTATGCATACCTATTTTCAAATCATTTGAACAAATTTATATGGTATATAGATATGCAAAACAGCTAGAGTTAACAGATGTTGCCCTCTAATCTTTAAAGCCTCATCCTTTACTTTGGAGTTGCAGAGATAGGTATTTGAGATCTCAAATAAAACATTCACTTCTGAATACAACTCTATAAATAGTAGCAATTTGTTTAAGGGCTTGCTATACTTTTCATAAAGAAAGATTCCCAGAAAATGTTTTCCAAAATAGAAGCTTTGATGGGTAGGACTCAGTAGTTTAAATCAGTTGATAACCTTGTAGCAAAGCACTGTTGGTGCAAGTTTTATACCTCCAGATCTTACTTCCCAGTCAGGTTCCACAAAGCCTAAATTCAGAGTCACAAGAATTCAGTTTGTATCCCAAATACAATGGTATAATCTGTCATGGCAAAGGACAACATGGAAACCAGTTCAGTACTATTACAGCTACATGGAAATCCATTGCGGGAGTGACTGGTAGTATATGCATGCACCATGACTTTCTTTGTAACAGTATTAACTGGCATAACTAGTATAAGGAATAGACTAGCTTACAATTCTAATTCAATTAGTAGGTCTGCTTTGTACAAGTAATTTCATCCTGGAATGTCATATATTCCTATTCCCACCTAAGCCAAGGGGAAAAGGGCAAAGAGCAGTGAGAAATGCAACACCACTGAACAAAGAACCTCCTCTTCACATCCTCCATTCCTCACAGCTGTAACAGAGGATCTCCAGCAGCACCTTCCTACACTTTAACCACATGATGCTATTTAAGAACAATCTGAACAGGCAAGGTAGAGTTATCATTATGTCTTTTGTGTGTGTTACTTTTTCTTTTAAAATAACCTGTGAATCTTAATGCCCCAAATTTGGAAGTGGAGCATTCCTGAATAACAATTCCCTGGTACACCTTTTCACCTCATATGCAAAAGTTTCCTTCACTCATGACCTGGAAGAAGTAGCGGAAAGCATTAGATTGTGGGATGGTCAAAAGAATAAAGCAATGTGGAGAATGTTAATATTCAGTGAAATTACTTACCTTTGCCTGTAAAGTTAAATTCTTGTCTGACGTTTACTGTTTTTCAGTCTGGGAATAATTTCTTTATGCTTCCTCAGCTTAGAGAAAACAGTGGTACTTCTGGGCTCAGGCCAAGACAAGAGCCCATTAGGCGTGCCAGAAAGGTGTCTTTTAGGGGAGGTAACAGCTGAGCAGAGCGTTTCAGGATCACAACTTCAGACGCAAGCACGTATATCTCACCTTAAGTGATTAAGTTCATTTTTTGATTTAATTTTTAAGTACCCTTAGATCTTCCTAGACACTGTGAGTATAAATACATCAAAGGCCTAAGGCAAAAAGGTACTGTCACATCGGGAGTTAAACCCCAGACAGACAGGATTTAAGAGAGACACAGTCAGTAGTTCTTCATCAGTCATTGCAAAATGGAAGTTCAAAATTATTAAAAAAAAAAAAAAAAAGCTGTATGCCTTTCTCTGGATGAAAACATTGAAGTTACTAATTACCTACACGAAGCAGAGGATTCTGACTGTAAGTAATTACTTATGAAAAGTGATGGTAATTTGTCTAACTCACCTACTCTCACCTGGTCCCCTCCACATTCAACTACGCACTCTCTGAACCTCTTTCATGTAGGTTGGCTTTTCAGGATCAGTAATTTTAAATAGCTTAAAATCTACTCATGGCTTAACAATGGAAGAAATGAGTGGACTTTAAACCTATTTTCTTCATGAGGGAGCAATGGCTTGCATTAATTTTCTTGTCGGCAATCAAGTAGAATCATTTCCCCAGTTTTTTCCTCAAATCTGCACTGAATAACCATGTCTGTTCTTTCATTTACAAATCTTCTGAAAGGCAAATAATCATAACACAAAAGTCCTGAAAGTGAGAAACAGTAGTCATTGATGTTGGGATTTTTACTACTCGTAAGTTATTTAAAAAAAAACGCAGATCAAACACACAGCTACATCATTTCCCTTTCTACCAGCACAAGAGTCTTCCATATTCTCAGCAAATGTAATACAGAAAGGAAGAAAGCTAAGAAATTTAAAAAATAAATGAAAAGTGGGAGGGAAGACAAGAAGTTAGAAAGACATGGCCTTGAACAATGAGGCAACGCGGAGGTTAATATTCTGTGAAATTACTTACCTTTATCTGTAAAGGTAAATTCTAGTCTGAAGTTTACTGGCTTTCAGTCTGGGAATAATTTCTTTATGCTTCTGCAGCTTAGAGAAAACAGTGGTACTTCTGGTGATGCTAAGAAAGCAGGCTTAGTGAGCGGGTTTAATTTTAAATAACAGGGAGGAAACAAGTCACCAAGCATGCCTTAGACTGGAAATAGGAATTTTATTCTTTCCTCCTTCCTGCTCTAGCTCATAGAAAACAGTGCAGACTGGGTACAGAAGAATTATGCCAAAGAACATATGAGGACTCATTTTATGAGATCAGTTTTGGAGTTGCAAATTCTAAGGTAAAGTAACTTTACTTAGCTATTCGTCTTTGAATGATTAATCCACTCACTGTATAAACTTCAAATGAACTACATAAATCTGAGCCAGGTCTATGTTTAAAAAAAAAAAACAGAAAGAAGGGGAGAAGTATGAGATCCTGCAGGCATTTTGCTCAGACAGGCTTAGTGTTTCTTAAAATATGGTACGCCTGATTATGCTCATAAGGTCTGGAAAAGGGGAACGCTACAGTCTTTACTTACACAATAATATAACGTTACACATGTCATTTTAGAAGCATTTCACCAGTGTAGGCTAGCTAGCCCCGTACAAAAATAGATACTTTTTGGAACCATGAAATGACGTACAGTTTCTTGAGGAAAAAATAAGACAACTGTCCATGTTTCTCATAGATTAAATGCTAGTAAAAAGCTAATTGCAAAGTATATTTTTAACTGAAACATACAACATAATTATATTGGAATTTTAACATACAACACCTTTAAGGGCAAACACTATTATACAAAAGGCAACTAAAGAGTTCTATATTGGAGCCATGTCCCTAAAGCTAATATGCAATCTAATTAACTCACAGTGACTCTTCTTTCAATCTGATTTAACTGCTTATTGAGAAGCAGTAAGAAAGAAGAATCTTTTATCCAGCATTTTAAGCAATGTATAAGAAAAAGGAGAAAGAGGATACTATAATGAACAACTTAGAACCAGTCAAAAGTTGCAACATCTTTTTATAGAAAAAGACGCTTGCTGAAAAACGTGTCTGTCTTCCATCCAAGAAAAGACACTTCCATAGTAGAGGAATTGTTAAGAACCATTTTTACACTCAAAGTAAAATTTCTTCAGTTCCAGTGTCACCAAATGCAATTGCAATGTGTAATCAAAACTTATTTTTAGTCAATAGCAAAACAATTAATATTCTTTTTCATTTGTTTGTAAAAGATGTCGTTCTCTGCTCTTCCCATTCCCCCTCCTCAGAAGTAGGCATGTAGTTCTGATAAAACTATATACTTCGTTGTTAAGAGAATAGCTGGCAAGCCTATAAACTATGCAAATAACATTTGGATTGCAAATCACATTTACTACACTTGGCTGATGGAAGAATGATTATTCCATGTCTCAATCCACTAAGAACATACTGACTACCTAAGTACACAACATTTCCTGTACCTCTAATACCTTCCACAGTTTAGTAAACACATTCCACATACTACAGCAAAAGATTTCAAATCCAAACTTTTCTTCCACAGAGTATCCTGTATTTCTACATCCTAGAATGTTACGGAAGGAAAGGGAGGAATGCTGCATGCATTTTATGGCAATTGTACCAGGGTCTGTTACAACACATGGGTTGATTTTTAAGCTGTCTAATAAGAGGCAGAACCCCAAGCCCCAACAAGTGTGTACGGGAAAGCATACATTATGCCCTCTATCGAAAATTACGTAATTTGACAGTAAAATGTGTAAGTAAGCCCATAATTACCTTAAGTGTCTGCCACACAGTCAACCCTCTGGGCTCACAAGTCAAAATATTGTGCTAGAGCTCCCAGAGAACAGAGGTAAGGAGAAGAGGGAGGGCCAGGATACTTTAGGGTTAAACACTACCCTGAGCCGCTTCCTCGACCCCATGATTCAGAATCGTGTGGGACTGACAGCCCTTGCATGCAGAACAGTTTCTACAGCTATGGCTGGGTTATCAGGGCCAGCCTCCCTCTGTGCACGGTAAAAGAGCTTGTGCTGTCAGTTCCCTCTGAAATGAAGGAGTGACAAAGAAGAGTCATACCGTTTTGAAACACGGAACTCCCATGAGTACTACTCACCTGAAAAACAAAGCATCAGCCATTTTTTGGCAATGCATATGTGGAATAATCCACCCATTCGCATCTTAAAAGTTGCAGTGCAATCTGCTTTTTGCGGACAGCAGAGATCCTGTGGCATCTTTCACAAGAGCAGGAGGTTTGCCACATTATTCTTGGCCAGAGTTTCCTGTCTCCCCCCACTATGTCTCATGGGTCTTAGCTGCTGTCTTCTGCAAAGCTGGCTACATTTCATGGCATTGTAGATAAATAGTTGCAAAAAAGATTTGGAGCATACAGAATGAAAGGCATTGTGCAATTCTTACAGGCATATCAAATATAAGGTTTGCCCCACGTGCAAAGAACAATACTGACACACTGCACATGTATTTATTAATCAGTTACATCTGCTAGCCCCTTTCACCACCCTCACAGCATCAGATCCACTAACGGAGGTGCAGTTTCAAAAACATTTTAAGAAAAAATCTGTGGGACTCACAGCATACAGAGATTCACTTTGATTTCGTATCCAAGCCTATGAATTTTGCAATAGGTAGAATTTAGCCTTTAATTTGTATTGGCCCCCTTTCCATACCCATAGAGGAGAACTACACACGTAATTTTTAAGCACTTTAGGCACTGTCCAATAACTGAAATGCAACAGAAAAGGCAACAGCCTTTCATGAAACCAACTCAGTATACACAAACTCACCCTCAACAATAAATCAGGGCTGGCTATGCCTGCACTGAGAGATGACAAAAAAATATAAGCTCTGTGGAATACCAAACACTCTTTTGCCCTGTGCTATGAGGGGTAAATGTTCCTACTACTTTGGAACTTCTTGAGATATTTTCAGTGGTATCCACTATGGTATATTCCTAAAGAAACATTACACAAAAGCTGGAGCATTTATAAAAATTATCAAAAAGTGATCAAATCAAGAATGAGACTGTTGCAATGGATGACTGTGCAAATAACAAGATGGGCTATAGACCCGAGATTGCATCTGTGTTCTTGGTTCCTGTAAAAAGCATCATCAAGTCCAGCAGAGGCTGTAGAATGAAACTAAGTATATTGAGTGAGTTTCAGTCTGCTGTTCTTGCTGAAGTACTCAACAGGAATAGCAGCACTATTCTGGAGACCCTAGGGGCAAGGAGGGAACAGAGACAAAAAGTAGAAAAGTGAAGAGTGAAAAAGGAGGGAGAACAGACAAGAAGGAGAGCAGCAGTGGGATACTTCAGCACTAGAGAAAACCATCTCCACCCTTCTCAGCCAAAGGGAGAACTGCAGGGATACCTGACCTGCTGAGAGCGGAAAAGGCAATAGAAATAAAAGCACACCTCCCAAAACACTCAGTAAGAGAATGGAAAGTATAAAGATAACAAGGACAGAAAAGTAGAGAGCCTCAGTAGCAAGAAGCAGCATACCAAATAACAAGAGAAAATCAAAGACAATGAGAGGTGGAGAGGGTCACAAAAGAGGCAGTATCTAATTTTAACGAGATAAACTGCATTCTTCCATTTTCTCAGCCTTTGCTTTTGAGAGCACCTGTTATCATGGCAGACAGGGGAAGCTTTTCTACTTTCAAACTAACCTGCCAGGGGAAACTGATTGCAACTACAGGGTTAATACCACAGCCTGACAGTTGTTTGGGAAATGCTATTTGGAAATAAGTTTGTTAAGCACTGACTATTTTGAAATGATAAAGAGCACTGGAAAGGCAGAGGTCTGAGTGCCACGGAGAAGAATCCTGAGAGCAATAATAAAATCAAATGAGAATTTGAACTCACTAGTAGAAATCCTGCCCTCAACGAACATAATAACGACATTTCCATTGGTTTCAGTGAAGCAAAGATTACAGCCAACAACTGATGGACATAAATTGAAAAACATTCTCCAGTCATGCTACATAGATGCCTAGTGAAGGAAAGACTGTCCTGTAATGCAAAATATTCTAATCATAACATGACAAAAAAAGCAAATACTAAAACTGTTTTAAGCATTTCAAATGCAGTTTAGAAGAATAATTAGAATCATACAGAAATCTAAGGTTATTGACATATTAAAGTAGTTCAGGACAAAGGATGTGTTGCTTAGAAACTGAATTTACAGGAAAGATCAAACATGCTCAGTGTTTTGCAAGAATCCGAGCATCACTTCTGGCCACATACTGAAGTCACATAATGGCAATAAGAAATAAACACATACATATGAAAAATTATTGATGTTAATTAATGTGTTAACAGTAAAACTGATGTGTTATGCACTCATGCTGAAGCCTGCATTTGTCAGAGAAAGGTAAATTAGCAATTGCCGTTTCATTTCCCTACGCTTTGCTTTTACAGCTGGTAGAAGGTTTGCAAAGTACTTGAAAAACTTGACCCTTCTCCAGCCTCCCCCGCATGAGTCACCCAACCTTCCTTCAGTCATTAGGCTGCACTTCCTGCTGGGATCCAGCAGTAAAACAAACGAGAGACACCAGTTCTGGTCACGCTGAGGGAGGTAATAAACCAGTGACAGGTATTTTTATGAAATTTAAATTGAATTCCCATATATTATACATATCGACCAAGTGCCAATCCATGGCACTATCGTATGAAGAGTTCTATTTCAAAAGACATTTCGAAGCACTCCAGTTCATTCCCTGTCCTGAAAGCATGCTTTCCTTGTTTACACACAGGCAAAATAATTTACTGCGGTTTATGTGCTTCAGAAGTATTACAGACAAAAATATTAAATCAATTTACTTGTATGTGTATAAACTTAACATTATTTTGATAACATTATTAAGAGTAAATTTAACCTAAAATTTCACACATAAAGTTCCAGCATTTCATGTCATTATTAAATCTGTGTCAAATACTCTTTGCCAAGTTTGAGTTTTTTAGCAGTCAACTGCCAGTATACCTTTTCTAGTTTGTTTCAGTTCACCATGATAACTCTCAGTTCTACCATGTCTTTAATACATCCATATTTCTGGGAAAACCCCACTTTCCTCCCCCCAAAATAAATCTCCGATGAAGCATCCATGGAGAGAAGTGATCATGCTTAGTCAGCCAAATTTAATAACAAATTTACCCTTTTCTGTCCACAGACCCTCCTGGTATTTTAGTTCCAAACTTGCCTGCTATTACACTAACTGTGCTAAGAGAACTGCTGTCCCCATTATCTCCTTGGGTTCATTCCACAGTGCACACAGGAGACACAACCCCTTTAAACTTCAAGGAGTTCCCATTGCAGTGTAGAAGAGAAAAATTCAGAGATTATGGAATAATCATCTCCAAATCGATCAATTTCCCCCTGAAGGTAAAAAACTGAAAGAAAGAAAAAAGTTGAACAGTTCCAGCTTGCCTTCTTGAAGGGAAAGTACCCCCGGGGCATGTTGTAGAATGATCCCCATCTCTTTCTCCTGATGCTTATTAAGAGGTCATAGATCTCAGTTACACTACAGCATTCCCAAATGATATCTCCAGCTAAGGACTATGACCTCTTAGTACAAGTACAGGGATATAAAATTAAGAATATTAAGGGTTCACATTAAGAAAGAGTTTGACTCAACTATCAGTCATTTTGGAAGAACAGTTGTAATTAATGGCATATCTAGTGTCTTGTAAAAAACAGAGGAGCTTTAGTAAATGGGACTGCAGGCCCTAGTGTTTTCCATAGGTGCAGCACCCTGTGCCGGGGCTAAATTTCTACCTGAACATCACAGTGGATTTCCTCAACAGAGTATTCAATACAATAGGTCTTCCTCAAAAAGCACAAGGTATGGCTCAGAACACCCTGGGTGAATTAAGATGTGCTTTCTCTTTGTCTTAACCCTATTCCCTCTAACTAACAGAGTCACAGTATGGAAGTGGAAGTGATCTTACAACGATCTCAAACAGGTTATTACGCCAAGACCAGGCAGGGACTGGAATGTCTTTAAGGACCTTTCCCCTCCAACAATTCTCTTTTTTCATAAAAAGCAGGGTTTTTACACCCTCCAGATGATGCTTGAGAGGATAAACTGAGCCCATATAGGTGGTGTGTTAGTGAACCACCACATCACCCGGAAGCCTTAACACTCTACAGCTGATTGTATAAACACGAATTAAGGTTCTTCTACAGCTGTATTAAGCAACGTGTTAAAGAGCTGTGGGGCATTTTGTTACATTTGGCTTTCAAGCTATGAATTTAACTGCTGAACATATAAGTAATGATAATCTGTTGTACCTCCCATTCCGTTCATTTCTAAATGGTAATTAAAGCAAGCACCAATAATAAAAACAGCAAGTATTTCAAGAAAATTATTTTAGAAGGTGCAGGAAATTCACCTCTTAAAAAGACTAATTTGTCATGGCAACAAGACCCATTTTGTAATACGCTGACAGTATATTATAAATATTCCAGTAAAATAGAAGCATAGAATAAACAACAGGTATTTACTCTACAGTAACTGATTCTCGGAAACACTGTAGTCAATACGGACTGTAGGTGTATATATGTGCATACATGCAAGACAATCATTGTTTTATTTTTAATAGTGTGTCTATTAAAATCATACACATGAATTCCCATTGTACTGGGTAAAGGTCAGGGTAGCTATGACCCTGTATCAGCAGCAGCTTTACAATTCAAAGTCTGTATTACTGAGGACTGTGAAAAGCAAGACAAGCTTGGCCACAGGATCCGTATTGATTACAACAGTAATTGGAAGCAGCATAGTTATCATAGGGTAAGTAATGACTATTTTTTCTTCTTCACATATGTGCCAGTGTTGATGATTCCCCCTGCCCCCTCCCTTCTCTCCCCTGCAGGCAACCGTCTTCCTTGGACAATGAGAATTCGGAATTTCAGCTGCACAGATCAAATAGTGATTATAGTACTGCTCTCCCAAAACTGGAAGGAGCTCTGGCAGTTACGTCCTCCACACAATGCCTGATAAAGGTCAGTGGATTACCTCATGTCATCACCTGGCAGATCTCAGAAATTGGACTCTCTTCTGAAACAGGCGGGAGATGTCACTCAAGCACTGGGAGAGTGAAGTTAATATTCAGTAGGAAAGACACAGTAGCCAAACGGTAACAGAGAGATACCCTGTACTGCCCATTTGGAAATGCTCTGTGAGGAAACGGCTTGACCTTTAGAACACCCAGCAGTGGCTATAAATAAATGGAGAAACAGACTGTCAATGTAATAAAGCAAAGTTCTGGATCTAGCTAGGGCAGATTTTCAACAGAGTGCCAGGGAGGCACTTGAACTAAGTCTGAAAAAGCTAGGGAGCTAGGCAAGTCAGTGCTTAGAGACAGGGACAATGATGTAGAGCTAGCTTGGTAACCACAAAATACCAAAGCCAGAAGAGAAACTATTTATAATGTTATCGTGGCCCCTCCCAGAGCCTAATGCTATTGCACTCACCCACAACGGCACGTCAGGTATGCCTAACTGGTGCTTTCACAGTCCCATGTCAAAAAAGCACCACATAGACATGTCCTCTGGTATAGCTTAGGACTACGACCAGAAGTCCTACTGCTGAGCATGACTTGGGAAGAAGATACTGAAGTAAGGTATATTGTTTACATAAACCTCTGAGTACATGCTGAGAAACCGGCTCTGAGTGACTGGCGCATCGGGTCTTTTAACCTGCAAAACAGTGTACTGTTGTCCTCAATATTCATTCCTTATCTTCAATGAAAGAGTATTTACTTGAGAAACTTTGAGCAGAAGTGATCAAAACCATGGTTCAAATGTGTGATGCCCAAGTCCCAGGATGACTGGATTCATGTTCCGGACAGGAGTGTATACCTTGTGTGTGTAACAGTACTTTGGCCAAACGCTGCTGCCATATTCCATTTGCCCAGTAAGGCATGGGTTGCTGCAAGATGAGCCCTAAGAGCCCCATACATGATGCTAGATTATTCAAAAGACAGTTGAGAGACAGTTGTACCAAGAACTAGACCTGGTAACCCTTGCACTGGAGCTGGCTACACCAAACCCCTTTGCCAATGAGAGAACTACAGTCTCCAGCGGAGTGGTTGCTGCTGCAGACCAGGACTTCCTGGGCCAGCAAGGAGGCGTCTCTGTCCATGGTACTCAGCGAGGGAACTGCTTCCTCACTGGTGCAGGGACACCAGGTCTGATCCGGTATCTTGCCATTACGCTGGGAGTTCAGGTTCACACGGCGTAAAGTCCTTGGTGGACCCACACAGGAGATAAGCCAACCAAAGCTATCCTTGCCAGTATGTGCTAAAAGAATCACTTGCCTTTTTTAGTGATGGAAAATCAGGCTAGAATAAGGGGAAAATAGGAAGCAAAATTGAGGAAAAAAATATCAATGAAAGATATACAGGAAGCACTCAAAGCTCCTTGGAAGACACCACCACTTGCTTCCTCTCCCACCTCCAAACAGAACAAATGTTCTGGCATTTACAATTAATGCTCATGAACGGGTTTATTACAGGGGTTCCCCGAGTCAAGAACAACAGTTCCATGATACAGACATCAGCTGCTTTCATTTACAAGAGGTCACTGACAGACAACTCAGGAAGTGCAACTGGCTGCTTTTAAAACACCCAGGAGGTGAAGATCTACTGGTTTTATGACTGATTAACAATCTCAAGAGCAGAGATTAATGCTTTCCAAGCAAAAGGGGGAGGAGTTTATGCGTCCTTGCCCATGTTGGCTGTTCATCATGGATCTACTGCCTCTCAAGGTAAGCACAGAGGTTTTGAAGAACAGCAAGAAGGCTATGCAGCCTACTTTCACAGCTTTCAGCTCCAGCGTATACAAGTTCCCTCCATTTCTGAGCAGTACCAAGCTAGCTATAGAAGTACTTATACAGAATTTTGATATGAAAATCTAAGAACACAATTATTAAGACCCTAGGAGCATGCAGTTTTGCATATGAAGTTCTGTGTGGCAGATTCTCCAGATTGCTACAATTATAGCAGGCCTTGGCCATTCTGTAATGTATATAAATCTTCCATCCAAGTCCACTGACAGGCTTTACACTGCTCTCTGAATTCAAAATTATGATCTTTGGAGACAGAGGCTGTAGTTACCACCCTATTCCCCCTTTTCCCCAAATATCAAGGACTTGGAGTTGCAGTATGGGTCCTGGACCACATAATTCTGAAAGGATGCGAGTCCATAACTTGCAAAGTCAAAGAAGTGCATTGAACTACCATGTGTGTTGGCTGGGACAGGAACCTGGAGGAGAGGGTCTGCTTTCCACTGTCTCAGTCAAACAGAATGTCATTTTGTGGAAAAGAAGTCAGAAGCCTGTGGTCCAAAGCAAATGGAAAAGTAGAAGCATGTCTCTGTAGTACAGCAACTGGGAAGCCCTCTAAGGAAAAAGAGAGGCCTAAGCTCAAGTCCCCAGCCCAAGCACTGTTTGTCTTTCACTCAATAACTGTTAAATGTAAAATCCATATACAGTCCTTGGTGCAGGAATTCTCAAGAGAAACGGGGTGACTCTCTCAAGTGAAGTAACTGTACTTGGCAAACAGTGCTTGGCAGCATGCCACTAACTGCAGTGAGGCAGATGAATATGCTTTTGGTGCATCACAGATCTAACTTCTTAGGGTCCTTGTCCTCAGAAGCACTTTTATCAAGTTCAGATTTTTCTCTGTACTGCAGAAATGACCAAGGACCCTTGCCATGTCTCTTTTCTCCACACAGATAGTGGAAACTGAAAAAAACAATGGAAAGGTCTGCAATATATTTGGCCAGCTCTAGGATTCTTTTGCTAGCAGGAAGAGCAATTCTAGCTAGGATATCAAAGCATGACAACGCCAAGTGCTCACAAGATTTATCTTGTAGTCTCACTGTGCACAGCATACATCCTTTGGGACAAAATCCCCTGGAAAGTTTTCCAGTCTTCTAGTGAAGGAGGTGGTCCTGGCATTACCAACTCATTCAGAAAGATGAAAGATTCCTGGGCACTAGGAAGAAGAGAAAAGAGGCAAGAGAAGGAAACCATTACAGTGGAATCTCTAGTACCTCCCATTTGGTAAGCCCATGATCACTCGTGGTGCATGCTGTCTGTGAAGCTGTTAGGTAGCACAACCTCTTATTTCTAGACATGCAAGAAGGTGTTTCTCAATCACACAGAAGGAAGATATCCATGAAGATTAATTTTGGTCATAATTGGAAATACAGAAATACTGACTTAGGTAGAAGTTCCCAGCCTAGTGATATTCCAGTGCTGATGGAGAGCAGCACTCAGAACAACTGGTCCCCAATATATCTGCTGGAATTATTTTCAGATGGCATGCAAGAGGAATCTCTGAGCAGGGCTAGAGAGCAGGACTGCATCTCTTCATTGGCAGGGGATACACAGCTATAGCCAGTAACCTTTTCAACATCAGAAACAACTTAGGGGATAACATGAATGGCTCTCAGCTCTACCTGACATACTTATTCAACCTGTCAAAGCTCTAGCACTAAGCTAGAGCCCAAAGCATAAACCTAAGTCTGCCTAATCACCTAGAGGTAAAATAAATATCCCCAATGGAGAAATACCTTATGTCTTTTACCTCAGAACACCCTTAGCCTTGAAGCTAGGGCTGCATATGATTCAGTAGCCTGCTTTCAGACAAGTTTTACAGCCTTTGATGCCAATGGGGCTAGTAGGGAAGTCATGTAACAAGCACTAGGTCTACTGACATTCAGGTGGAGGATGGCAGTCCTGTGTACCAGCACATCCATTGCTGTTGAGTTATTCAACAACTCAGCCAACTAGACTGGCAGGTTCACTGCATGTTTGACTGCAAGCAAGGCAGCACCATAGGATGCTCCCTTTTCTAGTATTACTCTGGTTATGACCAAGACTTCTGATGCCAAAGCGACCTACAGGATCTTCAAGTGAACCAAGTTTGAGCTGAATGCCTCAGAACACAGAGTCACCCAGCGGAGAGGCAGTTCTCACGTATACAGGGGAGACTGCATAGAGTACGATCCCTGACGACTGAAAGGTGAAATAAACAGCACAAAACACTGTGCAAGGAGATTATACGTCAAGTAGGAGAAGATTAGGTAAAATGTCTGACAAATTGTGCCCCACCAACAGCATATACAGCAGCATTGCAAAAGGTTAAGTTTATTTTCCTGCCGGCAGAAGGAGAGAAGGTGCAGTTGAGGGTATATCAGTAGTGCACCACAATTGATCCTGCATGCATGTTCCTACAGTGAGATCCAAACTGACATACACTAGAAGGACATCAGGTTCATAGCCATGCTAATTGGATCCTTTACTTATATATACAACTTAGAGGATGACAATGTGCAAGTGGCTCATGAGATATTAAATGGAAATGCTGCAGGAAGGATAGAGTGAGAAAAGCACTAACATCAGAGAGAAACACTATTAAATCCATATTTTTATTGCCAATCTTTTGTAATGACTAAATTAATATAGTTCAGCATCTTATCTGCCTGTGGTTACAAGTATTGCAAAGAATTTTTTTGGACTTTTCCCCCCATTTATCCATTATCTGTATTCCACAAACATCACAGGAATTGTCAGCAATTAACATAAATAAATCATCACCTTTTCAGAGAAAGCTTCAGTACAAGAATTTCAGATGATAGCAAAAAATATTACTAAGTAGCTCATGAAGGGCCTGTTCCATCCCCCATTGAAGTCAATGGGAATCTTTTCATTGACTTCAATGGATATTGGATCAGACCCAAATTGAAAAGATCAATAGCACACACATTAGGATAAGAGAGCAGCTATGCCCTCCTCTAGAAAAAGAACATGAGTTCAATTCAAACAACAGATTACAGGAAGGAACCAGTTGGGGAGAACTTTTTTGTTCTCCTTTGAAAAAATCTGCAAGAGAACAGCAATTCAAGATCCTGAGAGCTGAATCTCACAGAGTTGTAACTCTCATCTTCCACTATCCTCTGAATAGGTGGGGGTGACTGACACTTGGAGAGATTGGGACCACTGTTTAATAAACCAGCTCCCTTCTCCACATTCCTGTCTTTGGTTGAGAGTGCAGAATGAAGATTCAATAAAGCGATTTTACTCCTTCCACTGAAGTGTCAAAGCTTCAGAAGAACACATGTAACATTTTCAAATGCAGAAACTAGAAGCCCCAGTATCAATTTGAGAACCTAGAGTGGCAAGCCTCATTTTCAAGCATGTTAGAAAGCTGGTAGAATTAAGGACAGTCAAGACACTATGACACTCAACTCTCATGTTTCATACTCAGGGTCTTACTAAAGGACTGTCTCAAGCCATTGTTTTGCCATCCTGTTTGTTCCATCAACATAATTGTTGATTTTACCCAGTATAACTGTATGGAAGAAGACCCTAAAACTGGGTCAACAAGCACAGTTCATAAATTCTTCCAGTGCAGCTCCCTATGCCTCTCACCTCTGAAGCTCAGTAAAATCCAGACAAGCTCCAGCTGGTTCAGCATCTGAGAAATCAGGGTTTGGAGGGCTTTAGAACTCAAACGTGAACTTCAGAGGCTGACAGCTCTGGCATTTTTACATAATGGACAACTTAGGTAACTCTTCAGTACCTGACATGAGGCCCAGATTGGAAAGATTATACATCAGGATAGATGATACACTCTGCCCTCCTCCAGAGAGAACACAGTTGACCCGAACAACATAATATAATAGAAGAAATTCAATTTTGGTAAATCTCTTGCCTTTCATTAACAACTTAGTAGAAGACAAATACCTTAGGGTATCTACTAGTTTCATTGGGACTCCTCCAAAAGGAGACAACCAGAGCAATTAGGTAACACCCTGTTGCGTCAGAAGACTGTGATGAGAAAGGGAGGTGCAACTGCCCCTCCATGGTAATACCTTTTTTTGAAAACTTTGTATCTGACCGTGGCACCAAAAGGCACTGGTGGAAGTCCAAGAGAAAGGCAAGAGTCCAGGGAGCTTGCCTAAAATGCTAAAAGGAAATTTTATTTTTGTCAAATATATGTTGTGCTTCAGAAGAGAAAGGTAAGCTGCTTGTCCGTCAACTGTTTGTCGCTGATTAAATAAAAATAATCTTAGAGGATGAGGTTTTCACAACTGTTGTATCCTTAGTGTTAGGCCATACGTGCAGCTTAGGACCCTGCACTGAATTCACCTCACTAACCACCTGTTTAGTACTTTTTTTGCTGGAGAAAGAAGAAATCCTCAACTCTGGCCATTCCATCCAGGCCCCTCTCTCAACTTAAGGGTGTATTTTGGTCATTTATATTTAGAAACAGAGGATAGTTGGCTTTTTGTCAACTTGATAGTCCAGAAGGATGTGCGGTTTAGGTTTTTATTCACTTCATTAGCTTTCAAACAGTCTGATCCCTACCCATTCACTATCACAAGTTTCCTTGAAAGAGAAGCAAAGGTATTTTCAGGAACTTAAAACAATTTCCTTCAAGATTCATTGTCATTCCCCCATCCCCTAACATCACACGTACATTCCTGCCTTTACACGTACACCCCAAATTGATTAATCCAGTATACTTGTTTTCACTCTCATTTAGCAACACAACTCTCAGCAAGAACTACTGTGTTCAGGAGCAGTGCTCTGGGACTCTTCCTACTTACTGCTCCCCCCACCTGCTTTTCTTCAGTTTTGCAACCCAACTGTGCAAGCACTGTTTAGTGCATTCTGCTTGCAGCTTTAAAGCAGAGAAACCACCTGGTAGAAGTGGGGAGGGGGGGCAACAACTAACTAACCAGAAGGGAGAAACAGCCATACCAAATCAAGGTGAAAAAACAGGCATGAATAAATGGGATCTGAGGCAGTGAAGGGGAGATCCAGAGGAGTGGGGCAGGGACAATGCTTTCTGGGAGAAGGAAGGAAGAGACAAGCTAAAGGCACTAATTTTTCAACACAGAAAGAGCAAAAGAAAGAAGAGAGGTATGAAAAAAAGGAGGGGAAAACATTAAGTTTTTTAAAGTCAAGAGAGAATATCCATACTGCCAGAAACCATGAGCAATATAGACAAATACATTCTAGAAGTTCATAGGAGTGATTAGGGAATGGCAAAACTGACTGTATCTGAAGTTAGAAAAACATTTTACAGGCAAGAAAAGGCAAAGCGATATATTAATAAAAGTACATGTTTCTTGCTGCAGCAGAGTTTCATCTTCCATAATTTGAAGTTGGGATTAAAACCATTTGAGAAATTCACATTACTTCCTCAACTTTCCTTCTGCTCCTGCGCACTTATTTGTCTTCTGCTCACCTCCTTTTCACACTTCATCCTCAAGAGCAGTACTGCTACTTGACTTTTATGTGATCCTGCCAGAACTTAGCTTATGGATCTACTGGAACCAAAAATAACTCAGAAAGCTCTCCAAACATGAGCACACGCACACTTTCTAAAAGCATTCCCAAATGGGGAGGATGGCTTTCCTTGTTTACAAAGTCATAATAAAGGAAGGTTTTTAACATAACTGCACTGCACAATAAATACCTTTTACCCTGTAGACGCTAAAACTAAAGTACCATCTAATAAAAAATAAAAATGCCTTTCTGTTGATACTGTTGATATTTGGACCTACAATGCATACCATCAAAAGACCTACCAAAACAAGAGGACAAAACTACTTCAGCAGATTTCATGTGGTTTCCTCAGTGAGGGGGCTGTCTACATCATTCCAAAGCGGAAACCGGGTTGGCTACAGGCCCATTCACCCAGCTCTGCTCAGTTCAGTAGTATCTGATCAGCACTCAGTTCTGCCCCTTGACTAAAGCTGAGATTTTATTTTCCCCTCCAACAACTTGCTTCATTCCTCTCAACTTTCAGTTACTGATTACTGTACAGTCATTTGTAGTTAACAGATTAGACTAACGCAACATTCAGCCCAGATCTGCAACATGCCATTGTGCAAATTCATTCATTTTGCGGCTGCACTTAAACCCCACTTACAAATACCCTCTGCATTCACAAGTGACATAAGAAAATATGTGTATAAGCAAAGTACAGAAAGCTGTACAGTACGAATCTAGAGAATACACGCAGCAGTCAGGCACAGACAGTTAACGAACACTTTAAATACAGTGACAACGCAGTAATTATCCATACATCCTTCAGTATGAAGGAAATTTATAGTGCCCCATTTACAGTATAATCCTGTCCCAGAATTTGTTTATAAAGGTCTCACCCAAGCATTCAAGTGCAGGAGTAAAATAACTGAGAAAGGAGGAGGGATATCAGAAGCAGGGGATGGGATTCAGAAATAGAACAGTGCACAAAGCCACAAAGTGATAAGTATTGTTTACCTGTCAGTTGACATTGATTAATCTTGTGTTCTGTGATATCACTCAGTGACTCAAACACCTGGAGGCAGCTGTCACAGCTGTGCACAGCTTCTTCTTCTAACTCCTCCCCTTCATCCGGCCTTTTCTTACAGTCTAGCACTTCTCCATCTTCTGCCTTGTCTTCTAGTTTACAGTTAGGGTCTGAAAGAAAATCAAGACCGTGACGTCAGGCATCTAAGAAGAGAACCTTTAAAAAGAAAAAAAAAAAATCAAGATAGGTTCTTGTGGTAATGATGAGAAGAAACATATCTGGCATGAGCCTGCAGCACACTGTAGATTTTATTGCTAAATAAGCAAAGGAGGCTTTTTCCTTAATTTTTTTCTAATCTCGATGAAAGGAGACTTTCCCTTCTACTCCCACAAATTCTCACTCAAGCAATTCTTCCATGCTTCAATGTTAGGTTTGTCAATTTTATCACAGCTATTGAAGCTGCTTTGATCATTGTAAGAAAGGATAAACCACCTATGCAATTAGTTTTCAATGAAAAGAAAAATCAAATCAATGAGTGTGCAGGAACTTCTTTTCACTGTTAACTACAGCATTTCACAGGAAATTACCAGAATTAAGAGCCTAACAAATTTGATTTACATAAACATGAAATTAATCTTGATTTTACAACCCACTCCAGTACTCTATCACCACGCTATTTGACACAAACAAAGCCTTGGAAATATTATACCCTGGGTCAAAATGCTACACATGCTTTGAACTTGTGCATGACTTAAGACAAACCCGATAAAGTTCCTGTATTTGCCAGATCATGGAAAACTGGAAACTAACTATTGTAAAACCCAAATAGTGCACAAGGAGAGCTTTGTCTGTTTGACATGTTAACAAGCATTTTGGGGATAGCAGGGTAGCTCTAGCCTCAGAGCAGCAGTCCTGACCCCAGTTGCAGCTTCTAAACTGGAAGAAATGTGTGGTCTTGCTGCCATCCCCTCTGCACAGAGAAGCCACACAGCTTGCACACGACCTCAGTTCTGCAGATGACCAGCGCAGAGTGAGATAATGCGAAGTCTAGAACTTTTCCTCCTCTGAGGAGGAGCGGAGTAGCTTTAACTACTCCTGACTTTTTGCCCACTTTACTAAAAGCTTCCTTCAAAAGACAGAAATAAAACAGTCTGTCTTCCCTAATAAAGCAAGCTGGCACTTAACTTTGTTTTTCCTTGGGAACCACAGTACAACAAGTGAAATGCAGAAGAAAAATGGTTGTGTACATTCCAGCAGAAGGAATGCAAGTGTTTCACCACTTTTCCCTTTTCTGCTTTGGCCACCTCATCTTTCCTTTTAGATATTTGAGAGAGCTAGAACTGAAACAAGTCATTTTAGAAAACAAGGACAAACTCACATAATAACAGGAGATTGTGCAAGTACATTTTAAGATGTTACACTCTTTAGCCAAGCGGGTGACTAACCAGGAGTAGGCTTCTTCTCTGCAGCCACACAGAATTGGTATCTGTGAACCCACTTTACTGAGCATTGGAATTGATTATGATCATGCACAACTACTTAAAAGGAGAGAAACATGCTAACACTAAAATCATATCAGAATGGGGAAGGGGTGAGGAGGGTGATTCCACTTTAAATCACTCTTAAATCCTCTCTCAGCATCCTACAGTGGTGCGGGCACTGCCACCCCTGTATTTGCCACTGCACACAAAGCACAGGCGTTCTTGCTGCCCACAAGGAAGGTCAGGGCTCTCATCATCCTTCTACATCCTTTGGTCCACACTGCTGCACCCTGCCCTTCAACTGTTCAAACACAGACGGACCCGCGAGCAGAAACTGGAAATGACCCGTGTCAGGAAGTCTTCCTCATGCTATGTGGCTTGTGATCAAAACCGAGGAATTTCTTTGACAGGGGTAAAGGGCAGAATTTATTTTTAAGGGAATTATGTTACAGAGGGAAACCAGATTAATTTTAAAAAATAAAAAACACATTCTGAAGGCAAAAATATATTTGCTGTGCAAAAGCCCTGCCTATCCACTGACTGCAATCCTTGTATGACAAATCACATTCACAAGGTTCTTTCAAGAGTGAAAACTTCAACTTGGGCAGCTAATTCCAAATAAAAAAGTCGTCTGCAAATTTACACACCAAAAAGGGATGCTAATTAAATAAAAGGACTTTATGGCATTTTAGCCATTGCTGAATGCTCTGACTCTAATAACTCCCATTGTCACTTCATTTTCCAAGGTATTTTGCAAGATTAATAAAAGTAGTTAGGAGATCACCAGGTTATAAGCAGTTCAGAAAAAGAAATAATTGTCTTAACTGTTGCAAACTGACCCCAACATCATTAACACTTGTTGGAAGGCAGCATGTGCACATCGCATAGTATTAGTTGTTCAGCTCAAGCTCCCAGTTTCATCTCATAAAACTGACAGCACTCAGGGAAATGTGGGCACTGGGTTTGAATTTTAACATGAGTATTTAAATGCTGCACATAAAGTTTACAGACCTGTTTGTTTTAAAATAAGGGTAGTGTCTGACTCTGCTTTAAGTACAATGCTGAAGGAAAGAAAAGGGAGGGGAGGGAATTCTCAAGACTTATTATTCAGAAACACTTGCACTTTACAGGAATTCAGCAATACACACACACGTATGCACAGATGCACCCCTTAGTGCACAAAAGCCTAAAGAATCGCTCAATTTAAAGCTTCCTACTTAGAGACCAGTTATTAAAATTAGAATCATTTTAAGACTAATAAATGTTTTGCTTCTCCTTCTGCATTTGCAGATATAAACTCTACAGGGACAGAAGTCAGTCAAGCTTATTCCCTTCTGCTGCAACTTTAGAATACATGCTCTAGCCAACTGGCACATTTGTTTTTAGGTCAACACTTAAGTGGGACCCTCTGGGACCTAGGTTTGAGTTTAGCCTACGACAGCTTTGTGAAATGAGTTCTGGCAGTCTCAGCCTCTCTCAATGAATGCATTTCCACTGTGATCTGCTTCCATGAAGAGATGTCACCACCAAAATAAAAAGATATTTAAAGAGAGAAAATATCATTTGGACGCTTTGTGAATAGAGCTTTTCTGTTACAGCAACAAATATCTTCCATCAAGAGCTGGTCTAACCTTAAATGGTTTCTTAAACTGAGGATAAGCTGCCTTATTTGAGCTGCTCTTTTGAAAGACTAGAATAAAACAAATTTTATAAATGCAGTATGCATTCATCTGTACTTTCTCCTTAACCTCCTGTTCAAAGCTCATGCTCGCATACAGACTTCAGGGCAAATGTCATTCATCTCCCACATTTCTTTCTCCCCAATATCTGCAACAATCACAGCCACAATTCCCACAACAAAGATTGTCTTTACAGTAAGATTACCTTTCCCAACATCTGCAAATGCCACTGTCATTTCCAGAGGCTTCCCTGCCCTATTTCAGATGCTGCCATGCACAAACTGAAATTTTTCAATACACATCAGCAACAGTACACACACCGGCTCCATCTGCAGATATCATTGAAAATTATCTAGTATGGAAAGGAGGGTTATATTTTTGGAACAGAAATAAATTCAGCCTATTAAGGCACTTCAAAAAAAAAAAAAAAAAAAAGAGAAAGAACAGTTGTCTTCTGTTACTGATTATGTTAACATTATTTATAAATGGAAATTAAAAGAAGCATGATTTTCTCATTACTATGTTCCCTGGCAGGTGGTTCTCCCCTTCCCTTCTTCCTCCTCCTCATAAGGGATGTTATTGCTGTAGCTTGGTCTAATAAAACTGCAACTTTGGGGAAAATGAAAAATTGCATTGGCTTAAAAGTGTTGGAGGCAATAAAGCCATGGACTTCAATTAATTTCAAGTATGGGAGCGGTTTAAGGCCAACCAGCAGAAATTCTATTCTGTCCATGTAAAAATGAGGTTTCACCACATTTACTTTTTATAACCCATATAAAAGTCAAGTAAAAGTAATGAATATCTAAAAGCCATCTCAGTGGACTGGCAAAGACTATCTGTATTCTTGAAACTCATCTTACATATTTCTGCCTATGCTACAAGGATCCATAGCTAATCACAACTAAAACATCAAACTACCAAGAAAACAGCCTCCTTTCCAATCCATTTCACTGCCTTGCAGCAGACCTCCTTCCAAGCCACTTCTGCATGGAAAAGTGCTGGCAAAAGAAAGGAAAACTTAGATCATGTGGTTATAATTATTACCAGGCAAGGAATATTTCTTCAGCTCAGTGGTAAAGTAAAACTCTGTCGCTCTCTGCTCCCAATAGTGTCCATCGCAAAACAACTGCCTCATTAAATCTCTGCAGTAAGATTAATATGCCGTAGCTGCACTACATTTATAACTTGGTACTCTATAAAAAGCACATTTAATGGTTAGAGCCAGAGCTTAGATACAAAGTATTACTATAAAAACTTCTGGCAGTGTGTACACAGTGTGGGCCTTCTGTACTGCTTGCTCTATCAGAAGGTTTTTTGTTTTTAGTATCAGCACTGCATTCTTGCTATAGAGAAAAACAGAATGTTAAATCTTGCCTAGAAACAGACAGAGAATAACACAGGACATGATGGGAAATAAATAACTAGCAAGACAACTTAATCATTGAGAATTATTTTAAGAAAAAATGCAGAAAAGCAACCATTCCTTGTCACATTGACCTCCAGTTTTGCAGTCCTCTATTTTTCAACTTCATGTGTCTTCAGCAGTACAAGTTTGCTTTTTTTCAAGTTTGCAGATAGCTAAATGGAGACATAAGTACGTTCTGAAGAGTTTGAGAAATTTCCCATTTAAAAAGCAGAGAACTTCCTCACTTTTATTTCCTTTTTTCAAACAATACAGTTTATGCGCAGAGTCATTAGAACCTATAAAAGGCACCAAACACAAACCCACAGGACACGCACACAAGAGAAATATAAAGTCTTCTAGCTGAACAAAAAATTAACTGCATTCTTCAACTTCATAAGAGGAATAACTCCAACTGTTCTCAAACAAATTACCTACAGGTATTCAGAGATGACTAGCCTTCTAGGAATATCCTTAAGGAGCCAGCCCTTACTCCAAAAGGTGACCTCAGCTGAATGAATGAGACCATCCAGATGAGTCAGTCCTGCTCTTCAGATAAAATTCTGTGAAATCAGTACCAAAGACAGAAGTGAAGTATTTCTTGCATTCTCAGAACTGTATTAGAGAATAAAAGAGCCCTTGTTGTTATTGGGAATTAAAAATTATTTCTTCATGATTATTAACAATACATATCCCTGTGATTTTGACTCAAAAAACAGCTTTGTCCACCCAGTCTCACAGACTTAAAATTAAGGAGCCCTTAATTAATCCCTGACTGGCAAGAAATTATACAAACAACCCTAAAAGAAATTACCCTTATCCACATACTTGACAAATATGAAAATAGTTTAAGCGGAATGAATATTCAACTTCATCTGAAATGGCATAGGGTGGGGCTTTATGTGGAGGATGCAGAGAAGGATTATTTTAAAAAAAAAAAAAAACGAAAAAAAAGAAAAGCATGCTGCACTTTAGAAGCATCTCACTTTCAGCTGGCTGACCTACAAAAAGCAGAATTTCTAATTCTCAGGAACTGAAAGGTGAGGGGAGAGGAATGTTATTTTCCATTGCGAGCCCCAAGAATGCATTCTAAGCTGAAACAGAGAAGGAAGAATGCAGGCTTTGCAAAAACACCCCGATAGACAAAAATCCCTCAGACTGTTGTCAAACAGTTAGCAAGCACTAATGAAGGAATTCAGCATTACCAGTCTGTGCGGCTGTGTGTCCCACACCTGCCTGCTGGTCCTCTGTTTCACTTTCTTCTACTGTCAGAAAAAGGTAAACAAAACAAAAACAAAACAAAAAAAGATGTTAGGTAGGTAGCTGAAGTGTTTCAAGCATCTTTACACCAGCTTCAGTTCTGAAAGCCAGTAATGCTTGTACAACACGGGCAAGAAAAGCTGCACTGCAAAGTGCGAAAGTGTAGACCAGACCAAAGCAGAATACTTTGCTGCATGGAAGCTACAAATCTGAGAACAGAGTGACCAAATCGGTTTCATGGCTTAAAAACCAAATCGAATTTCCTCTGAAATATTTGTCGTCAATGCACTCTACTGTATTTGATTATGGAACTAAATGAGAGAATAATTCTGGGCTTTAAGATTCTACTCGCTCCACACGGATAAGAGAAAGCCTTCTCCTGGCAGACAGGAGAGGTGCGTGTGTTAATTCATACATAAGCCTTAAAAAAAATAAAAAAAAAAATCCTATATTCAGTAGCAAACATCTCAGCAGTGCAGACAGCCTTGCAAAGGAGAACTAACCCCATGCTGTTTTACTGTATACACCATGCCAGCTTCTTTCCCTTGGCTCACAGCTTTCCAGAGCAGTAGAACTAAAAACAATACAATTCTTGTCAGATTCACTATTCAAAACTTGTTGGGCGAGAGTGAACCTAACAAGAGCCATTCTGCTGCTACTTTGAAAAATTAGAGAGAGCTGTTCTCATATGCTCTGATATGATGCCTAAGTAAGATTGACTCTCCCAAAGTAAAAGTAAGGGAAGAGCTAAAAGGCAGAACCATTTCCTTTTTATTCTCCCAAAGACCGAGTTCTTTGAGTTAGAGAACAGCGGAGAGAAAAGAATTCGTTCTCCCTCCACAGGGGAAAAAGCTGAAAGGGGAAAGACTGCACTTTTACAGCATTTCCACTCCCAAGAATTCAGACCTCAAAAATAATCATGCAACTGAGTTAAAATCCAAAGATTTGGAGGTTTTTTTCCTGGTTCTTGGGACAAGAGAATGCAACACTTAGGGTCACATATAAATCTAGACATATATTCAAAAGAAGAGATACATATACACACTCCACAGGTACCTCTTTTCCTCCTCCGCCAACCCCAAGGCTTCATACAACTGGTTGTTTCTAGAATCTGAGTTTCTAGAAAAAAAACACCAGTTTTCATAAGGACACTCTTAGGACACCAGAAACTTGAAACACAGTGCATATATTAGAAAGAGTCAAGTACAATCTCTGAAAGACTCTAAACAATCTCTATCTCTGTCCCAGAGCTGTGGCTAGTAAGCACACTCCTCTCATCAACAGAGATCTGATACAGTTACCCCAGCCCTGGAGTAAGTCAGGTATTTCACAAAATACAATTTTATGAGCTGACTGTTTCAGTTGAACTTGTATTCTGCAGCCATGAAGTTACCAGTACTTCGGCTGTGATAATACTGTGTGATTTTCTTTGTTATGCTGAAGCAGTCATCCCAGCAGCCCTCACAGCTAAAGGAAACTGGTCAGACAAAGAAAGCAACGGGAAAAGCTCATGAAAAGCTGAGTTTTGGGGAACACGTGGTCAAACATAAACTAAGCGAATTGAAAGATTTTTCACTAGGGCAGCACAGATCAGTAAGACTCATTAATAAAGCAAGAAAAATAATGAATACAACTAGTATACAGTTAAAAAAAAAAAGATACGACTTTTTGTGACCCCCTCAAAGCCCCCAGTGAAACCTCTGCAGCAGCCCAGCCTGACCCTGTTTATGCCCACCATCAGCTGTTGATCCATTTCCAAAAAACGTTTTCAAGAACAAGCTCTTAAAACTGAAAAATGAGTCCACTGTTCCATCCCTCAAGAGGAAAGTCACCTTGGTCACCGGTACCTACTGATCAACCTTATTAAAGGTTGCAGATGTATCTGTTATCTGCCAGCAAAATCCTCAACCACTATACATGTCACACCTCGGTCAAGAAAGGCAGTTTAAAAACTCTACCATTTTTTAAGTTTCAAGATGGAATTGAGGTGGCCAAACATGAACTATTCAAGAACTGATTCCCAAGTGGGAAACTTTAAAATAAAGCAGCTACCTGCTAAGAAGTAAACAAGATCTACTTGTTTGAAGCAGATCTCCACTAGTAAGCGTATGCAAACCAAAATGCAGGAGTTCGTCTTTCCTGCTGTTCTGTACTGAATGTCTACTGCCACCAGCTGCAGTACCAGAATCTCTCGCTGCTAGTGAGAAGTGATGCACACCAAAATGTGCTGAGCTTCGCACTGCTGACTGAGAGGTACACCAGACATTTTTGGGTCTTCAAATGGAAAAAACCAAACATGGATACGGCGTAACAAATTGTTTTCACGTATGCAATTTTGTAATGTAAAACCGTGCCAGTGTAAGCCTTGTGAAACCAAATGTTTAAAACTTCCCTGCTATTTAGAGATCTGAAAATTCTGTGAGAGCTGAGGTTTGCTTTCAACAAAGGCAGATCACTATGTCTTTATTACACTAAAAAAAAGGAACCAAGCATCAGAGCAGGTAACTTTGTGGTTAGCATCTTTCTAAACTGTTGTTCGAGCCCTTTAAGGATCCTCAGTCACAACAGAACCAACAACAGGCCACGGCACAAAGCCTTGCTAATAATATTCAACCAGACTGACATACTTGTCAGGAAAATTAAAACGGCATTTAGGGGGAAATACGGTAAAAGGAATAAGAAAACTGCTCAACAAAACCCACCAAATTAGGGAAATCTTAGCATTAGCACAAATCAGCTACAAAATAGCATCTCATTTTCCTTTGCATTAAGTTAGATCATTCCTCCAGCTAGCATGAGTATTTGTTACATTAAGTAAGCTACAGCTGGTAGCATCAGATAAGCTCCCAATTAGCACTTTATGCCTTTCCACAACCAGATTCTGAAAACTTCAGTGCTATTTCAGCTCTCAGACCAATGTTAAGCTCACCTGACTATTAAAGGTAGTGTGACATGCAGCCAACATTAACTTCCCTTAAGCATTAACTATACTGTTTTCTTTCAGGAGAGGGAGGCAACTTTAAACAGAACCTATATAGTGAGAGGCTTTAAATTTTGCTAACCAAAAACATTTCTCTAGCGCTACCATGAAACGTAACTAAAAAAAGCCACAAGGATGATATGCAGATTAAAACAGTAGCTTGTATGCACTATTATTAATTCAAACATCAAAATTACTGATACTCTAGGACTGTAATTGCGCATAGGGGTGTCATCTTCATTACAGCATATACCACACCCTGGCATAAGGTAAGACAAATTCTAGATAACAAAGTGATAGAACACAAGTAAAAGGAGAGGCCTCGGGAAACCAGAACAATAGCTTATGAATCCAGACTATGAATAAGTGATGTTACTGCTGAACAGCACTTCTAGATACATCTGAAAGAATGTTGTCGTGAAAGCAACAATATACCTTGTCCCTACAATTACGTGTTTATGACCACAGGTCACCTGTATTTTTAGCTGTAGACATCCTTCTCAGCTGACTTATCTGTTCCTTAAAACAACAAACCATCAAGTCCCTACTACCTATTGTCTCAGTGCAACTTCTGAAAAACAAAACAAACAGGAAACCCAAATAATAAAATTTCAAAAAAAGACCAGATCACCACAACAACTGTGGCACCACACTTCTTAAGAGCAATTTAAAAATAAAAAAAACTCAGTAAGGCAAGACAGAATTCCAGCATGTCAATTCTATCTCCCATTATAAAAGCTTGTGGTTTGGACAGATACCAGTTTTTAAAATTTTACTACCAAAAACATATCTCTAAACTGAAGCTGTATCTATGTGAAAGGTTAGGACATTTCAGCTTTGGTACAGCCAGTGTCCAAGGTTTCAGTTCAGAGCACCTCTCATACTTAGGCTGCTGAATGTCAACATTAAGACCAACTGTTCCTTTTTAAAGAAAAAAAAAAACCAAAACAAAACAACCAACAAATCAAGTAGTACCATCAAGGACAGCCAATGAGGAAAACCTGTGGGAATTTTGATATAGATGTCCTTAAAAATAGAATTAATCTCCTGACTGCTCTACAGCAACACCTGCTGATCAATGAGGATTTCACCCCTTTTGCTTAGAGTCTCTTCATGGGACACATGGTTAGACGATAAAGGAGGGAGATTATTTTATAAAGTTAGTACAAAATACACACAGATTTTCTAGCTTGCAAAATCTCATTCATATTCTACTGACTAACCAGGATTCCCCTTCACTGAAGAGTTAATCTGTAGATTTAGCACCCTAAGGAAGAGCACAAGTCATTTCTCGTTGATGCCTGGGAAAAACCTTGTATGGAAAAGAAATGGATAAAATTAGAAATGTGAAAAAGGACATTTTCACTGAAAGGGAAGCCTTTCGGAGAACTCTGGCTAAGATTTATGGCTTCTGAGCTATTACAAACCATAATAAAATAAAAGCAAAAGATAATTGAAAAAAGTCTATTTTCTTCTAGTCTAGGTGGGTTAATAAATTTTAAAAAAGAAAAAAAAAGAACTGCTCCAAATGCCTGAGCCTCTTTTCAGCTTGTTAAACAAAGCAGGAGAAGCCACATATCCCAAAATAAACTATAAAAATAGATTGCTATTGATTTATCCCTTCCTAAAACATATTCCTTGAAAGATGTGAAAATAAACCTAATATAGCAACTAAGACTGTCGGGATAGGAAGTTTAGAATATATATTTTTAACTTGCACTTTGCATTTCCTATAGTTCAATACTTAATCTATAAATTTCCATTAGCATATGATTAGTAATTCAATTTAAAGCCATCTTTGCACAAAAGCCTTTTTCTTAGGATGGTAACTTTGCCAAGTGCATCTTCAATCTACATGTTTGAATAATTTCTGCAGACAAGTAATAGAGACACTAGCTGTATTAGCATAATCAATACACAATTTACTGAGTTACCCAGACAGAACAGAAATAAAACGTGTGTGCCATTATTTCAGTACCTACAAATGACTGTAATTTCTGGAAGTATCTCTCTACTTTTCTTTTCCCTCCTCCTCATGGCCACATAAAAACCAAGAGGACATTCATACTGCCACCATCTACAGGTAGATATTAAGTATGAGTAGATAGATTAATCACATAGCAGAAGGCAAATTTAAGAGCCAGTTACAGGAGGTGCTGAGTATCCTCTAACTCTATTAAAGTCAATGGATTTTGAAGATGCTTTGCATTTGCAATAATGTGCTGTGGAAATGCATCTCCATAAGGGTTCGGTCAGGATACAAAACTGAAATTAAAGAAGTTGCAGAGTAGTATTAAATGCAGGATCCCATGTCAATGCATCACCTGCTAGGGCTACACCTTCCTCCGCTTTCTTCTCTCCCTAGGTACCACCGGTGCCTTAAGACTCACCTTTTAAACTCTTCTGGCTGACACATGTGAGCACAGGATTTCACACCTGGCTACGCCACATGTAAGCAGCAATTCAGTGGGTGACTCCTGGAAGTCAACAACCATTTCAGGCTGCTTCATAATGTCCTTTAAGATAACTGGCATTCATAAAAGTTCAGAACTACTAAGAAAGTACGGTTTTCTGAACAGCTTCACCTAGTATCAATCCACATCTATTACCTACTAGCCAGAAACCTGATTACCATTTTGACTCTCAAATGTATATGCACCCTATGACTTTAGTATGAGAAGAGTTGGAAAAAGGAATGCATTGACATATTATCATTTCAAATACCTACATTTCAGAACTCTATTGAAAATTAGTTCTGTGTGTGTAGCCACAACTGTACAAAAATCCAATTAATCATATGCATGAATATTTGTATTTCTGATTTGCTTCCCTTCATGCTGGGACATACCCCTTTTTCTATTTCTACCCTGCCCAGCATTGTAAGAGTACTCTCTTGATATTCGGATATTATTATTTTCCTTAAAAGATTCCTGTTATATACAGCATTTTTCTTGTTGCTTTTGCTTTTTCCAGAAAACAAAGCCCCTCATAGCATTCATATTTTTTACTTCTCTCTTTAGTCTATCCCAGCACTGAGCTTGGGTTTTTTTTCCCCTAATGTTCTTCTTGTAGAAAGACTGAATTAGGAGTTCCCAATTAGACTGCAGTGGTTGGAAAATATTATTCTTATGCTAAAATAAAGTATTTTCCTAGGCAGCACATAAACATAGAAGTAATAAATATACTTAAGCGGAAAGAAATTATACTTAAGAAATCCTCTGGATATTCTTCCAACCCTTGATCTCAAGGATGACAGTATCCAAATGTGACAGCCTAAAGACGTCCATTTTTACATAACACTGTGTGCAGAAAAGGCAGAAGATGCTCTTTCCTGCAGCAGAGGGAGAATTCTACAGAAACCCCAAAACTAGGGGGGGTGGAATATCTTTTTCTGGATAGCTGAGGTAGTAGATTAATTAATCCTGCCCAGAATGCTAACTTTGCCTCCCTAATCATGCATCTTTTAACAAGCTTAAGCCACATCTACATATACTTATATTTTTATTGTTTAAAGTAAACTAATAATGGTATATTTTAGAAACTTTTTTTCTCCAAAGAACCTTAAAGCTTTTTACAAACCTCACATAAATTCCAGACATCCCTAAGACTCTCTATCATGCAATGTAACAGTTTATAATGGATCTCCAAGTCAAATTGAGGACCATGGTGAGAATTAGCAAAGCAAGAGAGAATCTCACTGGGAGTCAATTCTTAGTACCAGGGTCAGGACTTTCAGCTGTCCTGCCTGCCTCAAACTGAGTACTCCACCTCCATTCCTGACAGTGTGACTGTGGGCATCCAGTCCATTCTGAGGAAACACAGAAGTTAGGAGGCTAAGACAAACTTTAAGCCTAATTACCAAACCCAGTACTTAACATGAATGCTTTCAGAGTGACTCCTCTCAGTCTACTGAAGCTATATATCACCTAAGCTTTCTTACTCTCTCAGAGGGACGTAACTAAGAATTTCTGGTACTCCTACAGACCTGTATTTTCAACTCTGCTTAGAAAACAGGAAATTCATTAAACACTGTCTACAAAAGCCTAAACTCAGGAAGAGAGAGCAATTTGAATCAAACTGACGCATGGATCACAGAACCTCAAAGTAACCAACATTACACAAGTCTGAAGACAGGTGATGTAAGGAAGGGCTACGAGTACCTACAGTAAAGGTTACTGTAGATGATCATCGCCTTTGAAAGCTCAGTCATTTATTTACGTGCTTAAAATGAGGCACTTAAATTGAGGAGTCTGGGTTGTCTGACACTGTTCCAACACCAAAACAAAATACAGCTGCATGCTTTGGCTCTATTACCTAAAGACATACATTTATCTGAGTCAAAAAAACCCACCTCCTTTCAATTGAGATTATCTCTGATTTACCAGAGATCTCCATCTATTGAGTACCAGGGTTTTATAAGTTTCTTTTTGATCCCTCAAACTCTCTGCTCTGTTCTACATGACTTTCTATCATGTAGAACAGCACTCTGGTCTATATCCACAAAGGAGCTTAGAAGCCCAAAAACTAGTGAGGGGAAGCTGCATCTAAATTGCCAGAAATTCTGCTTAGATGCAACTCAGGTCAGGCAGTACCTATGGTTTTATCATCCAGGCTTTCTCAGTGCTGTGCAGTTCAATGCTGAAATCAAACCAAAGCCTCGCCGCAGCTGGCTAGTAGAAGATTAAATATTCTCCTGCCTCCCCTGGCTTTGGACATAGTCTTATGGGCTGGTTCTTCAGTTTACATACCATTCCCTGGTTGCTACAAGATACTGGCAGAAACTGTGTGGGTTGAAATACCTCTTCCTTTCCCCCTCTTGCCCACACCCACTGGTTAGATCACTCACCCAGGATGTGGGTGGCACCAGCTCAACTTTCTTCTCTATCAGAAGGATGTGTACTCACATCATGAGCTTCCTAACAAACAGCACTTACCCCCAGACTTGAGGTGCACTCATTCATTGCTGTTGAAGCTGCCATACCTCATCTACAATATCTACTGAAGTAGAAAGAAAGAGTATTAGCATCATACCTTATGCTTGTGGTTAGGGCACCCACATGGGAAGTGGGACACATGAACTCCAGTTCTAGTTTCACTGAAATAAGTCATCAGAAGTAATATTGCAGTAAGTACTTAGCAGACTGGGACCCAGGTCTCCTCTTTCTCCATTGGTGCTCAAGCCATTACAGCCATGAGTCTTGTGTAGAGCACTCTTTCTCACCCTTTTGTCCAACAAATACTTAATTACACTTTTCAAAAGGGAAACATCAACGACAACAATAAAAGGGCAACTCACACTCATAGCACAATATGCTGCTGTGTAATGACTGATGTACGCCCTGTGAGATAGATTCAAACACCCTTAGACAAAGCACAGAACAGAACCCCTGCCTCTCATATCCTCCCAGAGCAATAACTTTCCCTCTCCAGTAACGGGGAGAAGAAGAGCAGCAGCACAACCCCTCAATTCCTTCTAACTTGGGAGGAAAAGAACAACCTGTCCCCTGCCTCCAAAAAGCTGAATCAGATAAGCGGTTGCTGTGAGATACTCTATTGCACTAAGACAGACACCCACATCTAGAACAGGGGAGGAGCTAAGACATGCTATTCTTTCCAAGTTTTTCCTACTGTCTCCTTAAGGTAGTTCCTACTCAACAACATTCATAAACCCCTAACCTACCTATGAATTATATAAAGAATCCAAGCACCTGGTGCAAGATGACTATTCCACTAGGCAACTAGGCACCTGTAAACTCAGCACTGCAGTACCAGCATCTTGCAGCATGCAAGCCCTTTTTTTTTCGACCTAGGCTTAGAGCCTTCTGACCTTTCTTCATTGATTTACATTTGTATTTGGCAAGCAAGACTTCTGCTCAACAGATTCACCAGAAATCGCAAACCAAATCTTTTCCTATGCTCTAGCTCTTTATAAGTCATGTAAGGCAATCCCTTCCCAGCGGTTGCACGCACAGACCAATAGCAACCCATTTCCTCCTCCCATCTTCCGAGTGAAAACGTTACATCAGGCATGGATCTTGGCATCCTGTTGTCCTGGAACCAGTGAATCAGAAAGTTCCTTCCTCGCAATTGTATTCTTTGGAGGTGGAAAATAATTAACTTCCCCACCCCCTCCTCCTTCCTACTGCCACTATCAAAGTTAGAAATTCACTTGACTCTGGACAAAAAAAAAAAAAACAGGCATCATAATTCAATGCCAGAGAAAGTTCTGTTGATCAAAGCATAGCCTAGTCTTCCCAAGGACACTGCCTCACTACATCACATCATCCAGTCCAACAACACAGCAGGTATTTTATTTTTGTTTTTGCAGTTCCTTTCAAGAAGTTAATGCATCAGTAATGGAAGTTGAACTTGGTAGGTTACCAAAAGAAGTGAACAACAAAAAAATAAAACTAAAAAATCAATCATCATGGAATTCATTGTTTGAAATATATTTTCCTGGCAAAACACAACCTAATAATAGTAAGGGCACAACAAGTTTCAGGGACTGTACACAAAAGCCATCTATTGTACAGCTAACCAGGACATTTAGACTTAAAAGTGCTCTAGCTTTTCCACACTCGTGTGTAACACCGAGCGTCTGTATGAGAAACTAGGAGAGAGATTTTGCACTTCCTGTTAGGTAAGGACAAAATTCCCGTTCCAGATTATTGCCTTGCATGAAAGAATAAGCTCTCCAAAAACAGGGTTTGGGAAGGAGGGAAAACACCAGTACCCTCATTACCAACATTCTCTCCATTCGTCCTCAGGGCAAAAAGGTGTTCTGCTTCAGCCAAGAGGCTGATTAACTAATGACTAGTACTTTCAAATTTGTAAGAAGGCTAACTAGTTACTGACACTATATTTTTAAAGGAACCATAGTAAGCCCCTATCACATTAAAAAAGAAGAAGGGGGGGGCAAGGGAAAGTCACTATACCAACAGATATATAAAAGACTTTAAGAAATCTTGAAGGACTAAAAATCCTAACCTTAGAAAGAAAAATTGCACCTAATTGCACCTATATTTAAAAGTGAAAGTATCAGATCAATCACTTACTCAAAAAACACCCTTCTGTCTTGCTCCCATGATAAAAAAGGGTGGGGGGGGAAACACAATGAAAACACATCCCCCCCGAAATCTAAAATTTCATTCGGTATTAATTGTGCAGAATTGGTAAGTAACAATCCTACAACCCTTTTGAGTACAAATTATACGGATCCAACCGTACAAAGACAAGTTGCAGTATAGCATGCACAGCATCACTCTAGCCACAGGAAAATCTAAAAGGCTCAAATGTGCACACACCAGAAGAACACGGGTAACCTAGACTAAATCCTGAAAAAGGAGGGAAAAAAAAGTCCTTTATGTCTTTTTCTCCATAATTGTGCAGTACAGAGGGAAAAAAAGTGTTTGAAACTGAAGGAATGTGAAGTGGGGGAAAAAAAGTGTGACCACTGTTAACTAATACTGTAAATACAGAGGACAATGGTCCTGGTTCAAAAAACCCAGTGGAAGAGGGCAATTTTGTGCAGTCTTACTAACATGTGCACAGAAGAACATAAAGCAGGTTTTTTTTGGAAAGTGGGAGGGCTGAATGAAAATGTTAATTATAACATGTTGTAATAAGGATACCCCCAAGATCAGCCCTATCTTTTTTGCTACAGCGTAGTCCCTAGGCATATGGCTAACTACTCCTTGATCATTATCCTGACTGAAACTAAAGCTACTGAAGTTTAGGAGACTCATATCTAACAGAATTTCTTTCATCTCTAATAATTGCTAAACTAGCATAATTACTCATACTTGAGGTGAAATAGAACCCAAGTTGTCTAAAATTAAAGTTAAAACAAAAACAAACCTCACCACCTCTTTCAGTTTTTGCACATTCATCTTTTGTCAGAATCCTATGCCAAGTGTTGCATTATGATTTGAAGGTATTTAAAAGCTTCTCTTGTGCTATCTGACTTTTGTAAAGAGACCAACTGAAAAACTTTAATGCTTTGTAGTAACACACTGCAAAATATATTTGAAAACAGACACGTACATTTTCACAGCACCAAATAAACCAGGCCCAGTTCTTCATAGATCTGTATGCTGTCACTTCAGGGAAAAATATACATACATACGTGTACATGCCACGGTTCTGATTTAAATGAAACAGTGCATTTTCCCCACCCCCAGCTGGGACTGATTTTGAGCTCAGGTAGCCCTACAGGAACCAATGGAAACCATAAAATACAGCTGGGAAAAGATGCTAAGAGGTCTGCCTTAAGGTATCAGCATTTATACCACATTTTAATCAATCTAAAAAAACAACTCCAAGTATCTTATTTTCAGTGTTTTACACAGAAAAAAACACTGAATCCGTATGGTCTACATGTAATGTTAACAGTTCTTCTAGATCCTTTCCTCACATACAATTATTCAAAAGGAAGATTTTTTTTTCCCAAAATGCGCGAGTTTCAAAATACTGAATTGTGTTTCAGAACAAAGAAATGAGAGCTATTAAACCAGCTGTAAATTAGACTGAATGAATTACAGAGCAACATAGAGCCTTTCAAGACATCTTAGATCATGGCGGATAACGTTATCCTACACATGTTAGATAAGTGCCTCCACACTGACAGCTTCCCTTGTTACACAAGTTAACAGCAACTCAGGAAAACAAAATCAAACCAAAGCAAACATGCAGTATTTCTAAGCCTCTTAATATTATCTTTGCCACAAGATTTCACCTTTACGGAAATGAGCAGCACAACCAGTAGCTGTTTAGATGCAGCTGTTTAGATGTTCACTCCTAACAGTACCTGCTCCTAAGAAGCAGACGGTGATGGTCAATAGAACTCACGCTAGCCCCAAAAATGACTGGGTAGCATTACTGTAATCCTACAGCTAATTAAGACCATCAATACCACTATGCATTGCCAAAGTCAATGAATATTACTAAGGGTTAGGGATGTTTTTGTTGTTACGAATTTTTTTAATATATAAAGGAGCTGGGGCATGCTTTGGCAAGTCAAAAAGAGAACGCTATAAATAGCCTGCATTATAAAAAGATGCTAATCTTAAATCCTCTTTGTAATTTGTTTTTTCATGTACTCTTTTAAGTTCGATATCTTAATTTTTGCCCTTTTTTGGATGGCCAAATAGAAGCCAGCAATCCACTCATGCATCAAACAGATGTTTTTGCTTTTCAGGCCAAATGGAATCTTATGAATTTTTTTGTTCCCTCCCTATAAAATGATGATGCCAAAATAACACAGTTCCTGAAAACGGCCCGTTCAAAAAAAGTTCTTTGGACCGGTAATACTGAAACTTTAAGTCAAGTTCACAGAAATCATGCCAATACTAATTGCTGTTTTTGTTTATGCTGCATTGATTATAGTCTAATCAGCAGACAATCTAATGACTTTTGAGTCTAGTCCATGCAATTTAGAAGCCTGGGATGGTTAGGGCTGAGAATAAACATTCAAATAGTTGACAGATACACAGAAATGTAAAGGCTACTGTTTGAAGGGGATCTGAATGTCAAATTCTCTCTGAACTATTGCTGCTATTAAGTATGATTTTTGTTTTAATCCGCCACTGTTCTGCCTTCCTTGGTACTACACCACACCACCTGCACCTCTGTACAAGAAACATCCTTTCGCTTCGAATTTACGGTGAGAAAACAAGTCACATGTTACAGGTACATTTACTCAGTCCACCAACACTCTGCATGAATTGAGTTGCAGTTGTAAATTCAGTCAGGATGGAAAGAGTACTTAGGTTTCCTCAAAAAGAGGGAGCAACTTTAAGAGACACTCCAGGCTTGCCGAAATATTTCAAGATACAAGCCTTCTTTAAGCAGAACATAGGTATGTAAAATACAGCCGATAAATTTTTCCTTCTCATCTTTCTAGGAATTCAGTAATTTTATTTCTGCAGTCAAATGCAGGATACAAAATTACAAAGAGTAAAAATTTCCTTTGAAGTAATAACAAAATATTTTTATATTTTTTTTCAAAAAGAAATCACTTCCAGAGATCAGCACTTCTATTAAATGTGTGGGGCTGTTCTAGTTTCCTTGTGATGGCTTATCTAACACCTACAATTTCAGTGATTTTTCACAGGTGACTTTAGCATAACGAATATTACCTGACTTTAGCTGAGACAAACCTGGCTTTAATGTTTAGTAGGACTACATTTTCATTCAGGTTTGTATAAAGAATACCTGGCTTTCTTTGCAAGTGACTATATTTTTATATCTTTGTTTCTAAACAAAGTTTCTCATCAAAAGCCGGTAGTAAGGGCAAAAGAAAAACCTCAAGTCCTCCCAAAACTAAAACCCCAGAAACCAGACAGGGGAGGGAGGGGGGAGGCAGTCAGTAACCTAAGTGTGATATCTACAAAGCATGCCAAGTCACAAAAAAGGGTTTACCATTCAAATGGCCAAGTTAAACAAGATAGGAGGGAGCGGTGCTCCCCCCTCCCTTGCTTTCTCATCTCAGGGGGTCTCCAGCATGGTTTTACTTAGGGAATGGCGTTGCCCTTAGGTGTCAGGAGTTTAAGGAGTCATACCAATTGCCCTTCTTCAATATTCTTCATTTGCACAGTGGCTCTTTTGGGGCTTATACGCGGGTATCGTATCTCTGACTTATCTTTCCCCACCTGCTTTTCTCCCGCTACCCTCCCTCCCCCACCAAATGCATTAGGTGATTTTGATCAGGTCAATGATACCTAATAGATTTTTTTTTTTCCAGAAACTAGCCAAGGAAATGGGGTAAATTTATCAGTAGAATGAAATATAGGTCAGGACTGATGAGTCTGATGCAACTGATCCTTCCTCTGCCTAAAAGAACCCAGCAGTTGAACTTTAATTCCTCCTTCCTAAAGTAAAATAAGATATTGAAATTACAGTTTTTCAGGAAGTTAAATAATTCACTCTGCTTTTGAGACTTTTTTTTTTTGCCACAACCCTGTAGGATATTTGTAAGAGACAGTGCTTTTCACATAAAATAATTTCAATCTTATTTTTCCTTGGAAAGATGTTTTTATTATTTTTAAATTGTGAGAGGCTTATCTAATGTTCGCCATGGCTTTTTTCAGTCCTAGGTCCAAATCTGAGATGCAGACATCAGCAAGAGTTGGGGGACAGTCAGACCAAAGCTGGCAAGAAACCAAAACATGGGGGGGGGGGAGAAATAGAAAGGGAATGTAAACAGAAACCAGGGTAATTCAAAAAAGTGTATTTTCAAGAAATAGAAGAAATTTAGTCATTAGCAAGTTCTTAACACCCACCATTTCAGATGAACGTTAGTTTCATGCATTCAATATAAAAAACTCGATTGTCATTTTGTTTTAATGTATTTACCTGCCTTGTATCAGTATTCCCCTAAGATATAAGTTTCAAATTAAGTTATCAAAAGTGACAGACATATCAAAAATATCTCTTATATCTTCCCCCCAGAAAGGGTTGCTAAGTACATGACAAATTGGAAATGTAATGTGTAACTCCATATTTTATTTAGATGTAAAACAGCACTCATGAGTTTAAATAACTCATTTACATACATTCAAAGAATAGTTTTTCAGAGAAGCTATTTAAAATACTGTTTATTTTTAAACTGTAGAACTATATTTTGTACCGACTAAATCAGTAATACTTAAGAAATAAGGAATTTAAATAAATGCTGCATTGGAGGTACAGTTGAAATTCTCCTTTCAACATTACTTACAGCTTTTGTTTGTTCACTAAAAATGAAGACGTAATAATCGATGGGCAGACTCTTATCAATGAATTTAAATGCTATGTCTATGCAAGCATCTTTCAACTTCTCAGATGAATCGCACTATTAGCCCTTTCAGAAATCTTACAATCGGACTGCTTTCAGAATACTATTAATCCACTCAAAAATGGACATGATTCAAGAAAAATAAAACAGGGAAAATGAAAAAGATATTTGAACAAAGGCCACCAAGAATGATAACCTACTCCCCAAAGGTAATTACTGCAGCAATAATTACAGATGATGATTGATTTACTGCCTGGGTTTAGTTGAAAAATAGTAAATAAGACACTGTAAAGAAATCTGTATCATCTCTACCCTGAACATTAAGCGGTTTTCTTACGTCAGTAGTTTATTCTCAGCAAATCCAAGCTACTCCATCTGAATCGTACAACGTTGCTGTTTTCTCATTTTAGGGACTCCCAGGCTACTGGTACATAAGGAAGGCAAAGCCCATACCTCCACATAAAATGGAAGCTGTATCTTTTGTTTTAAGTTAAGTGTGATGTTTACAGGAAGATATTTGAAACAAACCTCCTCTCTGTAACGCATCTAACAAATAAGCACGAGTAAAACACGTCCAACGTCTAACAGGAGAACAATTTCCTCTATTTGCCAATTAATTCTGAACATTTATTCCTTTGCACTTAAATACTTGGAGGTCTAAGACTACCCTTCAGTTAAACTTTCCCAGCATCTCTTTTGCAAATATGGCTAATTGGTCGCTCTCCTACTGGCTCTAAAACTCCTATGCGCACATGAATAAATCCTCCCTGGGAAGCTCGGAATATAAGTGCGCGCCCAAGCAACAGAACTTTCATTGTGGTATCATTTTTAAAAGGTAAGGGAAGAGCGGCTCGTTTGTTCTTCACAAGATGCCAAACAAAAGCACTACTGAACCGCACAAACTTCGGTAAACTAGATACAGACGGCAGCAGCAGGTAAAGCAGTAAATTCAAGGCACCCTTTATTCCCTTTTAAAAAATCTGGAGAGTTTTAAAAAAAAGAAAAAAAAAGAATTAAAGCCTGCTCTAACGCTCACTGAAGTCAACAGCAAGACTTTGAAAAGGGAACTCCTGGAAAGAGTTGTTTCAAGCGAAGGGAGCGCAGTTTTTTGCCAGGTCCTCCTGCACAAGTCCATAAAAGCAGACCCCGCTCCTGCTTTCTAACTACGAAATTGCGCCGGTTTCCAGGCACTGAACTCCCGGTGCACGCCAGCCTAGCCGAGAAGAAAACAAGGCCTGCCGTCAGCCACGCAGCGGCTCGGGATCACATCCCCGACCGGGGGCTGGCCGGGCCCCGCGCTGCCGCCACCGGCAGCCCCCCGGGCCGCGCGAGTTGCCCTCAGCGCCCCGGGCCTTTCTCCCTCGCCCCCCTTCCCGCCCTCACCTCCCGGCCCCCCGCCCCGCCAAAAGCAGACAACTTATAGATGTTCTGACCTGACGCAACCCAGGCTTTATTCAACTTCACTGCAATGTACAGACCAACCCGGGAGGAACGCGCCCATCCAGAGAGAGAGATGTTTATTTGAGGTGACAGCCACCCTCAGCCTCCTTCACCGCTCGCAGGCGGGGAGAAGCCCCTTCCCGCCCGGCCGCCGAGGCCAACGGCTCCCGGCTCCTCGGGGGGCGGCGAACGGCTCCGGGCTCCTGAAGCGGGCGGGGGGGGGGGGGGGGCGGCCAACGGCTGCCCGCTCCTCGGGGGGCGCGGGCGGGCGGGCGCGCCGCGGCGGGCTGAGGCTGAGGGGCGGCGGCGGCGGCGAGGGGCCCGCCGGGCCGGCGGGGGGCGGCCGCGCCAGGCCGCGCGGGGCGGGGGAAGAGGGGGCGCCCCGGCCGGGACGCTGCCGGCCCCGCCACAACCGCACAAACCGCCCTTTGTCCTCCTCCGGGTCCCGGGCTTCCCCCCCGCCTCCGCCGTGGGTCCGGGACGACTCCCTGCGACTTGGGGCCGCGGGGCGCCTTCCCTCCCCGCTCCCCTCCGCACCACCACCGCCGCCCCACGCCCCCCCCCGCCCCGTATTCATGTATTTACACGCGTGTTTATTGATTTCGCCGCCGCCCCTCACACATGCCCCCTCGGCGGCGAGGGGCCGCTTCACGTGACAGCCGGCGCCACATTCCTCCACAGCCCCAACTCCGGCCCCGCGCGGGGAACTTCGGCCCGCCCCACCCCCACCCCGCCGCCCCGCAACTTCCCTCGCCCCGCCGGGACCGCAGGCAGGGGGACCGCACCGGCAACGGGGCGGCGGCGAGCCCCCAAACCCCTTTTTTTATGGGTTGGTTTTTTTTTTTTTGGTCATTTATTTCAAAAGAGCAGCGCTGTTGGCGGGCGGCTGCGGCGCCGCTGCCCGCGCCCGCGGATGGATGGAAGGATGGATGGATGGATGGAGGGATGGAGGGAGGGCGGGCGGGAGGCAGGGAGGCGAGGCGGGCCGGGCCGGGCCGCGGGGCTGCGGCAGCGGGCTGTCACCGCCGCTCCCGCCGGCAACTTTTCCAGCGCGGCGAGTTTTGGGGTCGCACCGGACGTTTCGGGTCGGGGTCTCTCCCCCCACCACCACCCCCCATCTTTATTTTGGGGTTGTTAGCGGCGAGGGCGGTTACTCGTGCGGGGTCCGGGGGTGCCGCCGGCCAGGGCGCGGAGGGAGCCGCGGAGCCGGGCTAGGGCTGCCCGCCGTGGCGATCACGGCAGAGAGAGGGCCGGGGGAGGGGGAAGGGGGAAGGAAAGGGAGGGGGGTACTACTTACCTTTGAGTGATCTTGGTTTAGCTTGCTTGCGGCGAGACATCCTAAAAGCAAACAGCTGAAGTTGTTTCAATTTCAGCCCTATAAGAAACTACACTTCCTTATAGCCGAGGAGACCCTGCAAGACTTGCGCTCCTCCGGCGGCTCCCTCGCTCCTTGCCCTCCCTCCCTGTCTCCGCCGGCGGCTGGCTGGGGGGCTCAGCGCCTTGTCCAGGCAGCTGCGACCAAAACTTTCCAAGCTTTCAGCCCCCCCCGCCCCCCTTTCCCGATCCCCCCCTACTCAAAAAAAAAAAAAAAAAAAAAGAAAAAAAAAAAGAGAGGCACCAAATCAGGCAGAAGAATACTTTCAAATCCTCAACAACAACAAAAAAAAAAGCCCCCCAAATGCCGTGAGACAGGGGAAAGGAGTCCGATCGTTAGTATAATAATTTCTTTTTACTCAAGAATTTACATATTCGATTAAAAGCGGATAATTTAAGAAAAAAAAAAACAACTGGTGAAAATAATCTGCTTATTTGCTTTGCAAAAAACAAAAAAGTGTAAAAAATCCTCTTGATTTGTTTACAAACCGATTCTTTGTGCAGTTTGCAAAAAACGAAGGAAAAAAAAAACTGATTAAGGTCTTGCACAAAAATCTATATCTCTCTGTATAATCACTCACCCCCCTTAAATCGCCCGCCGGAGTGAAGACAGTTATAAATGGGGGGGGGGGGGGGAATGAAAGAAACAAAAATCACTTTAAAAAAAATTGCAAAGCAACAAAAAGCCCTTCCTTTCCTTTAGGAAAAAAAGAAAAAAGAAAATACCCTAAACTAATTTTTTTCCAACAAAAAAAAGCTCCGATTTTTTTTTGTTGTTTGTTTTTGTTGTTGTTTGGGCTTTTTGTTTGTTTCCCCCCTCTCTCCCCCCCCCCCCGCGCCCCTTGTTTTGGGGTGGGATTTCCCCCCCCCCCCCTCCTTCCCCCTTCTTCCCGAAGAGCCGGGTCGGCGGTAGCAGCCCTGGATTTTGGGAGCTGGATGTTGCTCTCTAAAGTCTACGGCTGGCTCGGCGGCGAGAGGAGGAGAGCCGGGAGCGGGAGGAGGAGGAGGAGAAGTGTGCTGTGTGCTCCCTCCTCATCACAAACCTGCAAGGTCTTGGACTGCGCTGTCGCTCCGGTAGTCCACATAATAATGGAAAATGGAAGCAAGGCCCCCAAAGCCATCAGGATGGCTCCAGAGGGGGCCCCTAACCCGCAGGGACTCGCTCTGTACGTAATCACTGAGGAAATCATTGTCAGCCTGCCTGCACTCACACACAGACAGAGGGGCATGATTAAAAGGCGAGAGAGAGGGAGCGGAGGAGGGGAGGGCGGCGGCCGCCGCCAAGACCCGGACTGGAGGCGGCGGGCAGAGCCGCGCGTCCGGATCGGGAGCCGCCGCCGCCGCCGCTGCTGCGGGAGAGGAGGGGGAGAGGCAGGGAGGGAGGAGGAGGGGGGGGGAGAAAGGGAAAAAAAAAAATCAAAAAAGAAGAGGGAAAGGGAGGGGGGGGGGAAATCACCGCCGCCGCCCCGCTCACACACATACATACACGCCGCCGCTGTAACGTTACTAGAGCTACACAGCGGATTTCTCGGGTCTCTTCTGCTCTCTCTTTTTCTCTTCAGAAATTAAGGCAGAGCCGCGACTGAGAGTGGGAAAGGTCCCCCTTCTGGTAGGATGGATGTACGGGAGGGAAGGCAGGCAGCGCTGAGAGGCAGCTAGCGAGAGGGGATTTATTGCTGGGGTTGCATTGTTGCCGACGGCTTTTTTTTTCTTTTTTTTCTTTCTCTCCCCCCCCCCCCCCCCCCCCCGCAGTGTTGTCCTAGAGATGCTGGATGCGGTTTTGTTTGTAAAGTAACTGACCTGCCAAGTCTCACTCATTACGGATTAACTTTAAAGGCAGTTTTGTTTTGTTTTGAAGAGGGGGGAAGTCTCTTTGAGTCTGGTGATGAAGGATTTTCCAGTATGATTTAAAAATCAGTATTTTTACAACTCGCTCATCTTTCCTTTTAAAATGTTAAGCCGCTTAAACTACCACGGGCTGGCAACCCCCGAAATAACTTTTCTTTTTTAAAGCTCTTTGTGAGAGGTAAGAAAACATGCTACTCTCGGTAACTAAATAATATATTACCAGGAGAATTGTTTCTAAAATTGATTGCGCTGGTTTCCAGATACAGTTTTGTTTACTAAGACTCCCCTCCTCCCAACAAGAACCAGCTCTGTGATTCACTCTGCGGAGCAAGGGTATTTATTTATTTACTAATTGATTGGAGAGAATATACATGACATACAGTACATCAGAAGCTATGAACAGAGGACCTTAAAAACTGCTGGGACCTACATTTTGCTGTATAGAGGTTTAATATAAATTAAGCGGGATGATTAACTGTGTCAGTATCTAAAGCAAGATGAGGAGAAAGCATTGCTCTGTGCTTGGAAATCAAAGCAATCTCACCCCACTTAGAAAGGAAGAGAGACGTACAAATGTAGACGTTAACACACAGCATCATTAACCCAGCCAAGTCCTTTCACTGAGTTAACTCATTTCCATGCTGAAATCTGATATTTAAAAGTAGCAGTGTAATGCAAAAGCCCGTGATTTTTTAATTTTTTTTTTTTCTGATGTTCTTATTTTTATTAACTGAGCTTCACCAGTTTCAAAGTTACAGGTGGTATTTACTATGGTTTACATTCGTGCTGTCAGTCAAACAAGTGTCACTATATATCACCGTGTGTTAAGAAAACATACTTTGTGATTGAAGAATGGAGTTGTGTTTGGACATGTATTTTACAAGTAACAAAATCCATTTAATTGACATAAAAAAACACGGCTGCTGCTAGTAACTTTTGGGTAGAGTCCTGCTCATAGTCATAAAAATAACTCCAAAGAGAACAAAGCGCTTCAGTCCGGAGGAATGGCTGTTTAGGTAGCCGTGTGGGTGCCATGCTTTCACATAATGATTGTGTTTATACATGACAGGAAGCATCTGTAATCCACAGCTGCGGGTGCTCCAGCCCAAAGTCCTGATAAAATCTACACCTATGCTTCTGCATGAATGAAAACAGACTTCTTGAGCAGACCAGAAAAGCAGCCTGCGTTTCTAAAGTTTTTAGCACTCGGTGGTCACCGTCGGTCTTCTCCCTAGTTTTCTGCACACCAATCTGTGTTCTGCCTGTATCTCTAACAACTCTACCGTGCTCATTCCTATTACACTTTTTGCTCGAATACTGGCTTCCCCCCCCCCCCCCCCCACTTTGGCCAATAGAAATGCATTTATATTGTCTTCTTTCCTCCCCTTCTGTCTTTCCCCCCTGCACCCCTCCCCATTGCAGAGAGGCACAAAACAACCAGGCACTTGCAGCTTTCTTTTTTTTATTAGTTCAGCCTTCAGTGTTGCTCTTTTGCCAAAGTGAGAAACACTCTCTCCCTGAAGTTACCTTGTTTCAGAAGCAGCAGCACCCAGATGCAACAAAAGCAAAGCTGTATCAAGCCGTCCCAGACCCGTCTCATCGATAACTCCCCTTTATTTCCATTGCTGTGTCACACAGGAAAATCAAGCCGGAGCAGAGAGTATACACTGATTTCTTAAAATATTTTTAGGCTGCTTCAGCTGTCCTTTCTCACTCCCTCCGTGGAAGAAGTGTGCAACAGTTCAAGTTGGAACTGGGCAAAATGAAGTTACGGTTGAACAGGACGCGTAACACCTTCGCAAAGATGACCTGTACCATGAGGTCTACTACATTTCACTGTTAGACCTGCACAAATAACAGCCTGAGGTTTCCAGGCACTAATGGCATCTGATTTCTGTGGGTCTGTTCCTTAACGATAGAGCCATCCTTTAAGAAATTGTACTCCGGTGTCTAGTTTATATATTCCGATTTTCTTTCCTGCTGCTGCGTATGAATGCTCCGACACAGAAGACAGCTAAATAGGAGTTGTGTAAATATGATTACATGATCTTTTGTATTTCTTTGTTTTTGAGAAGACTGGGTTAGAATAGTGGCAAAAGAAAACAACTGTCTTAAATTAATTACTGTCCTAATTTGAAAAATACCCTTCCTTTTCCCAGTAATTAATTTCAGTTCAAGAATTCAAAAAATCAACTGCAGTGAAGTTTAATCCATCTCTATAAATGCACAAGGATGGAAAAACATGCAGCTTTTCATAGGCTTCTAGCAATACGCAGAAACGTGTGTATAAGTTTCCAAAAAGCAAATTAAAAAAGCCCGCATATGAGAGAAGCAAAAAATCCTGAATTAAAATTCTCCATTTGTTACTGGTCCATGAGTTATATAGTATCAGATGTCACTCACTTTTGCTTGCTCCAGCCTAACAGCATATACAAATGGGAAATATCAGGTACCTAGTGAAAATGTTACGTGATGCAACTCAACAGCAATTTCATGATGAGAGTCTCTTTACAATGAATAAAATGATTTCTGTATTTATATTTTTCAAATGTTCTAACAATACAAAACCTTGCTACAGTAGATTAAACAGAAAAATAACAGTTTATGAAATATGACCTCCAAAAAACTAATTGCAGAAGAAATATTCATTCCCAGTCCAATAAATCCTTAATTTTAAATGTCAGCTGCAAAACATAAATCCCTTTAATAGATTTCAAACTGTGGTGACAAAGTTGTAATTGTAGGGTCCAGCCCACTCAAAATCAGTCCAATGCTCTCGCTTTGCATTAGCCAGTCTTCTGGTTATTTTTTTTGTTGTATTTTAATCTCATCTCCAATCTTTTAGGAATTTTCCATTGCATTCCTGAGCCTGGTTCTGGATTACTTTTGGCTCAAATTGAATTGAATCTTGTTGCTATTCCTCAATGGATGTCTGAAGTGCAAAGTCTGCTTGATCATAACTTTCTGTGTGGTTTACTGCAGGGTAGCATGCACGTAAAGACCCTCAAGTCATGTGAAATAGGAGCCTTGACCTCAAGACACAATAAAGTTGGCTAGTTCAGTTGTAGCTCAAAAGGTCACTTTTTTGGGGACTGCCTCTGAGGGCTGTTTTAAACTAATTATTACCTTTGATTTTAACTTATCATTTGTTAAAAAAAGAAAGAAAGAATGAAAAAAACCCCAACCCCTCAGTTATCATAATTTCAACAGTTTGACTGGCATGTATTTAACATTGTGGACATATGAAAAGAGAAGGTCCCTACCTGAGGAGCTTGCAGTGTAAATTAGACAGAGAGCACTGTGAATAATAAAAGCAGACAGAGGAGAGGTTTGTATAAGTCTGTGGGGAGGTGCATAGGGAAATATGCAGAGTTGAGAAATTTTCTACCAATTGACACTAATTATGATACTTTTCTTTCTTGCTCTATTTTCGTGTAAGTATGGTAATAGTTTTGTTTTTCTCTATTTGCTTGCTTGTCAGTGAGCTATTCCATTGCAGAAGCTTGCCTTTTGATTTCTTTTTCTGTTCTAGATTCTAGTACCATAGGTAATGTAAGTACATCTTTATTCTTCTCCTCAGCCATAGCAAATAACACTGAAATCCCCCAAAATGTTATATATACTTCCCTTGGCAGTTTTCCCACAGCAATCCACAGTGACTCGATGCTGAAAAGTATGATTCACTATTAATAGAAAACATAAATGAACTTGAAATTCTGGGCTTCTGACACTATCACCCCCTAACAAATCTCTGATGCATCTTTAGGGTTTTTTGTAATAAAACAAAAAAAGGGTATTTGCTGTCCATTTCTTTTACCTTATGCTTAGCTGCATTAGACAAACAAAAATACAAAAAGAAAAAAAGAGCCAAACAGCTGCTTCCCACTGTTATTTAACAAAGAGAATGCAATACTACACAGGCTTTATTCTTTTTAGCTGTTGAAAGTGAGACGCTATCAGAAATAGGAATATCAGAAAAGGTGATGGATCAACCCGAGAAATTAAACTGCAATCAATCAGTAGGACCAGATGGTATTCATCCGAGAGCTCTGAAGGAACCGAAGACCAATGCAAGTGAGCTGCTAACAAAAATATGTAATTTATCATTAAAAACAGCTACCGTACCGGAGGACTGGAGAGTGGCCAAGGTTGTACCCATCTCTTAAAAAGGTGCTAATGATGATCCTGGGAATTATAAACCAGTAAGTCTTACTTTAGTACTAGGAAACTATTCGGAGAATCAGTAAAAATAATATGCTTAGGCACACAGATAGCAAGGAAAAGCTGCAGTGCTTCTACCTACATTCTCTCAACCCTCCTAGAACTACAGGAAAGAGTTAATTACATAGTCGACAAAGTAGAACCAGAAGATACAATTTATTTAGTGTTTCCAAAAGCTTATGGTAAGGTGTCTCGCAATAAAAACATAGCAGCTCCAGAATTAAAGTCTAGCTATGGTGTAAAAACTTGATAAAAGATGGAAAACAAGACCCGAAACGTCAGAACAATTAGAATTTTGCCCCCTTGAAAGCACTTTATAAACCCTGGCAGTTTACCACAGCTTCCTAATGAGCTGGTTATATTAGAGACGAAGTAACTTACCTGTAATCGTAAAAGCAAGCTGTGTCAGAACCAGGACTTCACTTCATGAGCACCCAGGTTCCAGAGCTGCATTTGGATGAGTAGACAGCATCCTTTTCTCCAGGTACTGCAGAAGAATTGGTGGTCAGTTGAAGCAGAGGAAGAGGTTAAGTCTGAATTGCCCCTGGGATCAATAGCGGCAATAAAGATGGGTTTGTTCAACTTATTCATTAGCAATCTTGAAAAAAAGCTTCTGAAATAAAGATGGTAAAATTTGTTTTCGCTACAACCATCAAAGCCTGCTTTCTGGTATTTAAACCCAATGCCCATTGCTCTAAACCGGAAAATTCATGGGAGTATTTTTGGCCGTTGATTAAGTTAACTGAATTTAGGCAAAACTGGAAGAAATTCCAGAGCAAGCCAGTGAACTAAGATAAAATGGTGACACGATGGCATGTAAAATTAAACAGACTAATGCCAGGGAGTGCATGCTGGAAAATATTTTGAAGAACTGATGTCTATTAATTAGCACGGGAAAATCTAGGCATCATTCACTGAAAAATGCTCTCCAGCATATTGCAGCAGCTTAGAAAACATACAAAAGCAGAGAAGACACTCAGATACACTGAGAACAAAAAAGATGGGTAAACATAAAATATTACTATGTGATTTCATGAGTAAAAGCTGCAATTCTGGACATTCTGTTGCATTTTAGTCTGTGGATTATAGGCAAAACACAGCAAACATACAGGGAAATGCAGTAAACATGATTAATGAAATGGGGGACAGGACCGAGTTAGAAGGCAGATTTAAAAGAAGACATCATTTAATTTAGAAACATGAAGAGGATGAGGAGTTTTAGGACCACATAAAATTTCAGTTGATACAGAAGAGCTCAGGTGTTCCTGTCTGTTCTCTCGCGTTTCACAAAAAATAAGTGGGGAGCACCTTTAAATGAATATATGGAGATGTTTTCTTCATCAGAATATGTGGTTAAATTGTGGGATTTATTATTGCTGCATAGGATTGAGGAAAACAGCTTTGGGGCAATTGCTACAAAAAAAAAAAAAAGAGGGAATAAAAGATTAGAAAACAAAAACAAAAGCACATGAAAAGAGGAGGACTAACTCTTTGTCATGTCCTCCAGTTCCCTGGGACTCTTCAGCTGCTCCTCCACACAAAGAGCACATGGGCAGTGATATGCAGGTTTGGTGAAAGGGCATCTCAGGTTGCAAAGGAAGACCTGAGAAACGGCTGTCCTATGCAACACGGTTTCCCCTCTAAAACCATTGCTTTTTCAGGCAGAAATCCAAATAGCTGCTGCTATAGGTCTCCCTAGCTCCCACCCCTCAGTCTAAACAGCCCTCTTGGCCCGGGATAAGGGACAGAATGAGGGAGGAGGAAAGAGAGGCCAAACGTGGAGCCCAACTCCCCTACGAAGCCTAGGACTGTGCTGCTTAACGTCCTTTCCAGCCCTGCCAGCCTCTCCACAAGCATGCAAACTGTACTCCCCTGAGAGGGGAGAAAGCAGTGGGAACTTGATGTGATTCTCCTTGTGGAATTTCTCAGCACTTTTTCCTTCCTTGGGATTTTTCCCGAGAGATGAGAGTATTTAGCCCTTACTTAGCTTTACCGAAGTATTAGACATTTATTTGATTAAGTATAGCATCTGCAGCCACACTAGCTAGAATAAAAATTATAAGGGCTATCAATCCTCATACTTCAGGGCATAAGCTGATCACCAGCTGGGGTCGAAAAGAAATTTCCCTCTGTGGTATAGTATTGCAATTAGGTGCATTAGCGGGGGTTATGCCTTCCTCGGCAGCCTCAGGCATTGGCCAGTATGAGAGGCAGAGAGATACCAGACTAGATGGACCACTGGTCTGCTCCAATATGGCAATTCCTTTGTTCTTAGGGCTGAATGTTTCTGCTGCCAAGCCACCCTACTTTGTCATAATGTCAAAATCCAGCATTAATTATAATTCTGAAAATGAAGGAATATTCATGAATTATTATGTTGGCAGTAACCGCGTGTAATGCAATACAGACGAAACCAGTGTCTGCTGCAGCGTAAAAGGAAGTTGACAGCTTCGAGCACAAGGCAGTTTCTGTTTCCAGTTACCCTCCGGAACTCCTTGCACCTGAGAGTCAACACCTTTGAGAATAATAAAGTAATTACGATTTTATTTTATAGTATTCTGACAACAAATTTGATTCAATAGTGTCTGCACAGTTCAGACAAAGCAAAACACTCCAACAGTTTGACTGTGCAATGCTGATATTTTTTATGAGCTCAAATTTAATCCTCAAAATGGCATGATGGTCTTGGTGAATGCATTTTAAATAAAATTTCCTTCTGTAGTACTCTGGTTCCATCAGCATTTTGATAGAACTCAAAAAAAAAGAAAAAAAAAAAAAAACAACAGCTGCTTTATTCCTGTCATGTTCTCTTTCTAAAGCAACTCTCGGAGATGATTGCAAGAGTACATTAAAGGCATGCATTTTCGAAGTTAGTCAGTTGTCAAAGTGATTCTGAGGGTTGACAATCACCTTTGAGACAAATACAGAAATCTGAAAGACATGCTTACAAGCAACTCCATATTCTGGGCAATGATTTAGTTTGGAAATGCATCCAGTTCAAGGGTTAAATGAAAGCAAAAGCAATCACTTCAACCATGTTTTTGAAGAAAATAAAACAGCTTGATGTAAGCTAAATGAAGGGGGTCTGTGACTTAAAAGGAATGGACAGATAGAGAAAAAGGTCAGAAGATTAAATTTTCCCTAAGGGAAAAGTCATTCTTTGGAATCATTAACCTCCTTCTAGGTCACTACTGAAAAAAACAGCAGGAAATCCTACTGCTCCTAGAAAGATGGGTGCATCGTATACCGCCCACTGACCTAGCAACTCTATGGCAAACATAATTGTGCTTACAAATTCTCCTCCAGGCGTGCTTGGTTTTACTATGCCCATTTTAAAGCAATATGATCTTTTAGCTGAACTCTGAAGTGTATCCATAAAGACAATATTCTAGGGGCTTGGGATGTTAAAAAGAAGAATCGCTTGCTTAAATGTCTTTTCTTTTAACAGAGAGAAATCTAGAAGTGGAGTTTGTGAATTTAGAAGTTGTTCAGTGATATGTATCATCCATTAGCCATTTCTCTTTAGGACTGAAATTCATCATCATCATCATCGTTCCATTTTAGTGGCTTTTTACAACATAAAACATATTGTCAGGATGCCAGGATCAACTGTATGTTTCAAAATAACTTTTTGTCTCACAGAACCGGCATCAGGGTGTGTTTTCCAAGTTTTATTGTAAGCTAATTCTGCTCTCTCCTAGAGAAGGCAGAGAGTAAACTTTACACCAAAGAGGAGGACTGGGCCCTTGTATAAGAAATACAATCTTCCATAAAGCATTTGGAAGACATTCTGTAGCATTTATCAGACCATATTCAGATGAACAGTTCTTACCAACATCAATGGAAACAAATATTTTGTCATGGTCAAGCCCCAAAATAAATGAGGGAAACTATCTCTGGTCAATTTGTGCCACATGATACCATGCAGTAGCACTCACATCTTCATCAAAATGTGACCTCTTTTTCTTCCCCTCTTGCAACAGAAATAAAACTCTCGATCAACATAAATCAGAATTCATATTTGTTTTTGATAAAGGTCCCAATCCAGCAAGGGCTGGCAAGGCAGTTGCACGCCTGTAGCTCTGCAAAGCCCCTTGTCTACTTGGAGACTGCAGGCAAAGCCTGTCTCCTGCTGCAGAATCAAGGACTTAATCTTAAGAATTTGTATTACTGGAAAATATTCTGGCAACTATCTTAAAATCTTTTGTCTCTGGTCAGCAAAATTTCAAAAATGGCATATTCAGAAGAGAATTTTAACATGGAAATAAGACTTCAACAACTTAAAAGGATGTTACACAGTAAAAAACATGATAATCTTGGGTCATCTGTTAAGATGTCTCAAATCTCAGGCCCTCTGAATGAACATTGAGCAATACTTTTTCTTAATTTGATGTTGTCTCTTTCCATTATTTTTACGTATATGAAACTGAAAAAAGAAAACTCCACAGAAATTATCACAACCAATTTACTGCCCTGGAAGAAGAAGGTGTCTTGATCAGCTTTAATTTCTGAACTTGTGCATTTCATAAAAAGCCACTTTTCACATGTAAGCAAGATCTTTCAAGATTTCAGAAGACAATGACATGACCCTTAGAGAATAAAGGCATTGAAAGAAGTAGCTAAGAGAAAGACAAATAAAGCATAGTTTGTGGAAATTAGCACGTGTTAGAAAGCGTACATGAGGACAGAATCACAGGGAGTTCACATTCTTCAAGAAATCATAATTTTTACTCATGTTCACACAACGACTGAATAGCCAATAAACAAGAATCTCTTCCTAAATGTTAGCAGCCCCGTTACCTAGTGTGAACAGGGTACATGGGTAACAATTTCCTGATATCTGTATGGCAAGAAAGAGAATCAAATGCCTTGCTTGTTTGCTAGCCAAAATGCATTTCTGAGGCAGGAAATCAAAAACACATCACAAACCTTGCAAGTAGACTACACACGTTCACTCTGCCGATATTAATAACTGTCAAGAGGCTGTCAGACTCAGGGAGTCACAGCTACCCAAAGCAGCGCTTCCACCATACTTCCTCCCCAAAAGTGTGGTTTTGGATCAGGCTTTGCTAGGAAATAGCGAGGAAATAGTACAGTGTCGTTGCAGCTGCTTAGAGAACTCCCCAAATTCAATGCAAACGGCGCTCTGAAACAAAGCGACCAAGGAATGTTGCAGCAGAGCCCTCAGCTGAGCAGCAAGATGCGAGATTTATTATGACACAGTGCAGGGGATATCTGAAAGGGAAGTCAAATCATTAATGTGTCTTTTCCTCCTTTTTTCCCCCCCCGTCTTCTTTTTTCTTCGTAATTCATATATATATATATATATATATATATATAATTGTTTCTTTTCTCAAGTGAAATGGCATCTAAAATGATCCAAAATTTTAGGAGGTGAGGGTTTTCTAAGATCTTTTCTATTTCTTTTTCCTGTGTTCCAGTGTTCTCTACCCACAGGACTCTGAAATGCTGAAATTTCAGCAGTTCATATGTCTGCCTGCCCGCCTCTTTTATTAAAGGGTTGTGTTTCTTTTCTGTCAACACCTATTCTTTACCACACATCTCTGCTATCATTCAGGAAAATGTTGGCATATCCTTTTTTTTTTTTTTTCTTCTTTTAAATTCATTTCTATAGCTGGGCTTTTCCTTTTAAGTCCCCTTAATTTCTGTCATCGGTTTCAACTCCGAAGTTCTCACTTTCGCAAGACAATGAGCTATTTTCACACGTGTAAAACGCTCCGTAAAGTGGAATCGCAGATGTCACATTTACATGTTTATGTTTTCTGTTTCTTTTTTTTTCAATCTGTCGCTCAGTTCAGCTCTCCAAGTCCAAGATATTTCAGTGGAGCTGAAAGACTCTCTCAGTTCCTCTGCCCAGACCTCTAGCTTTACAAAATAAGCAGGTATCTTGAAATACGTGGCAGCTTCAGTTCCAAGGATAAAAGCAACCGCAGTAAAATCCAACAATGACCCTGTGCACAAATGCTCACAGCCTCTCACACACGTGACCCATAAACCAGTGCAGTTAATTTTCCATACGGTCTTGTCCCTTTCTATGTGGAAAAGAAAAGAGAAAAAAGAAAAGAGAAAAAAAGAAAAAAGAAAGAAGAAAAAAGAAAAAAAGAAAAAGAAGAAAAAAAAAGAGAAAATAAAGAAAAAGAAAAAAGAAAAAAAAAAAATTAGGCTGTGAAAGGTGTGTTTTGAGGAAGGAATTCCTCTGAGGCTCCTCTTGCCGAGGTTCCCTGCCAGGATTGCAGGGGGCAAGAGAAGACCTGCTTTTGGCTCAGTGCGGTAGAGGCCGTGGGATCTGCCCCCAAATCTGGCAGCTCGGTGGGATGCCGTGACCTCTCACCCTGGCGCCTAGGCAGCTCAGCCCCATTGTTCCCGGGGGCAGGCGGGCTGGCCAAGCCGGGAGGGGGGTGAGCATCGCCACAACTTTTGCGGCGCTGGGAAAGGAGATCACCTCCACATGGAGATTTGGAAGGCGTGAGCTGGCCCGTATTTAATGATATTATTCCAGATTTCCAGGGTGCTCAGGTAATATGAAAAAGAGCCATGCAAGTAAAAAGATGCAGTCACTGGAAGTGGCATGTGCAAATTTAATTTGCCTCCTCCAAGCATTCTTGCCTATATGTACACGAGCTCATGATATTCTCTCTTCAGCTCAGGGAAACAGAGAGCCCAGGAGTGAATCACTCTACCTTGAGCTCCAGTTACTTGCCCCATGCTAACCTGCAGCTACCCGCTTCTCAGATTTTTCAAAGGCTTCTGATTTGGCCAGATCAGGGTCTTTTTTCACAAGAACAAGAAAAGGCTCATTGCTGTCACCAAAAGTGACACCCTCCCCATACATCTCCCTCCCCCTCCTGCACATTCAATTATCGAGTCTCTTTTCCAAAGTATGAGATCTCTAGAGCTTCTCAATGAAGGGTTTGTAATAATTCTTTTAACATGGCAAAACACCACATTATTCCCTAAACATTAATGTTGCATGAATGCGAGACTTCTTTTCCCCATGAAATTTCCTTTTTGATTTTACAAAACAGAAAGTGCAATTTAAAACAATGCTAATGGAGTGCCTATATTCCATAATCTAAAATTATTTGGTGTGGCACCAATAACTAGCTTGCTAAAATGCTTGTCTGAGGAACCCACCTGACCTTGAACAAGGACACTTGAGCCCTTTCTTTTGCGACAGTGTCCTTTTCAGTGCCCAGTAAAATATATCACATCGTATTTGGCCACTTGTGTACTGAAAGACCACAGCTCCATATTTCAGACCTGTTTAACACCTTATAAAATACCACTCAACCACTTGGCACTAGCTAAATTCCTACCTATTAAAATGATTACATCCTACCCATGGTGTCTTTCAGTTGCTGTTTGGGACAGGGGCCTTTTTGCCCTCTGTGGTGCTTCATTCAAGCACAAACCTCTAAACTCTTGAACAATGTGAGGTGCTAGAGCATTTGCTGGAGGCGGCGGCCATGGTACATTCAGGAACGCAGATGCAGAAAAGGCAGGGAGGCTGTAGAAGTTCTCATGGTTTTGCACCCTCTTGGAGATGCGAAGTCGAGGGGTGGCTGCTTGAAGGCTGCCCAGCAAAACAGAGAGTCAAAGGAGGATTTACTGAGGAAAGGCAACATGGATATGCACAATCAGCTACAATCAAAATACATGATCTGAGGAACTATATTCTTTCCTATCGAAACCAACATCTTACTGTTTCTGTCCTTGGAGTTAATATTTAAAGACTAGAGCTGTAATACACTCCAAGACACTTTCTTATTTCCTTTCATGGGGTCACTTTACTGTATTTTCTTGTTTATATAAGTTGTAAATGGTGTATCTGGTACATCCTCCTTGAAAACTGAGTTTTTAACCAGTTCGTATCATTATTCAATCCTAGCAGTACATTCCACATTGACATCTCATAAAAACACCTCCATGCCCAGTTTTCTGCTTGGGTGTCATCACTCAGTGACCATGAAAGCGTGAAACCAGATACTGTTCCAGCAGGTCGGTGTAACTATGTTTTGGCTAAACAAAAATAAAATAGCTTTTCATGCTTATTGATCTTGATTTTTTTTCCCCATTTTTATGCTTCATTGACAATAAACTCAGTAAGGATGTGTTTTGTAAAAGGAACTGAAGTTTCTCTTCTCAGTAGATTAGACATTTCACATTTTAGCGACTCCCACTAACATTTCCATTCCCCCCTCCCAAAAGCAGCCCTTTCCAATGACTTAAAAAAAGGTTGATCTTTAAGTAATACATATGATATTAGTTTTTCCGTTTTAAAATAATCACATTATTGCAGACATTTTAATAGCTGTAGAGGTTGCTATGTATTAACATGATTCATGGTCCTTGACAGCAGTGTCTCTGAAAATCCCACAGGAATGCAAAATACAAAACTCCACACACGTTCAAATTTTACTGCCTGCAGCTAAAAGAGGGGAAAAAAAACTTAAAACTGTTGAAACCCTTCAACTTTAAAAGCATTAATAGATGGTCCCAGGGGATTAAATCTAAATCTTAATGTGTAAAAATCAAGTTAATAACCACAGAGATTAATATGGTTGCATTTGATTATTGTGATAATGCAAACAATTAGTACTGCTAAAGTGAGATATATTAGCCTCCTACTTGCCCCACACACATCTGCAAAGCATTGGAAATAAATGGAAATAAAACATTTTGCTCTGAAAGGTTTTTCTTTTTTCTTTTTGCCTTTGTCTTATTTTCTCTGTAGCTGACTCATTTTTAAATTATAATTGTTAACATTTTATTATTAAGCCTCTCTTTTTATAAGACTCTCATAAAATTGGTTGCCATAATCATCCATTCCATATTGTCAGCAAATTATGCATTCCTCACCAATACCAGTAAATAAATAAATCTTCTAGATAAATGACATGGGTTTTTTGGTCTTTTTTTTTTCTTTCTTTCTTTTAAGGGCAAAAATGCCATACAAATGTATTAACCTGAGAAAAAAAAAGAACTTTTTCCTAGTCCACTGTGAGTCAGTTGATTTAATCCAGAATGCCCTGGGAACAGAACCAGGCATCTAATCCCATCTATATTATAGGCGGAGTTGGAAGTGCCACCTATACTTAATGCTTGACACTTCCCATTATAAAACCCTTTTTTCAGTTGCATATAACTGTGCCAGACTTTAAGTGTTCAACTAAAATTCCCCATGCTGGATGTCTGCCTCGCTTTGATTTATTTGTTGTTCTAAAATTTTAGTGAAAATAGTTCAGCAATTTCCAAGAACAAGATTATAGAAAATATATTATTTTGCCCACATCAAAAAAAAGTCTTTGCAACCGTTTAATTGATTAACTCTAATATATCCATCCCTTGGAGCATGGACATTACGTTTGGCATAGAAGAGGACCTACCCTGATGTCAAGAATGTGAAAACAGACCAACGTTGGCCAAATCCTTAGCCTTTGCTCAAGTTCAGTAGATACTTCTCAGGAATTTGGCAGCAATGTCCTCCAAAGGCTCTGTCTGTACCAAGCACACGCCAGCCCCCAGGTTGCAGGCTCTGAGCAAAACCTGCCCCACTATTGCTGCTCCCAAATTCTGTGTGTGCACGTGTTTAGGCATGGGTTGCAGGACTGCAGGGAAGTGGAGGCAGAAACCTGAGACTAGATGTCAATGATTTGAGAGTGTGGAAGAACGACTGTCATCCTAGCTTGGTAAGAAGCACATGCGCGGCAGGACAGGGAGCTCAGGAAAGGAGCCTGGGAGAGCAGCTTTGTGACTTACTGCCTCATGGGATGGGAGAAGGACTGAAACCAGGATGAGGAGCAAGAGGATGAGAAATTGGGACTGCGACAGAGGTGGGCAAAAAGCAGGCTGCAGGTGAGAAACCCAGTGAGAAAAACTTAAACTGGCTGGTGGCACAGGGAGGGGGGACTGGGATTCCCAGTCATGGGACTGGGGAACACTGGGCCAAGGGACCCACGGGGTAGAGATTAAAGGTCACAGGTTGGAGGGGGGGAGAACGGGCCACTGGCTGCTCATCTCCAGGACCTGGGATGGACTCCAAGCATCTGGAGTCATCCCTTATGCACCCATGAAACCACCCACAAAGTGAGTGTCTCATTCCCTTTAAGCACTGGTGTGCATATGGGGTAGTATTAGCCACCTTCTCCTAGCTTGAGTGGCGGAGGTCAGCACTGTGATTCTAAAGATTTCAGTCCTGCAGCTGACCCACCATGGTGGGACTTCTGTGGGGTTTTCAGATTGCCTTTTTAAGGTAAGATACAGGACAGTACATATACAGAAAGTTTTAAAAGGCTGGTATCACACTATAAGGCATTCAAGGTGTCGGAATAATTAAAATTACTTATGCAGCCCTAATTTGCCCTCCCCTTGTTATTTATCTTCAGTAAGATGTGGATGGACTTGTCTGAAGATCAGTTAGGAAAAGTAGCAGAGAAAGACCAGCACATGATGTGTTGCAAGGCTGGAGGATTAGGAAGAAGTATGCAGGAAGAGAAAGGAGGGCTTCCCAGTTGATGTGTTTTAATGTTGTCCTACACAGAGGTGTCTGTCTTTGCTTCTTCCTCATCTGCAGTGCTGTGGGCTGTTTCTATATGGTCACTTACTATATTTTGAGAGCATTTGACTTGACACTTCAGCAGTCCTTCCCAAGAGCCAGTCGCTCACAACTACGTCTGAGCTGTGCACTGACAATATACGTGGCTGTGCAATGCCAAGCGCTCTGACAAACCAGGGTATAGTGACTTAGCTTGGCCATCTATAATTAGTGTGAATGCCGGCCTTAGTTAAAGTCTGGTTGCCTCAGTTCCCCTTTTGAAAAATGGGAATAACACCAACGTACCTCTCACGAGTGTTGTGAAAATGAATGAATTACTATTTATGAAGTACTGTAATGATGAGTGCCCATGAGGAACAGCCCATGAGGAAATTAATTATTCTATCTTTGGAACAGGGTTTGAATAGTGAGCAGTAAATAGGATGTAGGGCCATTACACTGAATAATGAGAATGAAGCAGATGAATAGCATCCACTCTGTGCAGTGAATGAGGCAGGCACTTGAAGAAAACAGTAGGAAATCATGTGGTTAAAGACCATATCAAGATGTACGGTAGGAGAAGATAACTCCGCCATATACCAGCCCTCGAGTGCTTGGGTCCATGTCACAAACCCTTCCCAGCTCTGACAATGCAGATGTGCCGTACAGCCTAACATCCCCTGTGATCTTGCCTTCTCTCTCCGACGGTTCCTAACCCAGTTTCTGAGTCCAGCCAGCCCCAGTCTCCTCCCATCTGACTCATAGCTCTAGTTTCCTTGCTCGGCCAGGCCCTGACTCAAAAGCCCGTTCAGCTTCCCTCCCTTCATCCATAGCCATTAATCCCAGTTCCTACAAAAACAGGAAAAAGCACATTCCTAACACCGAGACACCTTCCTCTACCAAAATACTAGCACAGCTCAAAAGCAGAGGGCTAGCAGAGCTCCAAAAGAAGAGAAGGGATAATTAGAAAATATGCACAAATATGCACAAATATGCAAATATACACATTCTAGCCCCAGCAGCAGCTATAGCTTTACAACATCATCAGAAATTTTCCAAAATTAATTCAATGTGATTTCAGCCCAGTATTTATATGGAGTGATATAGGTTGGAAATTACAGCTGAAAATGGGGTTTTTCCCTAAAATATATCAGCAACCACAATCACAATAGCTGGCAGTCCCTGTCCTTCTTGCATAATATTGTTAATATTGAGGTGTGTAAGAAAGAGAATTCAAATGCTAGTTTCCTGAGCTCTGTAGCTGGAGGACAAATATATCTATACTGTACACTATTTTTTTCATAAAATTACCTCAGAAGTAAGAAGCAGTCAAAACCGAATCCAAATGTAGCTCATCCTAATTCCAGGTATGCCAAACTTTAAAGAAATCAATGAAAAAAATCTATAAATACCTTTTAGCTAGCAAGCTCAGGTTTGAAAATACATGTTTTCAGATCAGTTCCCCATTTGTTTCATTACCTTTTAAGCCATATGTCTCTCAAGATAATTTATGCCAAGGGATAAATCCAGATTTCTCATTTTAGGTGCTGAGTTTGTAGCTCATCTGTGACTGAGATTCCCTCTCAAATTCGAGATTTTATAAAGGTTAAGTTTGTCAACTTTGGAATTGGCTGCAAAGGATTAGTGACTATTTTGTACTATTGACGTTAATGGTGCTATTGTGCCCAGGGAGAGAAAGAAATTTAAGAGAAAAGAGAAACATTTAGGAAGGAATGTCTCTTCATGCTGTGCAAGCCATTTGGTGAAAGAGAAAGCAAAACCCCAAGCTTTTAGCTAAAGCTGGCTGGGTGGGAGAGCCACCAGAGCAGCAGCTGCACTTCCTCCTGGCTGTTTGGAGGAATAAGCGTAGTTGATGCCAATGCCACCCTTTATGCAAGATAGTTGAAGGGTAAGACTGGAGCAAAGGAGCAGAAAAAGAAAAGGGAATGAGACCTGGCTTCATCTCTCCAAATAATTATTCCTGCCCTGGCAAAGAAATAAACAGAAGGAAGGAAAACAGCAAACCAAGCTGAGGCTCTTTTGTTCTTCCACCTTGACAAGGATGGAGCCAGGAAGAATAAATACCAACCAGCAGCGACTGTGGCAGCTCAGGTAGAGCAGTGGAGTAGCTATACAGTCAGGAGCAAAGATCAGAGGCTATTTAATATTGTGACATTCTGCTTTCTGGTTGTGCACTGCACACCCAATAATGTTATGTGGCACATACATGGAGTTTCATGTAACTAGTGTCACAAAAGCAATGTTCACACTTTCAGTGTGTAATTGGGGTGTTAGTATTACTAGCTGAAGCGGAAACCCATGAAACCTGGTGATCAGTTCTTCCACAGATAACCCAGACAGGTACCACTACCCCACTTTTACATGCTAGCCCATACCCAGTGCAAGTGAGGTGGCATGGTCTGTCCCAAGACTGACGTTGAATCCCCTACCCTTGTGAATAAATTACTTTGATGATCTGCCAGACCCATCTCCATTTCATCCATTTCAGTCTTGTAACACTGTCTCAGCTGGTCGCTCCATACCTTGTAACATTCAGGCAGTATGAGCCTCATGGTCATCTTTGAATCTGTGACGCTTGCTGCCCTGCTGGTCCATGCTTCATCACTGTGGTGAAGGTCCATGTAGTCCCACATACAGTAGGCAGAAGGGAAGATACATATCGGAGGGTTAGCTGACTTATTTCTAATGATCGGGCAAGTCTGTTCTAAGAAATTAATCTCATGTATTGCTGCAGGATCTCTTGGACTGCTCTGCCCAGGAATCGTTATTACTGGGAGAGACTCTACACAGAGTTCGTGGATGTTCTCCATGCTTGCTGACCTTTGCTGTGACATACCCTGTCATAATCCAGTACAGAACAAAGACCACTTCATGACAATCATTTAACTGACTCAACACCTGAAATGTCTGGGCAAGGGCACAGAAGGAAGATAGTCCATCACCAGGGAATTCTGACAGGATGAAAACCCAGGACTCCTTTGCATCCAGGGTGCATGACCTTGGCATCATCTAACCCAGCCAATGCACCAGTCTATCAATCTACACATATTATTTACTCATTCCCATGCAGCAGTGTGCTTGATGCAACTGCTGCCAGTCCCTATTTTGTCCCAGTTGAACTCCCATTCTGCTTTCCATGCTGCACTGATAGCTGGGGCAGCAGGTTAGGCTTCTTGGAAATGGAAAACATCCTAAAACAGCCAGAAAGTGTGCCCTGGCAGCTAGTAAAAATTGTCTGTTAGCCATTATCATTGAGGAATGGGGCACAGCTGTATCACTGGGGTTTGGTTTTGGTTGGTTTTTTCTTCTCTCTCCCCTTCATTGTTCAAAGATTTCAGGGGTGAGGACCATCATTCCTTTTACCTTAAGCTGCCAGGTTTCTAGTGTTCCCATGGATGGTTTCCTACATCCCCCAGAAGTTTGTAGGAGCAAATTGAGCTTGGCAGGGGGACATCAGGGGTAAGTGATACGTTGCCAGGAAAACTGTCATCACTATAAGGGCTGAGGCAGGTGATGAGGGCAGATGGGGGGCAAGGGAAATAAGGTAGCTGGGTGAATAGGTGGCTGAGGTGGGATTTGGAGAAGCAGGTAGTGCTCTAAGCTGCCATGGGTGAGCAACAGAGCTGCAGATTCACTGGGGTCCCTGCTGAGCAGGGTCCTAGGTCCTCAGTGGATAGAGGGAGGTGGGACAGGGTGAAGGCAGGGAGTGCAGGGGTACATATTATGGAAATGGAGCCTGGGAGGTGGGAGGTAACATAAGAGGAGAAGGTGTAGGGCTGGTTAAGTGAAGTCAGTGATGGAGATGGTAAGCAGTGGTGGAGCGAACAGGCAGGAGCTGCAGAAGAGGTGCTCTCCCACCTTACTGCAGCTCCATGGTGCCTGTGAGTCAGTGATGGGCAGCAAAGCAGCACGGCACCTTCCCTCAGCAGCCGGGGATGTCGCTGGGAGCAATGCCTTATTGCCTCCTTGCTGCACCACGGGTGCCTGAAGTCCCTTTGAGCTGTGGGTGGAGGCCACAGGCAGAGGCTGGGCTCCCTGTCTGAGTACCCTGTAAGATGAGTAATGCTTGCTAACCTGATACACCCCAGTACGGGTGTCCGGAGAATTTGACACTTCTCTTTCATAAGCACATAAGAAGAGAGATGCCTGGATAACCTGGAAGGTGCTGTCTTTGTGGAGAGAGTGGGGACTATGAAAGAGGGGGCTTTCTCCCCAGCTGGCAAAGAGGACAAAACCCCTTGGTGCAGAACCAGCCGGGTTCCCAGCCAGGGCTTTGAGCAGGTTCCCTGCCAGAAACCAGGCATTAGGGATTTTACACTGGGGAATTTTGTCAGTGTCTGTGTGTTTAGTCAGATTTTCCTGTAATAAAACTACGTTTTAGGCACTCTGATTCTGATAACATGGGAACTGACACATAATTTATGTTTCCAGCACTGTTTTTCCTGATCCTGAAGGAGCTGCTTCACCAATATTTTTCATGGACAAATCTCCTTCTTTTTGTCTTTCAGCACTTTTTTTTTTTTTTTTTTTTTTGTCATTTTTAACCACTGTTTCCAGTGCCCTTCTCCCTGGACTATGCCCAGCCACAGTGGCCTGGGTTTGTAATTATGGCAAAAACTTGTCTCATGACTAGGCGATGACTTGAGATAATTCCCCAGAAGAAACACCTACAGATGAATGCCATTTCTGCTCTTTTCCTCTCCTTTTGCTTGGATTTGTCAGGCTGCTGCTCATCCATCGCTTATTATGCTGCTGCTCATCCATTGCTTATTATTTTTAACCCTTCAGCTATATCTTTTCTTCTGAGATAATTCCAAATATTAGAGTGCATTTACAATATGAAAACATTGCCATATTTACTGTAATACTCCCTAAAGTCCTAATGTGACTATAATTCGCAAATTAAAATCAGCCTACTTGCCTGTCCCTGAGTTTGTCAGTAACAACAGTATGGGGGTCTGACTTATTCTGTATGAACAACGAAAACATGTGAACCTCTTCCAGCAGAATGGCAGGAGGTGTTGTGCCTATGTGTGATTTTACGTTAAGTTGCATCTCCATCGGAAAGGAAATGCAAAGTCCTGTGCTCAGCAGGAAAAATCATTGGAGCCGTGTCTTTTCTTTTGGGGCAGTTTGCTCTGTAGTCTAGTGTCTCGATGGCAAATCTGGGTGATGCGGGTTTTTTATGGCAAATATTTAAGATCTAGGGATATAATTCTCAAATATTCGTGAAATAATCTGGGTATAATTAGAATAAGATACTACACTTTTTCACAAAAACACAATATGCATTTTAATGCATTTCTCAGCATTTTTTTAGAAGTCTGTGTTGGAAGAGGAAAGAACCAAATGAAAATAACTTATATACAGTGAGAACCAGGCTATGGCACTTTCTGGCATGAATCATACCTGTCCGCAGGGTGAAAAGCTTCTCACAAGACACATGTTTGGCTGTGACTTATCGTTTCCAGGTTAGGGACATGTTTGCATTCCTTGATATGCTACAGAGCATTAAACATTGCAACCTGTGCTACTCTTGTTTTTAAGCTCACATTTTAGTGCTAGTGAATTTGATTTAGAGACTTCAGCAAAGGAGTGACATGGTTTCCTTTAGCATGGCAAGTGCTGTATTTCTGTATGCTGTGTACATTCGCATGCACAGTGACCTCTCCCCTCAGTGTGGCTACAGATGTTCCAGCAATGTGCCAGTCGTTATGTATGTGCGTGTGTATGCACGCATGTGTCAGAAAACCTAGGCCAGATTATCATGCCTGGGTTTGTGAGCCAGTTGACACATGAGCTAAAGGTGAAAAAAATGCTATTGCTCCAGTTAGGAAGCAGCAACCATAAGTCACCCTTAGGCATCCTCGTCTGGGGAGAAGGGAGAACGACACCGTAGCTGTGGAACGACCAATTCTCCTTGAGCTATAAGAGCAGAACTGCTAAGGTGTCCTCTGGGGAATCCTCAGCAAACTCAATGGGTACTTTCAGCTGGCTTTCAAGTGACTGTGTGTAACTGCTTACCCATAGCTCCGCTGTGGGACTGAGACTAAAACGTGTATGTATGTGTGCATGTGTGTGTGGGTGTGTAGCTTATATTCACAGCAAAATTAGCAGTTCCATAACATAAACAGGGATTAGCATTTCACCATTTTTTTTCCTTGGGAAAAAGCCAGCTTGACTTTTTTGGGGAAAAAAGAGAACAGTAACAGAAGGATCCTATCTCTGCCATCTTCACCGCTGCCCAGTGCTCACACATGCAGTCTCGAGCACAGTGTAAGCATTGCTGTTGTGGTCATCTCATATATGATATTTTGGTCATCTCAGGGGGGTTTAACATAATGTGATATTTTTAATACCACTATACCTCTAAGCAGTGTCGGATATTAACAGTAGTATTGCATCAGTGACCTTAATCCTAGTAACTAACAAAAAGTCTGCTTGCCCTTGATGGTGTTGCACCCTCAATACCCAGGTGTGCTGCACCTTGGAGGGGTGCCTGGAACAGCAAAGTTTTGAGCCACGAGCAAGCGAGCAAGAAATCAAGGGCTTGATCATCTATGAAGAGGCAGCATATTTATGCTGCTGAGATGTGGCAAAGCAGCTGGAACCTATAGTTCGCTCCTCTTTTCCTTCAAGCCAGTGATGATGCTTCTGCACGAGCTGCCATCTGTGATATAAAGTGGAGCCACTGGGCTCTCCAATGGTTATAATGATGCTTAGTCTCAGACTGACTGAGTCCAGGATCAGGCCAAGGCTGCTTCAGGGACCCAGGAAGCACAGCATCATTTCTGGCTCCCACACAGCCTTCACCTGCAATGCACTGAGCGGAGTCCAAAATATATTTTGCATACAAATTAATGAGATACATGTATAGCACCCCTTAGACAGCTTTATTCTGTTAGTGCTTACCTTTATTACTGTGTAACATACTCAGCTCTCATTGTCATAAATTGTGCTCTACTTTTGAAAGGGGAAAATAATTCCATATAAAAGATAAATAAATATGAAGAACAAAATGTTCTCAATTCCTGTGTGGCTACCAAAAATGGCAAAGTCATCCCATACATAAGTAAAACATCAGATCCTGACATTTAGTAATTAGAATCTTTCGACCGATTTCGACGTGCCCAAAGTCAGTACACCCGGGAACATCCTTGTGTCTCATGTGTGCACGAGGTAGTAGGACAGGGCATGCATCATTGCAGCTTAGGGGCTTCTGCAGGCTTAGGAGCCTCTGGGGAAGGTGGTGTGGTGGCCTTAAAATCATCCATGCAAGCTAAGTAAATTTTTATCTACAGCAGTATCCAGATGATTCCACTGGTGATATGTATTTTGCTTCCAAAGATAGGTAGCAAAGTTAAAAAAAAGGCATGGAAAATAGCTTTCCCCTGCACTCAGCCAACCTAACCTGTGGGTTTCTGCCCTGTGATATGAAAGTGTCTGCGCTGTTGGCAGGATATTTGCAGTGTTGGATTTTGTGCATTTTCATACACACATATTTAATAGCCAAGGGCCACAGGTTCTCGCTGTGCCCAGGCCACTTCCACATTGCTCTGCCTCTCCTGACTTCAATTTGTACTGGAGTAAGTGACAGCAGAAGCACGGCTCTGCCGCCTAGCCAGCCCCTCACCCATCTCCGCTAAATCACAAGTCACATCCCAGCACATTAAGGTAAATTTCAATCAACAGCAGTTTAAATGAGTAAATTGGGCGACGAACTGCAACAGCTGAGGAAAGGCGAATGCAGCCATTTTGCCACTTCTGAGCTATCCTCCAGGTGGGGAGAGGGGCAGGGGACCTGGGGGTAACCTCCCGCCTCACCCCAATGTGATTCACCAGGGCTCGTGAGTCACAGCCATTAGACATTAGGGAAACATCTTCTGTGAACAGGTATTATTCGATGTGAGTGAAGGCTGCAAAATTGGATCCTATTGTAGGAAGGCTTTTAAGTTATATTAGCCTATGTTTGCAAAGCATTTGTGAAAATTTTCACTTTCTTTAAAAATAAAAAATATTTGATTTAATTTTTTACAAATACACAGAAAACCTGAACCACCTGGGCTTTATAGCAGTTCTCTGAACACACTGTTTTTAGCACAAGTTCCCTCATTTTGTTGAAGTTTCCCTGTACTTTGCAGCAGTACAAACTACGGTGATTGACATGGATGCCGGAGGTGACCCACATACCACAGGGGACACGGGCATCTTCTGGGCTATGTCACGGAGACCTCTGCTCTCTGTAGGCAGAGTGGCTGTTGTTTGCCCACACACAGCAGCTATTAGTGAATGCTTTTAAGCAGCTCATCGAACTAAGTATACTTATTAGACAGTTTAGTCTTTGTAATCCTGCTCTGCTTGGCACAAGTTCTGCAGTGTATTCAGATATTACACCCTTCTCGCCTGTCCTACAAATGTTTAATGATACATAGTCAAAGTATCATAGATGATACACCAGTGCAGAAAAGGTAGACCTGTATTTACAGCACAATGGCATTCTTGGGATAAATGATAGCAAAAAAAAAAAAAAAAAAAAAAAAAGATTTTTCTGTATTTCTTTACAGACTCGCTTCTGAAAAGTGTGCTATTGTCTACCATTCATAACTAACTGCATTTATGAGTAATAGAATAATTCCTTACATGTGAGGATAAATGTACAGTATTATGGCATAATCAGCTAGGATGTATTTCAGCAGAGCTTTGAGTAAGAGAAACATTGCAATTCAGAGGTTATCTTGAAGATCAAATCCCCAGTCAGAAAGCTATATTGTTGCCTTCATTTTCCTTTCTCAACCCCATGAAGGCTTAATTGGCAGCTAGCTTACATTGTGATCTCCTAGCTTCTTAGAATTTTCTTTTTTGTAACTGATTTTTTTTAATGAGCATTTTCTCGAGGGAATTAATTATTACTTTGACTGGTATATTCATATATTTCTATCAAGAAGTTTTATAAATTACCAAACTCTTGACACAGTGTGCAACCATAAAAATCACAAAGAGTATCTGTAGTTCTTTCTAATCCCATTAAATAATTTTTTTCATCTGGAGCTTATTCTCCTCTTTGTTAAATGACAACATTCACATTCAATTGCAGCTAACATCTAATGTGCCTGTGCTGTGACACTGCTATGGATTTATAGAAGCTGTGCCATAAGAAGAAATACATGTCACGAAGTGAAATGAGCTCAAATGAATGAAGAGTTTCATCACTGCGTGAGCATCATTTCTGCAGAGAGAATGCTCATTACAGACTTGACTTTTCTACCTTGTTTACATTTTATGCAGAGCTTTTAGAAACATGCTCACTGTGAGGCACTCTGTGGGAAAATGTAGTTTCAGTATCAGTCACCATATTAACAGGGGGCCTTATCCCGGGGCCTCAACTCTGTCTTTAGACAAGCAAACTTCAGTCAGGTTAAGGACTGAGACAAGCCCAAAGGCTTTGGCAGTGACTTAGCCGCAGACCCTTAAGAAAGAAAACACTGCATAGCTGTGCTGCTCCAGAGCCGAGTACAGAAGCCAAACACCGCAGCCACAAGCCTGTTTGTGAGTCCGTCCTTGATCCACAGGGAGGGTGCTCTGTGCCCTCCCTACACCTAGCAAAACCTCTTCTTTGCCTCCAGCCGCATCTCTTCTCGGGCTCCTTCCTGCCATTGCCTAAAATTTGCACCCATTATTTTTTCCTGGATGGAAGCAACTGTTGCAAAAGACTTTGGGTTTCAGGTACATTCATCATAATTTGCTGCCTTCCACGGATGAGGGTCTGGGACAGGAGTCTTCCAAGCCCTGTATTTGCTTTGGTTTTGCTTGCAGTAAGCTCTCCATCTAGCTGGTCAGCATGAGGAGGAGCGTGGGGACGCAGGTCCTGTGGACAGCCTGTGGGGAGGGTGGGCTCTCCCCACCGAGGTCCTTCCCCACCAGTGCCCCTTCCACTGAGAGGACTGAAAGCCACCAACGTTCCTGAGTAAGGAGGCACCTTGTTCCCTTCTACTTTCTCTCCTTTCTGCCTGAACTGGCTTGCCAGAGTTAAAGTTACCCTCAGTGTTCAAGTTACAACTTTGTAACAAATGAAAACAGCAATTAAGGCTGCCACTTCATTCCTAAGTCACACCATTTTGTCTAATTGCAATATATATAATACATAAGATCATGCTGTGCTGGGGGATATATATGCAATAACTGAACACAGTGGCATGATTTAGGACAGACTGGCTTTGAATTTCTTTGTGTGAGCAGGTGGTGTTTCTACACTGCCTCAAATATATTCAATGTGACACTATAAGGTCAAACTTACCCCTTCTGAGGGCTTGCCTTTATTAGTAGCCCAAATAATAAATAACAAAACACAAACTTCAGCCAAAGCTCTCTTTCTAGAGTTTACGGAAGGAATTCCCTGGATTTGCTCTCAGCTTGTCCATCCAGCAGGTATTTACGCAGGTCTTATGTTTTAAGGGACTTCCCAGGACTACTTTAAGAAAATTGCAATAGGTAAACTGGTTCCTGCTAAGAAGTTACTGTCCATCAGCTAAGAGGGGGTAGCTGTCAGTGTGCTCCTTGCCCAGACCATCTGTCAAAGAAAGTATTAACTTACACCCTCATATGCCTTATAATGGAAGAAAGGCAAATATAGTACCCATAACACCCACTTTAAGAAAGGGGAGAAAGTGCTTGCGGCAACTACGTGCCCTATTTTAATATAATCTCAACAGTATGCAATCCTCTAGGACAAAGGCACTGAGGTAAATGAAAGATGGGACAGACTGCAATGTACGTTTGCCAAAGGCTGATTGTGGCAGAGTAACTGGATAGCTTTCTTCCCTGAGATAACAGATTTTCTTGACTAAAGAAATGCAGTAGGTCTCATCTCTATGGACTTCTGAAAAGTAGGTAATAAGGTGCCACATGGGAAATTATTAGTTAAGCTGAGGAAGATGGGAATTAGTTCAAAAAGTATAACGTGGATAAGAAACTAACTAAAGGGAGATGCCAACTACTTGTGTTGAAGAGGGAGATTCAGTCCTGGAATGAGGTTACCTGTTGCAAGGATGTGGGCTTACAAGGTTACTAAGACCTAGCCTTTATTTGTGAGCTTCATTTTGAAACTGTAGTGCAAAAAGTAGGACTGTGCTAAAAAAAAAATAAAATTACTGGTCACAAAAATCTGGGAGACATCATAAATGCAGAAAGAGCTAGAAGAACAGAACCACACCCGAAGTGCAGAATTGTGTACTTGGAGGTCATTTTGCTCATCAGCTAGAAATGGTGTTGGGAAGAGGGAAGACCGAGAAGTTCTTGTTGGTCATGTCCTGACTCTAAGTTGGCAGACTGGTGGCAAAGGTAGCCATAATCCCCACATGGATGCCAGTTCCCATGGAGGCACAGCAGTGTCAGCAGCACTACAAGGGGCCCTCCTCCAAGTTCAATGAGCAGCTCTGGGTCCCGATGTCCAGGAGGAACGCCTGCCACCTGGGAGAGGGTCATGGAAAGGCTATGGGGCATGAGGGTAAATGAGAACCTGCCTGACTTGAGGCCACATGAAACCAGCACCTCTGCAGTCTAGTAAAACACAGGCTGAAAGGGAAGCTAATTGTTACCTGTAAAAACATCAAAGGGGTAAATGCCAGGCAAGAAAAACGGCTATTTCACCTGAAGGACAATGTTGTCACAAGTATGAATATATGTATATAAACAGAATAAACTTAGGCTGAATATTAGAAGCAGATTCTAACAGTTAAAGACATTCTAAAAGCATATTGAGTATTAGAAGCAGATTCTAACAGTTAAAGAGCTCCTAAAACAGCCTTTTGCCTGAGGTTCTGAATATTTATCTGAATACTTTTAATAGGGAACCTGCTCAATTTATGAAATGGGATTATATGACAATAACTGTCTATGTTATAGCAGGGGGTAAGGCTTAGTGACCAAAGACTTTTCTAGTTCTCTGCTCCTATGAGCTGTTTGATTTTCCCAGGTTTAAGATTTTATTTTTCTAGCTAAGACTGTTTGACAGACTCAATCCAGAAATTCTTTTAAAAATACATTGCATTAATAAAAGAAAATATTAAAAATGTATCCGGTTTTACCTACACGCTTGTTTGGTGATGATTTGTTTCTTGCCATCTCTATGCAAAGTTACTTGTGTTAAGGGGATTCTTAGTCTTTTACTTCTACCTTCAATGCAGCATTAAAAACTGAGGGCCCAAGGGGAATAATGTCATTCTACTATGAAAAATATACTAAATAAGGGTGGAAATATTCATGGAGATAACTCTCCTAAATGCAGATGCCATGGAAATATCTCCTTTTAACATTTGTGTCAAATGTTTCAAAGTTGGAGCAGTGCAACTTCATGCCCATTTTTGTCATTTTGAATTATCATATTCTGTCTTTTGCTATATCTGTACTAATCTTTTCCTCCCCAGATTGTCTACCCCAGTTCAGGCTGATTCAGATCCTGTCCCCACACATTGCTGAAATGAGCCAACGTCAAGGCACAAGGAAACGAGGTGGGTAGAGATATACTGAAATTTTAACCTTTCTGTGCTGGTACTACCTGTAGTGAAAAATAAGTGGAAAAAATGTTCAAATATGTGGTTTTCGCATAGCTTGATTGGTGCACATTTCAATACAAGGATGGTAAATCGGGTCCAAAGGTTTTCACTATGTGCACTGTCACCAAGACTGACTTTTATACAGTGGTGTGCGCTAATCAGTGATTAGGGAATAAGGCAAGCATGACTGGTTAAAGATAACTGGAGAAAGCTCTTAAAAAATTCAAGGCCCCTTCCTATGTGTGATTTTTCCTAAATGACTTTGGCTTGCTCCTTCCTGAGGTGCGTTGTAGGGGAAGGGTCTGAAGTTCTCTGAATTTGCATGCCTTTGCTGGTCAAAGTCAGAATTCTTTGTTTCCTGTACATTATGGGAGCACATAAAAAAACCCAAAAAAACCAAACCCTACCCACTCACACACACACAAAGTGGGCCTAGGGCACTTAATATTTTATTCTCATGAACAAGCTATATATATAAAAAAAAGCCATCCTGTGATGTGAACCAGCCAGTTTGCCAGTCTGAGCTGAGGAGCTGGAGTGACGGAGGCAAATTGGTTTCCAGCAGTTGTGAGAGAAACCTCAAGAGATGGCTGGCTCTGCACAAGCAAGCTAAGCTGTGCTTTACAGTTACGGCATTAAAGTCCAAACCTCACAGAAGTGAATGAGCATCTGAGGAAAGCTAATCAGAACTCCAGGTAAAGGACCTTAAATCTGCACTGCACAGACTTTGACCCGGACTTTTCTCTGAAGATTTAGTAAGTCTTGAACGTCCACAATGTATAGCAGAGTAAAATTCAGTATACAGTGGTAAAGGTAATCAGCAGAGCATCTGGTTAAATTGTTCCAGGCAGAAGAGTGAAGGTAAAATATAGAGGAGCATTTTAGGGTTTTATTTCATATTGCTCTGTGTAGGCTGAACACAACTTAAACTGCTTTATCTTCTGCATGTTTTAATCTTAACTCTTTCAAATCAGTGTGCGGAGACTACATCTCTTACAGAAAGATTCAGGGTGAAATATGAATTCACCGCTATTGAATATACAGAATCACCATTAAATGAGTAAACCTATCAAATTTATAATCTATACGCATAGAAAAATAATTATTTTACCACTTAATTTTGATAGCAAACATTTATTTGAAAGAACACTGTTATTAGCAGCCTGCTTTCAATTAAGAATCTGTTCCTTTATGACTGTTTTTTGAAGACTTAACATCATGGCTGTTATGTAAGTCTCATCAGCTTTTTGGCATAAGCATTCTCAGACCAGATGCAATAAGGTTTCATTTGGGTAAATTGTGCTTCTAGTAAAAGACAGTTAAAAAAATAAAACAGGTTTGGGTTTCATCCCATCTTTCTCACTTTTAGAAGAGACAGAAAAAATGTAAATTTAATAATGAAAAGTAATGGTGATATTTACAAAGATAATGCTAATTGCGCTGTGTGCCTGAGTGGTGGTGTGAGGTGAACATTTGTCTTTCATAACTGAAGCAGAACCATTAAACCTATTTCACACAAGCTGTCAGCCATCCATCCAGTGGCAATGCCTTTTAGTCACAATTAAGCAGGCTACTTTAAGCTTTGTCATTTGTTTTACTGAAATAAAAAAAAAGTCAAACTTTTCTTGCTAAAATGAATTTAAGTAGGAGAAATATTTCGTTTCATTTTTGGGTGATACATCAGCCTGTTACAGCTGAAGATGGAGTGAAGAAATGGTGAGAGCTAAGACCAACTCAGTTGGAGAGCAGCATGAAAACCCACTGCAGAAACATTCCCAACACCTCAAGCCTCTTTCCCTCCTCCACACCCTTCCCCATCCCACAGCTGCATCCTCCAAAGCATCCTCCCACCACTGCCATGTGAGTTGCTGGGGCTTCTGACCCATACCTCAGCTATGCCCTCCTCCCTACTTCCATACCGTGATCATCAACCCCCTCAGGAGGGGGGACAGTCACCAGAGGGATGAGGGTGCAGAGCCAGCAATGCTGCTTTGTGCGTTGTGCAACTCAGCAACAGCAGAGAAATTCCCGTGCCCCTGAGCAAGACAGCTCCCCGGCTGCTCTGCTCGGCCTGGCTCACGCAAACCCGCTTACATGGAGAAGCAATGAGGGAAAGAGGAGGCAGAAGGAATGATGGGGACTCAGATGCACAGACTAATGCAGGTGTTATTATTATCATGATTTTATTGACAGTCTATCAGGTTTGGATGAAATATTCAAAGATAACACAAGTATCATGTTAATGGGAAGTTCTGTAGTATGAATTATAGGCATTGTGAGGCTGCCAGAGCAAATCCCGTTTCAGTGGTGAATTGGGTAATCTGTTGCATTTTTAAAGGCCATTCGTCCTGAGTGATTATGAATTTATATTGCCTAAGGTTGTATTCCATCATTACAAAAGTGCTAGAATCCTCCTTAAAATTTGTTTTACCTGTAGCAGCACTGGGAATTTTGTCTCCTGCACTACGTTCACTAACACTGGCGTTTTGACATTTGAGAGTTATCTTTTGGGTTTACCTGCCGCAGGAAAAAATTAGAGACACAACTTCTTTTAATAATGCAACTAGTGGTTCTACTTATTCAGTAGCCTCAAGCCGATGACACCTTTCTTTACTTTCTATACAATCATCTTCACGTACAAAGGTCTACTGTTAAATGATTAAATCGGTGATCAAACTGTGATCTGTTTAACTTAACCAAGGCTTTTCTCAGCAAAAGGGAGATGTCATTTTACACTTTCTCCCACAAAAATTTATATATGCTATATTCCGTTAGTAGAAGGAAATGTAAAGATAAAGGGTAAATGTAATTACTGTACAGTACTACTGTGCAGTAGTCTACTATTTCAACCAAAAAATGCCACATATCCCCAATGTATCTCTTTTCAGCATAGAGTCCCTTTTATTTACAGTCGTTCTGAACCTGAGCTTGGCAACTAACTCACTATTGTTTGCGTGAATTCAATTTTGGAAGAATTTAAGAGCTGGTGGAACTTTGCCTGTATGTCTGCCCATTTTTCTGTTACATTTCCCTCTGCTATTCTAAGGAATTCTTTTGTTGCCAGGAAAGTTTGTGGAAAAAGTACCTTTTGAGCAAATGGAAGAAAATCCTGTAAGGAGTGAAGCTTAAGCCCACTTCAGATTTGGCTGAGAAAGGGTAGAAAGGACGTGCCCCCAGGAAGGAACAAGCCCCAACCGTGGTGACTCACTGGTAGAAGTGATTTGCCACGAGAACTGATATTCTTGCATGCTTAGCAACAACCCACATTCTCTTCCTCAGCCTGGCTTCAGACAAAGGATCATTTAACATTTCTGTATTAACTTTAAACAATCTCAGCATTTCTGGGTGTGCTGGACCTTCTAGGCCATCTTCTGTAGGGTCTGAGGGTGTCTGTTGAAACAGAGAGAGTACGTAGACCTATTCAGAGACTATTCATTTAGACATAACCTTCCTAGGCACTATGTATTTAGCAAAATAATCATTTAAGTAGCACAGCGAAGGCACTCTGTGTGTCCTTCATTCTCCCAACCATGCTTAGTTTTATTTTGTTTTTTCTCTCTCCCTGGACTTCAGTTATTGGTTTATAGAAAATGATAGGCAATATATTTCATTTATTTTGTACAAGTACCTACTATTTATGTTGAGATGGCAAAGGAAAATTCTAAGACACCCTAATCTACTCAAATCTTCATGAAAAAAGGGGTTTGTTTGCTGTGTGTCAGCTAGAAAACTTAGGAAGGTGTCTTACACTGTCTTTTCAGAGGCCTTTCCAAGATTTTCTAGTAAATCCTGACCAAATGCTAAAGATGGCTTGACAAACGAAAAACTTCTGCAAGAAGCTGCTCTGTATGGATGGGAAGTGCTCACATCTGAAAGAGTCCTAGAAGATTTATACCTGAAAATCATGGTGTGGTCCTACAGAAGAAGGCTGTGAATATGCTGACCCCTAAGTGCTGTTTGTAATCCACATCCGACCCACATGGGGATTAAAAGTTGGTGCCTTCCATGCAGGCTGAAGAAGCAAACGCTCAGTGATACAGAAGTGATCTCCAGCATATCTCCAGAGCATCCCCGAATTATCCATTGATAAAATGGTGTTTTACAAGTAGGGCAAGAAAGAATTTGTGTTGGAATTGAAACAGTTGGCCAACACCTCTGCAACCACCATCTCAGCTAGAGACTCCTGTAAATATAGTAATTGGGGAATGTAGTTTCCTGGGGCCAGCACAGATGACATCTAATTGGAATCACAGGTTTGAATGAAGTTTGAGTGTAATCTAAAACGGGGGACTAATAAGGTCTTTTAGCCATTACCTGGCATTACTGAAACTGAAAAACACACTGGTAGAAATACTTAAGATTATTTTGAATAGGATATGAAATAGAGATTCATCTCAAGCAGGTGACAGGAAGACCATTAGATAGAAGGAAAAAAAAATAGCATTCAGGCAACCTAAATGTATAACCTATCTGTGGCTCTGTTCTGCTCAGCTGGTTGAGAAGTAGGGTTTTGCTCAGGACATGAACCATCTTTTAGGTTTTAGCCCTGGTTTATTTTTTTTGTTTACAGCATTCTTGGGTCTGCAGAGCCTGGCTGTTGTGACAATGGATGTATGTATGTGATTTGTAAAATGGAGGGCCTTCATAAAAGAACTGATGCCTTTGCAAGAACATATTTACCAGGACTCAAACAGGATCTTGTAGCACTTATGCTTGATAAGGCGTTAGAGGTGGGGAGACACATAAAACCCCAGATCTGTGGGATGTTGTAACAGTCGTACTGACGGTCAGGGAGTGTCAGTGACATGAGCCTGTTTCTCATCCTCTTAACACCAGATGGAAATGCCAGAAATAAACAAATATTTCAGTTCTGTATAAAAGTCCTTGGGAAAGGCCAGGACAGATAAAATACTGGGGAGGGGGAAGAAGCACAATGGAGAATGAACCAAACAATAAATGTGACCATGTGCACTGTGAACCACCTGACTAAACCAGATGCCTCTGGAGAGGAAACGGCAAAATACCTTTATATCCCCTGGAGCCATCAAAGGAAGCCTGCAATGCAGGGCATCAGCGTTATCCTCTCAGGTTTAATATCTGATGTGTTTGCATCTGTGATGGGGGAGCAAGGCAGAATTCCTGTTAGAAGAATACAATAGTTATAGCTCTCCTACAGGCTAACACTGCGTAGGCCAATAGTTATATGGGGGCACATGCTGGACTCAGATGTGTCAGAAGAAGGCTTGGGATTTTTTTCCCTTGGTATTGGAAAAAGCAGTAAATGGAGTCAGACTAATACTATGTATCTGCTGCACCTTGAGAGGCAAGTTTCAGCCTTGTCTGAGACACACTGCTGTTCATAAACAATGCTGTTAGTTCAATTTCATTCTCCTTCTCGTTCATTGTTATTTTAATAACTCTTTTGTTTGCAATATTATTTTAAGACAGTGAGACAGACGGTAAATAACTTGACAGTATTCATTTAAGCTTTCTGGATGCAGAAAGTTTCTAATAACTCTACCAATGGGTCAGTTCATTCCCTACTCACAACAACTAGCAAAAAAGGACAGGAAACTCCCTCAAGGAATTTTCTACAGACGGTTCCATCAGGAAGGCATTAAGTGTATATTTATCTCTTGCCTCCTCCTGTTCCTCTTGGAACAGGCAAAGCGGTTCGGATCTGGGAACCAGGATATCTCAAGGGATCTGCCAGAGGTCAGACATTTCTGCCTAGAAACCCAGAGCCTCTGTGCTACTCGTACTCCCTGCAGTTCTTTCTTAGTCCTGGCAGTGTAGCTCCAGAATACAGCCAAGGCATGGAGAGGACTTCACACAATGTGTATTTACTTTTGGGTAGATTCTTGATTATTTCTGGATGAGAATCGCACAAGACATACCAAACCTCCTAGCCTGAGTATGCAACCCACCCTTTTTCCACAATGTGGACACCTTCAGACTCAGGACCAGGCTGGACAGAGAGGATGCTGCAGCCTCCTGTCACCATCTGATTCACACACAAAATCACTCACAGTTTGTGAGGGGTACGTGACCTAAACGCGTGATACCTTTACCAGCTCTCCAAAATTTTAAAGAAAATAATATGTGATGTAAATGACACCGTGTTCTTGTGATATATTCAATAACATTGATTTGATTGGAAATTAGTCAGAACTTACTCATGTCATTTGTCATTGTCTCTTTGTTAGCATCACTGAATATATTTGCAAGTTGTTGACCCAGTTAAACTTTGGTTTTCTATGCCTCACATTGCTGGGAAGCAGGTTTTTCTAAGGAAGGAGGCTCTGGAGAGGAACATACAGTGCTCCACAGTGTTTTGTAAACCTAGGGCACATGGAGAAATCAGTCGAAACAAAATAACACAACAGTAAGGTAGCACAGTGACTTAAAATGCCAACAGAAATAGAGAATAGACCTCTTTTATACGAATTGCCAGAGGGCACCTGAGTAAGGAGTACAAGATTTGTCCCTTGGTCATGGTAAAGCTAGAGATTCCTCAGGAACCAAGAACATGTGGATGAAGGGTTGTGTCACCAGAGGAAAAGGGATATGGCAATCGGTTGAGGTATTTTCTTCCTCTGCAAAGCGGAGTTCTGTTTTCTTGAGGCCAGTCTGTCCCTCATTCAGCTTTTCTTTTCTCATAGTAAAAAGCTGTCACAGGTATCTTATCAACATATAAAATGCAACAGAGCATAGGAAAAAAAGTTTGGGGATAAATAATTGATTGCTCGAGGAGATACTGACAAAGAACAAGTATTTTTTCTGTAAATACATTGTATGTTAGAAAGGAAGAAGGCACTGCTCTGGAAGGACGAGGACAAGAGAGAGATCCCAGCAGAGGGTGGGGGAGAGCACTTACCAGTATTTTTGCCTGAAGGGCAAGAAGTTTCTCCCCATAAGTGTCTATAGGAAAAAGAGTACTTTTGTTTCCTCTGTGATCCCCGGTTATATCCTTGTCTAGCAGTTCTGGGATTGTCAGCCAGGAAATCACCACGGGGGCAGCATGCAATCTTCCAGAGCAAGGAGGAGCTGGAGGAAACCCTTTCACCACCCACTCCCTTGCAGTTCAGAAGACAGATGCGTAGCTGGATGCTTCCCCTGCACCTTGCTTGCTGTGGGCTGAGGGATGGAAATCAGCTGAGGGAGGGGCAGAGCCCAGGCAGCAGCACAGCCCTCACAGAGAGCACTCCGGGGGCAGACCCAGGTGCCTGGGACATGGTTGGCCATCAGCATCCTGGAGTTCAGATTTCAAACTGGGACCCGGGGACAGGCATTTGCTGTGTCTGATCCAGTATCAGCAGTCAGAAGTGTAACTATTTCTTTTTATCTTGCATCCACATCCGAGCAGTACCTGGCAGCTGGGACAGATTCTTAGTATTGAATTTATAGAAAAGAAAGCTTTGGGGGCAAACTTGCTTAGCTGTGGGGACATGGCAATCACAGGTTGCTACAATTCCTCTCTCTTAATCTGAATAATTTATCTGGGGAAAAAAAAAAGATATAAACTACTGTGCATTATAATACAAATACTGTATTTTGGAAACAGGTAGATCCACAACTCACAGTTTAGCTGGATTTTTTCTTCAGGAAAAAAATGTCCAGAAAGAATTTTCCTGGGCGTTTTCCAGAGCAACTTAGTGATTACCTCCCTACTACAGAATGAGAACATCTCATTTAGTTTCACCCACTGGATTAAGATAAACTAGAATATCGAGGTCTTTTTCTTGGAATAATTAGTCCAGTGAATTAAACTTGAAAGGGGAAGAGGACACTCTGCTGCCAGAAATAAAAATATCTACAACAGGGAACTATTCAAGAAGAGACATTGCACTGTTGAGTCTGAATTAACCCAACATGAGAAGGTAAGATCCTTGACAAGCAGGAGGAGAAGGAAAGATCAGAATCTAGCTTTTGTACCCAAGTAAGTCTCCTGGGACCCTTCCTATGAGTAACACGTGTGTAGCCACAGAGCAGGGGTGGTAATGCCCCAGTTCAGGTCCGTAGGTGCTGCGTGGTAGGCGGTGGGAGCATCCTGGCATCTCTGATGGGAAGCAGTGGAGTGAGTCATTTCACCAGTGACACCCTGGGCACTTGGTTTCTTTGTTTTTGCAAAGGTTTATGTTTTATTTGTTCTTTCCTGGTTGTTTTCTGTAGTCAGTCATCAGCCTGAAAGCAGCTGTTTTCATCTTGTTAGGTGAAAGGAAACACATTTGGACTCTTCACATGGGTAGGGATTACTTACCTGAGCTGAAGGAAAAGCCTGACTGACTCAGGCTTGGATTCCCTAAGGAGAGGCTACTTGTCAAAATTAATGATAATGATACCTTTCAAATTAAGGTAACAGTCAATGAACATCCTCTGTTGTAGCAACTGTTTGCTATGTAAGGGCTTTTTCAGGCAAATGCCTTTGACTCATCTCTGCTCCTCTTTAATCCTTTAGTACTGGAAATAGGAATTTAGTAGAGGGGAGAATTCCTCTTGTTTTCGCTAACCTCTGAAGAATACAAAGCCAAGACCAGGAAATCCCAATGCTGAAGCAAAATATTTCATCTTTTATTTTTTCCTGACCCAGCTTGCAAAGTGTTTGGTGTCTTCTAATTGCATTTCTTACTTGCAGTATTTGCATTATTGGCTGTAATTATGCTGTATCTGCTAAAAGTATTAAAGATCAGTGCAGTTGATGTATAGACCATAAAAAAGTAGTATTGTTCTGGAGTGCAATGAGAATAGGAAAGCAGCTGAAATTCTTGCCTTCTCTTCTGGATAGAATAACGGTCCGAAGATCTATTTATATTGTACATGATTATTGGCTTTTCCATTCTTAGATTAATATTCAAAATCAATTCACATAAGGTTGGGATGATACTGCTAGTGAATGTAGTAAAATATCTGCCACAGAAAAAATTACTCCTCTCTCTTCTTTGAAAGTCATAGTTAAAGGTGCTGATAGCAAAAGGGTCTTTGGCAAAGTGGAAATCTCAGCTGCAGATGGGAGGTTTATTGCCTTCCTTTGCATTTTATAGCATATTCTGTAAGTCAGCTGGGGAAAGCAATGGACATTTGCCAAAGCAGAACCCCATTTGTCTAATCACCAAGTATACCCACAAGCTCCGCAAGAGAATATACCCGTGAAGCTCTTTACATGACTGTCTGGAGTGTAAAACGGAAGAAATGGGGGAGCACTAGAGTTACTGTAAATGCTTGAGTATTTCTGCAAGTGTACTTTTTCTTTTTTCCCTTGAAATTGTGCATGACACACTCATACTGTTAAGATCTCTGCATTCACTTTGTCTTTTTTTTTCCCCCATGCAAAATAAACCTCAGAAGATACTGGGGAAACAGCAAAAAATCATAGAGAAGGTCTTTCTTAAGGCATCTAACCAAAAATTAAAGGAAAGAGACTCACCGCCCCCCTTCTTTCCCTCATACCCCAGGAAACCTCATTGAATTTAGTGCTGGGTAAATTTACTGGATCCAAAACCAGAACAGATTCCACTCAGCACAACACATGCAACGGCAGAGAGGCATCCTCCAAAACGCCCTGGACATCCTGAGCTGAAGAGACCATCTCTAGGGGTGAAACAGTGCTTTGGTCTCAGTGCTAATTCAGTCCTTGTCCTCTCTGCTGTGACTGCCAACAACCGTATCAATTAGTCGTACCAATTGTGATGGTGATTTCTGTGATGTGAACACCTGTCCTCTAGGAACTGGGCGAAGGCGACCAAACAGTTGTCAGATGGTAAGTGTAATGCTAATTGATCCAATCCATAGATCTGTCTCTATATAATGCTTAGTGCCAGAAAGTTACAGAGCCAGACATCTGGCAACTAGATGACCGTCTAACTCTCTATCAGTTTGACTTTGGCAGGCAACAAAGTTGGTCTAGTTGTGTATGCTGTGGGCAGCTTAAGAAAGTTAAAGCGCTGTTTTATGCCTGTTGAAGGCCTGTCTCTGTCTTGGTTTTTATTAAAATTATAATGCTAAAGTGACCTTCGGTCAGTACCAACCTATCTCAGACGTGAACTGATGACCTAAGAGTGAAAGGTTCCTTATCTAGTTAATCCAGTTGTGCTGTATCTGCTAAAATACTGAAAAATCAATGAAGTAGTGATAAAGCATAGACTGTATAAAAAAGCTGTTTCATTGTTTTTTGCCTTGAATACATTCACTGCTTGTCATGATTGTAAAGTAAATTGGGCAGTGATGAAACCTTCTGATTACAGAGGGAATACTGGATTAATATTCACAGTCAGTTTATTAGCAGTTGCACTTGCAGCTTAATGTTCATGAGTCCTATACATGGGAGCAGAGCGTTCCTTACATTAAATGCAGTCAGAGTAGCAGCGCTTGCCTATTACATTCAATGCTGTATATAGAAGTGGTGTGAGCATTGTTAGTAAAATGGAAAGATAAATATGATGCTTTTTTCCATCTGTCACTTATACTCCTAGTTTAAGTGCTGGCAGCTTTCTTGGAACACTAGATGGCAAAAATAAAGGTAGCTTCTATCCCAAGGAAATTTGAAAGACCAGTAATAGCACATGAGTTTGGAGCAGTTGCAGGAAAGACTATTATAACATTTTATTTCATTCCTTCCTTTATGATGTTGAAATAGAGTGTGGGTTGGTATCAGTGGCTTTTGTGAACCTTAAAAAAGAAGAGCCAATACAAGGAGAGAGGTTCATAGTTTGCACGTGGAACATGCATCCTCTACATAGACCAGAGCATGAGACGGTGTGTATGAATGCAGAAACAACATTGCAGGGTTACAAGCTACACTGAGGGAAGCATTAAGAAAGGAAATACAGAATGTAGACCTGCACAGAGCTGTGAGCACTTATGAAGGCAGGCAAGAGAAACTAGAATTTGTTGTGCCCAAAGATACTGTGGAGGAAGGTAACGTAGTTTAAAAGAGGGCTTAACAAGGTAATACTGGGAACTAGGTTTTGAATGGGGTGAACTGGATACAGGCTGCAGAGAGAGCAGAAAGGAAGGAGTTACAGATAACAGGGATGTGGTTATCAAAATCAAAAGAAAGTAAATTTCTGGAGACAGCAGCAGAAAGTATTTTTGAGAAGCTGGAAGTCTGGGAGAAAAAAAAGAGAAGTTTCGGAAATGGTCTTGTTATGGCATGAACAGTGGTAGAGGTCAACAGAAAGAGAGGAAGGCAGAGGCAGGAAGAAAACTTAGAAACACTGGCCTTTAGCAATGTGTTTAATCTAATGACAATAATCTACCAGAAAGACATGTACAGAGACCCATGGGAAAAACGGACAAGTAACTTTGTGAGCTGTCAGCACTGAGATAAATCTTAAAGACAGGCCAGTCTGAAGTCACACAGATGTGTATGCACATGCACAGAGTGCCCAAAGTAGGTGATGGGCCTCCCTGAGGCTTCTTCCAAATGATCAGCCCCATATCCCTACCCCTCCTCAGGATGCACTGTGACTATTTGAAGGAACTGAGCAAGGGTGAGTGCTGCCCAAAGAGGAAAGGTAGACCTGATGAACTGCTCTACTCACAGTGCCCACTTTCATTTCTGGTCTGTCCCTGCAAACAACGTTGACTGACTGATAACATCTTGCCTCTCTGTGAGGCACTGGGTTTTGGCTCTCACCAGCTTGAAACCATATTAATGCAGGTAAAGGTAAGAAAGAAATCAAGGAGTCATAAAAGATTGAGTCAAAACAGGAGAAGAGAGGAGAAGGGGCAAATGTAGACCTGTGCCTTTTCAGACAGGCTATTGTTTGCATTTCATCTCTGCTTTCATGACATTTACCAGTGTTTTAAAGATGGAAGAATATGTTTGCTGCTTTGCATGAGTCAGAAATCTGCAAATCAGGGCACAACTTACTATTTCAGCACATGCCAACCTGATGGTCCTGTCTTTGGGATGGCGGTTGGAGGCGGGCAACTTTCATGAAAGTTCATTTTGCTTCAGAGACTTCCCAGGAAGGCATCACAGCCAATGTCCTTTCCTCACCTAACCGCAAATGAAGTATCAGACAGAAGTGAGCTTGGCCTGCAGAAGGTACTCGGCACCAATGGCTGGAAACCACTTTTATTAGAAAGGGGATGATCCAAACCATGCCCTTTGTACTCTCTGCAAAACACAGATAATTTGACGGGAGAAGTGAGTAATCTTTAATGTACTCATCCAAATCAAATATTTGTCTCTGTGGTTTTGGAGGCTATCTCTCCTACACCATCTGCTGAATAAGAGCTTGGCAAAGCCAATACTGAAGGAGAGGAGTAGTCCAGGGAAGAGGATTCCCTCTGGGTTTGCAGCTTCACACTTCAGCAGTATTTTCGCTGCGTGACTGGCACAAGGCAGTAGTGGGGTCAGCCTGTCCACCGCCCCCAAACAGGAGGGAAAAATACGGTTTTGTTTGCACAAGGTTTGAAGGGGAAGCGATTTTTTAAAACAACATCCTGCAACACTGCTCTGATGCAGGAAGTGGCAGAGATGATTACACTGAGTTTATAGCTCTGAAGATAATCTGACTTCCAAAAGCTCTTACACTGTAAGGAATCGATGACACCGTAATGATTCTGCTCCATCATTGTTAAGTCCCACATAGGCACAATGTCATGAAAATAAGACATATTCAGACATGTTGAGGATAAGTTCCTAAATATGTGAACAGGAAGCGAAACGACAGTATATCTTTTGCTTGCTTGAGCTTCAGGACTGATAGATGGAAATATTCTGCAATCACCTTCACTGAAACTATTCCCCCTGAAGCTGTAGTGTCATCAGTTCACATTAAAAGCAAAGTACCAGGACTGGGCTGGGCCAGCCTTTATGTGGGAAACAACTAAGACAGACCCAAAACACTACAAGATTCAGAAGGTAAACACTCCTCACCATTCTGCTAAAGCATATTTGTCTTCTGATTTCTTGAGGTGTTTGTTACAATGCTGTGGCACATTTGATGAAAGGAAGATGTTAACTCCAATGCCCTGACCCCATCTCCATCTTTCATCTGCTCCAATCCATCCCTCCTACAGCCTGAATGAATTTTTAATGCTTTTTTTTTTGGTGCCCTACCTTGAGTGCAGTGTGTCTGTATACTTAAAATGGCAGCCACCGTTCTACATCACAGACTGCAATTGTCACAGGCCACTGAAGACCTCTCAGCTGACAATAATTTTCAGTCATTTCATTAGCCATTCAGGCTCAACTTCAGCCAATGACTTGGACGTGACAGGTTTTGTAATATCACATTAAGCTCTGGAACCATCTAGCCCCAGATATTTTGGAGGTGTGTTTTGTCAACAAAGAAATTAAAAATGTTGGACTTTTTCTCTCTCTTTGATCTATAAGGCACAGTTGGTGTATTTTTCTTGAAATTTTGAAATTATGTTGCAACAGAATAAGCAATAATGTAGGAACTACTTGGTATCACCTGACTCTCTCCATTTTCTTTTCCATTTATAAAAGCCTCAGTGCAAAGCCTTTCTCTCTTCAGCTTAACTGAAGCTTAAACTTTGTTCAATATTTACAGATTGTGTTGCTAATCTGTGCTCAGTTTAATTTTAACAAACTTACTATGTGTTTTACCTTTCTTTCTTCACACAGGTCAAGTAATGTAGCCTCAGAAGGAGTCACATCATTAGTGACATTAGTTAGTCTGGAATACAATGGTAATTGTCACCTGCATTCTGCAGAGAGCCCTGGGGAAACCTTACTCAGACAACGTGCTTCTCTTGTAAGCGCTGGGGTCAGTGTCTGAAGCAGACTGTGTATCTCATGGAAGGTGGAAGGCCGTCTTGTCCAGCAATCCTTGATGGTTACGTGGTGCTGTATCATGACTAAGTCCACCACGGCAGTAGCAATTCTTTTCCAGGTTTGTCGGGATAGCAGTGAGAAACTCTGTATGTAAAATGAACACAAAAACATTTCAGGAGTAAGTGAATGGGCAATCTTTTGTGGACTTTACACTCAGCTTTACAAGCACCTCACTAATATTTAAGCACTTCACAGGTGGTCTAGTCACCACAGCCACAGCAAGACCAGTGTGTTTGTCTCTCTTTTCCCAGGGACTGAGTTTTCTTTCTCAGCACAGAGCTGCTCAGTGGTCCTTTTGCCACGTCCAGAGGCAGCCTGCAGGAGCAGGTTGACTCACTTCCCCGGCAGTCCCCTGGGTGCAGGAGGAGTCCTGCTGCACAGGGGCATGGGCGGACAAAGGGCCATTGTCTCTGACAGCAGCTGGGGGGGAATGTTTTAGGAAAGGGCATAACAATGGGACAAGGCTACACCGATACTTACCCGCATATCCCAGAACTGACCTCATTATCTCTCATTAGCTCCTCAAAAGCTGAAGCAAACAGCTCGGTTTTCTTCTTGACTCACAGCTGTGTGTGGTGCCAGCTCTGACTCAGGGCTTCCTAGGTAGGGCTCCCTCCTTTCTGCTGGGAAGATGGACAGGGCCTGTCACCAAGCACGGCAGCATCCCAGACTCCAAAAGGTCTATTCATTTTGTGACATCAAGTTTGAGCAACCAAGGTCATGTCTACATAAGTGCTTAATTTCTTTTTTTTTTTTTTTTAATTTCCCAGTGTTCCTAATTCTGGCTTAGCTCCACCAGTGCTAGCAACATGAGGATCCCGGAGGTAAACCAGTTGCCAGCACAACTAATACCACATAATTTCATCCCACTCATAGCAGTTTAATCAATATAGCATTAAAAATTCTGGCAGCAGCCAGGCTATAGTAGGGCTCCCCATATTACTTACATTGACGGAGACGAACTTGCGGAGAGCAGAAAATCTTCAGAGGGTCCTCTGAAGATAAACAAGGCCTGAGGGACAGCACTGGTTTGGCTGAGGGAGCAAGAGCTGGTTTGTAGGGGTCTTCTCATGTCGAGCATAGCGTGCATTAACCCAGCTTTGGCTGGTAGGACAGGGAGATCACAGCCGTAATGGTGTCACAGACGGCGTGGAATTAGTGTTGTGCTGTGTTCATGCTCCTTTAGCATTGCCTCAGATTTTTAAGTCAGAAAAAAAGACAATTGTCTCCAAAATGGTGAAAATTGACTCTCATAGGACCACATCTATTAAGTGATAATATACTGTCTTAAGTTCTGATTTACACCAAGAGATTCTAGAAGAAAGAAAAGTAAAACCCCAAAAGATAAAGGAAATAATTTTGAGTGGGAAAAAAAACCCCAAACAAACAAATGAAGCAACTCTAGAAAAAGTCCCTGTTGTTTTCTGTGTGCCTCAAACTTCACCAGCCCACAGAGCATGTGTGATGGGCAAGTGAAACAAGACCATCCCACATGCCAGCTATTCACAATACAACTCCAACAGCAGTTTTTGTCTGAGAGCATTGGTGTCCATTTTATTAGTATGAATAAAGGGAGTTCTTTCACATTTAGCTATATCCAGAAGGGCAATAGTCCATAAATCAATACATGGCATGGCTTTGCTTTTCCAGTCCATCAGTGTAATTCTTTTGGCTGCCAGTGCTACTCTCAGGAGTCATCTCTTTTCCCATTTATTCAAATTATGTAGTGAGTTGGTGAATTCCAATACCAGCACTGCTGCAGCTTTGTCTAAATTGATTTCCAGGACTAACTCCATTTATCTAAGAACATCATTCCAGAAACTGGCTGTTCTATAGACGTTTCATGTCTAAAATATGAGGGTACTTTTGTCAGCACTGAATCTACAACTTTGAACACAGATTGAAGTCGATGAGTATGTGCAGATCTTGTAAATTGTTTTTCATGTTGGGCCCTACTGTTTTGGTCAACAGAGTTCTTCTGAGAGGCAGAAAACAAATCTATTCCAATCTTACAGTTTTCTCTCTGGCTTTTGGAAACTAGAGTTTGGTTGGGGTTTCTGATCCAAACTTGGAGGCTGAATACAAGTAGCCAGCAGAACAAGAGCTCACTCAGTGTCCTTTATGGTAAAAGCACTGCTACACCTCTAGGCGAGTAGCTAATTATGTCACATCTGGTTGATCAGTTCTGGTGAGGACAATAAGAGTGCCAAGTGAACAGAGATAATTTGTTGTAATAGACTGTTTAATCCACTTGCTGGCATATTTTATTAATATAGACATTCACAGATCTGTAAATGTGTAGAACATACAACACAGGAATATACAAATGTATCTGTAACATATTAGAAATGTGTTTTTTATGGGTAAGATTACTGCAATGTTAATTATGTTCTTTCAGATTTTATTAGGATTCTGAACTCTTCTAAAATAGCTGTACATATATTATACATATTATATTATGTACATATATTATACATATATATATTGTACAGATATATGTATAGCCATGTAACCACTGTTGTTCCACTGTGGTAAGATTTCAGAAGCTAAGTTCAGGAATAAGTCTCCTGGACTCATCGTAGAATATAGTAAATCAGACAAATATTTCAAAGAATTATTAAAAATGAGGACCACCAGCTTTAATTTTGCTTGTAACTCTAAAACTAGTGAAGCTGTGAAAGCTCCATTACATAGCATATGATTCTGTGCAGGCTTATGCTTGGTTTCTCTGGCTTCTTGTACAGTAGGTGTTTGTCTAGTATTGTCATTGCAATTTTTATTGCACCGCATGATGTGTGCAGATGTGCTTCATCAACGTCCCATGAGGAAAAGATTCTCTGCTCAGTATCGTTGCTCCCAGATGACATCTACCTTATAGAATAACTTTCTGGGCTACCTCCTCTGGGATCAGGTAACCATTTAAATTCTCTGGATTTTGGTGTTTTAACAAGGATTTAATTACAAAGGTAAGTGTATGCACCTGCTAAGGCAGCCCTAATTATTTGATAATGGGGCAATCTTTCTCAATACAACCAGGTTTTGTGGTGGTAAGCTACACTAATGAAGCACACTGAGAGAACAAATCCTCTCTATGTTAAAAGGCTTATTTAAATTAAAGAAATCTGTAAAGATTGAGAGGCTTTTTTTTCATCACGGATATTGACAACTGTGGAGCTAATGTTCATGGAGTACACCCGTTACTACTGGAGGACGCTTGGTAGTATTTTTGCCTTGTGTGACTTCATTAAGTAATATATGGCATTGGCTTTTAATGATCGTTTCTGACATTTTTATCTCATCTGTTGCTTTTGAAAGCTGGTTTATATCTAGAGCTACTCAGTTGGAACCAATCAGTAACATTTCAACAGCGCTACTGTATTTCCTTCATCCAATACATCTGCTGCAGGCCTGTGTGGTATGCACTGGGTCAGCATCGTGTTTTAGTTTTCAGAAACTCACACCTTATAGTTAGCCTTGTGCCAATTTACGGTTGCAGAAGCCAGAAGCTAAACTACAGTGTTACAACTTTATAATCTCAGGCTAATAAAAAAAAGTGGGGGATCCATAAGCCAGATGGGTTCCAATGCCCCTGTCAGAAGCTATGTTGATCATATACCACTTGTTTTTTTTGTTTCTTAATAACCAAAAACATGTTAGCATTAAAAAAGCAAATGCACTTGACAGCATCAATTCCATTATGGTTCCCAGTCATCTGCTTTATTGGGTTTGAAGGAATTTAGCCAGAGCGCTCTATTTTCACTAGAATGTCATTAAAAACTTTGCAGCTTAGGCAAATGGTAAGCAATTTTGAGGGAAAATATTTTTTTAACTCTCTCATTTTGCAGAAGGGTTTTCTTTTTTCATTTCTTTCTTTTAAAAATATTTTTGCCTTTTTTCTTTGTTCTTCTTTTGCACTAAAGAAACATAACTTTTAAAAACTTCAATGCTTTTCAGCAGTGAGATGAAAAATATTGACAAATTACAGATGATGAAACATGGCCAAATTTTATTCCATTTGCTGCTGAATGGTAGTTGTGCCTGTAGAATGGATGAAAACAATTCAGAGTTCTAACCCTGAGGCAGACCCCAGATTATTGGAGCCCAAGCAGAAATTTCAGTATTTGGCCCATAAATATCAGGAGCTAAAAAAAAAAAATCAGTTAATGCCACTGCTTAGAAACTGCGTACAAAATCCACAGACTAAACCTTAGATCTCTGTTCTTTGACTCTTCTTAGGCAATGCCTATACAGTAAATCCTCGCTTCTTCATCTGCCGTCTTTTTGCCCATCTTAAAACAAGAAAGTGGTAAGACCCGCCGCTCCTCAAAATAGACACCCAGGGAAGAAAAGGAATTTGTCTTCCTATGCAATCCAAGCAGCAAAGTGAATCTTTTCAGCCAATTCCTCAGTGTCCTAGAGATCGCTGTTATTAATGTGGCTGGGGGTGCATGCTGCTGATAATTACTGTTAGCTGGAATAATTAATAAGAATAATTGCTTGGTATGGTAAGAGAAGGGGAAGCTCTGGGAAGGGGAAGGAATAGGCTGGAAGAGTGATAGACTCCCTGAGCGCATTTTTACAGACAGGAAGTTCAGCAGAAAGCATCCTGAGAATAGAAGAATTGTCCGGATGCCAAGGACAAAAGTTAAGACATATAAGACTTAAGTGAGATAGGGGTAGCCTGGAATGCTACAGTAAGATCCCATCATGGATGTGTAAGAGAAATGAATGGCTATAGGTTTTAAAGAGGTACAATATATTAGGGATTGTGAGGTGGTCTAAAATTAGTAGTGTAGGCTTTATTTCTGATGCAGGACCACTTGAGACAGCCAGAAGTCAGGCAGAATAAAGAGAAGTGGTGCCTGTGAGAGAGTTTTTGTGTAGTTTATCCCAGAGAGAGGACAAACTAGTCATTAGAAACAAAATACAGATGCCAAGGGTGTGGAGAATGACCACAATTTTGGTATAATAGGATAAATTTCCTGCACATTTTGCACTTAGGGAATGGCAGGCACAGCTCTCAGTGCTGCTAACAGGAGCAGTGCCTGTAGCAGGGCTGGATGCAGCCCCCAGGGATAGGGAGGCTGCTCGGTGATGCAGCTCTGCCCCGCCATGCTCCCCCGCAGTATTGGTTACTCCAGGCGACACTGCTGCTGGACCACCACCTCCTCCGGGAACATAGCCAAACATCCCCCCCTGCTAAGAGCCATGCTGACTACAGAGCTTGCTGCCCCCAGCCCATCCCCAGCTGCCTGCTGACTCCTGCCCCAGGCTGGCCAGCTAAACTCCTCATGCAACTGCTCTTGATCTAGTCTTGAAGCACGTGAGCTTCAATAGCAGTTTGTTACTGGTCTTGACGGCTACATGAAGGTGAGCTAGGGAGGGGAGGGGGACAGAAGCTGTCCCCAGAGAGATGGTGACAAGGCCCTGGATGATATTCTCTTTGGCCAGCACAGCTGAGACCAGGACAGAAGAAAGAAATTCCCCCTGAACTCTCTCCTGACACCACCAGCCACAGCCCAGAGTCTTCCATGGGCAGAGGAAGTCTCTCTATTTCCTAACCCTCAAAGGACAAACTCAGGAGCTAAAAATCCAATCCTTTTTATTTATTTTTGTTTTAATCCTTGTAGACCTTTAGCAACAAGGATTTTCACAGCTCTGCTATGGTTTGTGTGAAGATGCATTCTGCTTTCATTAGTTTAGAAGAGCACCTGTGTTCTCCCTCTCCTCCCCTGCTCTTTTCTGATGAGCTTGGTGCTGTCTGTACACATATCCTATGCATAAATACCCTCTCTATGCTCAATAGGATGTAGCTGTAGAAATCAAAGTAAACATGGATAGAGGAAATGCAAGCGAATACAGGACAACAGAGGCTATCTAGCAGTCAGAGCAGTGATAATATCATAAAGAACAAGTGTGCTCATAGTGACTTTTAGTTTGGTGCTTGTCATAGTGATATTACCATTTGCTAGAGACAAAGTATAGCATTTAATTCTGTCACAGGAGATAAGAAAAGCTTGTACGGACAAGGTGTGACTGTGTATGATTTCACCTTCCTAATATAAATCTTTTAGGGAAGAGCAACTGAAACTGGAAAAGATAGATATAGTTAATTACTTCTGTCTGGCACAGGGTAAAATCCCATTACAAGGGCTTCAGTCTGGATCTTGTCTTCCCCCATGACGCATACCACATAAATTAATTAGGGTCATACGACAAGAAGAGATGCCAGCCTACCAATGCAGAAAAGTGACACGTTATCTTTCCCGAAATAATGCTGAAATTGCTGCTGTCACCACGGGCCCTGTCCTGTTCCCATTCCTGCTTTAGTGGCTTCTCAAGTCTGAGATCCGTAGAAAGGATTTTAAAGGAGTATTACCCAAGCCTTTCCCCATTCCTAGCAGCCAACCTCCAGAAGAGGATAGAAACTGTTAACAGCTTTTCCTTCAATGATGGAAGGGAAATGTTGGTACAGCACCAGTACAGCTGGGTCTTGGTCTCGGATGGAGCCTCTTGGCTGCTACCCCAGGACTGCTGCCAGTTGAAGGAATTCCTCCCTTAACTTAAAAGGACACATTTTCTGTGTACAGTCTCTGACAAACAGGGAAGCCTCTAGAGAGTTAGGAATGAGACCGACATGAAACAGCCTTTATGTAAAGAACTTTCAAGCCCGTATCTGTAAGGAGCACCAGAATGGCTTGTCCAGGGGAACATCTGATAGTTTATTTCAGGCCTATCCCATTTGTTTCATGATGATGGCTTCTTTGTCTGGCCAGGCCTTGGAGAAGGCAGTGTCCTAAGGATTACCTGGCTTGAAAGAACACACAGCACTGCCAGCCAGTTTGTTCGCAACCTCCAAACCAGCACAACTAGAGACAGATAGTTTAGCTGATACAGGACTTTACCATGTGCAATTTTACAAAGCATCATTTTAAGAGGTTCATATCTATCCAGAGAAGCCTTTCCTAGGTGATTGAATGCAGTCCCTTGTTTAGGTTAACTTCTGAGCACCCAAACTGTTACTGACAACCTCAGTTCCCTGGTAAGTGCATGTCCTTTGGTGCCACAAAGCAGCTGCAGCAACAGCTCGGTTCTCAGGCAGGTGGAAGCAGCCAGGAGAAATCTGTGACGGGGTACTGCTGCTATACCAGTGTTCTCCCTCTGCCTCGGGGCAAAGGGGACTTGGCTCCTGTTTTGTCCCCTTGGTCTCAAGCAGTTGGAAGAGCGCCTTTTTACTCTGGATGTAGTGGGTAGAAACTGGGGCAGGCAATGATGCACGGAGTGCCTGGTGCGGGCGGGGCATCTTCCCACCTCTGAGCAGCAACGCAAAGAATATGGGCAGCTGAAAGAGGTAAGCTAAATAAATAAATACATAAATAAGACCAGGCTCTGATCCTGCAAGATGCTGAATACTTCCAGGTAAGGACTGAGCACACAAGGGTCTCTCTGAAATCAGTGCGGGAAGACAGTGCAAGAAGCTGCACATCCTTGTGAAATCAGACCCATATAGGTGTCTTTGTACCATCTTCCTTCTTTCATCTGTTTTGGTTCCTCTCCTCCTTGGCCCATGTCTGTATCACTTAAATCGCAGACGCCTCAAGGTCAGAAGGTACCATCCGCAAAGGCATGCGTTATATTAAAAACAGTAACTGAAAATAAAAATATTCTCCTAAAACTTTTGGGAGGATCATGTGCTGCAGGATTCTTCCTTCTCTGCTACAATCTCTGCCTCCTGAGTGCAGCAAGAACACCGGCCCGCTGGTAGCTCTGCGCAGGCTGTTGGCGAAGGGGCTCCTGGGGGACAGTGCTCTGCAAGGCCAGCCAAACGAAGCACTTAATCATCTGCTTAACTTTAAGCACCTGACTAGCTCCATTGAGTTCAATACAACCACTCACATGTCTGAAGTTAAGCACATGCTTAAGATTTGTTGGATTGGGGCCCAAAAGGTTAGAGCTCTATAAAAGTAGCTGTGATCTTTAAAATGACAAAATGGCTTTCTCAACGGTAAAGAGAAAAATATTAACAACTCTGGAGAAATCTGATGGTTAAAAAAAAAAAACCCTTTAAGTCTTTCACATGTATGTTATGTATCAAGAGGTAAGGAAAAGCTAATAAAATTTTTAAGGGAGCTAGAGCAAAGAAAAAAAAAGAAAGAAAACAAATATGAAGAGATTTTTCTCGTCACCTGCAAGAGAGTGGAAATCAGTCAGGGAGAAAGTTAGAATACAATGGCACAGGAAATGAAAACGAAGAAGCTAGTGAAGGCTTTCCTTTGCTCCCACCTCCCCCCACCCTCTTTAAATGAGGTATTGACTGACTTCTTCAAACCGAATCTTAAAAAGGGAGACAAAGTTAACTACAGGTCAGCCTGTGTCAGGGTCACTAAGGCCAGTGGAGGAAATTACCTAAGGAAACTACGATCTAGGACATATCCAGGACCTGGAGGAAATGATGCTAGATGCTAAAAGACATCTGGAAGGAAATCTTTGATTTATTGTCATAATTTAAGTGAGTTCTTAGAAAACAAGCAACCACAGCATAAAATATAGGCAGGAGAAACTAAGCCCTTAAACCACCACCCTGCAACCTTGTATAAGACACAGTACAAGGTATACTCAGAGGTTTTTCCCATTCGTCACCAAGGCAGGGCTGAAGGCAGGAAAACAGGGTAGTGAGAGCAGGAGCGGCTTCATCTCTAACCTCCTAAACTTTCAAGCAGGTTGTGGTGCGTGGTGAAGGGGCATGGCTACTGCAGCGCTCTAGACAGCCCATGATAAAGTGCCACATGACAGTCTGCTACTGAAGCTAAAAGCAGCAGGAGCTCAGAACAGAAGAGGGGAGAAGATAAAAACACAGCTGAAAAACAATGTCACGCTGCAGAGAAGTGTTGAGTGGGGCCCCCGCAGGGACCATTGCGTGGACCTTTAAGGATTTCATGTTCGCATGATTAACTAAGATGAAGAGGCCAGCTGCAAACTTTAATTTCCTGATGACACAAAGGGCCATGAACAATATATATATAGGGTTTGAATTTGTAATGGCACTGGGCGAATACATAGCAAAGGCTATTCAGCGTAGACAATAAAAATGCTGTTCAGGTTTATTGGTGCTTCATAACCAAACAACAAGGTTGTTTCCCAGATAATTTTGCTCGTGGACAATCCCAGGGAGACACAAGTGAAAAAAAGAAACAATGAAAAATAACAATGAAACCAAGGAACAGAATGCAATTACCAAGAAATCTTCTGTTATTATCAGTCTGAGGTAATGGTTAAAAATTATCAGTACTTCTCAAAACTGACCACGAACAGACGCTTATAATTTAAGAGAAGTAAAGGCCACTACAAGACTGTTTCCACGTGTTGGTCCATGGAAAGAAGAAGCTGGATAAATGATGATACTTGGCAGCTTTACATAAAGCTCATGCCTAAACATACTAGGGCAGATAATAGCCCTACTCTGGTGGTTCAAAGGTGCTGTAAAGATGGGTTAGACACATCTTCGGACCTGCAGTCTCCAAAGAGCACAGCAGGTTCCAAGTCACTTAACCCACTAAATTATAACTGGCATACAGGAATAGAAAACATACTCTTTAAGAAAAAGCAGGTCTCATAGTAATACGCCATCAATGCCAGTCACTGTTTACCATCTAGATTCTCTCTCCATATTCAATTAGCATTCAGTATATATTCATATATATGTATTCAGTATAGCAAAGCTAGCACGCGATATGCAAAATCCAAGGTTAGAGAGCCTGCTAAGAAAACTGATATTGGTAAAGGCTACATCTCCTTGGTATTTTCTGCACTTCAGTATATGAACTTCTTTAAAACCCCAAAGAAAAAGCAAACCCCACATTTTTTGTACATAACTAGCTTCACATAATTTAATATTATCTGGGAGGTGACAAGAAACAATTAACCTATTTTGAGAAAAATGCAGGAATTTATGGGAGAAACGTAACTCATGAAGCAATGACTTAAAACTGTCCATTTAATGCATTTCATCAACCCAGAGATAAACAGTGGAATGTTTCAAATTATACAAGAGTCTGCCTCGATCTAAGTAGGTTGAAGAGTCAGATTAAAAGCATCTCGCATAAATTCAAACCGCAGTTACAAATATTTCTACTGCAATACTGACACATGAGTAGAAAACTTTTGGCTGGAAATTTTTAGAAGGAAAAATGTCAGTTGATAAAAAGCAAACACTTTTGCAGCAGTGTGTCGGTTTCAGTGAAATGTTGTTTGGAAAGAATAACTGAAATATTCCGTTCAACTTCTTTGGAATGGTATGTTATTTTTTCTTTTTTTTGTTTTTTTCAAGGCACTTTTTCCTCCGTTTGAAAATTTTCTCTAACAAAATAGCTCAAATCAGAATGGTGCATCTCAGTGAAGTCAATTTGTGAAACATCATTGTTTTATAAGAAACATTAGTTCTTTTTATTTTCATTGTGTTCCAGAACAGAAACTACAATTTCTCCCTTAAGGTGACAAGCCCTGGTTCCCGAGGTGCCCTGGCAGTGAGTGTGGGGTTTCTATTTGCACCGGTGGCATTTCCCGACCACCCAAGAGATCCTGAAGACTGTAGGTAGCTTGTCTGCCTATGAGTATGGTCTGCGTTTCTCTACAAAGAAGGTTGCTTAGAGACTAAAGTACCCAAACAAGCTGGAAATGTAGTGGTTATTAAACCAGTGGCAATCTATGATAGAGAGCAGGTACCTGTCAAATATTTCTTGAACGGTCCTTGAAACCATCCATCAGGCCCTTTCTGAAATTAGGCAATGGGTGGGTGTACTAAATGAGAGACAGAAGCTCATCGTATACTGAAGCCTAGAATAACATTTTAATTGCCACTTAAATCACACTTAACCAAGTGCTGGGATTTGGGGCAGCAATCTTAGACTCTTAACCTATCCTCCTGACCAAATTATAAGATGAAAAACAAGAGCTCTCAGATATTTCCCTTGAAAGTATTAAGGATAAATAAAAGGTACCAAGAAGGGGAGAAAATGTTATCTTTCTATCACAGGTTAATAATTGGCTGGAGATGTTTACCTGAGTTGTTGGTAATGATAGCCTCTGGCGCATCAATAGAAGTGGAATACATGCTGTCTCGAAAGAAATACTGAAGAAAAACCTTTTATAGCTCCCCCTACCCCCAAAAAAAGAGTGGCCTGACAGCAAGAGGTTGTTAAAGGCAAAGTGCATTCCTCGAGCCACTTATTTTTGAGTGGACCAGCCTGAGCCCCCCAAGCATGGTGCCAAGAAACCCTGTGCTGGTGTTATGTGCATTCACATTGAAAGTGTCAAATACCCAGATGCTCAGGAGGATTGGAGCAGGGGAGGAAGGCAGCACACGCCTACACATTTTATTTTCCCCAGGTCCTTTTCAGGGCTTTGCCACAGCATGTTTCCTTTGTTTGGAGGGGTATTCCCTCACACACGGCTTTCTGCCAAAGCACTTCTGTGTGAAGCTCAGAAGAAAATGGCCCATCAGGTCCTGAGTTCCTATCACTATCAATACTCTCCATATAATGGAAGTGACGGCAAGACTCCTGGAGTAACAGATGCTCCATATGTATACATGAAATTGCATCAAAGAAACCGCGCTGCTCTAGCCCTTCCTCACATCCATGGAGATTGAACTAATTGACGGGAATGAAAATAGCTGAACTGCGAATGTGAGCCAAGGAAGTGTTGGGGGTCCAAGAAAAACTGCTCTTGGCTTATGTCGCTAAACAGCTTAAGTTTCAATTTTGAAAATTACTTCAGTTTTACTTAAATAATTCTGTCTGCCAAGCAGCCAATTTGGGGAACTGATGAATGACAATGTCGCCCCATCTGCACTGAATGCAATATCCATTTTATATGACCTGTAGCAAAAAGGGAGGAAAGCATTATATTCCCAGCTTCTCCCTGGCACTCTCTATAAGACTAAATGGGGATAGGGTAGAGAATTAATAAAAGACTAGTTTGCTCACATGGGAAAGGAACAAAGGAAATAATTGCCTCCTGTGCTGGAGCTGTGCTGAGTGCATCGCTGCGCAGTTTCTTTTATCTGCATGCTTTGGGACTATCACAACCATACAAAACAAGTCTGATACTTTTATTAGTCTATACAGGTCTTATATAATGCTAAAAAAACAGCATATGATGAGGCTACAAATGACCGCTTGAAAAACCTAACTGAACATTGATGTGTGCAAGAAGGATGGGCAATCCAATAGCAGGTTATCCATATACCATAATGCCAAAGCTCCAAGAGCTCACGTTAAAATTAAAATTTTTTTAAACTAAATTTGTCAGATTCTGGTTGCCCCTTCCCAATTACCAGGCTAGGGCATAAGCCAGATATTCCAGTCCCAGAGACTGTAAGTGAAATATAAATATCCAGCTGGCTGAGTAAATAATTTTTACTTAATTTATGGCTTAGCTGGGCTGGGCTGGGGCTACTGACCTTCCACTCAACATTCTGACCTAAATTTTTTCTTCCTATTTTTGTTTTTCCTCTTCTTGAAGACATAAACATTTCAACATCAGGCCACCACCTAAGAGGGCAGACAAAGGCTTATGCCTCCATGCCTTTCATCCCAATCTCTACATGTGGCCTCAGTGCTGGTGTGGGAACACCAGAGTTTTTTTTACTTCTAGTGTGTGCCATTTTCTTAGCTTTGGTTTTATTTTTTTTCTTCTTTTTATTTCATTAGAAAAATAAGGGTGCCAGCATCTTCTCACATGTCGGCATGTTTGGTACCATGAGATGCCTTGAAAATATTTTGGGTTATACCCTTGACATTAAAATTTTAGTAGAAAAAAAATTAAAACTTGTGTGCTGAGATTTACAATGCAATAAATCTACCCAAGGTCAGGAAAGACAGGCACCAGTTTTGGACCAGGAACTATTGAGATGTATTCTTATTATAACTTTATTTGAGTGCAATAAGCAATGAGTGGAGAACTACTCACTATGAAAAAGTGAACCCCACGTGTAAATCAGATGACCGCATTAAAAAGATTAAAATGTCAATGGCTGCTGAAGTCCGAAAAAGGAGTCTACAGAGACCTATAAAATTATAACTAAGAGAGGGAGGTAGCCCTTAAACTTTTAACCAGATATTCTAGTGTATGAATGACCACATTAGTTAATTTTCATCATGACAATCTAATTTTGTATTGATTATTTGCTTTTATTAGTTGGCTCCCCTAAGAGATTAATAAAATCTGAAAAGGCTCTCCACCCCCACCCTTGGAATACTCTTTATGAAAACCAAAGATCAGGCATTACAAAAAGCAGGCGGCTATCCTGGTTTTCACAGGATTGCATGGGAATTATGTCCATGGGGCAGCCTTGCACTGCTACATCTCAAGGTTCTCACTCAGGCAACTGGGAGTTTTATGAGGAAGGATGGAGAGAGGGCTTCAAGAATTGGCCCCTGGTGAAGAACCTTATACAACACAAGCATTGTGCTGCATGCACTGCCAAGGGCCCGCAGAGAGCTGTCTGAAACAGCAATAGACACAAGGATTTACGACAAGAAGCAGCAATTGCAATATCTGGCGCTAAACATTTAATCTATGGTTACAGTTTTTACTTCGGATCAGAGCTGAAGTCAGCAGAATTAAATCTTCAAGTGTATTTCAGCAGCCCTAAATCCTTCTGATACTGTTAACAGTGGCAGACTTCCAAAATGCATTCTGTTAATAAGACAGTAAAGTATAAAACCGAGTTATCTTCTTCAAGGGGAAAAAAAAAGGAAAGTAAGAAGAAAGAGTCTTATAAAACTGCATTTGTGGTGTCCTGGCCATTTTCTAGCTGAATTTCTTTCCAAATTATTTTTTTAACCTACTGTCCTTGGTGAATAGGAGAATATTCTACCAGGAGGGAAATTCTTCCCCCAAAGCTTCAATTTTTCCTCTTATTTTTACAGGTTAGAAGAAGTTATGAAATCACCAGTCAGCTGGTAACATGCAGTACCAATTCTCCGTAGGCCAGCAAAAGGGATTCAGCAGCTGTTACCTTCATTTTTGCACTTAACATAACTTTTTGTTCACCTGCAGCTAAAGAAGATTTATGCAGAGCGCACTGGGAGATTGCTCAACTCCCCAAGGCAACTCCATTAGCTTTCCCAGGAGCTATATTAAATGCGTATTAAACCACACACACACACACAATCCCTTCAGCTAATGCACTGTTCCAGCTTTAAACTGACAAAAGTGAGGATACTCACGGTAAAGGTCCAGATACCATCCTTAAGTCCCTGCTTTATGTCTCAAAATTACAGAGTATATGGTAAATGAGAATGCCTGCTGCTCTGAGATCCCTGTGGGCAAAACTAGACGTTATGTATTTCATTTCATCCTTTGGTCCAAATGTCTTTGCTTCTGTGAGTTTCACTCAGTCTCTTCTTTGGTTCATCCAACATGGATTGCCAAGGGCGTTGCATTTGTAAGACCTGAGTGCTGTGTGTATGCGTGTGAAGGGTTTTAACAGGTGATTAAAGAAAAAAGAAAAGGCTAACATCTCTCATTTGGAGATAAGCGATCATATGAACCGTTATCTTATTTGTGTGGTTGTGCTGAATGAATGGAATTGTGGTGTACCTTGAGAACCATGCACCTGAGTCTCTGAAGGCTGTATTATGGTTGCATGAGCAAACACTCTGGAAAAGGAACTGTGGAAATCAGTGTCCCAACACCATTTGCTCCAGGCCTCCTCCCTGCAGAGGGCTCAGGTAGTAGAGGGCCACTGGGAGCACACAGGGAGAAGGAGCAGCTGTGACGAAGTTGGTGAAGGGTCTGGAGCACAAGTCTTAAGAGGAGCGGCTGAGGGAGCTGGGATTGTTTAGTCTAGAGAAGAGAAGGCTGAGGGCTGACCTTATTGCTCTCTATAACTACCTGAAAGGAGGTTGTAGCGAGGTGGGGGTCGGTCTCTTCTCCCTAGTAACGAGTGATAGAACGAGAGGAAACGGCCTCAAGCTGCACCAGGGGAGGTTTAGGTTAGACATTAGGAAAAACTTCTTCACCGAGAGGGTGGTCAAGCATTGGAACAGTCTGCCCGGGGAAGTGGTTGAGTCTCCATCCCTGGAGGTATTTAAAGAACGGATAGGTATGGTGCTCGAAGACATGGTATAGATGGACTTGGCAGTGATAGGTTAACGGTTGGACTTGATGATCTCAACCTTGACGATTCTATGATTCTATGATTCTATGATTCTATGATTCTATGACACTGGCCTTAGTCTGCCAGAGCAGCAGTTCTGGTGGAGAAGTCCTTGAAAAAGTCAGGTGGGATTTAACAGCACATGCTAATTTCATCACTGCATTTTAAGCCTAACTGGTAGAATTTGTTGCTATATTCCCTGGGATGGTTATAAGATTTACCAGAATGCACATCCTACTGAGGTTATTGTATTCTACAGAGCTTGGGAATAATTTTCTGTGCATTTCAGCTTCTGAAGGATCCCACTCTGTCCAGACTGGGAAAAGCTGTTCTCAAATGGAAGCCATCATGGAGCTCGCCATGATGTCACATTAATCCAGGCTTCAAGCGTATGAATGCCCCCAGCATGACCTCTGGTTTCCAACAGGGTAAACCCATGCAATGGGATTTTGGTAAAGGAAGGGAAATGGGAAATTCTCTGAGCTCTGACTCTCCCTTTGAGCAACCACCAAGATCAGTGAAAAGACATATGTTATGCCAAAAATTGTACTTAAAATATGTTATTAAACTTGCAAAACTATGCAGTAAGAAATTGGGATGTGGGAGCCTGTCCAACCTTTTTTCCACTACCACAGGTGGGTGCTTGCACATAATATAGTTTTCAATTACCTGTCCAGGCAAAATTTTTTTCCACTAGCTCTCTCCTTCCTTTAAGACAACCCTCCCAGCAAATGGGAACATTATATTCAAACTAAAAGAAACTCCTGTCAATTGAAATGTGTATTTTGCTCTAAGCATATTTCAGAAAATGGCTAATTTCTTCTAGAAAAGTTGCCCCTAATAGTTCATTTGAAGCAGGCAGCTACCACGGAAAATTTTGGTCTACAACATTCAAGCTTGACAGATTTACAAAGAACTCAACATGGAATGTTACAAAGTGAAGTGTTGGCCATTTACCAGCCTCATAGTTTTAATAGTTCTTAATAGAAATTTGTTTCCTGCAGAGAAATCATCAGAATCACTGCAATGCCTTACAGATCTTCATGCCAACCTTTTGATAAAAAGCGTTTTGCTATGATGGTGAGAGTCAGATCATACTGCAAAGCCTATTCAGATTTCAACTGAGCAATATCACCTCAATTAGCCAAGGTCCTTGGAGAATTGCTCTGGGTCAGTCAAACTTTCTGCTTGCAGTATTGCCTATCAGCTGGTGCTGGTGGGAGACATGGGGCATGCCAAAGTGCTCTAGAGGAAAGGTAACTTGGGCAGTTGGTGATGTCCATTCAGCATAAGGTTCCTTGCAGCTCTCAGGTGGGTTGAGGCAGCGTGGATCAGAACCAGGGAGCCAAAGCCAGCTTGATGACAACACTTCTCTTTGCTGTGGACACTGCGGATCTAGAAATTCTGCTCACTCATTCGTTTGTCTGGACTTCCTGGCTTAGGACAAACTTTCATTAGAGAAAAGGACACAGAGTAAGTTTCAAAACCTTAGTAAAGGAACATACTCAAGCCTTTACTCAGTTTTCTGCAAGTACTTAAGTCTCAGTGTCTTGAATAGAAATCAGAGGCGTTCTTGCAGTGAATCTTGTGATGAAATGTTGTCCTGGGTTACTAATTTTTATGCCGTAGGTAATTTAAGGAAACCTTAAGTAGAGGCATTTTTTTTGTTTGGTGGTTTGGACAGTGGCCTTTATAAGTTTGAAAAAAATATGCCAACGTTTTGTCTGTCTCTTTTTCCATTTTTCAGTGAAAAGTTGTCAGAATTATGGGTTTTCGATATATTTCTCCATTACAGGTGCAAAAGAATAATAAGAGATGATGTGGAACAGCTGGATAGTTCTATCTACATGATCTTATTTCTGTTCAAACAGCAAAAGATCAGTCCTGTAGAACAACATGCATATCAAAAATAATTTAAAATAGGCCTAGGAATGGAGAGGAGGGGAACACAGCAGGGGAGCCAGGGGCAGAAATCTGGGGTTGTTTTTCAAAATGTCCATCTTAGTCCAAAGATTTTAGATCTGTTACCACCAAGGCACAAGGAGCAGACTTCTACAAGAAGCTCTTGTTAACAGTTTGCAGGAGTCACTTCAGCCTTTTTCCTGGAAATGTTTTGTGTTTCGTCGTTCCTGCCCTGAGCTCGGTTTCAGAATAGCAGCCCTGAAGACCCTTAAATAGAGCTAGGTTTGTGGGCGCAGACATAATTCCTACAGCTGTGCAAACAGTAAAACAAAGATAGCATCTCTTCTGTTGCAACCCTGCAGATCACTGAATGATAACAAGGTGGAGGATTTACAGTGGATTCAAGGTGCTTTTCTCCTCTGGAATTCCTTCTGACTCGTCAAAGAGATGACAAACAAGTCCCTCACTCCTGAGGCGTCACACACAACTTCGAGGAGCATAAATATGCAGTCTCATTTCCCCTTTCAGCAGTTTACTATGTGGCATATTTCAACCATGTATGTGGCATATCATTCACTGCACCTTTCTCAGACCTGTAGGTAAGGTCCTGTTCTCTGGCGAGGAAAGTTTTGGGATGTTCTTCCATGTGCTGATGGACTTCAATTAAAAATGAGCTTTTCTAACGAACTAAGTGAATAGAAACTAGTTCTGCAGTACATGCCATTATCCCACTGTTTTTTATTTCCACATGGATTTCTGTAGGTCTGGCTCTTTTCTCTTTATGACAGTCATACAACTCTCTTGAGTTAATAGAGTTACTCCTCACTGCTGTCTCAACATTTTCAGTTTTCTGTATGTTACCAATTTTATACTGAAAGAACCTTAAGGCATTGTTGGTGTTGGCAATGGAAAAACTAAGGTTTTGGCAGTTTTGTGAGGTAGTTGGGTTTTGGCCCACAGGCAGGTCTTACGATTTAGGACTGTTGAACAGGCATATTACCAAGAGTTTTCTGTTACAGTTATAAGAAAGTAGCTAATAGTGCTGACATTTACATGGTATGTGATAGCTGAAATCTAAGCTAGAAAAAGATACTGACTTAGAGAGAGAGAGTCGTAAAATAACACCAGACCACCTTCCATGGCTTGGTACTCCACATTTGGCCACTGCCTGTCTCCACAGACGACAGTACGCAAAGTCCACGTAAGCCATCAGGGAGAAGCCTGCTGTGTTAACAGCATGTTGCAAAATGCTCCAGCTGTGGTGATGCCGCCATGTTCCTGCCTGCAGTGTTCGTAGTGTTTAGCAACAGAGAGGTGATGAGTTTTGGTCTTAAGATACTGCTGGATGCAGAGTGAAATGGGTGGGAATTGGCCAGTCCTCACAGTGAGGGTGAAGGTGATGGACAAATGTTGACTTACCCCAAATGCGATGTGGCTGCTCATCTAAAAATCAACTAGCCAAAACAGTGTCTCATAGTGTGCTGTAGCTTTTATCTTACACTAAGCTATGCTATAGCTTTCTGACAAAGATTGAGCCACTAACTTACAATTAGGTAAACTCCAGTTTATAACTAAAATAAGTTTGATTTCTCTTTGTAGAGTCGTAAATAGAAATTCCCCCCCCCCCAATCGTTGTTACCAAAATGTAGCTTTCTAAATCCAAATTGCCATGAGGATTTTTGATAGTTTGTAAATTAAGAACAGAATATAGCCTCTAAGTGTTTCAAAATAAAACCAACCTATTGAAAGCATTCATTTCTATTAATCATGCTATATAATGGGCTGAATCGAGACACTGTATTTATTTCACTCCAGAGGAAAGGTTTCCATAACTCAACTGCATCTTTGCCACTCATGAATTATCAAGTCTCGCTTTGCTTGTGGGATAAATATATCTCAGTTATGTATGCTCTCTTTTCCTCTCAGTGTATCTATATATTTTTTGGTGTCAATTTTTATTTATATGCATATACCTGCAACGCTCACAGTGGAGATTGTTACTTTGCAATAAGTCGAAGCAAATCAATTTGGTCTACAAACACAATTTATTTTCCTACTGCAGCATTCTCCAGTGCCATCGCAGGAGATACCTCCACAGCCTTCACTGTAACTGTTAAAGTGTGCCACATGGCAGAGATGTGAGGGGGTCTAACATTTGATCAAGTTGACAGGGAGTGTCAGGTTCCTGCTGTTAGCTGAAAAACCAGCATGATGACATGTATTTGATGTCATTTCAATGCAGATTCCGACATAGGCCAATTTATGGTCCAATTTATGTCTTGACTCTCATACCAAGGCCAAGCAAGCTATAAAATGTAATAAGAATTTCTTCAATCAGTGTCCAGAGGAAAAACAAATCACTCGGTTACTGACACAATATTGCATCAACACCCTGGTAAAGTTCTCACAAGTGTGTGACATGCCCCAGAGCTACAGCGAACATGCAGAGTAAAAGGCTGGGCATGACAACATCACATCCCTGAAACGGGAGCTTCTCAACTTTACAGCCGCTGCCAGGTCGGTCTTTCATCCTTGCAGCTCTCCAGTTTGTTAAGAAGAAAATCCTTCCCTTTTCGCTTCCCCTTTCCTTCCCAGCTTCAACCTTTCCTCCCCACCGCCTATTTCTTTTACTCTGTCTTGCACACTGTACCTAGTTATCTAGCAAGTCTCATCACTAAATACCCAAACAAGGTTGTGGTAGTCAGACATCGATCACATGGCCTGGCCACCGAGTCTGTTAAAGGCTTATATTTTTTCACTTTCAGATGCTCTCAAATCAGATGATAGAAACTTCTACCCACGTCTTCAGCTCTTCATAATCAAGACACTAACCCTATCTCAGCCAGCTGTTAGAAGAAATTGTCAATGGCAGATAGGCATGTACAGCACATATTTTTAATTGGATATGGGATACGGGATGATGTGTTTTTCAAAAGCACAGTTACTGCCTCTATAATGTGGAACAAATGGTCTTGCCCTGCGGACAACATAAAGCAGGCATGAGAAAATGTGTGCGTGGTCTACACTGTATGCCTTCATTCCAATATTCCTCTGATTTTGTACATTTAGGACTGTGAGTATGAGTATTTTTGGTTTTCTGCACTGAACCAGAACAGCTGACAGGGGACTTATTTTATTTGGGAAGGTCTTGGCCCTGGTAATTTCAGGAAAGTTACTGTGCAGATGGGACTGACTCTTTAGATGGCTGCAAAAATGAAAACAAGGTGAAGGGACAGTACTCTACACCTGAACATTTCTCTGCACACATTAAAAAAATTGCCCTCTGAAGCTTGCTCAGGTATACCACAGGTACACCTACACTGCAGTTACACTGCCAACAAAATGTCAATCCATTTGTTGTGCAACAAACGGGCTCCGACCTGATGAAGGGCAGGGCGTGGGGCTTCGTGTAGGTTGTCCTGTCCCATTTCAGAACCATTGTGGTCATCCTTAGCTGGCAGAGCAACTAAGACCCCAAACAGCTTCTGCTGCCAGCATGGTCCTGGCAGCCAGAGAGGAAAGTGATTTGCAGAGCTCTTATACCTAGACATATAAATTCTGCCAAACCCTGTTCTCTGCGCGACCTCAGGGAAGCTGCATTGCTTGCACATGGTTTAAGCATCTTGTACTATGACTATTCACACCTCCTTAGGTTTGGTCATCTGGATATTCACACAGTTTTTTCTCTAATATTTCCCTGGTACTACTACTAAAATCTCTTTGGCCATAATTCAAGGTATGTTGTCCTTCTATTATCATCCCTTTGGTCTCAAAGCTAGCTCTTGCTGCTTTGTTATGTTTTCCTCCTTTCCCTGCTACTTTCTTTACTAACTTTCTTGTTCTGCCCTCGTCACCTGAATATGTCAATGTAGCACCTCCCAGTAGTGCAGTAAACAAAGTGAGCAATATCTGTCAAACATGATTCAGCCTCTCTCTCCACTTATCCCCAAAGACAGAATGGTAAATGAGGAATTTTAACAGAGATTGTTACTTTGTTTGTTTTTTTTAAGAAAGGTTCATATTGTTTAATGTTTTTATATTATAAAGGGCAAGCATATGTGTTATGTTGGAAGAAAAAAAGGAAAGGGCTATGAAAAGAGCTGAAGGTTTTCCTGAAGATTGTTGATATTTATTTTTGCTACATCTCAGAACAGCCTTCCAGTTTCAAAATTGCTTTCAACTGAAGATGGCTTGCTTTCAAAAAGACAAATCAAAACAAAAGTTTTTGTAATAATAATTGCAGATGGGTAACACAATACATTTTTTCATGAAAAGTGTCTCATTGAGAAACATCGAACCAAACGCTGATTTTGTCGCTAAAACTCTCAGTTCTCCTGCCCAAACATAAATGCAAATGCTGGTGAAATTTTGATCATCTCAAGTTACGTTTTGATTGAAACAGGTTTGCCAGATGCTGTTACAGAATAGCTTTTCTCATTGACTCTAGGATGCCTGAAAATGGAGATGGTTCCTAGCTCATAGCCCTGACTGAACTCTGCTTCCTTGAATCCTGTACAAGCAAGCCTTGCTCTTCTGGAAAGCGTGTTGCTGGGTCTGGGAGCAAAAAGTTTCCCTCTCTTTCGTCACCCATCTACTCCTTACTGCTGTTTGCTACTGTATCATTACATGTCATCTTACATTAGTTTGAACATTTCTTGGAGAAGAGGCATTGGGCCTCAGGCTGTCTGCTGTGGTCCCTAAATTTAAAAAAGCAAAAGACAACTGGGATCATCTGTTTACTCTACCTAAAGAGAACTAGACAAGGTTTGGTTGGCCCGAAGTGGTCAACACTCCTTTGAACTTAAGCAATGTTGTAAGCACCTAAGACTGTCTTAGGCTTCATGATGTGACATTTGAATATGTCTCCCTGTGCTTTTATATGTTTTTGTAATAAGCCCGTCACTCTGCCAAGGTCTATCACAGTACATTTTGGTCACTGTACAAATAAATTATGGCAAAAACAGGCATTTTTACATAATCCAGTAAATCTTACTGTACGCATGGCTAAAAAACCACCATGGCATGTGCAGTTCAGTTCAGTGTTACACCTGATATAATTGCAAGCACTTGTGTGGGTAGGGGTGCATAGACAGCTCTTGGTCCAAAAATATTTCTTTTCTCTTCATTGCAGTTTCTAATGTTATTATGCTGCACGTGGTTCTAAGAATCATACCTAAAATGTTGTGCTGTGTATATATTTACAACGCCTGATGTAAAAGTGATTATCTACCCATTGCTTATATCACTGTGAGCTGGCGAGATTGTCTAATTTGCCCATTTCTCCATACAGTACCAATTTAGAGGGCTCTCCTGTATACACTAACAACAGGGACGTGGTACACGGATATCATGAGCAATATTCGATCCAATGTGAACTGCAAGGAGGAATTTGCCCTGGGTATTAAGTTGTGCTGTCAGTAGTATCCATGCATCCTCAGTCAATGCATGATCGCAGCCAGCCTCCCTTAAAAACTGAAACTGCTCCAATACAATCAAACATCCCCAATACACCTAAGAAAATCTGACAAAACTGAATCTAAGAAGTTATTTTATAGCCCTGTTTATAGCCCTTTGTTTATGCAGAGATAGGTCAGCTGAATTTAAATCTTTAAACCCTTAAGTGTCACATACGATGCTAGCTTGCAAAAAAAAAGTGTAAAAAAACCCAGTCAGGACTTGTTACACTTTCCCTTCCAAGCATGAGGTTCAAACAATCTTTTTTAAAAGCACATATAATTGATATCCACTCCTATTCAAAATCTAAATTAATTTCCTCTCTCTCTAGTGTACCACCACTCTGAATACTTCCATCAGAGAGTGGTAAACCAGAAGCTTGCTGTGTTTGCACAAAATAACTGCTGCAATGTGCTGAAAAATATCCAACCTGCACTTCCGCTCAGAGCATGTTGTTTCATGCTGTATGGTCAATAAGTGCATAGATAATCAGGAAGCTTGGCCCTCTTGTTTCCCAGAGCTGTTTTTTCCTGAACCAAGAAGCCTCTGTATAAAAACACAATTTTGCACTGATGAAGAAATCGCAGTGTGAACGGACATTATGGGAAGCTGTTTGCCTCCTGGGATTAGATGAGAATTTTTCATGATATAAGGGATGACACTATCAAGCAACATAAATATGTAAGTATAAAACATACTAATGATGTGCAATGATAATTCTGTGGCCTCCTGTTCGCTTCATCGAAAGAGAACTGCAGAGGACTTCAAAAACGGTTACAGCTCCCTGTCAGGTCAGGGTGGAGATTATGTGAAGAGTGCCTTTTCCAAACACAAAAGAAAAGGAAATAAATTGAACTAGTGGGGAAGTAAATTGCAAAATATATGCTGTGCGTTGTTATAGAGTCTCACTGTTTGAACAGTGGTGTGATAAACCAAAGATTTGCTGACACTTAGGGAGCAGCACTGACAAGGTGATATTGGCCTTCCCACCCCAAAAGTAGCAACCTGACCAGCTGGATGTTAATTTGTCAGAGCTGGCAGAAAAGCGCTGGGGGAGACAGTAAGAAGGGAGAATCATCTTAGCAGAATATTCACCATAAAGAAAACCACAATCATGCTTTTTGCAGCCACTGGGGCAGTATACTGGAAAGGAACAAAGATATTGTTGCTTGGGGAGTCTTGTCTTTTCACAGGCAGCTTGGTCCAGCTTTAAATTGTTGTCCATATGGTGATGTTTGAAACTATCTACTTGCATTCACCTTGAGTGGTTCTTTCCTGGTAGTGAGCCTAAAGACCTCCTCATGCAGTAAAGCCTTTTGAAAGTTTGTCTTCTATGAAACTGTCTTGATCAGGTAGGGGAATAGGATGGTAATATTTTTCTTTTATTTCCTTTTACTAATTGGGTGATCTTTGAACTCAGCCTGGGCTGGGGAGGAACTGAAGTAGTAAGGGGAGAACTGAGGAAAACCAGAGTGTCTTCAAATCACTTTGAGACACAATATAACATCACGGCAACAGCCTCCTTGTAGCAGGCATGCATGTTTTACATATACAGTCTCCTAAAAATGACCAGATCTGGTTTTCTTCTCTGCTTGAGTGTGCATTTGGAAACCCTCCAAAGCTGCTCAGAGTGGCTCCCCAGCAGACCCACCAGCTTTGTCTCCAGGGATTTTCCCTGAGAGGATGTAGAATAATCTCAGCATTTTGCCATGCTAACTGGACAACACAGGGCTTCTCCAAAATGTGTATGCCAACTGAACTTGATTTGTTGGAGTTACCTTGGCACGTATCTCTCAGATTTTGGCTCCTTTTCTTCTCAACTGGACTCTGTGCCTTCCCTTTGCTTGCTGGCTCTGTAGGTGAAACCACAGCAAAAGCAAATCAAGATATTCCCACCAGATCTGCTGGTTGCTAAGCGCGTCCACTCATGAAACCAAAGGGGGTCCCAGCTGTGACTGTGTGTGCAGATTCCTCTGACTCTGTCCATGCTCTTCCTTTTCATGTGGACACTAGTACAATACATCATGATGCTCACAGGAAACTTATCCTGAGGCTTCAGTGATGGACTTGAGATAGTTTGAGGGAGTCCAGTTCCTCAGGACCACTGTCTCAGGCTCTCTGCTGACTCAGGAAGACAGTTCACATTTCAGGGTTATCTGGAGTCCCAAAAGACGTCTTCCTATGGAAGAGATTTTGGAGTGAATGACTGCATCATGAAAAAAGTAAGAAAAAAATAAAGAAATAGATTCGTTGCATGTGATTCTTAGGAGTTTATTATGCAGATGAGCATATTACGCTAGAACGAGGATCCCCGTGTAACCCGTTTTCTACAGGAAATTCCTGATGGTCTAATACAAGGATAGTACACAACACAATGTGTATAGGTAGCTGTGCAATGATCCAGTGATCCAGAGTGCTCAAGATCTGACTCTTGTTTGAGTTACACTCATATCAATTGCATGGAAGTTCATGGAATTACGCCAGTGTAAAATTAATCTGGGTTCATAATCATGCAGGGAGACTTTAATTAAGTTACATTCCAAATCAGTACTGAAATCTCTGTAACAAGAAAGCAGCTTTCTGCAAAACTGTTTCTCTATGTCAGCACATATCTCCCTTTCTGTAATTTTTTTCTGAAATTCAGGTTCCTTTATATCCTGTGTGAATCCTTGTGTACTGCAACCATCCTACATGGTATACAAACTGTTAATATTTTATTTTAAAATGCATAGATCCTGGGGCTATGTTTTAGTATTATTATTTATGAGGGGAAGGGGGATGCAGCTGCATGAGTTAAAAGGTGGGTCAGTTTCCTGGTACAGTTCACAGCTCCATCCCACAAGCAACTGTGCCAGGACATCTGAAAAATGGCATCATTTGCAGGGGGAGTAAGAAATGGTGGTTAGAGGCAAAGGGTGTGGGTTAAGCTAATACCAGTGACCAATACTTTACACTGTGAAACCACAGCCAGAGGGTCTCAGGTAGAGGTGGCAGAGACACAGGACCCTTTGGCAGAAAAAGTGCCAGAGGGACATGCTTTCAGAGGAGAGAAGTTTTAAACTCCAAAACTACCTCAGGGAGAAGCAAACTATCTACTAAGGAGGGAGATAGATTTCTATGACTTGGAAGGGTACCCATTCAAAAGAAATGGGAAGAAATTGGTCTTAAATGACATCTAGCCTAAGCTGGAAACATACCCAGAGGAATCAGGAAACAAACAATAGAAGTTATTTGTTTCATTAGAATTGAACACTTCTTATGTTAGTCAGAGTAAATAGTAATTGGTTTGTGAAACCTTTTGCAAAGTCTCTGTGCAATTCTATTATCAACTGAAGAGGTTAATTTCAAATCCAGAGTCCCCACAAAATTGGAGTTCTGGAAAGGGAGGTATTTGGGGTATGGGAAATTAGAAGTGGCACTTCTAGTCTCTGAACATAGGCCCCCATGAACTGCGAAGTCCTATTTTTTGAGAGGATATAAAAAGATATTCTGGGCCCATGATGGGCAGCAGAGAAGATGAAGAAAGAGCCAAAGCTATCGCTCCTCAAACTGGCATCCACGGGCCCAACAAGTCAGTGTCAGGGACATTTAACAGGGAGACAAGTGACAGGTTCCTTTAGAATCATAGAATCATAAAATGTCCTGAGTTGAAAGGGACCCACAAGGATCATCGAGTCCAACTCCTGTCCCTGCATAGGACAACCCCAAAATTCTCACCATATGTCTGAGGGCATTGTCCAAATGATTCTTGAATATTGTCAGTCTTGGTGCCGTGACTACCTCCCAGGGAAGCCTGTTCCAGTGCTCCACCACCCTCTGGGTGAAGAACCTTTTCCTATTTTAATATCCAGCTTGTCTGTTTTAAGGGAAAAAATCATGGTATCTAACCTAAACTTTTTGAAAGCTACAGAACAAAGCTGCATTAATAATGGAAAAACTGACGGGTGGATTGCAAAGAGCAAAATTATACAGTAAATCCGTATGTTACCAGTAGCCCAAGTATCTGTGGTTGTGTGAAGATTACTTCATTTCATTTTCTTCAGATAACACCCATTCCTTTACATATCTTCCTGAATAAATGGAAGAACTATTTTTCACAGGAGAGCTTGAGAGAAACAAGCAATAGTTGTGGCCATTAATTTTATGAATGATTTGTTGGAAACTGCATTAAACGACAACATCAGCCCACAAATGAGCTTTGAAATGTTCATATTCTGAGTCTGTGCAGATGGGCAATTTGCTATGTAATCAGTTTTCACAGCCACCCTTTCAATCAGGGTCACTTGTCTTATACCCGTGCTCTTGTTTTGCAGGTTTATATTTCACAACATCTCAGAAATGCTGCATGTACAAGTCCAGTGACCAAAAAAGAGATAACTCAGAAAATACAGCAAGATTATGTCCATAGGCACTTTGAACGGGGATTTCAACAAATATAATACTCTGGGAGTGTCAATAAAAGATAGAGATATAGCCGAAGAGGAGCTATCTAGAAACCAGTAAGTGACAGAGCTTGAGATTATTATTCTAGCTACTCTATGAAACTTACACTTGTGCTGTAACCCAAGTAAATTACAGCAGCAGTATTCTTGTATGCAATTAAAAAGAAGTCTCATCTAAAAGTAGAAGAGTGATATGGCAACTATGTATATCTAGGATGATGCCACCTAAAACACTTTATGGTCCTCCTAGCGCATAGGTACCGCACTGAAGAACATACAGAGATTAGCCACCAAAGTGATATAGAGATCAGAGTATAAAACATATGGGAAAATATCAGAGGAACAAAATTTATACAGAGATCACTCACTGGGGACATTACCATTATGTAGAAGTGCGGTTAATGAAGTAAGGGAATTCTTCACACTAGTACAAGAAGGTAGAACAAGAAGCAGCAGCCTCAAACAAAGGAAGAAAAAGTTTAGGTTAGATACCATGATTTTTTCCCTTAAAACAGACAAGCTGGATATTAAAATAAGGCTGCCCAGAGACAGGTTATCTTCTTAGGATATGAGCGAGAGCAGATAAAACTTCACATGAGAGGGGATGGCACAGCCACACAAGGTGGAGGTACCAGTTTGAGCCCTGCCAACTCTCCTAAACCAATAAGCCACTTCTGAAAGTAGTGGAGAGCAGCGGCACATGTGCTGTGCCCCTTGGCCACCCATCGTGTGAGGAAACTCTGGCAGCTGCTCGGGGGAGTGGGTTGACACTGGCTCACCAGAAGCTCTTACAGCCTCCATACTGGTCAGGTGAGGTAGAGCCACACATTTCTGAGGATTTAGATGACTCAGGAGTTTTCTTCCAGTCCTTTGTTCTTGGTTCCCAATGGTCTATAAATTACATATCTTAGTATATAAAGACCAAGGTTACTATTAATTCACTCTGTGATACAATAAAGCAATGAAAGACCAGGAGGAACGGGTAAAAAAAAGCCAGCAAAATGAAGACTTGCATGTGACACCTATATTGAAATTTCTCATGTAGGGATTTCAAAGTACCTTAAAATAGTGTAGGTAAGTCTTGATAGACTAGGTTTGAGGGCATCTTCACTGTGAGTTTAGGATGCTCAGATTAGTTCCAAGTAGTGAAAGAACATGTAAATAATCTCAAGAGGAGATGCAGATTTTTCCTCCTGCTGTGCACCATTTTTGGCTCCCTACATACAAATTCTGAAGGGCTTTTGTAGATTTTTTGTGTCCTTATATTAATGTCTGTTCACTTACCAAGAGAATCTCCCTTTAGTTTTCACAAGTCCAGTTAAATAGAGCCCAAACGGCTGAAGAAACAAAACTTCTGCTGTTGTAGAAACCTCTAGAATGTACAAAACAGTATCATATTAAGATCTGATACCTCAGATGTAAAAGCTCGACTGTGCCCCATTAGAAACTTTCCATTTCCAGTTACACCTTTCAGCAGCCCTTTCTAACCCCGCTGGGTTGTAAAATACTGGACCTTAAATGGGTTATTCTGTGTATGCTGTTAGTCCTGGGACTTGAGTGGTTGTATTTTTCTGGAGGAGGTGAGGAGGAACAAGGCAGCTTCCACTTAAGGAGAAAAAGAAATGTTACTCTGCTAGTCGCTTTTTTTGGTTTTTTTTTTGTTGTTGTTGTTGTTTTAATGGCAACCTTTTTGAAGCTACTCTCAGAGGTTCAGAACATTAGAACAAATCCAGGCAGAGAGATTAGCAGGCAGGATAGTGCAGGTGAGGCACTGAAAGACACAGGATAAATACAATTTATCACCTGAATTTAACCAGAGCTAGAGGGTATCTCTCTGCCAAGTGTGATTTGATTCATGTGGACACATACACATGTATGCGTGCACACACAGATGTGAATGTGTGCATGTGTGTATGAGAGAAATTTCTTCTGTGCTTTGTATTGAGGGTATTCGCTGGAAATGATGTATGAAATGAAATCCCCATGCTCACGGCACACAGGGAATATCAGACAGAACTCCACAATCACTGCAGAGATGGGCTTTGCTATTGGCAGATCAAATGCAGCCAGAAGAGCAAACCAACCTGAAAGACTCTGGGGAAAACAAATATTTTTTTTTAAGTTATAAAATAACGTTCCCACCATTTTAATATAATTTCTCCCATTTTCTCTCCCTCTGGCATTCCCCTGGGCAGCCAGCTACATTAGCTGGAGCCTTAGAGAGATAAGAGCCCTCCCCACACAGATTTCCCCTTAAAAGCCCTTCACAATGTGTTAAAATTACATTTTGAATAACACTTTCTAGCCTTTTTTATTAATTTTTTAACGTGTTTTTACCATCTGAGAGTTTCTTCATAGCAATAGTAGTGGGTGGTCATATGGGAAACAGAGGTTTGTGCTCTTTTCTCCTCCACGCTTGCAAGTACCACGCATTTGATGTTGCCTCTTTGAGAATCCAAAATAAATTAAACTGTCTCCCAGCTAGGCCATAAGTTGTAAGGGGAATCTATGACAAAAGGAGTGGCTTTCCCAGGCCTTCCCGTCAGCTAATCCCAGGGCAAGCGTGTGGTGGAAGGGCCGTAAGAAATCCTCCCAGGGATGGAGCAGGTATGGACATCCACTGGCTGGGGTTTCCCTCCACCCATCACTGATGCTCAAACACACTTTAGCATTTCTAGACTGCTCTGTTCATGGTGAGATCATTTCAGCTTGGCTATAGATTGCTGAAGAAGGACATTTATTTATAATACGCAGTGTAGGAAATTAGGCCATTGTACTTCTGCACAGGGGAAAGATTCATAAAAAGTCACACAGAATTATTCTTATATAAGTGACAATGACATCGTTGTAAGGAGGAAGCAGAACTTTATTTGTCTTACTTAAAATGATATATAGAGCACTTGTCTGTTTATTCCACTGCAAACAGCTTCTGCAAAAACAGCGGTAATTCCCTAGGGGGTTCTGCTGATAGTTATAAGTTACTTGAGCAAAATCTCTCAAGTGAGCTACTGCCTTACAGGTAGCCATTATTCTAGATTCAAAGGGCTTTTTGTTGTTGTTGTTTGTTTGTTGGTTTTTTAAAATTATGTTCTGTGTAATATTGCTTTTTAAAATATAAATTGTGTCATAACACCACTACTTTTCAAGTAAGTAAGTATCTGTATCTAAATCAAAGGATGTACTGCCAAAGGAGAAACCAGTCAATAAATTGGCTTCATAATCAAATCTGGCTCAGGTTAAAGCAAAGTTAGTTTGATGGATTCAGCTGAAACCTAGTAAATAGCAGCCTACATAATTAAGCTGCTCTACCTTCGTGTAGTCTCCCTGGAAGCTTATGGGCATCTCAAAGGCACAAGAGTGACAATCAGTAGCTAAGCCGAGGAAATGAACAGGCAATATTGCCCACCCAGACGTCATTCCTTACCCCCCATTACCATTGTCTCACCTCTCAGAAGGATTAGCAGAATTTGTCTTCAATTCTTTGATGGGGCGACAACATCTTCCTCTAATTTAAGGATGGATTCTGGGTCTGGAAATCAAATAACTAATATTATGCAACAGGCAAAAATCAACACTGAAACTTGGTCTTGCTCTCTTTTTCTCATTTATGCAAGCTTATGAGCCTATTGTCTGTGAAGTCTCAGCCTTCAGCAGCACATTTAGAGGGTGTTTTTAAACAGATGACAGGAAGAAAAAAAAATAGAAAAGCAGGATAAAAACAAGCGTTGTAGTCCTCACAAACAGTTTGCATTTTTTTCTGGGAGGGGAGGAAAGAGAGTAATGATCTGATGAGGCCAAAAGGAATGGGAATTGGCACTGAAGCTGACATGGGTTCGCACCATATTCTTATTATTAAATAATTGCAATCATCAAACTATTTCTTCAACTAACTCAGCTTTCCATAGCCCATTTTAATTCTTGATTGATATTTTTCTAGTTGTTCAGCAAGAAAGTGAAAACTGCAAGGTCTGTAGTTTCTTTTTAGTGTTTTAGTCCCAAAAAAGAGGTTTTCGAAAGTTGAAAATGTGTGAAGCTTGGCTTAATTTATTCACTGGGAAAGAAACAAAACTAAATTAATTTCCAGGAGATTAGTGCAATGTTTCTAATTTACTTTGAGAAGTCATCATCATTTCTTGACTATTTTTGGTTCTTTGGTGACCCAGGAAAAATCTCTTTCACTATGACAAAGCTTCTTTTTCCGTAAAAAAATGGTAATAATAATTACCTGCTTCACAGCAGTGCGGTAAGATTCAGTTAATTAGTGTTTTCAAAGTGCTTTGAGATCCAAGGATGGAAGATGCAATAGAAATGCAAAGTATTATTATTATTCAGAGTTAACAACCAAATTTCAACCATTTGCACTTATCCATCTTAACAGCATGTACTCAAGGGAAGAAAACACATAACTTGTCAGCAGACAGTCCTCTTAATGTGGGTTATAAAACCACCTTCTTGATTACCATCTGGAGTAACATTCACAAGTGAGGGATAGCAGATGTGTGCGCATGGAGAGATGCATCCCACTTTCCCAATCCATTGGACACATCAGTGTTGCCATACTGTATCCATCCAGCCCGGTATTATGCTTCTGATGACAACCAGCGCTTGACGCTTGAGGGCAAACAAGAGTGACTCTTGCCTTTCCCTCCATCTCTTCAGGAAAAAAAAACAAACAAGCAAACTCCCCCTTCCTCCTTCCACTTCCCTCTTTCATAATAACAACTCAGCAGCCAACTGTGCAACGCTCTACAGTGGATGAAAATGTCTTCCTGACCCCTGTGTGCAATTAGTTTCCTCCCAGGAGCATGAGATTTGATTATTTTTGCTGTTATCTTCGCTTGTACAGCCACAAGTGTTATTATCTCTTCTCCATTTTTCACATAGGCTTTTTTTTTTTCCCCTTGAAGATTAGCCTGAACCTTCCAGAGCCCTTGCAGCGAGGTGCTCCGTGGTGCTCCGCGGTGCCCCGTGGAAGTGTGCTGCCTCTTGTAGGGGGGAGCAGCAGCAGCCTGCGGTTGGCTTTCACGTCACTTCTGGCCCCTCGGACGTCTCCAGAGACCTGTCAAGCAGGGATGGGGATCACTACGAGGGTGTGGAAGTGGAGGAGCTTAGTGAGCAATCTGCAGAAGACAAATTTGCCTAGGTTTAATGAGGAGAAATGGGTGTTCAGACTTTGCTGCCATCCTGCCCCTTTTTACAGGATGAGGAGGCAAGCACCCGTGGAAAGCCACCACTGAGCACACGTTGCTTAGTGGAATATTAAATGCACGGTCCTGGTGCCATTTTATTTGCATACTTTGGGTGGGAATAAATTGAAAGCAATCCTGCCCTCAGGACAGGAACATCAGCGCTTCCAAGTGCCATGCAGAGTGCTAAAAGGTCCACCCCAAAAAGCAGCGTGAGTGGAAAGCAAGCATGCATGGCTGCTAAGGACGGCATGGGCTTCGTCATCAGAAAGGCTTGCGCACAGTTATCCCAAAGTTTGGGGTTCGGCCCAGCAATTCCCAGAGGCGCCATGTCCCAGACGCAATCCGTTTCATGGCTGCTCTCTCTGCTGCTCTGTGTTTTATGGGCAGGTGAGGCCAATAAAACACCTCACGCATTCAGCAGGAGCCTTTCTGCTGACACCGGTGGGCTTTGGATCAGGCCCCCCATGGTCTGCTCTAAGTCAGACGATGACATTTTCAAACTTCAGAGGTGGAAGTGCTGGAAAACTTAACTGAGTGCCTATGGACTGCTGTAAGAAATGCACTAACAAAATATTTATTAAATGAGCCACTTCCTTATCTTACTTGCAAATTGCGTTAAAGAGAAAAAGATTTATAGGTGACAGAAACCAATATTAAAGTCAATCAAATGCACACAACCCTCCAAATCCCCAGGATGCCACTCAGGGCAGTGACAGGCCATTTTAAGTCAGCGAACCTGCTTTGTTGCAATGGTCTCAAAAAGCAGGAGAAAAGCCCGTTTTGGCCTAGCAGGTCTCTTTGTACTGCCACGTGGCTTTTTTGGGGCTGAGCTGGGGTTCAAAGGAGCACGGTGTATCTATCACTGCCATAGTTAATCCCTTCATTAGAAGATATAAACAACCCTCTCCCACATTAGCAATGTTTACCTCATATTGCTCCAGCATTCATTTTCACTAATATGATACAAAAGTGTAATGATGTATAAGTGTTTTTTAATGTTAAGTAAGTGAAAACAGGTGGGTAATTTACCACTGGCTCTGTACAGACTGGAGCTGGCATTTCACAAGGAAGACGCTGGACTTTTTCTTCTGTGTTTTTCATATATAATTCTTTTTATTTTTCCAGTGTCTGCTGCTACTGTTTATAGTTTATGCCACCAAGTCAAAGCCATAAGTGCCACCGTTATTTTGGAGCCAGCAGAATGAAACGTTTGTTTAGAAAGCTTTCAGTTAGCCACGGGATGAGTGTGTTTGATGCGGAGGCAGGTATTCTTTACTTGTATTTGTGTTAAGACTGAATGTTTTGCTTGTGTAAGTTACTTAGGAACTAGTGCATGCTCCTGGGACATGATCTCTCTTGGAAGAACGAACCCTAAAATGGAGGAGACAAGATCAGTGCTGACCAGTGGTTTCTGTGTTGTAAGATGGAGGACGTGCAGGTTTCACATCAAATTTACTGGATATCCCATTTTTACTTTCACCATAGAGTACATTCTTATGCATTCGTTCCTATAAATATAGTAATGCCCAGAAACCCAAATAAGAGATATCACACTATGAAAAAGAACTTATAAAAACATGGACAGAGAGAGTTTTGACCCAGCAAGCAGCCCATCCACACGTGGCTGGTCCCCTACGTAACGGATGGGAAGGGGCTGAGGAAGCAGTGAAGTCAATGGGCTTTGCGGGGTCACATCAGGGAGACCCAGTGCTCCTGTGTCTGCTCCGCTATACCACGCGGCTTCTCGCATGCAGGATCATGCTTAATTTCCACTTCAAGAGAGTTTTGACTCCCAAGCTAGTGTTGCACGATTATTTCTTTTTATCTTTGTTCCTTTTTTAGAATTCCTTTCTTTCAAACGTTTTGCTTAGTAGTAATTGCTGCTAAAATTTCACAGAACATTTGCAAAAGTGACAGCCTAATTCTAGAAAATTTGAAACATTTAAAAAGCATTTGTACAGAATTTTGGTGCTGAAAAGCTTTGTTGGTGAAGTTTTGTTCACTGAAGTTAGCTAGGTAATTCTTGCAAAGCAGAGGCCTTAAATTTGAGAACGCTCCCCTTCCATGCATTTCCTTGCTATATTTGGCATAACTGGAGGAAAAATTGTATATCAGAGATTCTGTTTTAAGGCACGAGACGGGAATTTCAAAGGCCTTAGAAACGGTGCGGAAACTATTTGCTGAAAATTAAGAAATTTCCAGTGAAAACCCTATGAAAAAAAAAGTATCTGGTAGCTTAAAATGGTTATTCACATTTGCTTTTATACTAAATCGGGGCACTAACTAACTCTCAGTGTGGCAAAAAAAAGTGGCATTTTATGGAGTCTCCCCATTTCCTTCTTGAAATAGACCTAGATGTTTCCAGGTGGGCTGCGGCTCTGCAGGGATTGGAGGAATACTCCCATGAGGGGCTTCCCACAGCCTTCTCCAAGGAAGCTCGTGTGCCCATGGCCACTGTGTGCGCATCCACTCGGGAGAGCTCACGAGCAAGAAGGGCAACAAAACCAGCCATGTGTGAGCATGACCATGGATATTCAATGTATCCCTCCTTTTGGGATAGTGGAAAAGAATGCATAGCTCCGCGGGGCTGGTGGGGGCTGCAGGTCCCTGCCAGCCACCAAGCCTGCATGTGGAGCTGTTGGGGGGCAAGGACAGCTGTCCCTGCTCCCAGCCCAGCTAACAGCTCCATTCCACTCCCAGCCCTCTCCTTCCTTTCCTTCGGGCTGTAGCCTTTCTTCGTTATTTTCCTCTGGGGCTGCAATTTTTCCTGGTTAGCCACAGACAGTATATAAAACACATTTTACTAAAGTTCTTCCAACAAAAACTTCATTGAAACAACTTTTAAAGTTGTGAAAAAAATAACAGGAAATTCACACTTAGGCCCTTGAGGATGAAACATGACATATGTCTTCCAACACATAGGCACAATGGGGTGCGCTATAAAAGTAAATAAGGATCACACCATGGTGCCTAGCTGTTGGAGGACATGCCTTTTGCCATTAAGTTATCATTTCCTTAATTTTTTGTCCAAACTCCCATGTACTTTTAATTGTTGACTCCAGTGACTAAATTAATCTTCTTTCTTTCTTTTATTTTAATAAAGCAATGTGTGACCTGCCTTAAGGTCAGAGACTAAAAATTAGCACAAGCATTAACATTTAATATACCAACCAAAATGAAGATTTACATTGCAAACGGATAGGCAGTCTAAATTTAGGCTGCTCACAAAATGAGGCTATACACAAATGTATTTCATTAATTATATATGTCTAGGAGAACTTAAATACAGCCAACATTTATGCATGCTGAGTACATGTGCCAAAAATGTTATAGTCTTGTATGGTGAATGCAGTTTTAATTTGCATGTGCAGTGTGTTTTTTCAATAAAAAGGGAAAAAATTCCCTAAAATCTGCACTTGCTTTCATTCTCCATTTAAAATATTGGCCAAGCAGATCTTCACACTAATAATCATAGACTTCACTATTAATATCCAAGATGTATTTCATTCATTTGAAAGCTTCCCTTGTGAAATACTAGCACCCATTTGGACTCTTTTCATTCTCCAAAATGATCAGCTCTTGGGTTTTCCTTCCCTTTGAGGGTTCTGGTGTATTTTTAAGGCCAAGTCATTCCTCAGAATACAATAGAGAGGTAGAAACACTGTTAACTATGGCGGTTCATTGGGTTGTTCTCCCACACGACAAAATAGGACACAGCCCATTGATAAAGTCACATTACCTATTACTGGAACACATTTGTGAATCTTGTTTTAAGAGACCCATTTACAGATGAAAGTGTGCACCCCAGGAGCCTCAGGGTTCTGCAGGAAAGCCAGCCTTGCTACAAGAAGAGACCTCCTTCTGGCTCCGCAGAGATTCGTTGCACTTTGCAGTTCCTGCACATCCTGAATCCTTACAAGCCCCGTATTTTCACCCAGTAGTGAAACAGCAACGTACTCTTGAGCTAAACTGAGGCACTACAGGATGACCATTGCTGTCAGATTAAAAAATGTATCTCCACATTCCTGACCATGCTCATTTTTCACATTGGACGGAGTTAGCCATTGAACTGAAGACCCAGTAATCTGTTGCTAGTTCTGGGGTACTTACCCTGATTGCTGGGCTCAGAATAGCTGTGCTGCATTTGTAACCAATCCAATTTCCATGCCTGGGTCTGATCTGCAACGGGACGTACCCTTCCACTCAGCTGGGGATTAGGGGCTAGAAAGGAAGATAGCTGACAACCTCAACTAAGGGGGAACATAAATATACCTGTGAATTGTGGAGTAAACAGCTGCTGAGTGATTAAAAGCTAAGTAAATCTGAACCACTTAATCAGTTTTTAAAGCTGTTTGTTGCAAGCATCCTGCAAAGTGACAGATTTTTTTCTGCTATATAACAAAACATAAAATGAAAGGAGCCTTTCTTCCCTCATGACAGCTTAAAAGTGCTGTGCTGTCTTTTTTTCCTTCAGACTCTGAAGTGGTGTCACTTCAGGAGAATAGCTGTGCCCAGGAGGGACCAGCACGTGAGAGGGGCCCATCTTCTCCCCTCTGCATTGCGGAGACCCACACTGATGATACTGACCCTCCAGCAAAGGAAACTGGAGGTCAAATACCATTGATGAAAAATTCCGAGGGCCAAGTCTTTTATGGGAAAGTATGTTTTGCAAGAGTGTGTGCCCCAAAAGAGGGATGCCCAGGCTGGCACGGACAGACCATGCTTCCAGTGATGAAAACACGCTCCTGAAAGCCACCCCACATATAAATGCTGCCCCTAGGGCAAGTGTCTGCTATAACCAGCAGATTGCAGTCTAGCTCTGAATGGCAATAGTAAGTATGCTTTCTGTATTGCCCAGAAAAGTCCCAATACCCTTTCTAGTTTCTGTACTATATACAGGGGAACCAGGGCTCTCACCACTGAAGTACTATGGGGCAGAAGAAAGTTGCCCATCAAAACTGAGAAATACTAGACACAAGCTTTACCACAGACAATCAGAGAGATGTTTATGTAGACAGAAACAAGGTTTCTAATCTATACCCAGCATCTAGCATCCTTTTTATTGCAAGCTCTTTTTATCCATTCCTCAGAAATTATGCAAGAGGGACAGACTTACAGACCTGGTCCTTTGACTCTCAGGTTAGTACAAAACACTCTCCACCACAGAAGCAAAAGCCATCTTCTGTTTTTGGAGGATGAGAGCACTTCCCCACAGGAAAAGAATGATGCCACTGTTTTATACTTAGGCTGCCAGAAGAAAGCAGAGGCCATCAGATAAGGAAGGAATCCTTCCTCTCCACCCCTGCAAGAGCGACGTGGAGCCAGACGCCAGGGCTGAGCGGCATCTGCTTATCGTTTTGGCCAACTCCATAGTAGCTCTCACATGGTATCTGCAGAGGAAATGAGTGCATCTAGGAAAGCGGCTAGATCTCTACAGAAAAAGAGTTTGCTGTTCTTATGTGAGGCTGTTTCTTGGGAAAGAGATAAGCAGAGCAGCTGAAACTTCAGAAAGAGAATCATGGGACGTGAAGGGTCCTTTCTGAAACTACTTGGAAGTCAAGATGCTGGGAGCCAATCGTTGACATTTCTATCTTATTGCTAGTAGATGCGTAGCAATGCCTGGTTTGACAAAGGGATAGGCATGAGATAAACTAATGGGAAACTGTCCAAAGGAACTTGAGGAGGCATTTGGATCTAGAGTGACATGGCACTTTCTATTTAAGAGGATTTTTGATCAGAATTCTATCTGAATCAGACTTCAGGTCTGATACTTGAAAAAGTTTGGAATTGCACTTTTAAGTTTTGATTCAAATCAGCTCCAGGTCTGAACGAGTACACATCAAGAACTTTTACATAGACAAACCTTACTGAGTTTCATGTTGAATATGCAGTGCAGCACAGCAGCAACATTTATTACCCTCTCTTTCATACTGTCTCTTAAACGTGGGATATCTTTCTGATTGATTGACAAAGCTTCTACCCTCTCCTTCAAGCCTCTCCTTAAGACAAATCTCCACTTTGCTTTTACAAAAGATAAACAATAGCAAGTCAGGGAAATAGGTAGGAAAAGGGAATATTTAATATATATAACTGGGCCTATTACCAAACTCCTTGCACATACTCCTGAGAAACAATATGCTGTGTACTTGTCTCCAGACTTGCATGCATTACTCATCTGCCTAAATTGTCTTCCTTCTACATGTTAGCATCTAGCTCAGTGACTAAGGGTTTTCTGCTGTTTTGTAACAGCTGGATGTGAGGACTATATTAGAAGCAAAGTACTTGCACAGGGTAGCAGCCTTTCAGAAGTGGCTCAAGGTGGGACTGGGCTCTAGACCTCACAGTCCCCGTGAATGGAAGAGCTGGGTCCCTGAGAGGATGGGAAGAAGGATGCTCTGCCAGTGCATCTTTTGGGAGTGTCATGAAGAGCTGAACTGGAGGGGCAGAACATGCTTCTGCTCCTTCTCCTGCAGGTGTGGCATGGGAATGGCTTTACTGCCATGACTGCCCACACACTTCTCATAACCAGCTGCCTCGTGGGGCTTTCCCTGCTCGCTCAGCCTCTGCCTGGTATTTATCTATGCCTGGAGAAGAGGATGGGTGCTTCTATTTTTAGGTCCTTCTCTTCCTCCTGTGGCACTGTGATGGCTTCTTCCTGCCCTTGCTGGAGCCCTGGCGCTTTAATGGCTGCGTCTTTGCTGGGTGCTTTCTCAGAGGTGATCAGTCACCCCACTCCACTGGCCTCTCCTTCCCATCCCTCTACCTGGCTTCAAGGTTGTCTCTCAGGCAGCTCCTGCCTCTGTGCTCTGCTGTTGCTCACAGACTCTCCTTTTGTCATCTCGGTACTTTATCTGTTCCTGTGGATGATGGCTGGTTATGAAGAGCCTCTGCTGCTCTTTCATCTCCCAGAGATGGATTTTCTAGGGTACATCTCTGACCTCAAGTTGTTTGTGGGTGGAAGAGTTGGTCCTGCCAGACATTTGGCTTTGCTGCCAAGAAGACATGCCATCCCTGGGACCTTTTTCTAAAAAGTTATCAGTTTTTATGGCAACCTACTGCTCTTGTATTCTGAACCACTGACCAGCTCCCCAGAGGAACTGTGGTTCTTCAGGTAGAGTGGGATAAGTACAGAAGCCCCAGACAGTCTGACTGCATCCCAAGCATGGTAAGGTAGCATTATGACTGCTATTTAAAACTGCAAAATACATAAGAAATAGGGAAATGAGATTGACTTCACATTCAAAGTCCCTTTCGTGAACTGGGTCTCTTGTTTTACAACTCAGTACACAGCTTGTCTCTATAAATATCTCTGTGATCCGGTATGAAAAAAGCGTACATCAGAGACGTGAGGATTTTGTCTTCATTGTAGCTCACCAAGAAAGTATGATTTACAACGAGAGCAGCATTGTTATACATTTAAAGCAGGCAGTCCTTGTAGTCAGCAACTTGTGATGGTAAAATATGAGTGCTGCCTCCATATTCTCTATGGTACCAGCGCACAGGCTGCAACCCCAACCTGTGCAGCGGGGACAGCAAGCACAAGAGGTGGGAGGAAGGCAGCGCAGGATTGCCGTGTCTGTCCTTGGACTAGACTGGCATTCACAATGACTTTCGTATTCTCTCCGCTAGTCCATGAGAGGTGCTTAAAGTTTTAGGAGGGAGATGTTTGGAATGATATGGATGCAATGATAGTTGTATGTGCTGGGTATTAATGCACTTGTTATCATAGATACCTCAGATTTTGTTGCTACCATAAGTGTTTTTTCAAGAAGAGTTATTGATGTTTACAGGCGTGGCCTTGCATACAGAGTTTTAGGCCATTGGTGGTCTTCTACATTAGAAGACATAAAGAATAACTTCAAATAACAACAAATTATAACACTTTCATTCTCGTTTCAGCTCTATGCTAATTGTCTACAATGTGGTGAGAATCTCTCATAACAGCCTTTCAACTGCTTAAAAATACCTGTTCTGCTTTTTGGGAGCTGCTCACTGAAAATATCTATCTTCATGGAGACCCTTAGGAGAAACCTTATAATTTCACTCTTGCTTTTCGTTTGTATTTGGACATCAAGCTAAGAAAGTTAAACTATGCACAGCCTATGCACAGATTGCAACTATGCACAGATTTAAGGCTGGAAAAATAATCACTGACTCATTAAAAAGCTTAATTCAACTCCATGAGCAGGAGAACTAGGAGGTATCGTTTCTTTCTGGAGCTCCTTTTTGAGCTCCCGTGCAGATAAGGCAATTTGCTCTCACACTGGAGCACAGGTGAAAATTTGTTCTTGCCTGTAGCAGCTGGATGTGAGCTCTGTATTACGAGCCCTGTATTAAAGCACTCACACCGCAGTGCTAGTCTTGGAGGGAGGTTTCAGAGAGGGCTGGGCAGGCAAACTGCAGAAAACTAATATAAAAAGCAGAACACGCGCCTAGAAATTTCTGTTTAACACTTTCAGAGTGCCGGATAGCTGCGAAGGTCAGACTCTGAAGGAAGACACTTTCCTTTGGAAAGAAGACCTGATCTATCGGGATCTGCACAGCAGAGAGAACTGCACAGCGATGCACCCGGAGGGAGCTTGGTGCAGGACAGCAGGCCAAGGGAAATCTGTCCCCCGGAGTGAGGATACTGGTGCACGAGGCAGCTACATCACTCTTATCCAGCAACAGTCTGATGGACTAATGCCAACAGCGGCACTTGAAACAATGTCTCTTCAAACACTCCCATTTCTTAGCTTGTGCTTTGGACCATTTTTATTTAGGGCTATTGAGAAAGAGGAAGAAAATGCATGAAATACTTAAAATGTAGTCTTACTGAGTTGTGGAGGAAAATACCATTGCTAAACCACATTTTCCTTTTTTCCTCTCACCTGTGTTTGTCTTATCTATTTTGACTGTAGGTACCTTTGGAACAAGTCCCATCTGCTAATCTGTTTTGACATTTACCTTTTTTTCACTGGATCTTAGACACTTTATTTACTACACACAGGTAGGAATGAAAAAGAGAAAGCCATGTTCACACAACTTTTGGTCTAGTCAGCATCACACAGGAATTTGCTACATCAGGGCAAATTCAATATACTTCTTTCAATTTTTTAGTCTGTTTCGGTACAGATGCTGCAATGTGAGCAGGCATCAGCGTGACACAGTGGAAACTTAAAGATGAGAGGCTGTAAAGATAAACTCTATCTTGGCAGAGAAGGTCTGAGGGAGTCTTTATTCCCTCAGATATTCCAGGAAAAGTGGGATTCATCCCACCTGACTCTCAGCACTTATGTTGTAGACACGCACCTCCGGCTATGTAGGCACCCTTTGGAGGTAAGGGAAGGAAATAGGCATTTCAACAGCATAGCTCATTGTCCCTGTTTTTGACATCTACCTTAGGAACTTCAATTTGGAGTGGTTTTTTTTTCTTCCTACAAAGTGGGTCTAGACATCTAGTTCAGATCTAGATGTTGAGACTGGGGATATCTAAAGCTGAACAGAGTAGTCTCACTTCAGCAATGTATGCACCAGCCCCTGTATAATTTGGAAAAACATGTGTGGGTTGTGGGAGGGAAGACTTTGGAAGAGAAATCATTATATCAACCTATATGTCCACTGTGAGGATGCTACAGGTGTGGCTGTACAATAAGCAATACTGTTAATAAAGAGAAGATTTATTCCTACTGACATGGAATCCATATGGTACGTGAATCTGATGCCAGTGAGACTCACAGGACTCAAGGAAATGTGATTAACTGCTAAACACAGTAACCTGGAAGAGGAGCAAAAGAGCTGCACAATCCACTCTCTAGAATTATCTTGGCATTGTTCTAATGACCCCCCCGATATTTCACAGACCTTGATGACATCTGTGATCTCTTGTACTCTTGCCCTCTCCATGGCATGTTATAGTTGTTGGTCTTCTGCTATTATATATACAATATGCTGCAAGATGGTGGAAAATACTTTTGGCCTGAGTGAAACAGATGCTCTGTTGATCCTTCTGGGTGAGCTGTCAATTGCAGGCGTGGGTGCCTGCTCTTGGAAAAGGCTGGACAGAATGATACTGGTGATTCCTTAGATGTTCCTAGCTCCTGATGTTCCTAACTCCTGGAACAGAGGACAGATACTAATCAAACATTACCCTCATGGTCCAGCATAAACATTGTGACAGGCAGTGCTCACACCAGGAAAAAAACCTCAGCCTATGAACAGCAGGAAAGAGATAAATAATCATGTAATGTTTGAATGTATCACCTCCCAGAAGGGGAAAAAAATAGCAATGCTTGTAGAGTCTAAGGGCATGGAGCTGCCCAGTGGAGAGAAGGCTGTCTACCAACAGGCTGTTGACAGATTTCGAGATTTAATTACCATGCATGGCAGAAGAAAGAAACTAGCCATTTGCAGCTATGCTGTTAGACTGATGACCAATTAGATCCCAGCTGGATTGTGTAACAGCTGCAAGATATTTCCAACAACACTGATAAGTCATGATATTAGGCAGAAGAAGTATGACCAAGTGTTGGCAACATACAGTCTAAACCATTCTGACACCAGTGGGAAATGCACATTGCCGAAGAGAAACCAATAAACATGAGCCATTATGACTTGACTTTGTCAGACGATATGCTGAGGGAAAGGGGAAGGAGGTCACCTACTGCTGGGTCACTGGTAGAGCAGTGCATAGGTTTAATCACAGCACAACACCAAAATGCACTTGAGAGAGAAGGCATGGCCCAAGCCAGCATTCTAGCAGATGATAGGGACATATTTCTCAGACATCGGCAGCTTGAGGGCAACATGAAGTTAGATCACCAAGTGAAGCCTTTGGAAAATGTGAAAACACAGGATCCCATTCACTCTTCTGCTTCTGCAGAAGGAAGCAGCAACAACACAAAGATGCTTCTGTACAGCCACTAAGATTAGCAGAGCACAGATCAGCAGCCCTGGGACAATGCAGACACTTAGAGACAAACTCAAAGAAACCATTGGAAAGAAGTCCCTCTCCATTACCATCTGCTGAGAAAAGTGTCTGAGTTATCAAAGGTGAAAGTGTTATCATTGGTGTAGTCAGAAACCTGCTCTGGCACACTGTTGAGGGAAGGAGAGTGAGGTTAGCTGTTCACCTACCTGACCATCTTTTGTTCACTTTTTGGCAGGGTGTTATAAGGCAAGACCTCTGCAGACAGGTAAATGAACCTAGAGCACTTCCAATAGGACCCACACAGGAGAAGCTGCAAGAGACAAGAAGTTGAAACATGTTCCAGGAAATCAATGTATGTCCATGTGGCTGTAATGTTAACAGAAATTGCTCCATCTCTCTTATTAGATCTTTTAATCAAAAACCAGCTTCATTTTGCAAGTGTGAACCTTTTATGTGGTATTACCCATTTGGCAATTCACAGGACATGCTAAACTAATAGTGTTAAATGGGTGCAAACTTTTTTCTGACTTCCAATACACAAGTTTCCAAACTGTGGCATGCAGTAGAGATAACAGGTTACACTTTATTGGCTCTTCTACCTTTTTTTCAGCTGCTGAATTTCATTAAAAGGCGGCTAAAATACATTAATTACTTCCCTAATATTCCTGTAATTGCTATTGCTTTGCCACAGGGAGGATATATGATAGGAAGTGGAAGAGGAGGTGATCTTTTTAACTGGGAGAATGGGAAGGGAGGTGTTGATCAGTCAGTCCTTCTATTAAGATGTGATCCCAGATGATAAAGAAGTTTAAGGACCCCTGCTGCTTTAGCACATCTCTGTGTTTTCATTATTGGAGCTAGAGAATGAACTGCCGGGCTCACAGAGAGATTGCGTTGTCGCTGAACTGGTCCCTTACTTTCACTAGTTTTATATCTCTGTAACACTGCTGATTTCAGCAGAACCGCCCCTGATTTCCACCAGGATAAAGGAAGGGGGACTTTGTCACCCCGATTTCATGGAAGCTGAAGCCCAGTAATACCTTTCAGTGCTGATATTATTTTTCAGAAGGCAGTGACACAAAACCATCGTAGTACAGGAGGCATCAACCTCCCTGTGGCATCAACCGTCAACATCAAATGCTTCTGTCTGTCCTCACTAGTCTGTACCTCTCCACTCACTCCAGAAGGAATTACCTTCCTCCTGACTAAGTGCAGGGCTGGACTGTACAGGCACCTAGCAAAGCGCGTGATGTGCTGCTCAGCATTAAGGCAGCAGCTCACACCGCTGTCTCCTGACCTTCACAGCCCCGATGAGTGGTGCAGCCTTCTTGCTCAGTGTACAGTGCTGCTGGTAGGTTGCAAAAGCTGCAGTCCTGAGGTGGGTCATTCCAAAATTCATCCTTAGCCTCGTGTCTTGGAGTAGAGTTTGGATGAACCAGTTCACAGAAGTCTGAAGGCTCTCCCATTGGCTCACAAATGATCATTATTATAATTAAAAGGTGTTTTAGCTGGAAGGTTATGGCAATAAACCTTTATTAAACATTAACAGAAGAAAAAAATCCTGCCTATTTGGATTCTGTTTATTCAATATACATATAAGCAAATTTTAAAAACCTTTCCCCCTTTTTCAGTACATTTATTTCTGATAGTGATGTTGATTTCTAATGGTGATAAAAATATAGCTGATTATAGCTTTTTGCATGTGTAAAAAGTGCAATGCAGTTTTGCAGGTGTGCTTAATCTGCTCCTCTCACTTCTTTCACCAGCCTGCTACATCTTTGTGCATGATGAGCTCCCTGGAAGAGGAGCTCTCTCTGTATTTACCACTGCTTCACTTATTCAAAAAAGGAGTCATTAAGTAGCACAGTTGTGATATAATAACAAATAATAAGGGCAGGCTTTGGAGGCCTTGGACCTCCAGGGCTTTCCTCTCAACCTGTGTTCAGCTCATGATGTTCAATTGTCTGAGACCTCACACGTTGCCATAACTCTAAGACAAAGCCTTGTTACTCATAAATTAATTTACAGATACCAGCTACTTGCGTTGTAACATGAGACTACCAAAACTGCTTTAGAAATGCAGGCATATCTCAGAACCAGGGCAGTTTTGAAAATCTTGCCTTATTGGAGGCTTTTTTTTTCTTTTGTTTGTTTATATTTCTTTCAATACTTATCTTTACAAACATTGTAGACCCTTCTGGGCACATTATTCTTACTGTGTGTGTACAGAGACCAACATAGTAGTGGGCCCTGTTCTTGTTGAGAAATACTGGGCACAACTTAGCAAACAATAGACCTAAGGGAAATCATAATACCAGTAAGTGGATGCCCACAATCAGATAGTTCAGTTCCATTTGTGACCCTTAGATGCAGCCCAGACACTGGTTTCTATGCTGTGGCTTCAGGGGGATCAGGGAAGTGCTCTTAGGGCATGAGAGTGAGCCCAAAGGCCAGACATCTCTTTCTGGTGGATGAACGTCAAGGTTTGAAAAGGAGAGCAGCGACCTTGAAGAGGACCCCAGATTGCTGCCTGATTCTCACAACTAAAAACAGGAGACCTTTTGAAGATTTTCACTGTCACTCATTTTAATATCTAGGTATGTTTTGATTCACTTCCATATCAAACAGCATAACAATATTCTGGAAATTAATAAATGTGAGAGTGAGGGATGTTTCTTGGCAAAATACTGTGCATACCTATTGCATGGCATAAATAATACATTGTGATAATTAATAATGATAAATAATAAATAATGCAGTCAGTTGCACACTGGGGACTGTGAACAGACCTACATTTATAAAAGTTGAAATTCTAAGATAAAAGGATAATGTTTCAAACACTGAGCTGTGACACTTTGTATTATTGCACAATTCAGACCATTTTGGCATTTAGTAAAGATATTTGGTCACCCGTCTTGTTTTTAGGAGCCTAACACCCAATGACATCAATGGCAGTTACATGCCTGCATACCTTTCAGCGTCAGGTTTACATGTCTGCAAATCAATTCCAGTGACCTAAACTGCTGCCACGAAGCAGGAGCAGACATACAGTTGCACCAATAATCGAGTGTGCCTTTAGAAGTAGGGGCACAGAAAGAGAGGTCTGATGTAGCCAAAAAGCAGCCACAGAGCATCTGAAAATTTGTCATACACAAAACATACTTAATATTTACCATCCTATACTATTCATAGTTGTATGTTGCCTCTGCTCTTTCACTGGACTCATTTATCGGTCCTGCCCCCACTCTAATAGGAAGTGGGAGAGCTGATTGACAGTTCATTGAACCAGATACTTCTTAAGGGAAAAATTGAAGAGGTTAATTATAATATCTCTTACAGCTTTAGTATTTCAGTGAGCCACAGTGTAAATATAATGTAAGACTAGAATGGGAACCAATATTTTCCTGACACCTCCCCAAGCAGGCACTCTGGATTTTATGATGCTGAAGAGTCAGAGAATTCAGATCCTATTCCTCTGTATAGCAAAACAGGGACTTTCAAACAGAAAAATAAATTTGTTGGCTTTAACAATATATATTTTTAGTTAACTTAGCAGTTTCAAAAGTCCCTGCTTTCCCATGAATTCAAATGGGAACTGAATTCTCTGAGTTCTGCTCTGCTGCAGACTGTCATGCTGGCAATCTGTAAGTCATTTATTTATTATTTTTCACTGTAAGTGCAGCACCTTTTTCAGTGATTTGATTTTTTGGTCAATTATATATAGTGGTTAGAATGGCCGTTGTATTCCACTGCTATTTCATTTAAAGATACATTGCTTGGGCCTCTGTTCAGCCAAGTACTTAGGCAGGTACCCAACTTAAAGTGCAGCACCATCAACACTGAGTCATCTGTTTTAAATTAGGCACTCTGGCTGAACCAGGATCTTAATTAGGCAAGTACAGTTTTAAGGACTCCTTTGCCTTTTGTCATGAGGCATAACCCACCGTCATCAATGGAAAGTTTGCTTGAGTGCAGACTTTGTCCCTTTATTTCCAAGGTGCAGATCTCCCCAGTGATGTTGTTTTATCATGTGTTTTTATTACCCCATCCCTAACGTCTTTCACTGCACAAGAAGAAGAGAAATGAAAAGAAAAATGCAGAGACAGGAAGGTGGCAATTTAGGGACTGCGCATCTGTGTGACAGGCATCCTAAGGGAGAAGGAAGAAAAGCATTTAGGAAGTTCTGTACAACCACTGCTCAACTACAAGACCGCCCCACTGCAGGTAAGAAATGAGAAATTTTGAGGGCTACTGAGCACTGACTCTTCACAGTGGATCAACGCTCAAAGTTATTTAGCACAGGTGTTTCTGTAATTGTGACACATTGATAAAATTCCGTGTTCACTGGCCCTCAAGCACCTCCCTCCCACCTGTGTGGTGGTCTGGTTATTAGTATGCTGTGGCTGTAATGAAAACCGTATCATCAGCTGGGCTGTGTCAAACCCTGCATTTTCCTCGTCTTGTGCATGCTTCTCTCCTTGCCTGGGCGTTGGTCTGTGCATTTGTAGCTTATACATGTGTTTGGAAAGGAATCAGATGGTTATTGACCACTGTGTGTGTGTGTGTGTGTAGTATCTCAACCGAGCTAGGAAGTTCTTTTTTTCTGCATTTGTACAATGTGAACTCCTTTTTTGCATCCCAACTCCAGGTTAGGATTCCAGGTGAGGAGGCAGTGGGTGCACGTTGTGCAGGAGAAAGACACAAAGCACAGATGGTCCAGGCAGATTTCCATATAGGATAAGAACTCGGGCTGTTTGCAGAGAACGGAAGCTCAAATTTCTGTTTCTTTCATGTGGCAGTTGACACAGCATCCCTTGATCTTTGACCCAAGGTCTCCTAATATACCTTTACACAGATACAGGATGGGAGCGAGGTGGGGGAGGGGGGTGGAGAGAGAGAGATGAAAGGAGGGAGGGAGGCAAAGGCCAGGGGGGGAGAGGGAGAGAGAGAAAGCAAGAAAGCAAGCAAGAAGGAAAGAAAGAAAAGAAAAGAAAAGAAAAGAAAAGAAAAGAAAAGAAAAGAAAAGAAAAGAAAAGAAAAGAAAAGAAAAGAAAAGAAAAGAAAAGAAAAGAAAAGAAAAGAAAAGAAAAGAAAAGAAAAGAAAAGAAAAGAAAAGAAAAGAAAAGAAAAGAAAAGAAAAGAAAAGAAAAGAAAAGAAAAGAAAAGAAAAGAAAAGAAAAGAAAAGAAAAGAAAAGAAAAGAAAAGAAAAGAAAAGAAAAGAAAAGAAAAGAAAAGAAAAGAAAAGAAATATAGAAGAAAAGAAAAGAAAAGAAAAGAAATATAGAAGAAAAGGGAATCAAAGATGTGAGATTTTTAAGAGGAAGTAATAATTCTATGATACCAACTGACACCCTTAGGTAAAGCCTACAAGTGACAGGTTACTTCACATCCAACATAGAAGCAGCAAACTTTAAACTCAATACATGTTGGGAACATTTGCCTGAGTTTAATTTAATTATGTTAATCAATTAGACATGCTGAGAGAAAATGGTGGTTGGCACCAGTGTCACCGAGGGGACTTTCCCAGGGATTAAGGTTTCTTGCTGCTATTCCAGCCTTGAGGAGGTTAGTGACTGCCCCATGGATGGAGGAGCAGCCGGTCAGACATTACATGCCCTCTAATGCAGGGCTGGTTTGTCAAAAACTGAGTAAAACTCCCTCACCCCAAATTGTAGTTCCTGGAGTGGAGAGGGCAGAGCCACCTGAGCAAGCTTTCCAGCAGGCAGCTTGGCTTTGGTGGCAGCAGCGCAACACACAGACAGCTCTCAGCATGGCTGGACCCTGCCTGTCCCTGCTGCTGTGTGCAGAGGTCTCCCGAACCCAGTCCCCAGTGGTCCTGGGTCTGCTCTTGCTCCATGCAGCACCACACTGGGTGTCCCTACAAGCCCAGCACAGTTAATCTGCCACCTGATTCATTGCTATGTGAACACTCAAGAGCTGACTGTAATATAATACCATCTTTATAAAACAGGATTTTATTGCTTTTTCCCTTTTTATAGTATGGGAGTGACATATTTGTTCCATTTCTCTTAGGTATAGGAGTCTTAGACTGCTGCACTCGAGTTTCTAATTCTTTCCCCATCCCTACCTATGAGTCATAGGGTTTTTCACCTCTTGCTCCACCTCTTGCACAACACGCAGCTGGAACACTTCTTCATTTACACTGTTTTGCACATCTTTAAGAAGTGCTGCCTATGCTACCAAGCCAACACACATGTCCCACATAGATGTTAGAGCTCTTAAGACCCAAAGAGGATGTGTCTGAGAAAATTCAAGAGCAGGACATAGAAAGAGGCAATCTCTCTTCCCTTCACTCCTAAAGAGAATAGCAGCAAGTACAGCAGCATAAAATTAAAACCAAAGCCAACATGCAGGAAAAAAAGAAAGTATCTAGCATTTGACAGATAGACAGGACTGACAAATAGACAGGACAGACATGGTTATGGCATAGAAAGTGTTCGGATAAATAATATTTATTCTAACACTTCATCATGACCATATCAGCTAGACACTTTGTTGGTGGGGAGAAGAGAAAAATAAAATTTATCTTGCCATTTTTGCTTTACTAGGGAATATGTAACAGTTGGCAGTGTAATACACTTTTTATTTTCATGAGTTATGGATGTGCATGGCCATCCCTAAAAAATTGAAATAAAAACTGTATTACACCGCCAAGTCTCATATATTATATTTATACCATACCAGAGGAGGTGTCTGCAGAGCAACTATAGATATAAACTTTTATTATATCTATAGTTTCTCATGTTATTAGTATAGTTGTGAAAATAATAGGATTTACTGAAGGTTGTTATTCCCCCTAGCATCACTGATGTGGTATAAACAATATATTGACCTTTTGGATATTTTTGTACCTTTGCAATGGATTTGAAAATGTGGTCACGTGACACGAATAGCCTGAGCTCTTGTCCCCAGTCTAAGGCAATGGGCTGGTAGTACCTTTGTAAGGCCATATTAGCCTCATAATGTACATGCTGGTACTACCAACAGCGCTTCCCTTTTCTCCTTCTCAGTGTGCGGGGAGCACTAACTAAACTCCAGCCCATTAAATAAATGCAAAGAGGGCGTGAAGGCCCCAGGCTGCACCAGACTGCAGCCTGGCGCAGCACTCCATCACCATGCTTAGGTTCTTACAGGAGAATGGCACAGAAATTTGCCACTGAAATGGGTAAAGCCCAGAGACCTTGTTAAGAAGACCTCTGCAAGACCTTTCGACGTTTTCCAAGTGGCATTCATGCTTCTTGACTGATTTCTCATCTTCCCCCCCCAAGACAAAACCCTTGCCCTATAGGAATGCATTGGCTGCTCCCTTTTCCTTAGCCCTACAGAGAATAGCAGAAGAGCAGGCAGGAGCAAACACCTACTCAGTCCTGCCAGGGAGGTCCTGTGGTGCTCGACACTGCAAAGCCACAGCAAAGGATCCACACAGGAGGAGCCTCTGGGTACTGGATGAGTCCTGCTGATGGGCAGGCACAAAGATGTTAGGGAAAAGTATGGAGGAAGAAAGCTGACACAGATGGTCGCTGTAACGTGGATGTGTTCCACCATCCTGCACACATCATGGAAATACAGCCTCTCTCCGATGCAAGGGAAATACGCCCATTGACAAGTTGCATTTGCTTCCCGTAGCTGCACAAAGGTATCCGCTCAAGTTTTCTGAGCTCAGAGGCACAGGAGAAGCCAGGAGCACCTGTTTACTGATGGGAAATGCCATTAGAAAAGGGTCTGGGAGAGCAGCGTATTTATAGCCTCACACAGCACCATATGGTGCATGGTAGCAGAAATCTTCAATTGAGATAGATGAGCAAATGCAAATTTCAGCTTAGGTTTGATTTTTTTTATTATTTTTTAGCAATCATTTTATTTGATCTGCTCTCCTTGTCTCCAAGTGCTGAGGCTGACTTGGTTGTATCTTGCCCCTTGCTTTCTGGAGAAGGCTGTAGGGGCATACAGCTTTAATTGTTTAAATAAGCCTATATCCACTGTAAGAAGGGGACGGGGAAGTGTGGAAGAAAGGATAAGCCTGGGGATGACAGGTTGAGAAGCTGAAGTCAAAAGGACACATAGCTCAGGCCCTTAGGACTGGAAAAGCAGCCCTTAGAAATTTGAGGTCAGTCAGGCCAGAGGCAAAACTGATTTATTTTTAATCAAGCTTAATTGTTTATATTAATACATGAATTTGTGCACAGTGATTCAATTCACCTTTTTAGCAGATATTTAAAGGAAAATTTTTTAAACCTATTTTTTTTTTGGCAAGGGTATCTTTAGGCCTAAGTCTGTAAATGACATTTGGGTTTATATAGGGCTGATGTAGTCCTTTGAAAATGCAGCAGTCACCTTGCTATTAATGCACATGCAGCTCAACCCAGAAAAGTCTTAATTTCCTACCCTATTGCCATTCCCCTGTTCATCGATTTAAAACCAGTGTAGCTCAGCTCCAGCTATTTTCTATAGCCTCCACAAGTTCAGTCCTCTCAGAACTGACCACGGGGCACTGCCTTTTATGTCAGGATTGTACCCCCTGGCTGGCACAATTCTGGGCCACCACAATGCAAGTATTCAATCACTCCTACTAACACAAAATCTTCTGAACTAGCAGTCCTAGTAGTCTAAAATCAATCTTCCTCACCTTTCTTTGCACCTCAGCTCAAGAGATACCAGATGGAGAATGAACTTACACCCCTCAGTGGGACCATATCTCTGGGTCAGGACAGAAGTGTCTGAGGAGGTCTCCATAGTGATGCCTGCAACGGTCCAGGGCTTCCGTGGTGAGCAAATAGCATCCTCCAAAATCTGGGGTGCTCAGTCTGCCATCACACCGCACACCCCTCACAAGCCATACACCAAAATGCAAAGGACACGCTTTTGTTAATGTGTTAAGGTAGCTGATGGCTCACCGAGAGGCCTATGTAATGATTGTAGTTGTGCTGATTTATTAAGTGCCAATGGTGTTTTAATACTGTTTGTGTTTCAGAAATAAAGATAGACACTGCCCTGAAGGCTTACAGTCTGAAAGACAGATACACACAATACACAACTCCCTATGGATACTCAGAAGAAAGATTTTTTTTATTAAGGAGCTATTCTGATTTAATTTGCTTCTTTAATGTGATATTGGAGCAGTGTGGGGTTGAGTGTTAGCCAGCTGAAAACACTCCTCTGCTGGGCTGCAAAGACTGCAAGAGGAGTATTGGCATGTGGAAAGAGGGGATGCGCAGCCCCAGTCTGATTCGATCAGAGTTTCAGGATGTAGATTCCTGGTGATTTATTCCTTGACCAGCAACCTTCATCAACCTGCTGCTTACCAGGGACTCCCACTCTTCAACTCGAGCCAGGAAAGTTAAGCCACAGGGAATGTGCTAAACTAAAACTTGGTGTTAAAGGACACGATGGTGAGGTGACGGGAGTTTCCAGCTGTTTCACAGCAGTGTCGTTGAAGCAGGTGGTGTATGTGGTGCAGGGAGGCAGAAGGGCTTAAGATTTTATAGGCCCCTCGTGGACAGTGAATTTGGCACCCCCCTAGAGTTTCTGTTTCTCTCTGTGGTCGGGATCTCTGGGATGGATGAAGTTGATAGAAATGGACTGATATTCACCCAGCCCTCCGGAGAGTGCTCACACGCTGCCAGAGAGCAGTAATCTGGGAACCCAAAGGGCATGGGTGGTACCTCTGAGAGGTCCTGCATCCAGGCAGCTGCGCCTGTGCGTGCATCTGGATGCATGCACAGACATATGAGCCTTTGTCAGCCTCTGTGGGAAATAAAACAGCCTGGAGAGTCAGGATTTTGAGGGGCTGGCAGCAACTTCTGCAGTAGCGTGTGAGGCCAGCTCTGGTAAAAGGCGAATTCAGGCGGGTGTCCCTGTCCGGCATTTCATGGGTCTGACAGCTGCCTTCTGCAGAGCACGTGTGGTTTCCACTCGTTTCCCGTGATTCTACCCGGGGCCCTGCATTCCCACATGGAGCGAGCTATGGGGGGAGAGACGTTAGTCCTTATTCTTTCACTTAAACCAGTGCCAAAATCAATTTTGAAAAATTATCTCGAAGTTGCTTTCAACTCAATCTGGGTGTTTCTTTACTGCTAGAATATCACCCCGTACACTGGAATCGTTATTACATCACACTAATCTAATTTAAATGCATTTTTACTGTACTTGGTTTAATGAATGTGGAATGTGTCACTATGAAATTGCACCATTAATTTGATAAATAGGACTTGAAGGTATAATTTTTTCCAGCATTGCAGACTAATGAAGCTAAAATACATATATAATAAGAAGTGTAAATAATAAATTATTCTTAGGAGCAAAAAAATTAATTAGATCTTACCACAAATTGCATCTCAATGTCAAAGTTTTTTTACACTACTGACTTTCAAACTAGTTGGAACATGAATGTGATCCTTGGAAAGTTTCTCAAGTAATTACTGTGTGTACACATATTTGGGAACATACCTTAAGAAACTACTTTAGTTCGTACCAGTCCTTCACATACAGCTTTCTCATGTTCCCTGCCGTTACACCTGAATTTTAATAGCATTTAGTGGAAGTCCTGTTATTATTTGTTCTGAATTTCAGCATTTTATTTATTCTTTAAGACTTGAGGAAACTTTTTAAAAAAATTTCTGACACTAACGAGAGAGCAAAATTAGGACATACTACATGCAAATTCTCTGCAGAAGCCACCGTGCCCCTGCAGCTAGATCGCTGCTTCTGCTGTTGAAATCAATGGGAGTTTTTGCCACCGACTTCAATAGGAGAAGAGACTACTGTACAAAGCACACTACTTTTCACCGGTAATGGAAATGTCACAGCGGTGCCATTCAGGAAGGAAACCAAGTGGAGGGAAATTAAAGAGGAAACTCCAGTCTTCTGCAGTTTAGTTGCTGATAGCTCATCTCGCTCAGCCTGCTGCACCCTTGGCCGGTTACACAGTGCTGCCTGGTTTAGCATTCTCTGCCTCTTTGTCCTTTCTTATTGAGTCCACAAAGAAAGGTTTTATCTCACTCCTCTGGAAAAGAAAGCACCTAGAGATTGAAGAGATCAGGTGGCATTTCACCTCTAGTTTTCTTCATTCCCAGCTGGAGAGCTTTGAATGCTCCAGGAGCCAACTATTCTCTGACTATTCTATAGCTAGATGAAGGACCATTGGCCAAAATGTCATCTCTAACCTTATTTTCTATTCCTAGTCTGTAGTTTAACAACCAACATTTTTACTTTCTGTTGCTTGATTTGCGGCCAAAATTCTGACGTGTTACCAGTTTTGTTGCCAGATAACGCATTAAGCCTTACTAAGGGGTAAACATAATGATCTTCATTAAACCCACCTCTTGCTTCTTCAGGTGGAGGAAGGCATTGACAAGGAACACTGCTGAAGTGTCTTACAGCTATTTTCCCCTTGCAAGCAGAAGGAGGGAGAGATGAGTGGCAGCTTTTAAAGAAGGAAAAAAGTTAGATAAACATGAAAGAGTCTGTGAGATTTCTTTTCTTAATGGCAAAGTTTTCCAGCAATAAATCACAATTCAGTCCATGCCATTAGTTTTGGGGGCATTATATCCCCTCATTAAAGTGCATAAACAATTATATTTATTGAAGGTAATGTACTGTGTAGTGCATTATAACGACACTCATTAACATATGTAATCATCATTTGAATGGGCTTTACTACAATGTAAACTGATAATAGCATGATTACCCACTGGGTTATTAACTTTTCAGTCCTAAGATAATAAAAGGTGATACAAGAAACAAAAAGCACATGTGCATTGCCCTTCACATGTGATTTATGTGTTTCACTGTGGAGCTATGAACACAGGTACCCATCATTGGGGAGACTGGCTCTTTATTGCACATTGTATTTGACAGAATAATAAATGTAGCTGAATGGTTCTTGGGTGGGCGTCTGGGGAAAAAAAGTCCTGTGAATAAGGCAGCCACTACTCCAAACTGCAAGACCCAGCAAAGGAAATAATTTTGTCTGTCTCTCTGTCTCTGTCTCACTGGCACTCTGTGGCTTACAGATCTTCATATGCTCTGTCAGACTCACACAGATTAAGGGAAAAAAAAAATCTATCATCTTCTTTATATGTTTCTCCTCCTCCCTCCTTCTCAGCCCGCCACACACTCCTCTCTGCCTGGACTATAATTGCTGGTTATGAGAAAATGAAGGGATGCGCTATGCTAGGGTACCTGTGTGCTAAGGTATTCATATTATGCTAAGTGTATGCTTGTATCAAACAGATGGTTTCAGGTATTGAAATGCAGCTTAGCTGCAGTATCAGAGAATAGATTTATCAGTTTGCTGGAGCTTCTCTTCTATAAAATGCCTATTTGGAGGCATCAGAGGTATTATAAATACAGCTTATTTGTGTAATTTATCAGCCCTCTCCGGGGTTTGTCTCTAAGGAATCTTAGTGCCTTAATTTTAATGAATGAATCTGAGTTTGTTTTAGGAGCGGATGAGTTAAGAAATATTAAAATAAAAAAGACTCACCAGCAGCCATTCAAAAAAACACCAGTTACCAATAGACAGGGCCTCTCCAACATTAAGTGGCATATATATGCTAAAGTGAAAAATGATGCCTAAGTCTGCAGTGCCTACGGTGAATTGAAATACATGGGATATGCCTGCTGAGATGTTGTAGCGGTAGTAGGACCCATTTCTCCACTATATTTTGACTTGTGGACAAGGTGTAGATATGTTAATAGATGGTATGATTTTGTCCTGACACAACACCAGTGCAGAAGTGTGTGGAGCCAGCGACTGGAGAGTTCCCAAGTGGCAGAGAAACAGCCTGACAGGTCTGAGCCAACTCTCGACTGTTTATAATATAGAGAGTGGGACAAGGACAAGAATGGTGGTGGCCAGAGCACATCTGGGTCCAGCTGCTTTTCATACCTTTGGGACCATGTGCAACAAGGTGCACAGCTTTGCAACTGCGCTGGTCGATGTTAGCAGCCAAACAGATCCAGCCACAAAAAGGTAGCATAAAAAATCCATGCCCAGAAAAAAAACCCCAGCCCACAACCCTGAGTTTGGTGGCAGATATGACCAAGCAGAGAAACAGAAGGGAACACCACTGAATAAGAGTTAATGCTGCCAATAAATCATATTCATGTTAATATAGTCATCTCTTCCTTTGGAAATTGTTTGAAACAAAATTGTTTGGAACTTCTATTAGCTTGGCATTCCTTTAAGGAGTCCTCTGTCAGTCCCTGGCCCTTGAAGAGGCTAGATATCTGCACTTTCAGCTCTCCATGGAGTTCTAGAAAGCTCTGGGATGGTTTATGGTTTTCCATTAGCCAAAGGTCTAATAGAGTCCTGAGATCCGTTAAGTGGGAAATTCTTCTCATGGAAAGCAATATACCGTAATTCTTTGCTAAAATCTGAGCCCACACAAGAAATTTGAGCTTGTGGTAAAGACCAGGGTGCAGGAAGTTTGTGCAGGAAATTACTTCATACTGTTTGTTATTGGACTATTTATCCATGACTTTTTAGACAACAGACATGATGGACTTGATTTGCTTTTGAACCAAATGGGGCAGATGCTCATTAGATGACTGGCCCTGCAGACGGGCGCTTTAAATCACGTCCTGGTACTGCAAATGCCTTGTTAGTGATTTGGAAACTGCTCAAGGGCTAAGGAGAATGAGAACACCCTTCTCTGCTCTGGTGACAGCATTTTTCCAGATCAGCTGTACTCATTTAGGGAGTCAGGAAGGGCTGTGAACCTTGCACCGCTCTGACCTCCCCCGGGCTCAGGCAGACTTTCTGCCGCGGTAGTGCCACAAACAGCAGACGTGAATCAAACCTATTGTTCTTTCCTGGCCATGCTAACTTGACTTACTCTTATGACTGAACTGTTCCTACAGCGTATGAAAACCCACAGTGAAAAATATAAAATAAGAGAAATATAGTATGTGAAAATACTCTATACTATGTGAAAGCTCAAAGAATTAATGGCTGCTTTTGCTGTTGTCAGTTCCAGCTGATAATATCAATGCTTATTCCCACAATCTTTCTTTTCTTATTTTCATTTGTTCAAATGTATGTTTTAGCAAGGAGAAGATTAAAGATAAAAGTGATTATGTTTGGTAGCATTTACAACAACTTGGAAGTTTAAAGATCTCTGTATTTCCTTCAAAGCATCATCCAGTATCATGGGTTTTCAGATACTTCACTATTCAGTAACTACTGCATGAAACCAATGTGTGGTTTAATTGGAGAACTTTTAAAGAGAGGAAAGTAGGGAGAATTAGCATATGCCATGCAGAATTTTTTCTGCTGTTAAGCCTTACCATCTCTCTGGCAGCACTGGAAAGTCAACTGATTTCAAAGGTCTGACCCTCCCCAGGGCAGTGTGCTCAGCCCCCCCTGGAGAGGAGGAAATACCTGGCATTGCTCTGGAGTAATTCCTGCTGCTTCATATTCACAGCAGAGATGATGGCTTTGGGGACAGGGGAAGCAAATCCCCCTGCAGCTACTGCAGAAGTTGTACTAGCAGAGAGGCATTCCGAATGGGTGAAGGGAATCAAAACTGGGCAAGGGACTAACTAACTCCAGTAGTAGCCTTGTGGCACTGTGCTTATGTAGCCCAGATTTCAGAGCAACGCAAATACTGGATTTACTTGGCTCTCCCAAGCAAACTGTGGGCAAGCACTTACTGATGATAAGGAGCTGCAAAACCTGCCTCAGCCTGGCATCTGGTCTTTGCCCCCAGATAGTTTTGTAGTCCTTTGTTGCAGGGAACAACTGTTGAGCAACTTGAGGATTGTGGTTAATCCAGGGAAGACTTGAAAATGAAAGAAGGGAAGACCTCATGATAGTTTTCACGCTAAGGAGATATTTTCTTTCCCCTTGTGCCATTGTTACTCTTGTTTTCAAAGTCTCAACACAAATCTAAGAGCTCTGCATGAAAGGTGCAGAAGTCTGGGTATAATTACCACAGCTGCCACAGATGGCTCATTTTAACAAGAGACCCTAGGTAAACCTAGTTGTTTAGCCTGCAGCATAAACAAAAAAATATTCTACTTAAACAAGTGGATCTGGGTCTGCAGAGGTGAAGCTCAAATCTGCCTTGCTAAGTTCTGTCATTAAAGAAGTGCAAAAGACGTTGACGGGACATGGGTCAGTTCAAAGCTCAGTTTTAACGTGTACCTGGGTAGTCTCCGAGGAGGAGGAGGTCTGGGTGTTGGGGGGCACTTTGCCCTTCAGCTGGGGTCCCCTGAGCACTGCCTGTGAAGTGCAAAGCATCCTCCATTCCCCTGGAAGGGAAGGGAAGAGAAGGGAAAGGAAGAGAAATGTAAAAATGTGTGAAATTTTCCAGTGGCATCTACTTAGTCCCTCTAACAAATCTCATTTCAGGACAAATACTCCAAAGATCACATTCTGTTGTACACTACTAGTTGTACACTGTCAGGCTCAAGGTTAGTATCTTTTGTGGATGAAGAACGAGAAAGACTCCTCCTGCCTGGCAAACAAGCAGTACTCCAAATCAGGTCAAAGAAGATGGGGCTGCAGGAGACTTGGTAGAGAGGACATTAACACCTAAAACTGCTTTTCTTGTGAGAGAAAATAAGAGAGAAGAAATTATTTTTAGCTTTCTGTATCTGTTCACATTTGTGAACTGGAGCTCCAAATCAATATACGTATTCTTTCTGAATGCTCACAAATTGGTATCTGCAGGACACCTTTATTCCTTCCAGCCCTGTATCTCCACCTCCATCAGCAAACTCTCCTCACAGAGGTCCTGCTGGCACCAGCTCATTAGCACAGAGCTACTAATTTTCCTTTCCCAGACCCCTCTGCTTCTTCCTCTGCCTGATGATAATGTCATTAACCTTTCAGTTGCTTAGACCCATGTTGTAGTGGTCATTTTTATTTTCTCCTCCAGAAACTGCTGCCTGTGCCTACATGGCATTTCCTAGGTACCCTGCTTAGCTAAGCTCTGCTGTTGAGCATCACAACCTCTCCCCCTTGGTCCTTCACCGCTGCAACCACTCTTCTGTCAGTCCTCCCTGGTGCTGCTGCCACAATGGTCTGCTCCAGCTCCGTGCTTCAGTCACTTTACCTGCTGCTTTGCTTTCCTTATGGACTATTAAAATACATTTCCTGAATGATCTGCAAATGTGGAGATGGACATTTCTGGTTTTAACACCACGGTCCATCACCTGTTTCACATCTCACTTTTCCCACAGGACTGCAAATCCCAACCTGGCAGCCTACATCCCTCTGCCCATTCATTCCACAAGTGTCTTTTCGACGCAGCCCCCCATGGAGGTAGACAGCCCCATGCCATGTCTTCCTCTAGATCCCAACTTATGACATGTCCGTTACAACACCTGTGTTAAACAACCTCACCCTAACACCTCTGTAGGGAGCCTACTGACTAATGGATGTGTCTCTTTTTTTTTTTTTTTTCCAAAAGAAAATGACAGCCTGCAAAGATTTTGTTGTGTGTAAGACAAGAAGTAAGAGGTTTATGTTATAGTAAGACACATGCAGGTTCGTGTTAATGGTAAGGGAAGAGCACAGGCTAAGAAGAAGATGCCTCAGAAGGCTGTAAAATCTCCGTCAGTGGAGATCATTAGGAACAAGTTACAGAAATGTCTATTAGTGATTAAATAGTTAGAAATGAACCTGCCTTAGGACAGAAGAGTGTACAGGATAACATCACAGGTCCCTTCCAATCCCATGACTTTCTCATGCCTTTCAAATCTATGTGATCCTGTGTGTGTTTATCACTCTCTTCTTCTTTTTAGCATGCTTTTTACCATTTTCTGTTCCCTGGCTCTCTTTCAATAACCTTACTACTTATTTCACCCAGCCCAAGAGGGGCCTTGGTCCCTCTTGGGACTTCTGGGCATTACTGTAACAGAACCACAAAGATGTAATAACATTAAACCTTTGATTCTTTCCCTATCCTAAGCTGTTGTGCTAGTGCTGCTGTGTGCCAATGAAGCTGCTGCATTTTTTTCCTTGGTGAAGGGATTCCTGCATACACGAATTTTGGAAAGCATTTGGGCAGTCCTTTGGGAAGAACAGCACTTAATAAATGTAAATTATTATTATTATTTCACCAACAGGAGTTGCAGAATCTTCAACTGGTCTCTCTGTTTTAAGAAAATATCCAAGTGGGAAATTAGTAGGATGTGGTCACACTGGGCCATGTGAAAATTAAATTCTAGCAAAATGAACTGAAATGAGATTGATCATTATATGCTAAGGCACCACAGCCCTGCCATACTGTAGCTGCCAGCAGTAAGATAGGAGAACTCTCTCTGACTTCAGCTACTCCTGTAAACAGTAAAGGCAACAAAAAGCTCATTCAGCCTGATTCACTGGAGACCTCTTGAGAAATCAGAAAGGCGGTCGGCTACAATCTGAGTCATTTCTTTGTGTCTTTCTTTATACAACTGTTTTCTGAACTCTGCATAGCTGACCCTGCCATGACATCCAAGGCTGGAGTCTTGTCTTCTCCTTATGCAGAACTGAACTGCAAGAAGAGTTTATTTTTAGGAGTCCCTCCTTCTCTGGCAGTTTTAGATATTCTTGGAGAGCTTCAGAGACCTGGGCTCCCTTGTATGTGGTACCTCTGCAAGGAGCTTGGCCCTGGTGTAGCTATTGGAAGAAGCCCTGGGCATGGCTTCCAGGGCTTCAGGTCACAGGGAGCCTTCTCTGGGCAAACCACTGCTCAACCTGGGAACTGGTGGGCAAGCAAGAGAGTCATAGCACAGGGCCTGCCACCAGGTCCTGCATCGCTGGGGCTGTTCAGGGTGGGGAACTGAGCATGGGGTGAGCATCAGACCTGGTTGTGCTCCCAGGGCAATAAAAACGCCATAGACTGGTTGGGGAGGTGAGGAACAGGGCGAGCTTGGGAGGGCTGTGGAGGGTCAGCTGTTGGACTGAAGCCCCTCTGTAACACCTAGAGAGAAAGCACGCAATAATATACTCAGCCTTCTCAACAGACGCTGCCAAGGGGTGGGGGATAGAAGCATATGAGTCACCTTCCCAGCTCTGCAGACGATGGGGGAGGACAGCTACCCCCGGACATGGAGCTCCGTCATGGCACTGAGAGCTGCTCCATGTGCAGCTGTACCGGGCACCTGTGCACAGCACCCAGGAAACACGGCTCCACCTCTCTTGGTCTGGCTGCTCTGGGATCTTGCAGAAATCCACCAAGAACGTTGTGAGAGAAACAGAAAGGAGGAATGGGTTAGCTGGTGTGCCAACAGGCCTCTTATCTGAGAAGGCTTTTTCTTTTTCTTTCTTTTTCTGTTCCTGTCTTTTATTCACAAAGATCCACAATGTGTAATATCTACGTACATGTATATGGAAATATTAGATTTGGTTATGAAAATATGGGCTGCAGGAGCCTGTGGACAATGCTCCCTTTTTAGTTGTTATAAAAATGAAAATAATTGTGAAAGCAGAGAGAAATCTGCAGCTGCTCCAGGCTATTCATACCATAAGAGATCCCATCAGGCCTTCTTTATTGTTGCAGTTTTGGCAAATTATTTTCTTATCACACACAACCTATTCACTTCTGTTCCTGGATAAGCACTTAGGCTCATAAAGCAGTGGGTCAGCAACAGTTTAGTACAGAGCACATGGAACTGCTGACCTTGGGGACCGCTGGTGCCTGCCCCTCCAAAAAGCAGCAACTGGAGTCAATAAAAAACTGGCCAGGCCAGTCCATTAGCGAGCCCAGCTCTGTCACTGCTCGCATGGCTTACTCAGTGGCTGTGTAGCCTCCTCCTTCTCCTGCCATTGTGTCTCACCTTATGAAATGCAACCGTTGCTCCTTCCCCAGGAAAGTGGAATGTATAGCTGGCTGCCTCCCTGAAGAGGTACTTTTTCCTAGGGGAGGCAAAAGTACCCATCTGTGTGCATATACCCCTATATCCATCGCGTGCATGATTGTGCCCAAGGAATGTGCGATATAGATTAGATCAGCAGCAGTGCTGCACTGTCTCCAGGCCAGGCAATGAGTTTATTGTGCCCAACACACATGTGCACTGGACAAATGCTCTGGCATCTTCAGCGTGGGCAGAGAGCATGCTGCTCCTATTATACTAGCCCATTAGGGAAGCAATTTGAAGAAAAATATTTAGCAATTTGGAAGGAAGCAAGGTTCCAGAATGGCTTGTTTCTGTGTGACAGCCTGCCATGTACAGATGAAAGGGAAGGCTTATAACAAATTTTCATTACCCGCAAATAAAAAAAAAAGCAACAGCAGGCAGACCAAGTGCTTTCAGGCTGAGAGGTGTGGCCAGAAATCCCCCCAGGAGACCACAAAGGAGCCTCAGCAAAATAAATCAATCAATCTATCAATCACTTACACTTGCATAGCGCCCTTTATGAAAATGGCAATCAGTGCCTGACAGCCTGTCAGACTCTGGCCTTCAAGTCTTTGCCTCAAAACTAGTCATTAAGTTCACCAAAATACAAGCTACAGCTCCCTGCTCTTGCTCAGCATCCTTGCTCACCTTCGCTAAGCCGCCATGATTTCTCCATAGAAAACAGTCTTTGCTCAGAGCAACTGTGACCAGGGTAGGTGACACTGTGCAGCAGAGGAGGGTCTGTAAACAACACAGGCATTTCAGATTTGCTTTGTTCCAATTCTCTGCTGCAAATTTGGATCCAGCATTTAGCATCTGAGCTTGTCCTGCAAGGAGCGGTGCCATTGGAAGCAGAGCGCATTGCTCCGGTACACCCAGTGTCTTGCACTGCTTGCCTTTGATCAGGCATTTCTCTCCAAAGCAGAGTTCAGGGAGCAAGTAAAATACCTCTGTGGAAAGAGGGGTCCACTAAGACACCATTGCTCTTTGCAGTCATATGGAAATCTGCCTGCTGTGTATATAGATGAAGGTAGCCCTCTAGATACAGCTTCTAGGTATGTCAGTCATTTAGCTCTTTCGCACTGAAGTGTGGCACAAAATGTTCATCTGCTAGTCTACAGCTCCTCCCCCCCGCCCCCCCCCCCCGAAGCTAACTGAAGTCTCTTGGCTAAATCCCTGCATAAATAAAACCCTCCAAGTGAAGAGATTTGTTTTTAGAAGCAGCACAAGAACTTGAGGCTGAGGCTTTAGCTTAGAATCATAGAATTGTTTAGGTTGGAAAAGACCTTTAAGATCACTGAGTCTAACCGTTAACCTAGCACTGCCAAGTCCACCACTAAACCATGTCCTCAAGCACCACATCTACCCATCTTTTACATACCTCCAGGGATGGGGACTCAAACCACTTCCCTGGGCAGCCTGTTCCAATGCTTGACAACACTTTCAGTGAACAGATTTTTCCTATTATCCAACCTAAACCTGCCCTGGTGCAACCTGAGGCCATTTCCTCTTGTCCTATTGCTTGTTACTTGGGCGAAGAGCCCGACCCCTACCTCACTTCAACCTCCTTTCAGGTAGTTGTAGAGAGCAATAAGGTCTCCCCTCAGCCTCCTCTTCTCCAAACTAAACAGCCCCAGCTCCCTCAGGTGCTCCGCATGAGACTTGAGCTCTAGGCCCTTCACCAGCCTTGTTTCCCTCCTTTGGACACACTCCAGCACCTCAATGTCCTTCTTGTAGTGAGGGGCCCAAAACTGAACACAGTACTTGAGGTGCTGCCTCACCAGTGCACAGTACAGAGGGACAACCACTTCCCTAGTCCTGCTGGCCACACTATTCCTGATACAAGCCAGGATGCTGTTGGCCTTCTTGGCCACCCAGGCACACTGCTGGCTCATATTCAGGTGGCTGTCAACCAACACCCCCAGGTTCTTTTCTGCTGGACAGCAGCCACTCTTCCCCCAGCCTGTAGTGTTGCATGGGGTTGTTGTGACCCAAGTGAAGGACCCAGCACTGACCCTTGTTGAACCTCATATAGTTGGCCTCAGCCCATCGATCCAGCCTGTCCAGATCCCTCTATAGAACCTTCTTACCCTCCAGCAGATCAACACTCCCACCCAACCTGGTGTCGTCTGCAAACTTACTGAGAGTGCACTCAATCCCCTCATCCAGATCATTGATAAAGGTATTAAACAGGACTGGCCCCAGTGCTGAGCCCTGGGGAACACCACTTGTGACCAGCTGCCAACTGGATTTAACTCCATTCACCACAACTCTTTGGGCCTGGCCATCCAGCCAGTTTTTTACCCAGCAAAGAGTATGCCCGTCCAAGCCATGAGCAGCCAGTTTCTCCAGGAGAATGCTGTGGGAAATGGTGTCAAAGGCTTCACTAAAGTCCAGGTAGACAACATGCGCAGCCTTTCCCTCACCCACTAAGTGGTAATCCACCTTGTCATAGAAGGAGATCAGGTGGGTCAAGCAGGACCTACCTTTCATAAACCCATCCTGACTGGGCCTGATCCCCTGGTTGTCCCGTACGTGCTGCATGATGGCACTCAGGATGATCTGCTCCATAACCTTCCCTGGCACTGAGGTCAGACTGACAGGCCTGTAGTTCTCCAGATCCTCCTTCTGGCCCTTCTTGTAGATGGGTGTCACATTTGCTAACCTCCAGTCAACTGGGACCTCCCCAGTTAGCCAGGACTGCTGACAGATGATGGAAAGTGACTTAGTGAACACCTCCGCCAGCTCCCTCAGTACCCTTGGGTGGATCCCATTTGGCCCCATAGACTTGTGTGTGTCTACGTGGTGTAGCAGGTTGCTAACCATTTCCCCTTGGAGAATTATGGGGGCTTCATTCAGCTCCCTGTCCCTGTCTTCCAGCTCAGGGGGCTGGGTACCCAGAGAACAACTGGTGTGACTATTAAAGACTGAGGTAAAGAAGACATTAAGTACCTCAGCCTTTTCCTCATCTTTTGTCACTATGTTTCCGCCCGCATCCAATAAAGGATGGAGATTCTCCTTAGCCCTCCTTTTGTTGCTAATGTATTTATAGAAACATTTTTTATCATCTTTTACAGCAGTAGCCAGATTAAGTTCTAGTTGGGCTTTGGCCCTTCTAATTTTCTCCCTGCATAACCTCATGACATCCTATCAGCTTGACTGATAAAAACAGGATTCAGGTACAGACTCTGGTTTAGAAAGTCCTCAATCTGGGAAACTGCAGTTTTTTGCTGTATAGCCTTTCACAGATGTTTCTTTTGTGAGTTTATCCTACCATGTTTGGGACCTACGTATACTTTTGGCCTCAAGATTCTGTGACTCTGAGTTTCTTCCTTTTGTTTATTTTATGCTTGCTGCCCAATATTTTCATTTGATGACCTCTTTTTCTTTCATTTTGAGAAGTAATGAACAGTAACCTCCATTTTCTCCATTTGCCTTCTCTGTGCTTTTAGAGACCTCTGCCTTATCCCTCCTTGATCATCTCTTTTTCAGGCTAAAAAGTTCAGCTCTATTTAATCTTTCTCACTTTCGGGAGCTGCTCCATAGCTTTGATCACCTTTTTTGCTCTCTTTTGTGAGCTTTATGGTTTGACCACGTACCTTTTGAGATAGGACAGAAAAGCATATGCACTTGCATGATGATGTTTACCATTTGTTCTCTACTGATTTCCCAGTAATGCCTAAAATTCATTTTTTTTTTCATTTTTAGCCACATCTAAACGTTTTGAGCTAATATTTTCATAAAGCAAATCACACTGACTCTAAGACATCTTTTTGAAAAACCAACAGCTAATTTGATCCCAACATCTTGCTTGTATACTTAGGGTATTTTTTCTCTATGTATGCTACTTTGCATTTATTAACATTGAATTTCACCTGCTATTTTATTACCTAGTTGTTCCATGCTCAGTGTCATGAAGTTCTTCCATATCTCATTGCAGTCAAGTTTGGGTTTTACTATTGAACGTAATATTGCACCATCAGTAAATGCCATCATATCCATTTTTATTCTCTATTTTATGAATATGATGCAATACAGGGTCTCAGCAGCATATCCTTGGGACTCCACCCAGTGGTATACCTCCTTTATGAAACTAATTATTTTTTACCTCATGTTTTTATTTTTTCATATATCAACCAAAAAAATTGCCCTGTACTGATTATTGTCCTTTCTCAAGGGAACAATCACCTTTGTGCTCGAAAAAGAACACACTGTGTGGTCATTTTAGAAAGGATATGTCATCCCTACATACATATTTTCACAGCTTCGTGCAATACCACACCATTTCCAGCACCTCTCCCTTCCCCCCCAAACCCTCAACCTGACTGAGGACCAGTACAGGTCACAGAGCTGGAGAATTTGGATTTGGGGAGAGGGTGAAAAAGAGGCACCCATCCAAAATCCTTCCCTCCTGTACAGTATTTATACCACACAAAATCCCCTATCCTTTGCTGTAAACCATGCACCACCTGTAAGGTGAACCAACAAGGTAGCTTGAATTCTCATTTAGATATAAGCAGCAGACAGCCCTTATTAAGCATTGAATTTATATTCTACGTGATTATATGCAACTGTTTTGTGGTCCTATGAAGAGAGACCTGTTACACTAGTGCCCACGCCGGGGAGTACAGAGTCCTGTTCTTTCCTGTGGGCGAAGCCTGAGGTGCTGACATGGGCAAAATGCTGCAGCTTTAACAATGAGCCATAAAACTGGGGAAGGGAGAGAAGACTGGCTCTTCGTTTATAAGATTAGAACTTACAAGTACCTTCAGTAATACTTCCAAAATGTCCAAAATGTCCTTACAAGAAACATATAGTCAGCCATGAACATAGGCCAGAGCCTTTTTTCTACACATTCACTCAGTGTTTTATGCGATTTCCACTAGTGCACAGGAATGCTTTCCGCTTTTCTAGCCCCTTTCTCAAAAAGGAACACCGGTAAGGCTCATGGGTGAGGATAATACGTAAGGTGAGCAGCCTGAGGCAGCATTAGGGTCCCCGTGATAAACTTTTGCATTTAACACCTCCATTCACTTTCCATCTCTGGAGATTTTTGAAACCTCCATTAATGACTGAAAATTCCATTGAGATGGAATTTCTAAAAATCTTTTTTAAGTGAAGAGACAGAAGTCATTACTTTCTAATAGCTATCAATTAAACCTGAATATTTTTTCCCTTCCACTTACATAATGTTTTCTGATTATGTGAATTCCTGTTTCTTTGTTTGCCTCTTTTGGTCCGTGGGTTTTGGCTTCCTTTTAAGCACTCACAGAAACTGAAATTATGCAAACATATAAATAAGATGAGAACTTCGAACCATTAATTACAAGTTTTACTGATATTTCTCATGTTCATTCCTATTTTCCTAAGGGGGACACCCCTTCTCAAATATTATTGGGTAAATGATTATAAGAGTAGGGAGATAAAACATTGGAAATATATATTTGAATACTGTGTAAAGAATCAATTTTCATGTGTGTGTGTGTGTGTGTATTTGTGGATAGATAGGTACAATACATAGGTAGGTTGGTAGGTAGCTGGATAGACAGACAGATAGATAGATATTAATGAGATCTTTCACTTTGGATGGTGGAAACTTGAACAAAGCTTGGAGCCAAGAGAGTACAGAACAGAAAATGAAAGAGGAGAGAAATAAGAAGAAACATAGAAAGAAGGAAAAGACACAAAATAACTTCAGAGCAAGTGACATAATATTTTTTATTTGTCCTTTAATTCCAATTGCATTTGAAATTGCAGAGTTGCTAGAATTTAATCACCCATGTTCTCAAAATAACTGCAGGTATTTAAAGCTGTGCACCTCCTGCTTTTCAGAGGAAGCTGACCCCTGCTTTTATCACCTATTAAATAAGCTATTTTTAAAATATGTAGATTGCACTATAAAGTAGCTCTGTTGGATTTCAGGCTCTTCATAATGTAGACATCAACTGTATTCAGCTGTATCTCTCATATCTAAGCTGTATTTTGCACTGTAGATTCCTGATCCTTGTTGTGGGTATAGATACTGTTACAACATGAATGTTTGTATGTATCTATGCGTACAAAAGAAACACTTTTTCTTTAAACTTGAAAGGCCACATTTTCAAAGCTTTACCTGTACTACACCCTCTGTACTTGCAAAAGCATCTAAGCATGCATGCAAAAAATGCTGGCCATGCTAAGGAGTGAGCCAATGCCCTTTGTTGTGCTTGCCATGTATATAGCTTGCTGCTGGATGATGAGGAGGAAAAAAGAGGGAAAATATCCTTGCCAAGTCTTGGAAAAGAAGTACAGTTGCATTACAGCATTACAGAGAGTGTTTTGTCCTGGTCTGAGAACTCTGCCTATGTGTGCTGAGGAAAAGGATGCAGGAGCCTGAAAAAGCCTCATCGCTGTCTTTGCTTTGCCACATACTGCTGTTGCGTGGGTTCCATCAAACTGAGCATGCATTCTTCTCAACATACATATATATGTGTGTGTGTGTATACATATGTACTTACACAGGTAAAAATACATAAATATCAACTCAAAATACAGACATCTATGTATACACTCATACATATATACATTATTATATGCCGTCTGAACTCAAAGACCAATACAGATACACCCTCATATACGAAGGTCACTCTTAATACTATAAGATAAGTTTTAGTATTGACCTTGTGTCTAGGAATCAGGTCTTGGTCCAGCAAACAGAAAGACGCTCCATCCTCAAAAAATTTGCAGCCTAAATGTTGCCAATGTGCTCTCAACGAGCTAATTCCAGGTGCCAGTCTATGAAAGGCAAAAATACATTATTAAAGTGATGTACACATTGCTGGGAGATGCTGAGTTTTAAATATGTCCAAGAAGGGGAGAATGCTGCCTGTTTTTAACTTCTGTATTCTCTCAATGCCTTGCCCAATTTGTCTTACATCTTCCTGAAAAAATTAATTTTGCCATAAGACTTCAACAATGTTGAAGCTTCATTTCATTGAAGAGTGGAAAGCAGCGGACAAGAGAGAATAGAAGTCTGGTTTCTATTAGAAGGTTCATACGATGCCTAACTGCTGGAGAGACTAGTGTCTTTCCATAGTATGTTTAATATTTAAGGACCAAGAAAATGACTGTGATTTTCCTTCCTTTTATGATTTTGAATTCAATTTTACAGTAATTTTTTGTCCTTAAGAATTCTGGTAGCTGAGTAAAACAGAGAAATCACCTTCTGACAGAAGAAAATGGAAAGTGATTGCTGGAACCATTTGGGTTTTCTCCAATTTTGGGGTAAAAAGATTAAAACCCTACAAATTCTGTTACCATTTTCAACTGTATCATCCATTCAAATGATGAACTGCACTTCCTATGTCTGTATTTACATCAGATGTTGATATGCCACCTTCCTACACAATTTTTAATTATTTTTTATTATATTTTCAGCCATTTTCTCTGTAATTTTATGTTTTATGTTATACTTCAGCTTCAATGAACTGCCTATTAGCTTGCCGTTCTATATGGAAGCTGATGCATTCTAAGATCTCCTCCGGGTCCTCCATATAGCTCTGTTCCAGTGGTAGTGTTTTTATTTTATTTTTTTACAACGACTTTTGATTCATTCTGTACATCTAATTTTCCCCACATAACATCAGTAAAAGAGAATATAGGAGGGGGATGGTCTCCTCCAAACAGGGGGTCTCCCTCTTGGCTTTGATTTGCTTGGCAATCAGAGATTTTGTGTACAATCTCTCGCAGCAAAAGGTGAGAAATGCAGAAGCACTGGCTTTTAACAAAAATACAGACGGCAGCAGGAAGTCTTCTCTGCCCAATTACAAGGTGATCCCAGTTCATTTTTATGGTTTGATTTTTTTTTTATCACATATGTTTCCAAACACAGTCCTGATATCCTGTGGGGATGCTTTTGTAAAGAGCCAGAGCTTCTGATTTAAGGAGCTTCAAAAATAGCTCTCTGCCTCTTCTGTCTGGAAAAGAGCAGTCATGTAACAACACATTTATTCTCTTTGAAAAATAGAAGGATGTCAAAAGAAAAGTTCACAGTGAAATTAGGCTGATTTGTTTTGTGGTCCTGTGATTTTGGCTTCAGATGTAGGAGGGAAAAAACAAGTTTGTTTAATGGGCAAAAATTACTATTAAAATGAATTTTGTGCTCAGAAAATTCCTTTGCCAAATAGGCAGTGTCATCAATTATACAAGACCCCTGGAAAAAAATACAAATAAAAAAGGCAAACTAGATATCCATGGATGGATTTTTTTTCCCTGTAGTCAGCATACAACTCAGCCCCCATGTTTGGAGAGGGAAAACCTCATTAATTTTGATAGAAATGATCAGCAGTTCCCACAGATTTCTTCTCTGCTGTGACGGATGCTAACTGGGAGTCTTCTAAGATCGCCCTCTCCTAGTGAGAACAGCTCCCACTGATGCCGGTTGGGAGGAGCTGCCATTTGGGACCTGGTGAGAAGTCATCAAGGCAGTCCTAGGTGTGATTTTTTTCCAGGGAGGACCACCCAGAAAAGCGCTGCCCAGGGTATCAGCAGAATTCACTCTGCAAATTTTGTACAGCTTCCTCCCACAGCATCATCTGAATAATTACATCCTGCATATCTGCATTAATGAATTCCCTCTCTATGAAACTCACAGAGTAATTACCCAGATGGTAAAAGAGAATGGCAGGGCCATCTTCCTCCTCAGCGTGCTAAGTCAGCCCAAGATGCATATAATGATGCTAACACAGGTGGGAGGTGGACACCCAGACGGTGCGGTGGCTCATCCTCAGCATTTCCACTCGTGTGGCAAGTATGATTTTATATCCCCTGGAGACTTATTTCAGGCACACAGGGTGCACTACGTAGCGCTTAATGATAGACAACTTTCTCCTAATGATGTGGCTTGCACCAATTTGTGTTTCTCCAGCAACATTTCCCTTTTAAGCAGGTTGGACTCCTCTGTCCCTGGGTAGCATGCCATTCCCTCTCTCCCCCTCTCTTGCACACAATGTCTCAAATCACCATGTTAGAAACAAAATACGAATCAAACCAAAAATGAAAACCAATTTGAAGGTCCTGTGTGTTGAAACCAAGACCTAGCCCAGAATGCAGTGTCCACTGTGTCCAGGTGCCCAAAGGGAAGCACCCTACATTCTCAATGCAGGAGGGGACAGGCAGTCCTTGAGGGACTGTCAGTGCTCTGTAACCTCTAAGATGGGGTCAAAAGTCAGGAAATCTGAGTTCTGATGCTTGCTCCACAAACACACTTCCTCCATGATTTTCGAAAGTTGTCAACAATGTCACCTCATGCCTAGGAGCAGCAGGGTCGAAATTCCTCCTAGCTTCAGGGTCGAGCCTGTAATTTCTCCAGGTTTTGTCCAGCCTGTCTGTGCTATGGAGATCATAACACTGTAGGTAGTGTTATCACTACGCTTGCTTCCTGGAAGCCTGTCTCCATTTGAGATTCTTCAACAGAAGTCAATAGAAAAATGCCAAGTATTAATAGTGATTTTTGATGGCGCTGAAGACTTTAAAAAATATAAAAACAAACCTAAAAGTCCACTCCCAAGAGCTCCCCGTTGTTCTTTCCCTCTGGCCTACTGATTTCTTTACATGGCATGTCCAAGAAAAGCACCATGAATATCTCCATAAATAATCAATGACTCATAATGTAAATAGTTCCAGGATATAGGAAAAAGCCATACAGAGCATAATCATTTACAGTGAAGAGTTAGCACATTTGTTAATAGTGTACTGAATTCTTAAATAGTACAGCTAGCAAGAAATTTAGCAACCAAGCTTAATAGAAAATATCAATTCCTTGTAACAGTTCTTCATGAAAAAAACAAAGAACCTCTGAAATATCACCTCAAAACATGGATGTTTATGCCAAAAGCCATAAAAAAGCACACGGCTGGGTGATGGTAAATGGCTAGAGCAGCTGTACCAAATTTTGGGAAAAGAAAACCGCTCTCTGGGAAATGAGAAGGAATGAAAAAATATTCCAGTATTTCAACCAGAAATTGAATGGTGTAGTATTGGGTGACATTTTTAGATATGCTGCAGTCCCCCCTTCAGTCACGAGGTGGTGTGTGAGGAGCTTGCGTAGGAAATGTTATGAGTTGTGGCTCTTAGGAAATGTGAAAGAAAGACAGAAAGGCTCTGCTGCAAAGAAGTACTGGAGCGAATGCACTGTAATCTGTCATTGTTTTGAAACATACTTATTCAGAGAGCACAGTAAACAAATTCATTTATTCATATATGAAAGGAGGATGGGAGCTTCAGTGCTTCGGATGTGCCTCATATATAAAAGGCCCATTGATTTTCTATTACCTAAAGAAACAGGAGGGAACAGGGAAAATATGGCTCTCCACAGTCAAGATTTGCACTTCTTTTTGTTCTTCTCATTGTTATGATACTAAATGTAATATATGGAAATACATAAGAGAACAGAAGAATCTCTTTCGCAGCTCCATCTTACATTGTTCATAATCCATAAAGCAGCTGTTGGCTCTGTGTGTCTACCCAAAAATTGAGAGAAGGGGAGGGAGGGAGACCTTCGTGAGGAAGGGAACATTTCTGCCTGTGTCCTGGACAACTGATCATGCACCCTCTCCCTTGAACGCACAAGCAATAGCATCATGTTCCCTGACCGTTATTTGAGAACGCAAACTAAAAGAAGATGTTCCTAATAACAATCAGAGAAGTAAAACCAGGGCAAATAGTCATCATCTTCCAGGGCATCACGCGTAACACATCAAAGTAGCTTCTAAATAATGTGAAAACATTTGGTTTGTTTTCATGGTGGATATATCATTGTCTCCCATGTGATTTAATGAAGTAATAATCCTGCCTCTTGCTGGGAAGGTGGTATCCTGCTTGCATGTGAGCCCTGTCCTTTTTTCTCTCCCTTACCTGGTGCAAGATTCCAATATGCAGTCATCTCCTCTGGGAGGTCAGCATAATCCAAACAGGCGAAGCAGTGATCTTGGAAATGTGTAGCATATAAGTCACTGCCAGAACAGCAATATATGTCAGGAACACATGAAATGTTATAAAAAGGCCTGTTTGATATTTTTATGATTTTTAGAGTTACACATGCCACACTGTGTTGCTGATCTTGTTGGAGAGAGGTGAATAAGTCCTAAGTCAAAAGACCTCCGTGTAACCACTCTGTGCCTTCTATATGTTTATATGCTCCCTTGCTTAATATGTGTTGCATAGTAAAATACTTACCTTTTGCCTTTCTGATTTGGGCACCACTCCAGCTCCTGCTAAAGTCCACGGAAAATTTCAGATTGAAAGATCAAGCTCACAAACACTTGATTTTGTTGGCTGGTACAAAGTCTGTAGACATCACTTCAGCTAAACTTTCATAGACGTTGGAAACCAGAGTTCCTCCGTACCAAGGCAATGCACTGTAATGCCTAACACTGGTGTAGATTTCACCTTTATCTTTATGCTTGGGATGAAATTGTGTGTGTGCTGTTAATCTGTGTATAGCTAAAGATGAAATACGAAACCCCTCTTTCCTAAAGAGAAGTCCCTTATAGGTTAGAATTACAGTACATGAATAATAACACTTAGCACCGATACAGACCTTTTTATTTTCAAAGAGCCTTAGAAACATTAACCGGCCTTTCCAGGCTCCCCAGTGAACTAGGTCAGTATCATTATTCCTGTTTTACACAGGGAGAAAGTGCGACAGAGAACCATGCCACTGGCCTGCATTGCCCTTTCCCAGAGAAATATGCAGGCACAGATGGATTCAGCAGAGCACCTGCGTGCATCCCTATTGCTTCTTTGCATCTCTCCTTAGGAAATCTGCCACTGTGGTTTCAGAGAGATAAAGTTTCCTCTTTACATCTGAGCAGTGTGAAGAAATGATGGCACGAGCACAGAGGCAGCCAGAGCCTGGCCAGTGTCTGTGTGAGAGCCCTGAGAGGGGGTGAGCTAGTGCACCAAATGAAGGTATGACAATAGCAGCAGCAATGGACATTTTAGCTTCCCTGTGGCCAGCCTGTGCAGCAACAACAGGAACGTTACAGGGGCACAAATGCTAGTGAAGGACTCACTGCCTGGGACACTGGCCGTCAGTGTTGTTTCTTCTCTCCCACTAGTGCACTGCTCGCAGTTCCATGCTGCTGTGCAGACGTGCCCTGCAGCTGAGCTGGGACAAAGCTCGGACACGCACCCATCAGCTTGTTTGCCCTCGGCTGGCAAAAAGAAACTCACCCCAAAATCATCCAGTTCTCTGCACTTTGCTAGGGCTTGGCACAACTGATTTTAAATGATCCAGCCATTGCCACTTACTCAGATCATGGGAAGTTTTCCTAAATCCTCACGGATCTTCCTGGTGGGAGGTTTTCTGTGCTCAGCTTTTTGCCATTTTCTGGAGACGCTCTTCAAATTTTGTTCCACTGCTTTAACTCTCCTTACCCACATCCCTCCCTGCACAAAGGTACCCACAAACCATTTCCTCATCTAATTTAACATAGCTGTAGAAGTGGTTATGTGGTGTTTCCCCTTCATCATCTATCTATAGCATATCTGTACCTGAATGCTTGGTACAGGTTTTATGTATCTGCACCAAACAACCCACTGCAAACAAGCATGAGTGGAACAAAGAAACCACACCACTGTCCTGCAATGCTCTGTCCCTGTCTCAAATCCTTGACACCACAGAACCAGGGTGAGGCTTCAAAGTAATCCATATCCTGGCGTGGCATTCTGCAGTGCATGTTGTGGGATTTTTCCTGCTGCTGTTGTAAGACAGTGCCTGGCAAGTGGTGCTATTCTTCTCCAAGGTCTTTTCTGGCAGTGGACAGCCATGGTCCAGCTCACCCATGCAGCATCGAGCAGTGATTAAAGAGATGTTGCACGTCCAAAGTGAGCAAAAGCAGAAGCCAGACTTCAGCGTATTAAAAATTATTTTCTGCAAGGCTGTGCAGAGCTCACTTCAGAGCTTAGTGACAGAAAATCTCCCAGGGAGCTCTTACCTGCAAGAGCACTGACTGAGCTAACAAGCCAGGGGTTGAAATGCTGTGGTTATCGTAAGGAAGTTGCATGCTGCTATCCAGAAGTTGCTGTTGTACTGGATCATAAGGTTGGCCACTACGAAGGGACTCAGGGCTCCTAGGCCATGCTGAAGCAACTGTGGACCCCATGTGTCTGTTCCCTGCCCTCTTATGTCATGATTCATGAACAACTGATGTTGCAATGAGTGCTTTGCTGTGATGCTTCAAAGGCTTTATAGATCATCATGGATCCCACCATTATGTATGGTATCTTTCTAGTGATATAGGAAAGCTGGTAATATTGGTGCCGGACTAGGAGCTCTGGGCTGTTTTGCTCCAGTGACTGCTATGGAAATTTTTACTTCAATCATTCTGGGAGACCCTTCCCCCCTTTCCTCTCTGCTACTCCAGTTTACGGACTGTCTTAGTGGGACAGGAGACCAGACGTTTCCTAGAAGCTGCAGATTATATTTGTAGGATGATGGTGAAACATGCATTTGGGAAGCTGACAGATAGAGGAGGGAGCTGAACGTCACACCTGGAGGCTGATGAGTGCTATCAGCCTCCTGATACTGCATGCCCAGTTTCTCATGGCCTTTGTGAGGCTAGGGAAGGGAACCTGGAGCACACCTGCTAGGAGCAGTTTGCTGAACTGGAGAACATTTTACATGGTCAAGGAGGAGTCCTCAATGAAGGGTTACAGTTATGCATAATCAGAGAGGCAGGGCTGCATTGTATCCCCCCTTTGCATTTTATGTTGCTTCGGAATACAGCATGTGCTTTTACATAAGGCTTCATCCAGGATTACTGCACATCTCTAATTCGTGTGAATGTGCAGCATAGTGGCACACAGATTTTATCAAGATTCATATGTCCATTTTATTATGTTTTTTTGTGGGGATTTTTACTGTACTGCATAGCTGGATTTTATTACCTTCAGTGTGTGTATTTTATGGCAGTGATGCCAAGCATTTCAATGAATTGTGCAAGACTCAGACCCATGAATGCAAAGACAGCTTCAATGATTTTTTCATAAATAACAATAAATACACTAAATTGAACATTGCAGACAATCATCATCTTTTACTGAGTGCACATACTACTATGCAAAATTAATAGCTATTAAAAAACCCTGCAATTAGACAAACAGTTGTGCGCAAGCAGTCTTTGTTTCCAGGGCTTAGGTGCAGCTGCAGTATGGCTATTTATCTGTCCATTATCAACATCTTTGACACAACGGTCATTTTCTCAGGCTTGTCTCCTCTTTTCATCAGGTTGGTGTTACAGGGGAGGGAGAGGGAGGGAGACTAAAAAAAATACTGAAAGAATGAGAAAAATTAATATTTTCCAAATTATTTTCCCCAAGGAGTATAACGATGCTTTCATCTTTGTCCTGGAGTTTCATTCCCACAGGTTCACCACCCTTGTATGAGCTTTAGGCAGCTTTAACTGCTCTGGACGTCTGTGATGTTGCCCTCCCCAGCAGTATGTTTCCACTATTTTCCTCCCTGCGCCAGCACTAACCCTCATGGTCGCAACACAGTGTGCCCATGCAGGAAGCCTGTGGACCTGGATAAAAGCCAGTCACAGGTTTCTGGTGGGATGAGGAATGGCTAAGATGTTTCCACAGCCCGTTCACGTGGGCTCTCCAGGCTTATGGGGCTGGGCAGTGGTCACATTTAGGGATTGCTGGGGCAGTCTAGTGAGAGGATGAGTAAGTGCATGCCTATGAACTGTGGTTGTTGCTGCTTGCCAAAACATTCTTTACCAAGAGCTGGTAGGACTGTAGAAACGTCACCACAAAGTTGCACTCTTGAGGTGATCTCTGAGCCAAAGTAAAGCACCATCTTTGTCTGAAACTCCTTACTGCAAGTCAATGATCTGCAAAGCAAAGGGCTCTGTGATGGGATCCTGGAGCAGGGTGGGAAAGTTTAACATCTTTTTTGTTTTTTAACTGAGTCCTTATGGAGTGTGAGCCAGGTGATTTACCTTGTGGTTAACTCCTAATGGGGAGTGTTAATGGCACAACATGCCAGATACACAATTCCAGGGTCTTTTCTGTTTCTGACCCACCAATAAAAGCGTCACCAGGCTGAAACCATCTCCTCATTTAGCCATTTGGCACTTCTCTCTTGGGCGGAGGTGGACCTTGGCCAGCTGGCAGGAAAGGCAGCTGTAAGCAGCACAGGAGAGACAACACAAGGGGACTGAGTGGGATGCACAACCACACAGCATGTCAGGGCATGCTGGGCTGTTTAGAAAAGAAAAACAGGGCACAGAAATTTGGAAACTCCCTAGTATGAATGCCCTTTTGAACAACATATCAGCAAGGGCCTCAAAAGGTAAAAGAAGATTGACCAATATATTATTCCCACAGTGCTACCTAAATTATCTTATTGCTCAGTCCCCTGTATGGCTCTATTGTAATGCATTGTATAACGCTTAGTAGCTGTGATCCCCTCTGTGGCCTCTGTCTCCAGCTAGGGTTTGATGTAGGACTTTCAGCTCCACCTGGCTCATCCAGCTGAGGAGATTTTGTATTTTAGGGAATCCACAAAAGAGAGTGAGCGACTCTCTTGTTTTTAAAAAAAAAAAGAAATCAATTCCATGTTGTTTACAAAACCTGCCAACTTCACCAGAGATCCTACCGTCCTTGGGTTTACAGTGCAGCCAGTTCTCCTGGTGTTGATGTGGGTCCCTGTTCAGTCCCTTTTTCTGGCCTCCTTGTGATAGGAGACCATTTGCAGATGGGACTTCAAGTGGGTCTATACACATTGCTCTCCGTAGAGATCAACAGTCCTGGACAAAGGACCTCACTGAAGCAGAGGGCAAGACAGCTCCATAAAATGTTAACCCAGGGATGCAGCCACCTCTTTTTTGTTGCAGGTGAATTCATCCCACTCCCTTCTAAAGTGAGTTTAATGACACTTAGGAAACTGCCAAGGAATAAGTGAAGTAGGAAACAAGGCACCCTGGCATGAAAGAATTTGAATGAGGTCAAAATGCATTTCAGTTGCACGAGACCCGGCCAATTAAATATTTTTTGGGCAAGGGGCTTTCCACAGTAGGAACCAAACCTTGCTCTCTACAGGCTGCATTTCAGTACTCCTTCAGCTTCCCAGCCTCTGAACACCCAACTGTGAGACCTGTGAGAAACTCTTCAGGAGCCAGCATTTTCTCAAAGGTATCTGCTGGAGGCTGGGTCCCTTCTGCCTCTTGCAACGATGCACAAAGTGATGGAGAGGAGAATCTCTTCCTGTGGAAGATGTGGCTTCAGTGTGGAGAGGGAGAGGACATGCGACAGGAGTAAACCCATGTAGCAGGGCTGTGGATGGAGAGAAGTGGACAGGACTACGACTTTGGCCACGCCTTTGCATCCATCTCTGCTTGCTGCAGAATGGGCAGAAGCTCAGTTCAAGGGAGAGCAGGAACTACCCTGTGCTATCTCACTCAGGCATGTGAATTACTCGAAAGGGCAGGAAGGAGCACAGCCCATGGCTCTGCTCTCCTTGGGACTGACTGCCACAGAACAATGTCCCCTCCCAAGCAAGAGTGAAGCATTGGTCGCTTTCCTCAGGGGAGTGCAGTGCTGCCTCCCGTGGCTATTTAGCCCCAGAGCAGTCTGCCCATAAATTACAGTCTGGCCCGAATCTTCCACAATGCCATCTCTGCCACGGCGGTCTTGCTGGACCACCTCTGCGCAGATGTTTCAAAATCTGAGCTCTGAGCCCTTCTCCCACCACAGCCGACCCACATCAGCTCAGGCACTGGTGAGGCAAGAATTAGGCCTTTATTCCCTTGCACTTTGGAGTCTGTAGGGATTCACTTGTCCAAAGTATTTTTATTTCTGCTCCACCCTGCTATTTTTCTAGAGGTTGTTTTTTTTTTCTCCTTCAAACCCATCCAGCCTTCTCCTTAATTCTGAGCTTTTGTTTTCTCTCTTCACACTCCCACACATGAGGCCAGACCTGCTGAGATACTGACTTTTGCTTTGACAATACGGTTTGCTTTTTATTTAAGACTCTGTGTTATGGGTCAATGCTAGTACACCCAAGATGATAAAGGTTCTGTTCTGAGATTACAGCATAGAGCTGCAATGTCCAATTGAGGTTGCACAAAAGGCCATCAAGTTTGTGGTTTTATCTTGTTTTTCACTGGTTAAAGGTCTTTTTTTTTTTTCAGTTTTGTGCGAAGTTAGCAAAGCTACAAGTTTGACAGGTTTGCTTTTCACGTAGAATGTTTTTCTGCAGCTCCAGTAAGACACTGCAATGCATTAGCTAATGCAATACAAGTTCTTCCAAGAAGTTTGCAGGGGTCAGATGATTAACCTGTATATTTTATAGAACATTTAAAGACACTGTGGTCTGAGGCCTCATAAAATCATAAAACTACCACTCAGATGTGAACCACGGGTTGAAGCACAATGCTGAAATATTCCTGCATTAGAAATGGGAGGAAATAGAGTGAAATTTCCCCTTCTGATCAACACAGCTGATAAAAGCTCTGCAGCGCAGCCTCCTACTGCATTTCCCACAGACAGAGCTCAAGTTGGGCCGAGTTCAGCATATTTGCAGAAGGCAGAAGTCGTCCTGCTGAGTCCTGCTCCACTTACGCCACCCAGCTGGAAGAAATCATACCTGCGCTCAGTAGCAGAAGACAAGTCCTTCCAGCCTCTGCATCAGCAAGGATGCAGGGGCTGGAGCTGGTGAGATGCTCACAGGGTCTTCTACCGGCCACGGAGGCTGCGTGAGCAGGACGATGGCTTCAGATCCCAAGCTAACCAAGCCTTTAACCCTCTCATATTGTCAGCAGCAATGTCCCACTAAACTTCAGTCTTCTAAACCATCATCTCCCTTAGGACCTCCATGTATCCTCTTCCATCTGATCAGGAGGTGCAGTTCACTGGGGCTTTCCCAGCATGGCTGGGGTTACTTCCAGCCCCTTTACAAATGAAGATTAGCTGGGATTATTAAAGCACAGCTCTGCTTTTGTAAGGAGGAAAATAAAGATGATGGAAGAGAGACTGCATCGTATGACAAAAAGTAGTTTCCACCCAAATTCACTTTCCCAGGTAGTATCTGTCTTCCTTGAGCAGTCCTACCCAGGCCAGCAGGCAGGTTTCTTAGTTCTTTGCTGTGGGGTGAGTCTCTATATCATGGCTTTTTCTAGGGAACACAAGCAAGCTCTACAGAGGCTCCAAGCTGATGGAAATCCAGATAGTCAAATTCACTCAATCACCCTGTTTTTTTAATCTCTGACCCATCTTAGCATCACAGTTTTTGAGGGCTTTGGGCTTCCAAACATCACCTGTGCCACTCAGCTTACCAAATGCCTGGCTGCAACAGCTGCTGGAGGACAGTGGTGGCAAATGAGGTAATGTGTTGGAAGCTGGGAAGTGTTGATGGCATGCAAAGGGCTCCACGGCACCTACTCCCATTAGGAGCGCTGAGGGATGCCATTGTGGCCAGGGGACAGTTGCCAGAAGTAGGACTGCAAGGCTCATTGCTTTGCAATCCAGACATATGGTTGCTATCAGGAGTAGGGTGGTGTAAATAATTGTTTCACTCCCTAAACCAGAAGTAAAAAAAACAGGAAGAAAAAAAATTTTATTCAGATCTGACTGAAACAATTTTTTTTGCTAGCCTAATGAAAAGTGGAGAAAAGCATAGTATCAAACTGCAAGAAACATTTTAGTGCCTTTTGGGTAAGATCCAGCAAGACAGATATTTTCCACCTGTAAATAATTCAGGAGAAGAAAAAAGCCATCACAACTCATTTTTTCCAGCAAGACCATCAAGTCAATTAGGAGAAGCTGCATAGTCTTGTAGCCCAAGAATAAGGAAGAGTAAAATGTCGAGTCAGAAGAGTAACTCCCATCAGCTTTCTGGCATCTTCATGTGTGTTGTGCATCCAAACAGTTTTCCACCATTCCCTTAGCATGGCCAACAGTGACTGCGCTGGGCACAAGTGCAGAAGTCCACCTACAATGAGTAGCTTCCAGGACTGAGTCCTAAATCGTCATTTGAAATTCCTTGGCCCTCTTTCCCCCCCAGTATTGTATGTTTAACCCTTCTGCCATTTCCAGATGTCAGGCTGGATGGTTATGTTCTCCCTATGTAAAAGCCCTCTTTTCCCTTCCCCAGAGCAGAACTCCTCTGGACCTCACCCCAAAGCCTGTTCTTCCAGTCAGCTGAGCCACCATGAACACAGGGCTTTTATGCACTCCAGCACCACCTTCCAGACTCTTCTGGTAAAACTGGATCTAGTGTGACCAGCTCATCCTGGATTCAGAGAAGCAAAATGCCTGTGAGGAGGAAATATATTTTATAAATCTTTAATTTTGCTTCTGTAGTATTCTACCATAGCTATTACCATGCTATTGCTGAGTATCATGATGATTTTAATGAATTTTATTCACCATGCAGCTGTCTCCATCACCTGAAAACACATGTTTTCTGAAAAAAGAATCAAGATAAAAGAAAAAGATTGGAAGGTGTTTCCATCAAAAAATAGAAATGTATTGGAAGTGCTGCTAAGTATATTTGCAAAATGGATATATACTGCAAGTAAAAATTTCTTATTTACTGTGATAAGCTACAGCAAGTATGAAAATACTTGCATCTGATTTTTGTCTATTGACTGACTTTCTAAAATAAGAGAGCAAAGAACAAAATGTTGAAAAGAAAGCCTTGATATTATTGACTTGTAAATAAAAAGGGTAGTTATATCAGTAGAGCTCCAGAATCTCATGTAAATAGATACCCTTTGTAATAATGCAGAGACAGAAAAAGTCCAAATTTCTAGAAAGCCCAAAAAAATGATCACAGCATCCCTAGATATGCCCATTAAGATGCACTGGAGACAGTATGATACAAAGGGCCAAAAGAAATTGAACCTATTACCTGTAGATCTACAGTATATTAGACATATTTCCCTAATATTGCATGCTTTGAAATAAAGTTAGTTCATCTGAAGTAGTCAGTGGTCATAGAAAGGATTTTGAAGGAATGAAGTTCAATTGTAAAAAGCTCATTTTAAACATTATTCTAAAAACTGTTTCATTGCTCCTTCTGAGGGAAAAAAATCCACACACAGCTTTATGTTCAGGTTGTTGGGCTTTTTTTCAAATCAGACCTCGGAGGGAAGAATTGTTTTCACTCTTAAAAGATTCCAGGGTTTTTCTGGCCTCACCCACCTCTAATCCAAGGCAGAGAAAAATAGTTATTCCTGCTTTGCTGATCGGGAAATTGGAGAATGGAAAGATCTTGTGTGCAACTGACTTTCCCACTGAAACTGGTGGAAATCCTTGATTTCCATGGATGAATGGAGTCACTGGCCAGCAACACAGAGGCAGAAAGAAAAAAAGCCAAACACAGAGTGCCGTTTCTCTGTTTGTTTCTGTAGCCACAAAACCCGCTCCTTTTTCTCCATTTTGGTGCTATTCCTTTATGTGGTACATAACTGGAGTTTCCTTTGGGGTTTGCTTGTTTTTTCCTTTTTTTAATGTCTCGTCTTTAACCATCAGGAACTCTTGTCCTTTGGGTCAAGTCCTGTACCACTGTACTCAATCACTGTTTTGTCACTGAGGAGAGAAATCTTCATGGGACTCAGGCTGAGACCCAAAATGAAATAGGTAGCAAAGGTCGACACAAGGAAAGAAAGCAAGAAAGGAAGGGCAAGGGTTAAAACAAATAAAACTCGTGTGAGTTGTATTATATGGTGAGTGATTCATATGGATTATGGACCGAGGACTAGATAATTAAACATGTAAGGTATCAAGGTAAAGTACCAGAATACATAAAGAGGATAATTTCTTTAGTCAGCAAATGGGCAATAACAGGAAAGAATTTTTGTCTTGGGATAGTGAGCAGTTGTATAAACATATGATGCAAAGGCTTTTTCAAATAGACATAACATTGCCATATGTTCCATCAAAAAACTGCAGAGGGACTTGGGAAAATCAGAATGATTTAAGAGGGACTATACACATCTCTGCCACCACTTGGTTAGCTGAATACAGGCAGCCAAAGGTAAGGAGTGCCGTTAAACAAGGACATGTTAAGAGACCAGAGTGTGCCCCAGAGATTCTTGCACTGAGATAATGAAAGCTCTCAAATGTCACCACAGAACTGCAGCTCTCCTTAAAACATGGCAGAGAGACTGTGCTTTCTCTAGGTGCTGGGAGCTGACATTGCATATGGGATAGCTCTTCCCAATGGACAAAAGAATCCCATTAAAGTGGCTGGCTATGATTGGAATTATAGTTATTGCAGCAGCTGAGACACACTGAGGTGCAAACTGATTTGCAGAAAGGAGAGATGATGGATTGAAGGTCCAGGGAACAAATGTACTGCATTTGCTGAATTTTGACGTATAAGCAAAAACAATGGAGAGAGCCAAAAGGATACGCTTACACTTTTCATTCCCTTTAGAAGGTTGCATTTTGGCGTAAGGGACACGCATGTGGTTCCCTACTCTCAGGGGCAACACTGTTATACAGTCCTTGAGTGCATTTGCCATGCTCCCACCTAAAACAATGAAGAATTTGCCCCTGCTGTTCCTGCAGGAAGCCCCTCCTCAGAGGGCAGGAACCAAGAACCCAAACATCAACTGCGGCTACAGGGTGATATTGAAAAGGCTCAGTCCAAATTGAGGCCTGGCTTTGGATATTACCTCTCAGGCACAAAGCCTCATCTTTACCCATAAATAGCATACTCCATTACCTAAAATCTGTGTCGTCTGATTGATTCTCCTCTAATAGATGTGAGGATGCGGCTTCCTGAATCCTTGGGACTAATTTTATGTTTCAGAGGGACTATTAAAATCAAAAAGAGAAAATTCAGGATTTTCTTCATTTTCTGACCATATATTATGCTTGTAAAGACCAAACTAGTTAACAGGTGGCACTGACAGATCATGCTCCAAAGACAGCTGCAAGAGAAACAGTCTGCAGCACTGAACAAAAGTTACCCATTTGGGGAACAATTTTTTTTTCCCTATATTGAAACATTAATTGATTCTTTTATATTCAGAAGCTATTTTCACTTATCCCAGACACTTAACAGAAAAATAAAAAAAGAAATAATGAGGAGTTTTGGTGTAAAAACACATTTCACCATAAAACAGGTTGATTAACTTGCAGACTTTGAAAAATTAATGTCCAATGGAAGGAACTGCTGACTGGTTAAATTAGATCTACTTATTACAGCACTACAACAGAAACTAAATTAATTTGAAGCTTTGGAATGAAAATTTTATTTTTAATTTTTGTGGGTTATGAGTTGGAGGGACTGGATACTTGGGAAATTAAAAGTCCTCTATTTATCATAGGCTAGATGCAGTACAGGCAGCCTTAATGCAGGTTTTTCTTGGCAGTCTGAAATGTCTTGGCAGTTAACATAGAAGAGCTGTCAGGAATTCTAGTTCAGCTATAAAAAGTTTCATGGTAGTGCAACCTTACAAATAAGAAGTCATCTCAGATGTAAACACTTTTAACCAAGATTTCAGAAAAATCTACAAGTCATTCTGAAGTTACAGACAAGATTTATATCTGTTCTTTGAAGAGTAGCTTTGGTTTTCAACTAGAAAGCTGGTCAAATCATTAACATGTCACCTCCAACATCTATATGTGGATAAGAAAAAATCTGACCTTTGGACACTGTTTGCAAACAACAAAGAAGGTTTATTCTGGTATAAACTCATGAAAATACCAGATTTCTTCCTTTGTAATTTCTTGACAGATTTTAAGGGAGCAAAAAAGTGTTACATAGTATATCCATTAAGCAAAGAGTGACGGAAGGTTACATGAAGCTATGACAGATGATTTGTCCATAGGGACAGCTTCCATCTTCTGCTTTCACTTAGATCAGCCCATGGCCACCTCCTTGGGGAAGGTCAGTGAGGGAAGGGAGGGGAAGGGAGGGGAAGAGAGGGAGTACGAGGTCTCAACATAAACTCAGTGGGTGAATAAAACACAAAGTGAGTGAACAAAAAAAACCAACTCAAAACCCCATACACCCACACCAAACAGAGTGAGTCAGCAAAAAAGTGGATGAACATAAAATCCAGACCGAGACAAGAAGATGCATCTCTAAAACAACTGCAAAGACCTAAATTATTTCTGATGTCTTTAATCTTTCTTACCTTCTCCTTGGGTTAAGCTAGAGCTTTTGTAGCTTTTAATCTTTTGTCTGAAAGGCATTTCTTTTGTTACGGAGGTGTTATGATGTTTATGAGGATGTATTGTTGCAGGGCTGTGTGGAGTGGATGCCACATGGACTCTGTAGGAGCATAGCCTCAATGACCAAGGAGTCCTTTGACTCCTGTGCATAACGATCACTCACCTCCACCGACTCTCCAAGCAAAACAGAGCTATCAAATGCTGAGTTTCGAGCCTTTTCTGTGACTCTGCCTCTGAATCTTCACTAGATTTTTTCCCTTAATTAATATTTTAAGGGGTCCTGTGAGCTCCAGAATGCACAGCCCAAGGAGAGGCAAGAATTCCCTTTCCTCCTCCATCAGACTCTGGAAGGAGCGTACCTGTTACACCTGCTCCAAACCCTGTGCACGAACTACTGTCACAGGGAAGGAGAAGGGGTTAGAACACTTCTTATACTCATTTAATGCTTAGTCTTCTACTGGCAGCACCAATGGCACCACTGAGTGACAGCTACAGCGTGTCATTTAAATACTTGCATAGGGATTAGAACGAGGTCAGGTACTTCCTTCCACAGTGATCACCTAGTATTAACAACTTTCGGTCACTATCTAATCAGGGCTGGATCCAAACCTGTGACTGACAGATTTTTAATTGCTAGTCTCCTAAGTCATACAGTTCTTCTCTCTCACTGGGAGGTGCTACCTTCAGCTCTTACTATGACGGATAAGGGCAAATTCTGTGCTGTTAAAATAAGTCTGTTGATGTAGATATCTGAGGTATTACTTTGTCTCTTTGATTTTGGGGGATTTTTTTTTAAGTGAGAATGAAGGAGATAAGATTATTGAAAGAATATATTTTCAAAAGAAAAAGAAAAAAGAAATATATCTATGTGTGCATACATCTTTCTTTGAAATCATACTGTTCTCTCCTACTTTACTGCAAAAATAAAGAACATAAGAATGCAGGAACAGTCTATCATGCCTCACCTCTTTGCTTTCCAGTTCCTATTTGCTCCTTTATTTTCCATACTTTAAAATCTCATTTAGCATTCTCTTGAGAAGGAGAGCACAAGATTACAATCTAACGATTGTAATGAGAATGGGTTACGTTTGTGCCATTTCCCATTTTCATTACAATCTTTGTGGCAAGAGTAATGTAACAGAATTTTTAATGTCTTATATATTGCATGAACATTTTTTTTCCAGCAAGCTCCTGCTACATTTCAATGGATGATGCTGTTGCAGAGCACTGCAACTTTGATCTTTTTATAGGTTGAATTACGATCACATTGGCCATTTCACCCACTTCCCCAAAGTGGAAAATATTTTGATATACAGCTTGCTGCTACAAAAGCCAGTCATCTACAGATACTATACATACCTAGAAAATTGTTTTCCTCCAAATCCCAACTGTGGCTGAGTACAAGATACTGACATCACCAAAGCTGTGTGTTTCTCTGAGTGGTACTATGGGAATTGTAGTTTACAGAATCTGAGCAGAAGAATAGAGCATTTTGTTTCTTAAAAAGTAGGGACAGCTCTTGGAGAAAAGTGTGCTTCATGTATTTGGCATGGCACTGACTGAAAGAGGACTGAAAGATTTCCCAAAGCACATAAACCTTCCTATAAAGCTTCCCGTAGTGATCAACAACTGAGGAAAAGAAGGGTGGTGGATCAGGACAAAATCTCAGTAAACAAGGGATCAAGATGGGTTCAGCAAGAGAACCAATGGTTAAGCTATGCTGTAGAAGCAGCAGGCACAAGCTAGCAGTTTGTCTGGATTTGTTAATACAAGTGGTTAACACGAGCAATTCTTAACACAGGAGCCCAACAGGGGCAAAGAGAAGAGTGCTGAGATAGCTAGCTCAAGGGCAATATCCCTGAGGGGATCTGCACAGACTTGGTGTGACCAGCAAGGCTTCAAAGGCAAAGGCAGCTACAGCTAAGGGGGGGCTTCTACCTCAAATTCCTCACCCACCTTGTCGGGGCAGAAAGAGAATGATGGCATTGACAAAAAGCTGAAAAATCCTCAGGCCTTTAGATCATGGAGGGCTGCAGAGTCACAACAGGGTGGTGGAGGACCAAGCTTCAGGCGCACCAAAGAAAGCAAGCACAAGGGGTACGGATTAGCACTGATTTGACTGGATGTTGGTGGGTCTACCCCTCCGTGACTGGAAACACTTCCCTTTTAGACAATGCAGCCGGGTGAAAAAGAAAGAGAGAAAATGTCAGGAAAAGGAATGGCCTTTAATTTGAGTATAAAGTTAAGCTTAGTCCAGTACTACAAATTCTATTGATGTGCACATCTTGTAGATTAATAGAGACTAACACCACTGAACTTAAAAAAAAACCCAAAAACATTTCAAGAGTCACACCTTCTTGAAAGATCAGAAAAGATCAGAAGAGAAGACAATGTCAGCATATCTCTGTGAGACGGCCTGCATCTGACAGATTCATGTTCTTGGTTAAGAAGTTTTATTTCATTGATGCATAGGGTGGAATCTGGCATCCTTCCGATCAATGCCTATGGAGGAGATATCCACAGCTTAGCAAGGCAACGGGTGAGGGAGAATGACATCCTCATTACAAAAACATTCAACAGACAAGATTTTGAAGATTTTGAAAACTCTGGACAAAGCCATTCATGAAAAGATGTACAAGGCTAAATTTCACACTTTACTCACTGGAGTCGAGTTTTAACCCTGCCACTTGTCTGTGCAACTTCTGCTGCACTTGATATAAGCTGGGCATATCTACGCTACGGCTCGATTTTTTTTCCTTTGAGTCTAAATTTAACACTGCAGACCCTGAGGATAAAACCGGTTGAGCCCTTTGGAGGGAAAACGTTCATCCTCTTTATCAGAGTGGCTTTCCCCATGGCTTTCACTTCAGCGAGAAGAGTGTCTGGGATAATTGCTCTTTCCACAGAGGATCAATACTGTGTAATTAATCAAGATGAAATCATTCTTTGCACTTCTCCTGGTTTCATCCTTGAGACACATTCTCAGATTCACCGGCTCCTGGAGATAGCAACGCTCTCCTACCGCACTACCCCAAAACACCCTGGGGGCAAAAACATCACAACCCAGCTGTCCAGAGCCTAGCCTGACATATCTTAATAGAAGAAAAGAGACAAGAAGGCCCAGATGCCTCTTTATTAGGACCGTCCTCTCTGCAGAGACAACAAGCCCTCAAACTCTACCACAGTCAGCGTAACGTTTGCATCAAGGGACCTTTTTTCCCTCCCAGGAAACATGCCACCAAACTTGCAGTGATTACAAAGCAGAAGCATGCACTGTAGAAATACACCTAGCAGAACCCCAGGTCAGAGTGAGAATAATTTAGCTAACATTTCTGCAGTTTGCAGTTTGCTTAGCCGTGATTGATCACATGCATCTCACATTCCTGTTTAATTTCTGGGACAGGGTAAGCATATTTTTAATCCACTGCCTGGTATGAAACAGCATGGGAAGTCATTTTAAAAATACACTTTGTAGGAAGAATCAAAATATGAAAATTTAATATTAAAGTAATTTTCATCTCTGGCAGGTCAGATTTTTTTTTTTTTTCAATTTTCAAAATACCAGAGGGGAAAAACAAATGAAAAGACTATTGAATCAGTTCTAATGGATTTAAGACAAAATGAAACATCTCAAGCAGTTCATCTGACCTGGAAATGTTCCCCTTTTAATATATATACTTCTATGTTTCATCCTAATTTCGGCTAAAAAGGTTGGAATTTGTCACAGTCAAATTTCAATCATCTCCACTTACGTTTAAGGTTCTTCTTGCCTGCCAGGCTCTCTATCCCTCTCTACTAAGCACAATCAAGACAAAATGCCTCCTAAAAAGATTGTTGGCCATTCTGGCATCACTGAAATTAAGTAGCTGGTGAAGACAATTATAAATGATACACACAGTTCTGTTTATTACAGAAAGATCTTAAAAGAATGACTGGAATTTTCCATTGGTTTGGGTACGCAATGAAGACATTTTAGTAGACCTGAGCTGAGAAACAGCATTGGCTCAAATGATCATGTCTTGATTTGGTTTACATTAAAAGGAAGAATAAACAAAACTAGGGCGGGAACTAATGTTCTCCATTTCAAAAGGGCGAGCTCTGATGGACTAAGTGCTCTGAGTGCCCTAGCCGCCAAAGTCAACACACTTGTGTGTCTCTGGGCCTTGGATGGGGAACAGGCCAGAGGATTCTTCGAATCACTGGTGCTAATAAGATCTCAAAGCCATATGCCTAGGAAGAGGGAAAGGATCTATGGTCCTCTATGGATAAAGAGACATTTAAATAGCCTTTAGCTCAAACTTTAATAAGAGAAATGACATTGAACAGAAGGGTAAAGAGAAGATAGATAATGGGAATGAGGTTTTACCCCACTGAAAACAACAGCAAAAATATAAGAGCTTAATTGTCTCCAGTTGAGAGGAACTGGATAATCTCATTCCGAATTCAGACAGAACTGGCACATGAAACTACAGGAACAGTTGTAGGTATTCACGACAAGCCTATCAACTCATGGGATTCAAAAATAGCAAATGCAGTACCTACAGTTAAGAGGGAGAAGAAAAACGATCTGACAATTACAAGTTAGCCTGACCTCAAACATCTGAAGGCTTTGGAACAAATTTTGAAAGAAGGAAGTAATTTAAGTCATGGACATAAACTGGGAATGGACTAAAAAAATTACCAAAGGGTTTGGGTTTGCTAACAGTAGGTTGTTTTAGACTAACTTGATAGGATTTTTAAAAGATTAATGATTTTGTAGACAAAGGAAATATGGTAAGTATAATTTATCTGGGCTTCAGCAAAGCATTTAATAAGGTGCCAGATGGGAAATCATTTCTTAAACTAGAGAAAATAGGGATGCACAGAGGAACTGGTGAGTGGGAGCCTGCTGAAAGGAAGACTACCATTGGCAGTACTGAAGAGAGAACTGCTGGGCTGAAGGAGAAACATGAATGAAGTTTCTCCAGGATCAGTTTGGGCATCTTTTTTCTTTCTCTGTTTCCCGATGGCCTGGGTATAAATAGCAATAGTGCTTACTTTTGGGATCCTGAGTGGGATACTAATGATTGTCTATAGCTAAAAGAGAGTGTTAATACAGAATGGGATCAGGGCAGCAGACAGAAAGAATGGATGCATTCGAGGAATAGAATAAAAGAAAAGTAATTCAATAATATGCAACACAAGCTCATGCATTGAGGGACTGATACCATAGCTGCTGTAAACAGAGCTGCCATCAGCTGAAAATGACTGAGAGGCGGTTAGGCTGGTAAAGCAGCTAATGAGAGCATGAATGACTCTAAGCTGCCAATGGGACCCACCCCTGCAAAGGCAAAATCCAACCCAAAACAGGCAAGATAGTCTCAGTAGGAACAGGAAAGTATTAAGATAACTGTATGAAGCAGTGCCAGGACAAGATCTGAAATATTGTCTATTCCTCTGGCTACCTACATTAGAAAAACAGAAGTTTGAACTGAATTTGATGTAGAGAAGGCTACTAAGATACTTGGGAAACAGATGATTAGTCTTACTAGAGAAGCTGGAGCTGGAACAGGTTGCCCAGAGAGGTGATAGATGCCCCATCCTTGGAAACATTCAAGGACAGGCTGGATGGGGCTCTGAGCAACCTGATCTAGTTGAAGATGTCCCTGCCAATTGCAGGGGGGGTGGACTAGATGGCCTTTAAAGGTCCCTTCTATGATATGCAGCATATAAATACCTGTTGTAGGAGAAAAAATAAGCTTACTTGAGCCATCCACTGGGTGAGAACAACTGGACAGAAACTGGCCTCCAATAAATTTAGAAAATTTAGAAATCAGAAAAATTAGAAAAAAGGTTTCTAACCCAGTAATATCATTCCAAATGGAAGAACAGGGTCAACACATCAAGCTGATGGCTCCTTTCAATGACAGAGCTTGCTCCTCGTATGACAGGATTTATATGACATGGTGCCTGCATAGCATGGTGATTCCTAACCCTCTGCCAGACTGATGTTCCTGTTTCCAGCTATGTTTTGAAACAGAGAAGTATTTCCCTCCCCTGCTGAAAAGGATTACAGTTCTGCATACACACAGTCATACAAACTATAATGCACAGAACATTTTCCTTGTGATTGAGAAAGAAGCAGCAGGAATTCGTATAGGCAGTGCGGGACAAGGTCACTGTGAATGGCAGAGAAGAGATTGCAGAGATGGCAGTGTTGGGCGACATTGGCTGAAGTGGTGTTTACCATTATTATCATCTCTGTTCATGAGCCCTCAGCACTGCAAGGAGTAAAATGAAAGTTACGGATGGTCCTATGAAAGGCACTTGAAAAAAAAACCTTTATTAATGACACTATTGTCCCTTTAAAGCATAAATACCTTGGGTTTTCAGATGCTAGAATTTAAACAGCCTGAAACATAGGTGGGAATGACATTTGATGTCATGAATATTGGAAACATCTATAAAATACATTGGCTAGATGGCTGGAGGAGAAAACAGGTGTAGTAGAGAAGTGACAAAACAGCATGGAAACAATCTTGCTATTAGCAGGGAGGAAAGAAGAGGTAATAAAATTGGGAAGACAATTAGGCAGGAAAAGGGCACAAAAATGCTATAGGAGAAGGAAAGGATAAGCAGAAAAAAAAGTAGTAAATGGGATACTACAGCAACATCCAAGGTAATTCTGCCATGAAAAAACTAATCAACTCCCACGGGTGCTCTTGGAGAACCTGAGGGAGACCTGTCAGAGGTGAATGGAGTCAATGTAGGCTTCCCAGTAACTCAGTTGTGCCTTTTCTCCCCGCTGGTGATTTCAGCTGAGATGCCAGGCTGGTGTCTTGAGTTACAGGTAGGAATCCACTTCTGCTGGTGCTACTACAGGGTAGTTACCTTTAGCAGAGGGACAGGACAGGTAGCTGGGGAGGAGAGGGGAGAGAAACTGAGAGAGATGTTAAAGCTCTGGAGCAAGATGCCCTAAAGATTACCCAGGAGAACCTCTGATGAACACACCAGGACTCAGAGAACTGGAGCACTGCCATGAGAACAAGGGAGAAAAAGGATTTTGGAAGCTCCACAGAGGGTGCGGTAAACAAGCAGTCAGCTGTGACAGAGAGCCGAAGCAATGAAGAGACATAATAATATATAATGCTATTTCAAAACAACAGATGGGAATAGGGAATTGATAGTGAAGCGATTAATACTAGCAATGAAAGAACTAAACACCTTTAAAATGCACAATATTTAATAAGAGTCAAGACAAAGGCTCACAGCAATTCATAAATTAACAAGGAATAACATATACAGTAGCAAAAAGGGAGAAAGAGCAAAATGAACCCAAATATATGCCAAATGCCTGCTGATGGGAAAGAGGATGACTTCGAGCGGTAAGGAAGGGGTAAGACTGAGCCTTGCGGTAAGACTTTTAAGTGCAACATGAGAGCTGTGTCTCCCAACCTGGTCAGCAGCTGGGAAGTCCCTGTAACAGCATGAGAAAGAAAGGGCAACCTTCACTACTGCCCCAGTTGCACCAGGAGGTGCCTCCACCAGCAGTTGTGGCTGTCCCAGACCGGGAAGGCAGCCCAAAATGTCAGGCTGGTGTTACCTACGCGGGCCCTGCTTTATGCCAGAGCATCGCCAGTCCATTCCTTTGAGCTGTCTCTCAGCTGGGGCTTGGTGGGGATGCTCAGGTCCAAGTGGCAGCCCCAGAAGACTGGCATCCCACTCCCATGCCAACAAAACTGCATGTGCCAGGGACAGGGTCCCATGGGTCAGGTGGTTTTGGTTTCTGCTGATGATCCTTTAAAACGTAGTTTCCTATAGGGACTTCAGGGTTCTTAATGGTTTTCACTGCTCAATAGTTTCCTAGCATTCATTTCTCCTCTGCTGCAAGTTTTAGACTAAATTTATAGTCAAGTTCCAGTAGTTAGTGTTGACGTTATAAACTGCATATACAGACTCACTGATTCCATACACAAATTAACCCATGGGTGTGCGGTTTTATATAACTCGATGCTCATTAACAAAATCTATATAACTATTAGGGAGTTGACTGAAGGGAAGTAGCTATGAAGGCAAGAAAGAGAGAAGGCTGGAGTTCTGCATTTCTGCCCAGCTCCTGGTGAAACTGTGGTTGTATCACGAGTTTATGCACTCATTTTTGAAAATTTGGCTATAGAAAATCCCGAGCACTATTGTCAGCTGACATTCAGCAGAGAAACAGGGGCAAAGATGCAGAAGATTCAAAGGGGTATATATTGACAGCATCTTATTAGAAAGCCAAAGGATAAAGGGTGTTCATCACAAGCAAATTAAGGATTTGAAGTTATCATTTCTCAGCTGAGCTACAGCAACTGCCCTTTTATTTCCCAGGCATTTCTAAATGCAAAGAAAAAAATTAATGTAAACCACCAACACTAGCTAGTGCAACTTCTAAGTGGTTGAGCGATGCCTGGATTGGGACACCTGGGGATCAGGATGCTAAACTGAGGTGTTTCCCAGCAGTCTAGGGGGAACACAAGTTTGGTTGGATTTGTTCTGGTTTTCTTTTTTTTGTTTGTTTCCAGTTAGATAGCAAATTCTTCATCAGGTTGCCAAGATTTTCAATATGACAAGAGTCATTTTGTGTGGTTTTGCTTGTTGGATATGCTTTTAAATTGCTGTAATGGAACCATTTGAGAAAACACTAGGCAGAAATTAAAAATATGTATTTAAAAAAGAATTAAAAATGAAAGGAACAGATGTGTACTATGCATGACATATGAACTTTCAAATGCAAAGGAAATGCACATATTACAATAAATGGCTAAGTAGTATATATACATCAGCATTTTCCATTCTCTTTTTTCTTTAGACATGCATTTTAGATATACATAAATTATTTTTCCTTTTGTTTTATCCCTTTTTTAAAATCACAATATTCAAATATCCTCTTTAAAAGCAGAAGAGGATGAAAGATTGCATTTGGCAGGTCTCTTTTGTGCTATAATTTGTTTCTTTGTGGAAATGCAGCAAAGGGTGACTTTTATTATGTGTTAGGTAAGAATCTGCATAGAGCAACTTCCAGCTGTTGACCATGCGATTAGGCCGTTAAAGTGCAAAAATCGCTGTTTACAAATACCCATAATTACTATAATTTTCATGCAAAAATCTACGCTCACCTAAAACCAGCCCGCATGCCAGTTCTTTCCTGGCCAAAATGGCTATTTCTTTCTGTCTTGAAGTCTCAGTCACATATTGAAAAAATATCTGCAGAATAGAATATATTTTGACTGCAGAAATAGATTTTGCATGAATAGACTCCTGAGGCATCCAACAGTTTCAATAATGTTTTCTATTCCAGGGGAGCAAAAAATATTTTTCCTTGATAGCATTTATTTTATATTCACTGCACTGGAATTACTTTTTCAAAATTCTGCCAGCGAAGACTTATCGTATGTGGGTGCCATTGCTGTAACATAAAGATAAGGATGGAGGCTTATTCCACTCATAAGCTCATGAGTTTGTAAATTGGAACTATCCTTCATAGTACAATGCATTTTACCAGTCCAAATATTTTTCTTAAAGACAAGAGTTTTTTCTTGGAAGTATTTTCCTTCAGTGACTTAAGGAAGCATATTCATGGACTACTTATGAAAGGAAAGACACAAACAATGTGGCGTCGCTGGTTTCTCTGGATGGGGGAAGAGTCTGCATTATTTCAGCAGCTTCAGAATCAGTCATTGGAGCAGCTGCCCTAAGCAGGAAAAACGCTTTCTGGGGAGCGGGAGATAAGGTAAGATAGAAGCAAGGACCTCAGAAGACAGAGCTGCATCCTAATTTGATGATCCAGGTGCAAATCAATGGTTCCACTCATTTCAAAAATGGTGCAGGTGACATATCTGGATCTGAATTTGGATTAAATCATCAGGAATGTTCAGGCCTGTGATTTTGTTGCCGGCCAAATGATTACGATTATTACAATCAAACGTGACAATACAATGACATTTTACCTAGGGGCAGGCACGCCGGTGAGATTAAAATGAGAACTGACTCGAGACTTCACCAGGAAATTGAATCTAACCCTTTTTGAAGTTAAACATTTTGATATAAAATTTTTCATCATAAGGCTGACCTGCATAAAAAGACTGAATTCCTGGTGTACTGTGAACACTTTGTATGCTACAGTTAAATGGTTCAAGAGTTGGGAACCAGATTAATGTTGAAATTTCCACCCTCCCCTCCCGAACAGCAGTTCAGCTCTTCTTGCGGCAGCAGAAGTTTGCTGGCAGCTCGCGACATTTTGATCATGGTCCTGTCTAGATCTACCAGAAGCAGAAATAATGATACAGTGGTAAGAGCCCTAGCAGCTGGCCGATGCTGGATCCCTCTCCAATGCCATTAGTGATGAGGCTTGAACAATAGCCACCGTGCTGGGGAATTGAAGGGAAGAAAAGGCTGGTGATGTCAAGACCCGTCTGGTTCTCTTCAAGCCATTGTGCTGCGTATTGTAATATTAAACCTCTCCTACATTACGGGCTAAATTATGGGCTTCTCAGAAGTCTTGGCCCGGTGAGGAACAATGTATTGTTCCACAGATTTCCAGCCAAAAGGGAACCATAAATCATCCTGATCTCCCCTTTAATTGTTAAGAAGCTGCTATGTTCCACCCATGCACCCCTGCATTAGCCCAAAGACATAAGTTAGACAAAAATATTTCAGCTTTGCAGAGACTCGACTGTGTCCTGCTGCTGGCAGAGCATGGGAGACACCAATGTTCCACCAGCTCATGAAGCCTCTGCAACCTGAACTTCAGCAGAGGATGCAACAGGCTGCAGCAGATGATGAGAAAATCCAGGCTTCCCAGCTTGCCAGTCTGTCCTGGAGGGAAATGTCCTGCTGATGAATCTGATCAATCCATGGTTGAACTCTCTCAAGACTGAACTGGAGGTATATCCAAGCCTCCTCTTTTTCCTTTGCACCAGCTCACCTGGCATATCCCTACATCCACAGTGTAGCAGCCTGTGTTTTGAGGCAGAGGAGAGGTGTTCCCTGCCCACTCCTGTAGCATGCTGCCATGTACAGCTCAGCCCTTGTTTGGTCCTGTCACAGGCAGCTGCAGTGCCCCAGGAGGACACGCTCAACATGGCAGCATTTGCCTTTCCAAAAGACCTGCTGTTAAACCATGCATCTCTTAGCCCTCTTTCTAAAAGTTGTATCGCTGTTGCCCCTACAGGCCTTGATGTAGAATAAAGTCCTGTTGTTGTAGGTCTGGACCACAAAACCACCAGATCTGCCCCAAAGAGTTTACAGCAGACATATGAAATGGAGAGAAGAGATGATAAAGCAGCGGGGGAAGCCCAAGGTCACGGTGAGATGATAATGATAGATGTAATAAGCAGCAGTAACAACACACAAACTATCATGCCACTGGCCTTTGTTAGCTCAGATTTGAACCCTTGGGCTTTGCTAATTATAATGACACAGTAAGAACTAAAAGGGGAAATTACCCACAAAAAAAGGGATGTTAACCACTTCATCTCTACAGCCACACTGCATATTTTGTGCTTTGCTATAATTGTTCAGTAGAGGTTCCATTAAAGTCAATGGAAAGTCAGGGTGTCCCTTGTGGATTATGCTGTAGCAAAGTAGTTTAAATTTAATCTAGGGTCGGATTCAACACATTTAAAAGACAGCAAATTCACTGTTAAGTCTAACAGTCCAGTCAATGCTTCAAGCTGATGGTTCTTACTCTGGCACTGCATCTTTATACTCTGACAGAAGGCAGAAATGATGTCCATGATCATCCCATCATTACTGACTCCAGTTGGGTTTTCCAAAACACAAAAGAAAGCCAGATGCCCTGCGCTCAAAGAATAGCCATGGGATTTTGGTGCTTCTTTGAAAATCCCATATATGTTCAGCAAAAGGCAGAAAAACACACCAGAAACACAATTTGTGGAATATTACATTTGAACGTAGAGTTGGAAGAGCTATTCCCTGGCACTAACGACCAGCTCCAAAACACTAACTGGTAATTCAATAAATAAACCAGTTCAGCTCCATCTTCAGAATACTTCTTTCTTCCACGGCCCTAACTGGAAGGCTATTTCTGAACCTCACTGCTCTGCTGTTTAGTTAAGATGCACCCAATTTCCAGCCTGAATTGATTCAAGGCCAATTTATGCCCATGTACTCTCATGTGAATTTTGCCCTTTTGCTGTCATGGGTCTCCAGTTTTCCTGGCACTGAGTTCCCATCACCTTTATAGATGAATGCCACCTGTGTGAATACACAATAATACAGAAATAGCCTTCCCTTTAATGCTGACCAGCAGAAGAGGTGCTGGGGAGGGAGCAGAAACTGGTGGGAACTGGGCAGAAGTAGCAAAGGGTGCCTGGGGCTTCCCTGGGGAGGAAAAATTTGGGCAGAGTGGAATGGGTCCGTGAATTTCTCTCTTTCTCCTTCAAGACCCCTTCCCCCAGACCCAGCTGGGGGATCCTTCTTCTTCATTGCCTCCATCTTCCTCCACCCACTTGCACCCTGTCTTTGCAGCAGCCCCAAGAGCCGGCGCATGGCAGGAGCTGCTGCTCCTGCTGCAAGTCAGTCACTGCCTCCTCAGGCAAGGACACAGCCCATCGCCCTAGGACTGTGCCTGAAGATTGCTCAGGCTCCTGCCATCTGCTTCTGTTTTTCCAGACAAAATACGCTATGTTTCAGAGTTTCCTGTTATAGGATAGGCTGTCCCCCCAGTCTTTCTGGCAGCTCTTCTCTCCTCCGGTTCCAACCTCAGATCGCTTCTCCTTACGCGTATTTCTGAGAGCTTCTCCGTGCCCCGAGCAGGCACATGACTGATACGCCCTGAAACCACCTTCGGTTTCTCACTAGCCCCACCACACTAGCAAGCTGGCCCGGGTGCGGGCGGACACATCCCCTTTGCCTGTGCTTTGAGCTACGCTTGCTCTGATCCAGAAGTTGTTTGACAGTGTGAGTGTTATACTATTCCTGAATTAACACACTTTGCCTCCCAATGGGCCTTATTAGCTCAGGCACAAATCTCACTAACACGGCTGTATGGTTTCTGTCCTGGAGAAGGTTTGTATCTATCTGGCCAGTTTGCAGTATCTATCCATCTGCCCCCTTCATATAGATACAGCATAGTACTCCTGTGATTAGACAGGATACCTTGTCTCTTGCCTTTTCAATGCTTTCCAGCTGCTTATTCTTATCTTATAGAAAAAGCGGATACTATCAGAGCCTGAAGTGTATGACCCTGTACCATGTAGGCATCTACTACACACCAGCACACAACTCGACCCCATCTTAATGTTTGGCTCTACCTGTATATCACTCTTTCAGCAGCTACACAGTTAGTCAGACAAGAAGTTTTTTTTCAGAAAACCCCACCATTCATGTAAAGGTATTGCCAAAAACCAGCTCAGAACTTTCATGTGGGATCCAGACATTTCCCCCCCAACCTCAGAGTGGTGGGGCTGCTAGCTGTGTATGCACCACACATGACTGTACGACAAAACCTCAAAGATTAATGCCATAGCTTGGAAATCATGCCAGGTATTTCAGATCTCAGCAGCATCCAATCCTGCCTCACTGTCTCAGAGCTGTGTGTTCAGCACAGGCAAAAAAGATCTGTGCTCTTGACATGCATACCTTTGCCGTGGTTGTGCCCGCACTTAAGCATTTCTGTATCATTTGAGTTAATATTACCTGGGTTCAGGTTCTCCCTCCCCTTACTTATGTATGGTTTAAGTGGCTGAAAATATCCATGAAATGGAGATATACCTCTTCATTTAAAACTGGAACATTTCTAATGATTACATTAATACCCAGGGTCCTGTGGACACCTGAGACATCCTTGGTCCAAAGCAGTACAGCCTGAAGAGCCCGCTAGTCAATAAAATAAAATACCCATTCTCTTTAATTAACATATGAAATAAACACAATCTGTGACACCTAGTGTGCAGCAGCAATTAAGAGGCATTGCTTAGTTAAACCTCCTAATACCTCATTTAAATATGCAATTAAGGGATAATTGCCTTCAATCAATAAAAAATTGAAATATTTTGCAGGGACCTCAATTATTTTTTGTGAGGCTTTCTACTTTGTACTTGGTCTGGGCTAAGCCTCCAAGTCTTATACCACTTGTTAAAGAAACATTATTCTTTTCAGCATTCCATTGATTTATGGCTTTTATGCATCCTACCAGCATCATAAGACTCTGATGCTAACACTAAGCCCATGCAAAGCATTTATTTTTGTGTTATCAATGATTTCCATTTGCTTCAAACTATCCATTCTAAGTTCTTCTTGGATCATCTCCCTTTTCTGGTCCACACAGACCAAAAGCGTTTCTTTGTGCAAGTCTTTACACACAGAGCTTCCTCACAAACATCTTAACAATTCTTCTGTAATGCAATGTTTTCTAGTTTTTCAATATCTGCTTGCAAACAAGCAGTACTTCACTTGTGCACAAGTGCTAGCTATTCAAACGATATATCCAGCCCCCCTCCCTGCCTACACACAAATCAATCCTCAGTAAAACGAGACAGATCTGTGAATCAAACAAGGAACAAAGTCAACCATTGCCTTCCCTCTCAAGGCAGGAAATTAGCAATGCAAATATATAGGCTCATCTAAGAGGTCCTTGAGTGCACTCCATCATGGCACCTCACGCCATCATCAGCCACAGAACAATCAGAATAAAGGGGGAAATATTTTCATGCTCAATAATTGAATTATGTGGCTAAAGAGACAAGACCTGTGAAAGTAAGTGAGATGAAAAAAAAAAAAGCAGGACATAAATTCTGACAGGCATTTACAGGCATCTAATGAGCACCAAAGAAAGCAGTGTACTATACTGACAGGGAAGCCTCGGTGCAGGCTAGGAGCCATGCTATTTTACAGCTAGCTGTGTAGGGCATTAACATCACATCATCTGAACACGTTGTGGCAATCATTGCTGAAGTCAAAACCTCCATCTGGACTATTTCTGTCATGGAGGAAGGCCAGTGAGGATGCGTTGCTTGGGTTTAAGAAACAAGGGTTCAAAAATGATCTGTTCTGTGATGAAATTAAATAATTTCTCCTCTTCATGCCTCTCTTTCCCACCACACTAGCTCTTTGGGCCTGAAAGGCTTGCTGAGCTGGCTTCAAACAAGGGTCACATCCTTGTTACAGCTTTTCACTTATCTAAGTGATAAAACCAAGCCTGGATTTAAGACATGCCCTTAATTAACAAAAGATAACAAACAAAACAAGACTAGATGCTGCTGCAGTCTCTATAAGGTGCACACTTTCTCTGTTGGAAATCCTTGGTGGCGTTCAGAGGTTTTAGATGTTGGAATCATGACATCAGTATGGCTTGTACAGATGCCACCTCCAGATGTAGAGCGCTGCATAATGTAAGCCAAAGAGAACAGCTGAAGTTTTTTACCCAGTTTTTGATACACTGAGTCTTGCTCAAGTGGTATATTAATTTGTGTTTCCTTTCTTCTTGTTGCCTTCATTATAATATGCTGTCACTGAGTGGTTCAGTGACATCTACCCACTGTCTTGAAATACGTACATAAAAACACAGTAAGTATGGAAATCATGTATATAAACATAAAGATGATGCAAAGGCACTGCTTAGGGAGGGGAGGAACTCCCTGATTGCAAGAAATCCAAATTTTGATCATTAGGAAGACCTGGAAATCATTTAGGTAATTATGAACTTTATGACTTCCATCTGAACTTTATGACTTGCATCACTTTTGGATCACTCATTATTTCTTCTGCTATCTGACTTGCTCAGAGGTTTGCCCCCTCTAGTCAGTAGGTGATTGCTAGGTTTAGTCAGGTGACTGCTCCTGCTCCAGAGGTGTTTTTTTCAAGATAAGCAACTCATGTACTTGACTAATAGAAATATTTTTGCGTCCTTCTTGGCTGTACACAATGGCTGTCATTAGGCACACACTGTCATTCTCAGACTCTTATAATGACAGATGTCCAGCAAGGAACCACTGATGCTATGTTAGATGATCCACAGAGTACCAGGATACAGGAACTGTGGTTCTCCAGAACACATCATGAGCTGAGCAAAAGAAGATCTCTTTGAGTTCATAGTCCTTGGTAGTGTGGGTTTTCTTAACGTGCTATCCATTTTCTCATCTCATCCAGCTCTTGAAAGACCACAGGCTGTGAGCTTTTTTTATTTATGTAAACATGTTAAAATTTCTGGTAATGGTGAATATGTGTCTGCAGCCATAAGTCTTTATAAAAAGAAGACTTTATCAAGAGATGCTTTTGAATAACATGTTCAAAGCAAGCAGAAAGCTTCACTAAATATTAGGCAAGAATCAAGTGTTAAGATGCATACAACATTTGCCCCTTTTTTGGCCTGCTCTTGGCTTTATAGTGTCCAGCTAGTTGTGTGTAAGTTTAGTGTAAACTTCAGAAAGGCTTTTCAAGACCCCTGGAGGAAGATTCCCAAGTGCAGCCTGGGACTGCTGCCTTCCCCCACGTGCATTCACTCATCCGCCTCAGCCCGGACATGAGGGAAATGAGGGGCTTGAGCCCACTCAAGTTCAGATCCTTGTTGTTGAGACTGGCGTGGGATGCTAATGAACCGTACTTATCTTTTGTGATTTCAGATACGGACACATGCTTGCTGTAAAACCAAGAGGTATCTCTGTTTTCTAAGAATGTAACACTCATATACCAAACAATACTCAACAGGCATCATATGGTTGTAGCTTTTACCCACCGCTATCCCACGTTTAACCGAGGCTAAGCCTGACCAGGATGGATCATCAACCAGTTACCAATTAAGTGAGCTGAGCTAGTCCCCCAAGGCAGCAATGAAAAAGAAGCCATTATATGATCACTGCGGTTACTTTATTATTATGAATGTACAGGCAACCAAGTCCTGAAGGATCTCATTCATTTCTGTATAAGGTCACAGAGAAAAAATTGGCTGCTCTCATTTACACCTGTCAACCCCAATGAAAAGAGTGGAGTGGAATGGATATAACTGAGAGCAAAATTAGACTAAAATGCACAAACGTTGTCCTGTGTTACTTGCACACAGCTTTTCATGTGCGAATTGATATATCAGCTGGGTAAATGATGCATCAGTTGAGACTCAGACAGAGAAGAACATGCATATTTTTGCTGTTATCTGCTATCAGTTTGCATCAAAAGTAAAATGACTGACCTGAAATCAAACCAGTTTTCAGGAATCAAGCTGCAAAATGTCATTATCCAGCTCATCTCTCCAGTAACTCTCCAGGAAGATGTAGTAGCCTCAGAAAAACTGTTTTCCATCTGGGCCTAAATTTTCATAGAGAACCAAACCAAACAATAGTAAGAATATATTGCTTGATAATAATGAAACTGTCTGTCACAGTGGAATTCAAATGTACTATCACTTATTACAACACCAGCCTGGTATTTCCAATAGACATATGGGACAAGAAGTAGTTCCTGGTCCAGACAGCCCTGAGCCTTCCCTTGGTGAGGTGTTATATCTGCCAGCCCTAGTGGATGTCTCAAACACCGTGGGGCATCTTAAACAGCACTTGACATTTCTGATAAGGCAACTGAATTGAGTCCTCATGTGAGACATGTCTTGAGTAGCGTGCTAGGGAAACAGTGAAAATATGATGTCTATTCAAGGCTGGTCTTTATGGAAAAGCTAAATAAAACTGCATTAGGAACCCCAGGGCACATGGAGCGCGCCCACAGAGGGGACTGAGTTATAGAATTGGTCTTTTGTTCAGATCTGAAAGCATGGCTAGATTTAATGCCATAAACCCTTTGGCAAGGTACATTAATCCGATGTCCTGGCCAACTTGTGTTTGTACTTTAATGCCAACTTGTGTTCAAAATTATTTGAATTAATTACTCTTCCTTTCTTAAACTGCTGGGTGGTATTTCTGTGCTCTGTCAAGCAGTTTTCTATTGCAATTCAAGGAATATGAGAATATCCTCCTGTGTCAATATTCTTACCATACCTCCTTCCACAGTAACTTAGCTTCTCCTTCTGAGTGAAACATGCTATGAGAATGAGGAATTAAAACAGACAGGTTGAGGGGTACATTTTGCCTTTTAAAATGAATCACAACAACTCCATTCTCAGTCCTACACCACTAATGGTAGTAAAACATAGGGATGGTACTTTGTAGTTTGGATGTACAGACCGATGCCTTTGAAGCACAAATAATCTGCTTTGGTCCCCAGCTATGATTAGGAAGCCTCACATATCCCTGGTGCATAGCACAGTGGCAGGAAATAGCTCCTAAAGGGCCACAGATTTGCTGTTTAATTTTTTTAATTACTGCTTATTTAGGAAACATAAATACTTTTACAAATCATTACCATATAAGTATGAAGCATGCACTATTTTTAATTAAAAAATGAAGCTAGCACTTTTTCACTGAAAGAAACACTGTGAGAGACACAAAGCCACTCTTTCATAAGGACTTTGCAAGGACAAATATCTTCATCACTTAAGATGCCTTCATTCAGGGGTTTTCTTTGTCCTGACAGGCAATGCCATTTGCAGTTCAGGAAATCTTGAGTTGTGGTAAATGTTGTAAGAATTTAAAGCAAAGGTGAATGACAAAGGACTACCTGGTTTGTCTTCACCAGGAGAGAGCGGACCCGGTGTTCAGGAAACAAATGCTGCCCTAGCACTTAAGCACCTCCTCAGAGAGTTGCTGCCTCTGTGTGAGAGGAGTTGATATTAGTTGCTATTAAGATACAGCTGGGCTTGGAGCCTTCCAAGGTGTACACCTCACAGAGATTAGTCAGCTAGTATTAAAACTCTGCATGAAAATGTGGGTGTTTTTCTCAAGAGCTATGAATGGCTGAAACAGCCAATTCTCCCCCACCCTTGGGGTGGGTTGGTTTTTTTTTATTTGGAAGTGATTTTTTCCTTTGTTTTAAATTTTTTCTTTTAATTTTACTTTTTGCCATGTGCATTCAGCTTAATTGATTGGAAAGGATTAATAAGAATGCTGGAGGACCTAAAACCCTTAGGAAGCCCGAGCTGTATGCTAAGTTGGTGCCTACCAGCAGCTTTAATCTCAATTAGCCCAATTTGTGAAAGTTTGTTTGTTTTTTCTTATTCACAGCCAAGCTAAAAACAAAACTTAACTCTGAATAATAATAAAAGCACTTCAGCTTCATGGTTTATCTTTAAAGACCGGCTCCATCTTCAACTGAATCACCTTTCTGTAAAAGCATCGCAGGCCTGGCCAGGCTGCCCCACAAGCTCTTAGTTTACAGAATCCTAACTGAAATGGACTAAAACAGGATAAAGAAAGTTAGGAGCTGAGAGATCTCCAGGGCCATTCCGCACCATCATGGGGGCCATGGTCTGGAAGGCTGCTCCTTCAAATAGGTGAGCTTCCTCAAAACGCAGGGAGGTTTTCCCATCTCAGCTCTTCCAAAAGCCCCCATCCTACATCAGAAGATCCCGAGAGAGCTCAGCTGTCCCCAGGGCCCTGCTGCACAGCATGGGCTCAGGGAAGATGGCAGATCTCTCAATGCTTTTTTGTCCCACCCTCCAGCACAGGAGCTCAGAGGGTAAAACTCAACCTCTTCCCTGCAAAGACTACTCTGTAGAAGCATGATTCACCTTTACATGGTCCTTGCTGTTATTAATCCTGCCTTCATACACACTGTACCTCACAGGAGAGTCATCATCAGAGAGGACAAGGTGTGTGTACCCTTCTGCCCTGTAGGAAGAGGCTCACGCTGAGCTGCAGGTAGGGGCCCACCGGAGGACACATGGTGAGCAGCATCCAGTCATGGATGGACCTCAGAAGATGATCCCCTCTTCTGCCTCTGTATAAAGCATGTCCCACATGCTGCAAGAGCAAGGCTGGCAGCTGGTAAGTGCAATCACAGCCCCAATAGCTGCATCATGTTAGCTATGGTCTAAAGCATGTAGAGAAGCACAGCTTTGCCTTAATACTTCTCATATATGAAAATGGTGAGTGCTGACTGCAGAAAGAGTTCGACAAGGCAGATGTTTTAGCTCTGCCGTTGATCCAGAAAAATCCTTCTACAAGACGTGAAATACCATTCAAACCACTTTGCTGTGGAGCCAGAGCAGCCCCCTACTCTTAGCACACCTGAAATGTGTGAATAGAGCTGGGAATGCGTGAATCCAATCGGGGGTCCACAGCTGTGCTAAACATTTACTGGCTTGAGCAAAACACCCACCATAAAGGCTGCTTCTTGCTTCGTGTCCCTATCTCCTATCCAAGAAGAAGCAACTCATTCTGGGCTACTCAGCTGTTGCTTTCACTGCTCCAGCCACCACCATCCTCCTCCCCCAGCCACAAATTAATGCTCCTCCTAAAGCTGTTACCCTCTGCAAATTCTGTCGTTTCCAATGAGTCTTGTGCTGTAATTTAAAAGATAACTCACTCCTGTTTCCAGCGTTTTAATGCATTTTATTTTTTCTACAAGCAATATACGTGTGTAATTAATAAACAATTTAGTATGTTGAGGAACCTAGGAACTTGGCAAATGTTCTGGGGATATGAAATCTCAGGAAAAGCAGCACATTATAAGAAATAGTAAGTAATTACTTATGTAAGCTTTTCTTTTTAAATTCTAAGAACATTAGCTACTAATTACCTACTAATTACCAGTACTTCAGCAGGTGTTTGCACTTAACTGTAGGCTAAAGCCCCTGTGAAAAACAAACCCCTCACACTCCCTCTCAAGATTAAAGCAGAATCCCACTGGACTTCATAATACAGCATAGGTGTAGTGGAGCTGTTTACATGCCAGTCCTTTAACCACTTGGCTGCTTAAGGTGAAAACAGGCTCCAGTTTGTTTCCCTTCCTTTTTTCTGCCAGTCAATGTGATTTGCTAGGATGAATAACTCCAGAGGTAATAAACAAAATCAAAGGGTTAAAAGGAAACTATGATTAAGACTTCTTCATCATCTGCACATTTATCTCACTTCTGTAGTGAACTGGCAGAGGAACACTCTGTTTCTGATCATGAATAGAGCTGGCTGAACAGGGTGAGAATAAAACCCTTTCTGTGGAAAGTTCCCTGAATTTTAAAAAACAGACGGAGAGCCCTCAGCTGGTGTAAAATGGTTTAGTTTCACCAGTGTCGATACTCGAGTCAATACTTACGCCACTTGAGGAACTGGCCTGCACTTCAGATCTAATCTGTTCATGTCTCTTTTGGAAGACTAATTCATACAGACTAAGTTTTACTCAAACAAGCATTTATAAGCAATGAATTTCAAGTTTATAAGCACAGGTTCAAGCTCATATCCCTGACTGATTAAAATTCAGAATTTTGGTTTACCCAGTTACCAGAAATCACTTTACTGTTGGTAGAAGAAAGACGTCGGACATAAGTCCAGTTAGAGAATGGAAAAGGTAACAGGTGCTTTCAGCAACCTGTCACAGTGTCCAGGTTGCGCCTTCTGCAGAGCACCTAAGGGACAGACGAAAGGACTGAGAGGCACATCTCAGGGCTATATTTTTCAACCAAACAGTTCACAAATGAGTAATTCTAACAGTATTGTTAACACATTTTTGCCTTTTACCCTCTCTGAGATTTGTAAGATCTATTCAAAATACATGGTTGCTCATTTCACTTCAGCAAAAATTACTTCTTTTTCACTGAAAAATAAGACTCGAAGGTAGGCAGCGGAGGTAGCTCAGATCATCACCATTTTTCTGTGGATGCTAGTTAGACTCAGGTCCCCTCCAGATCCATTTTTCACTGTGGTGATAGAAGTAGTGACTGTGCTGTGAAGTATTAGGTCACAGCAGTGGAAGTGCTCATGCCCACAGCTGGGAGCTAAGTTTTTTGAACAGCACATCTCTATTAAAACAATAGGAATTGCAGGAGACTAGAAACAGTTGAAAACCTGACCCTTTCATTCAGGTACTAAAAGGGGAGCTTCTGGCTGCTAGTGTATTTTAAGACTTGAGTCCCACAACTGAGAAATTAAAAGCTGCTTTGACATATGAGTGAACAAAATGAGACCATGAGGCTTCTGAGAAAATTATACAGCTCAACCTTGGTGCCTTCCATCCAAGGCTTTCAAAACCATATATAAAAATTAATGAAATGGCATGCCTGGGCAGTAAGTCATTGAGGTTTCACCAGTCAACAAGCTGAGGTTTTGCACAGCAAAATGTCCTGATGTCATTAAAAAAAGGATTTAAATGCCATTAGTTCTTCATGTAAAAATACTTTCTTCTCACTTCTTTTTCTCTGCTGGAGGTTTATGGTGAGATTTTCAGATGACCTGATTGGTGGGAAGAGTAGCAAGCTGCTCCAAGGTGATAAGTGAGGCTATCTCAGTCTGAGGAAGGCCTTGGGTCCAGAAAAGCTGGTCTGTTTTTCACCATTGTCTCAGGTGATCTAACAAACGGTACTGCTTCTCTCTATATAGACTTAACCTCACCAACTGCTGAAATGACACAAGTGTAGCTGGCTTGTCATATGCATTTATAAGATAACACCATTTATGCCCTCAAATGAGGACCTTACCAAAAATCATCATGAAAAAGGTGAAACTAAGAACCAGGAATTTCTTAGGCAGAGACAGGTGACTCACTACTGCTCCTGAAAGGTGAGCTGAAAGGCAAGCTCTCAGCTCCATCCTCCTTCTCCTCCTCTCTTCCAGCCCTGTACCCACCGCTCTTCCCACCAGGCTGCTGTGAGAGCGCCGTGTGAGATGAGTGGGGAGAAGCCCTGCTGGGGCCTCCAACCTTGGCCCGGGAGCTGCATTTACACCCTGGTGACCTGGGCTGTGGCTGACTCTGGTACCATCACCAGACCTGCTCTGCTGGGGTACCATGGGGATGGGTCCCATGTGGGTGAGGGCACTGCCCTGCCAGCCGTGCTGCCACCCCTGGCTCCCGGCTCCCCGCACCCTGCGGCACAGCCCAACAAGGGATGGGAGCTCTGGGGAAAGGGGGAGCAGGTGAGGTGGAAATGTACCACCCCCCTCTATCAGAAATCAGTTACCTGACCACCCCATTAGACACCCCTTAGGTGCTGGGCACTGGGGATGCAGAAAGAAATGCCAGCAAGGAGCAAAGGAGTGTTTGAGGCACCTTGAGTTTCATGGTTAATTTTGTTTTAATCATAAACATTTTTGTTACTTTTTTACCTATTTTGCCTCATTCATTCTCTTCCCGACGGTTCCCTTTGATGAGATTTCACAGTCCCAGCAGCACCTTGAAGACGTCAAGGCTGAACACTTTCTCCTGCACATGTCATGGGTACTATGGATGCCATGGCCCACTGACATCATTTCAGGGGGTACAGAAGCAAATTGCGGAGAGGGTTTTTCTTATCTCTTTTCTTTAGTCGCAAAGAGGAGAGGAAAAAATGCAGAGCCAGGATTTTAGCCCTTCATTTTATAATGTAATTGAAATGCCAAGAGACTGAAAAAATTCAATGTTGATGAAGAAACGGATGTTAGTGCAATGAAGAATAGCTCTGTCTTTGTCAGTCTGCAGTCTTTTATGTGTCACAGGCTGTCACTTTCTATTGCACTTCAACTGACTAATTACCCCAGTTTATTAAAAGTGAATATGAATTCACATTTTTTACTTTGCCGTGTTCCGAGTGTTAGTGTTATCAGGAGCTATTACTGAATGATAGATCCCACAGTTCTAGGCTTCCTCATGTGAGCAAGTACAGAGCAAATCTACCTCAATATCAATGAAAACCAGATATATTCATTTAAGGGGGAAATATATACTCTGTGCAGTGTATGTTCACATCCAAGCCTTAATCACCCTGGTGTGTCCCACATGGCTCAGCGTATTATTAGAACCTCACTCACAGAGCAGAAGAGTGTCTGTAAGTGATGGTGTTGGAAGGGTTGGACTTGAATTAAATGTACTCATCGCTTCCTAATGGGGAGGTATTTTCTGACTGTTGTAATGAAAACTGCTGCTCATCAAAAGGTACTCTGTGTCCTAGCTCGCAAATCCAACCTCAGCTGCAAGTTGCACATTTAAATTTCAAAGTTTTTTATCTCTAGCTACACTGGAGTGCACTTATAAGTGCGGTAGAAGGGTCAAATTAGATGAAATCAAAGCCCTGCTTCTACTGAAGAGGCAATTTTAAGCTTTCGCAATTGGATCCATGTGTTGTTATAGGCTTAAAAAATCTCATCATCAAAAATAGGGATTTCTAGAACACGGTAATTATCACTTTGATCTGCCCAACTCAGTTCCAGCAGTAACTACAATGTTAGAATTTCCTCATTCTGTATAAAATAACACATTCAGATAAACAGGTGCATAGGCTACAATAGTTCTTGTACAATTGGTACCCCCATTTATTCATGCTGGTCCTTCACACCTTCCCCTGCCTTTGTGAGTGTGCAGTCAGATTTCTTGTGAGGATGTCTGTGCTGCCCTTGAAGGAGCTGGATGCTGGTATAAGCCTTCCATGTATTGGCAATAATAATCAATAAGAGGAGTAACAATAACTTAGGAAGTTATGTCAATAGCAAGTGTTTGAAAAGAATGGAGCATCAGGTCTTGGAGGGAAATGCCCTTTTGCCTGAAAGCATAGCACACACAATCAACAGGAAAAGGAAGAGGGTTTCATTCTTCTAGTATTTTCCTAGTGAGTACTCATTGTTTATAACAAAATGCAACTATTGTATATTTTCCTATGATTTGAGATATTTACCATTTCACATGCTAAACAAAATGTTCTTTCATTAGAACATAGTTGGAAGGAAAAAAATATCACAAGACTGACTGCGGTGGCGGCGTTGTCATCTTGCACATTTACAAAAATGAGGCTGAAGTGTAATTTTTACAACATGCCTGCATGAAGAGAAGCCGTGGGACATGCACTCGCATTGCCTGGACGCCAAGCAGGTCAGCTTGATGAGCTAACTGTGATGTGGAAACTGTAAGGCTCCTTTCTCCAGTGTTTTCAAGCCCTCTGAGTATGATGAATTTTGTATAGGATATTTAAAGGACTGGCTAAAGCTATCTCGTTGTGGGTTTGTGCCCAGGCTGATGTACTGATGGCCATGAACAGAAGATACACCCTGAAGCATCCATCCCGTTCCCAGAGGAGCAGCTCCCTACCTCTCAGTTTAAGGGTGGAGTGAGATCAGTCTGGCTGTACTGTACATGAAGACAAGCTTTGATGTTGGTCTGCACCAGGGAGGTGCAACTCAGTTGGGGAATGGTAATCCTGGATGCCTCAGCCCCTGTATTGGGTTGGATTTGCAAGAAATGTGGCCTTTCTCTCATTTCCAGTGAGGAAGGGAAGACAAACAGCGGGAGAGGTGCCTGTACCCCTGGGTCTTTGGTGGCAAGTCAGGAAGCTGCAGGGAAGGGAGCCAGGGGGGCCAAGGACGCAGTGTGTGAGGACATCTCCAAGCACAAAGAGGCTGGCTAGCTAGAGCAGGGAGCAGCACCGGCAGTGGAGAAGGAAACAGCTTCTCCACAGGTAGGAATGCAGGAGTTGGCTCACTCCTGAGGCAGATGATACCTGTGGAGATCAAGAACAGGTATGTTATCCAGGGAGCAAGCGATAATTAAATCCCAGTGCTAAGGAAAAATCACACACCCCATGCCAGCTATGAGATTTGTAGCCAGCCCTCTCCCAAAATAAAAGAATAGCTGAGAAGGTGATGACCCTCTTCTGATGGGAAGGGAGGTTCTCTGCTGGCTGGATCTGCTATTCAGGGGAAGCAGGTCAGGGGAGGAAGGGGTGCTGCCTGCCATAGCCTGAGATGCTGCTGGAGGGTGTTCAGGCTTTTCTGCTGCACTGACTCCATGCTGTTCATCCAACAAACTGCTAACCTACTTAGAAGAGCTTTAAAGTAGGATCGACGGAGGGGCTGACTAGGGGAAAAAAAAGTGAACATAAACAAGAGCAGCCTGATAGGGGCCTAAAATTTCAGAGATTTTGGTATTCATAACAGGGTCACAGGAGAGACATGGAGGATAGTGAATCAGTCCACTGAAGACTTCAGATGTCTGTATACTAATGGAAGAAATATTTGGGATAAACAGGTGGAGCTGGAAGTCTTAATACAAGATCAAAATTATAACTTAATTGTCATAACAGAGTCTTGGTGGGACAATTCGCATGACTGGAATAATAATATGAAAGGAAGAAGAGGCAGGGGGAAAACAGGAGGGGTATTGCCTCAGCCTGGATACATTTACTTGCTGGAAGCCTGGCATGCAGAGAAGACTAAAACCACCTGAAAATTTTATAGGTAATAACTATAGAGGAAAAGAACTCAGATACTTACATAGTGGGAGGGCCACGACAACTGGCCACAAAACTGATCAAGCAAGTGAAGCTTTCAATGGTAGCAAAGGGGCTTTGATGATGCTGGAAATGGAAAGCCCCTGCAGTAGGAGACAGACTGACCAGCATGTGCATGGGGTGCACAGAAGGAAGAAGCCGTGTTCAGATACTACGGACTGAGTATGAAAGATTACCAGGAGCATGTAAGGACAGAACAAGAAAAGCTGGAACACAGACTGAAACACCATTAGGCAAAGGCACTAAGGGTAAGAAGAAATCATTCTGCATGTGCATTAGGAGTAAGAGGTAAGCCAAAAGCAGTGTTGACTGAATGATCATGAGGCAGAAAAGCCTCAAAAAGGATGCAGAGAAGGCCTATGTGTGAAGTGGGGTTCCTGCATCCTCATCAATTAAAAGGTCAGTTGTAAGCATGTGGCTGGCGTGATTAAAATTAGAAACAAAAAAAGATTTTTTCCTAGAAAAGGGAAAGAATAGGTAAAGGGTATTCACTGAAGTTGATTTTTTTTAAAATCCTTTGGGTGGAATGAATTTTGTATAGGATACTTAAAGGACTGGCTGAAGCTATCTCAGAGTCATTAGTAGTGTTCCTGGGAACTTGTGGAGAGGGAATGAAGAACTAGATAGCTAGAAAAGCACAATATCTTGCTTTTATTTAAGCAAAAGGGGGAATGGAGGAGTTATTGAAGAAGTTAAATTAACTTCAATCCTCAGAAAAATTCTGTAAGAAGTAAAGCATCTGGAAATCAATATTTATGTATGATCCAATGTCAAATGAACCTTATTTTCTTTTCTGACTGTGTAATGGGCCTTGTGGGTAACGGGAATTAGTAGATGATACGCATCTTGACTTTAGTAAGGTTTGGACACTGTTCTACCTGATATGCTTATAAGAGATTATAGAGCAGATAGAGAACATTTTGGATCACAATTACAGTGGTTTATGATCAAAACAAAAGTATTTATCATGAAATCCTGTAAAGGTCTGATTGGGGTCTGGTTCAGTTTAGTGCAGTGCTTATACAGTTGCAGATGACATGGCAAGTTGCAAGTAAGACTTCAGTGCAATTTTAACCAAAATCTTGTTTCTCCATTACAAAGCAATCTTGTAGTTCTTCTCAGAACTGATAAGCCTCTGCTGAAATGCTGTGTCTAGCCTTGGGTGGGGACAGGGGAGATAACTTTTTCAAAAAAGCAAAGAGGAGGAAAGGGGTGAGCAAAATGTGACTTTGGAAGAAAGATTTAAACATCTAGGATTGCTTAATCTAAATAAAAAAAGGTTGAGGATGGACTTAATGCCAGTCCTCAGGTATGTAAAAAGTTGTTAAAGGGCACAGGAATGCTGTGTCACATCCATGGTGAAGGAGTTGAGTAACAAAGGCAGAGAGTTTCAGGGTTGATTTTAGGAAATGTTTCTAAGCAGGACTGTAATGAAATGGGAGAGGTTGCTTATTGAAATTGTAGTATTTCTTTCAGTAGAGACCCTTGAGCCTTTGTCAGAGGTGGCATAAGTAGGGCAAGATGCCACAAAGAAGACAGAGGAGTAGAATAGGCAACTTCCTAAGATCTTTTCCTGACAATTTTTTCCTGGTTTTATGTTATTTCAAGTTTTCAGCTGTAGAAGAGCAAAGTGCTCCAGTTAGCTTCACTCAGCACCTGCAAAACTCTTAACTTGTACCCCAGATTTTAAAGGACTTCATGGGGTTAAGTTTAAAGTTAAGGACAGTTGTATTTACAGAGAGGTAGCACCTAAGTGGCTGGGGTATGAACCAGCATCAGATGGTGCTAGGTGCTGTGGAAATCTAACAGCCTGTTCCTGCAATGTACAACTGCCACCGTTTCCTTTCGCTCAGGAGCTGGGAGGAATGAGCCCTCCCAGCCCCTTCTGGAGCCCAGTCCCTCCTCATTGTCCAGGTTTGGCTTCCTATAAATGCTTCTCAAGCAAAATTTTCCTCTTTAATCTATTATAGCAATCAATTCCAGCACCCATTTCATTTGTCTCTCTCCTAAGAGTAGTTCCATAAAAACTCCATGTCATGATTTTTTTGCAAGAGTAGAGGTTCTAGGCCAGACTTGAACGTGGTAGTCAGCTCTCTTTTCATTCAGTAAAACCATGATGTGCACAAGGCAATAGGCTTTTTGTAAAACACGTGGTGAGAGGGGACATAGTCTTGAGCATGGGAGCATTAGCCTGAGCCGTGGGAGAGTGAGGCCTGATGGTGAATTACTTGTGTGCCACTGTGCAGCCATTTGTCCCTGCTGAGCTGCCAATACTGCAGGATTAGCAGCACTGCCTCACCCCATGGAGTTGTTCTGAAGATAAATACATGAGGTGCCTAAATACAGCAGTAACTGGGGTGTTATAAGCCCCTAAGGTGGATTTTGGTGGTGCAGTTCCAAGAGGACAGTTTTGTTTTCCATTCCTTTTAAGTTTTGTGTTTGGCACATTGACCACTTGGCCCACGTAGGAGCAGAGTTGGATACAGTAGTGTCACAGAAGCCCACGCTTCTCCTTGTAAGGACTCAGCCTTTGATTAGGCAAAAGTTCTCCCTCTTGTACTTAGCTTTGAGCATCTGGAGGGTCCCAGGGCCCATTCAGCAAAGTACTTACACGCAAGGGATGAAATCTTGCTCGGTTGAAATCAGCAGAAGTTTCACTCTGGGCTCCAGCAGGGCTGGGGTCTCTCCCCAGCTTCTGTCCCATTCATCTCAGGGATGTGCAAATACATGCTTTAGTGCTCCACTGAATTAGGATGTTTCTTCTGGAGGAATTACATGGAGAATCAACAGACATGCTCCTTGCCCCCAAGTCTTTGCCAGCTCAGGGTATTCCTGCCCTTAGAGCACCCCAGCTGCACAGTCCTTGTCTCTGCTGGAGCACAGTGCCCCTTCAAGCCTTTTAGTAGGGCTGTATGAGCTCTCCCTAACCTGATTCACTAATATCTAGCTGTGCCAGCTAGATACCTGTTTCAATGGTATTAGTTAACATGGCTCATTTAGAGCAACCCAAGTCAGAGAGCAGTTGCAGAACCAGCTTTGCTGCTACAGCCTAGAGAACAGTAACTTCCAGCCAACAGTGCTGGGCAGGTTGGAGAGGGGATGGATGTTACCTGGTACATCTGGAACCAGAAGGAAATGTGGCCACAGCCACACAGCTTTGCTTGCACTCCTTCGGTGAATTGCTATCTTAGCAACTGAAACTGACTCTTTTGTGAAATATTTCTTAGTAGAAATCTTTGCTAAAACTGAGCAGTGTGCAACTCTAACATTTGGAACTACCATGAGGGAATTGTTAATACATATCTCTCCAAAGGTATTGGCTAAATGTGTGTATACTCCATAGCAGAGCCTTTTAGGAAGTTTCTGCTTCATCTGAAAAAAACCTGCAATATATCTCAAGTATACTTGTTTGATCTTCTGGCTGTATTGAACACATACATTTTATAGTACATGTCCATAACAGCAGTGCAGTTACCTAGCTAGCCAGAATGTCACAGAAAACAGCCAAGATACTTCTCAAGCTTCAAGTTTACAATGGAGGGAAAAAATGCTTCTAGCATTCATAAAATGAATATCGCTTGCTTGCATAAATGAATTTTTTGGAGGAGAACTCTAGTAATGAATGCAGAGCCTGAACCTTTATCAGAACCTGCATGAGCCAAACATGCTTCGGTTGTGATGAAACATTTCCAGGAGAAGATAAACGTTTAGGCAAACTTGGAACAGGGGAAAACAATGTTTCTTAACATTTTCAGTTCACACCTCACTTCAATTGGTTATGTATGTTTCTCACCCTGCATATCAATGGGGCTTCTTTGGCTCCTGTGCCTCTTGAGCTCGCTCCAGAATAGCAACTACTGGGGAAAGAGGGTCCTTGATCTAGTCAACTTCTCTTCAGAAATAAAGTGTTTCAGAGGACACGTTATCATTGCTCTATCAAAACCTGCGGTTACACAAATGTTTTTCTTGATACAAGTGCTTTGGTAAGCAGCTCCCACTTCTTCCTACCTCTGCTTCTTCCTGCCCCTTTCTTGAATCTGTTTGCAGGTCCTGTGAGTTGACCTGAGTTAAAAACAACCCTACAGTACAAAAGGGCATTGAAGCCGAACCAAGCGCCCATGAAAGCACAACCTAATGTGATGCTCTTAAAAAAGATGCTCAAGAACATAAAACCAGAGTGGTTTAAAATATTTGACAAAGCATTCACTGGAATGCAGTTTTCTGTTCAAAAGAAAATATTTTGTGGAAACATATAAATTTTGGCAAAAATTAAGGGGGAAAGAGGAGAAGTGGAGAGGGAGATAGAGAAAGATTGCATGTGTCTTTATATATCCCTGAAACAGAATAAAGATCATCTCACATATCGCAAATCCCAAGTGAATGTCCTCAAAACAATATAATGCCTGATCTGACTTGAAGTCACTCACAAAAATAGAGAAAAGCCTCCTTTTCATTCCCACCAAATAATAAAAAAAAAAGAAATCTTGGTATTTTTTCACAAAATAACTGTTTCCCAACCTCCTTTAAAAAGTAGAGTGAAAAGATCTGGACATTGCTCAGAAAAATTCTTCCTAGCTTAGTCACCTTCTGTGACTGCAGTTTATTCCTGTTAACTCCAGAAATCTTTGATTAAGTCCAAAACACCTCTAACATGAGCAGCAGCAGCAAAGTGAATTTTATGTTTCAGTGGTAGGAGACACATATAAGGTGAACTAGTTGTAAAGGGTTATTCTTTCAGCATGGTACCTTTCACGTACGACAGATATCAGTATTCAGAGTTTTTCCAGATTTTGTGATTTCATCTTACTGTTGGACACAATAACCAATGTCTAAATACCAGTTACCTGTAAAAACATGTGCAGACTTGTGCAATATTTGAATGTACAGTAATTACACAGCAGCTGATATATCTGAAGATAATTCGGGAAACCTTTGTCCTTATAAGTTATTTTGACTTAAAGCTGTTTTACTTTCTATTGCACTGAGCTAAAAATATGTAGTCCTTTTTAATGGAGGGACAGTAACACCTGGGACAGCAGGAGCTGGTATGTCATGATATGAGGAGACAGCAGCTACATGAAGTGCAATAACTTATAAAACCTCTTGAACAGACATGAAAGTAGTAATCTGATGATATCAATGATTTTCCAATAGTTGTTGTAGTTACATGTTTTATTGTTGTTTGGGGGGGGGCTTTTTTGAATTATTTAAGAGTTATTAATATTTTATTCATTCTTGTTTCTCTCACTCCCACTCTTCTTGCCATTTCCATGAGCTTAGTAACTTTCCTAGAGAAAAATTTCTTACAAGAATTAATTTCTGTAAAGTTTCTTTCACATACCCTCCTACCTGGAGATCATAATTTTCAGTATCTCCTTGACTTTCCCACATAATTAGGAAACACATTTGTTTACTTTATTTTAAATTCTGGCAGAAGCCTTCAGAAACCTGGACGTTTTTTTTTCTTTTCCCTGACAATCCTATTGCCTGCTTTCCAAGTCCATTTCTTATCCTTTTTATTCTGTGTTTCTGTCACAATTTTACAGTTAGCCATTTAAAAAATATATAATTAAAGTGCCAAAGCACCTGCTAGCCTCATGCATATGCATAAAATAGAATTATGTCCCCTCCGAGACACTGGTGTTGTGACTCTGGGGAAATGGCTAAGTAACCATGACAACATGTCTCCACCACATCTTATTTCCAGTGATAAAAGCATGGTGTACCCTGTTAAACAAACCATATTACAACTTGCCCACAGCAAGTGGTGTTAGCTTTCCACTAGACGCACCAGGTCAGGAGGGAGAGCAGCCCAAAACCATCCATCCAAGTCTCCCCCTCTTTGACACTGCTTCATGGTTATGTTGATGGTAGGAGGCAGGATGAGATTCCACATACAGTATTTCACATTTCCTTCTTGATAGGTGAGATGAAACGAGAGGAGGAAATGCAGTATTCATTAGCTGCAGGCACCAGCCCAATCCCCAGCACGGCAGTGATGGACGGTGCAGGAGAACCCGAGGGTAGGACATAAAGATTGGTGGAGCCAATGCGCAATGATTCAGACGTTTGAATTAGATAATTTCTGCATCCTCTTTCCTGCCAGTTTGCCAAGGCTGCCAATACTTAGTGAATGCCAGGGAAGGCTACCAGAAATAGTTTTTCAAAGGCTGCTGCCAGAACAAAAAGTTAAATATGATTTTTTTATAGTCTTGCTTATGCTACTGATTAAGTATTATCTTATTTAAAGTGATTTTTAAAATAAAATGCACTCTTCATTATGTGTTTTTGATTTACACCCTTCTTAATTAAAGAAGACACCTTGCTATTACATTATCTATAATAATTTTATAGGAAAACTCTCATCATTGGCTCTTGTCTACTAGCATAATACAGCAATATTTGTATTATTAGCACTCTGAAGAAGTATTTAAATCAACAAAACTAATAATTTAAATTTTTGCAGTATTGCCATGAAAGTGTTTGCATTAACCCTCTTCTCCCCGTCACATACTTAAGAAAAGTGTGAAACCTTAATTTGAGTTCTTAATCACTTGAGGGCACAATTTGATTAAGAACAATAAACAGACAGGTGAAGAAATTAAAAATACAAAAGTCTCAGAGAGAAAGCAGAACTGGTGTTTAAAGGTCAAGTACATACACATAATTAGTTCTACTTACAGGAAGAATTGCAATTAGCTTTATAAATCGCATTTTGAAATTGCCGGGTCTTGTGAATCCTGGGGGTTTCTTAAAGCATCACCTGTTAGAGGCATGTGATTAGATCAGATTCATAGCTAAGAATGAAAAAAAGCTAAATTATGCTTTCAGTGGAAACAACTGCAAAGGCAAAGCTGAAAATACTATCTGGGCTTACTAAAAGGTGACTAGCAAATAACAACCCATTATTCATCAGATGATTTGGGGGCATGACTTATGATCACTAAATTCTTGGGACTGACACTTTCCCAATTCCAAACATAACCTGTACGAGTCAAAGTTGAGTGATTCTCCATTTACCGTCTATGGTCAGATTATTTTCTCTTCAACAATACCCAACATGGAGAAGGTCAGAGCCCTACAAGTACGAAAATATTCATGGAAGTATCATTCACAGATTCAAGAAGTACCAAATACCTCACTGCTTAAGGATGTCTTTCATCACTCAATATTTTGGACCATTTTCATTAAAATACTAATTAATGTATGTTCCGTCATGCTCACGTGACATTTGCAATGTTCTCATCCGAGACAGAGCAATGTTGGGGGTGCTCCACCTATAGCCACCTTACAGCTCCCACATTTCAGAACCCTTTCATTATCAGAAAGTATAATAATTTAGTGGGTGCTCAGTGTATCAGACTTGCCTTTTTGTTCTGAGCTGTAACTGTGAACATGTAGAAAACACCCCAGTCCCTCTTGCAGGGTTCAGATTGAAGGCTTTTACTTCATAAACAAGGTTCAGAACTCAAAGGAGGATTAAACTGAACGCAGTAGCAGACTGAAAGGAGAAGCCAATGGCTTCTGAAAACCACCGAGTTTGCTACTGAAGAGGTCTGGTTGTTCTGTACACTCCAAAACTTCTTGACTTATGTCAATGATGTCATGTCTTAAAACACCTAAGAATGTTCTTGGTTTACTAATGCAACCTGTAGAGGAGTCAAAGTGCCACATTTCCAAGCGCTAGCAAGCCCCTGAGAGTCGTTCCCAAAAAACCATAAGCCCAATAGAAATTTGATTTCTGCTAGAACCTGGATTCAAGCAACAAAGTCAGTGTTTGGACTTTAGGGTCGCTTCCAGGGATTTGAATGCTGAATGGTATGACACTGTACAAAGCTTTCAGAAATATTATTGAATTTTCAGGTACCCCAGTCCTGTCACAGCTCTTGGCTTCCCAAGCAGGAGGTTAATGGAGAAGCACAGTTCCTGTTTCTTGCAAGGTTCTCTAGTTGCCTAGTCAAAAGCCATTGCATATCCACCCTATTTCTGGTGCATATGGGAAACCTGTAGTAGAGGTAGCAGAGTACCTGGATAAGTTGCTTGGAGTTCTGGACAGAGCAGATCTCTCAGAGCACTGGGTTTGTTGCTTTAGGTCTGATTTGTTTGCTGTTTTGATGTGATTGCTGCAACATAACCGTCTCCTTACCATCCAGAAACAGGCTGTGTGGTGTGTGGCGGAATGAGCAAGGGGCAGAGAACTAGAAGTCCAATTTATTATACCACCTAGGCCCCCAACTTGAGTAGTGGCTTTGGGCAAGTAACTTGCAGCAAACTCCTCTAGAGAGTGTCTGGAGCTTTACAGAATGCAGTAGAAAAATAAAAGGGGAAAACACTGCATCTCAGTTTTCCTATCTGTAACATGGGACTAATACTTACCAACCGACCCACCTCACAAGGGAGATGCAATAATTAATTAGCTAATGTTCGTACAGCACTTTAACTCTGTAAAGTGTAAAATAAATGTTAAGCATTATTGGCACTTAGATTCTACAGTGATTGGTGCCCTACAATTCCCTAAGCCAGGCAGCTAGTTATTGCTGCTCAGAGCAACAGTAGCTTACAATACATCCTGCATTATCAGCTAGTTTCTGGATGGTTATGTGCCAGTGTGGCTGTACATACACCCTCCCACACAGGCCAGATGCCACACAGGGGAATTCTGACGTGGAGGTCCAGGACGTGACTACGCAGCATGGAAAAGGGACTCTGCAGCCACTCTGTAACTAAGCAGTTCCTTTTTGCTGTGTTTTGTCCCTCCTCTCTGAAGCAGGTGTTTAGGTACTAACCAGTACCTGCAACCCTCTGCCCTGCCATACAAATACTATTTTATCTAAATTTGTCAGGTGATTCATTAATATCTCTGAAAATACCCAGAATTCCAATAAATTCAGTGTCAAAGAAACTAATTGGTAAAATATGCAGGGCAATTTGAGAGAAAAAAAGAGCTTTTTCCCTTTGCATTTTGTTGCTTTAGACTTAGCTAAATTTTGTTTTCAGCGAACAAGAAGACAGCAGCTGCTAAAATTATGTCTGAGAGATGGATATGTAGGTAATATTGTTTAATATTAACTGCTGCTACTTAAGTTCATTAATTCCCATCAGTCATGGTTTTTATGGAGTTCCTTATGCTAAAGTCTCTTTCCACAAAGACAGTGGAAAAAGACTGGTTTGCAGCTGAGTAGTTCAAGAAAGAGTTGCAGCTTTGCCCTCTCAGACATAGCCTGAGAGGTCGGTATTGAAGTCTCTACATTTACACTATATACAATTACAGGATTTTATTTCAGGTTAGATTCAGCCTTGTCCTCTGTGTTGAACTTCCCTATCATGCCTGTGTTTCAAAGCCATTCAAAGCACCAGTTGGTTATTTCTACCCTTATGACTCCATCTGGATTTTGAGCGCATCTAATACAAACCAGGAAGAGAGTTTCTTAATTAGTTTGCTCTCAAAGAAATCTTACTCACACACACCAAAGCCATGCTCTGAATCAAACCAGGACATGGTAAAGGAGACAACTGGAAATCTTGTAAAAATCTGATTATTACTTTCAACCAAAATACTAGTGTAGATGCAACCTCAGCTCATACAGTATTCTTTCTTCTGACTTTGCAGGAAGCCACCTGGACAATAAGCAACCAAGTAACGCCAGACCACCAGACCAGAGTTTAAGAGTATGTCCAAGTGCAAAGATCATATGATTCCTTCCCACTTTCTTATACTGTTTCCTTAAGCATTTCCTATTTGGCAGAAAGTATAATAATTTAGTGGGTGCTCAGTGTATCAGCCTTGCCTTTTTGTTCTGAGCTGTAACTGTGAACATGTAGAAAACACCCCAGTCCCTCTTGCAGGGTTCAGATTGAAGGCTTTTACTTCATAAACAAGGTCAACCATAGGCTACTGGACTAGATAGACATTCAGTTTGGGCTAGTCAGGATGTTCTTATACAGTATTCTGATACATTCAGCAACATAAAGAGGATTCAAATATTGATACACATTTACACCTTGGAGAAAATTCCAGCAATCTACCACTTTACTACGGGATTTTGTACACCATGTTATTTAACTAATAGCATCCATGGGACTTGTGATTGACATCAGCAAGAACTGGAGAAATCTGGGTGGAAAATCAGAGCCCTAAATTTGACATTGGGTGCTAGGAGTTATATTTCATATTGAGAATCCACCATAATAAATACTTAAAATCTCATAAAATCTGTTCATGATGGAGGTGAAAAGCATCTGAATTATGTGTTATTAACGTATACTCACTCATCTTGTTCATTTAATTAGTGAACTGGGTAAGATTGTCTCTTTTTGTGATCTTCCTATGAAAGCAAGCAAAAGTACTTTGTGTAAGACTAACTCGTTACCACCAACACTGTATCACTTCACTTTTGAAGTTTCTGAGAGTGAATGACTTAATTTATCTTTGTTTGTTTAGTACTCAACCACTGGATAGCTTCTAGAGCAATGCAAAACAAAAATATAAAATCTTTTTATGCTGGGGTAAAAATCAATCACTCAGTGATTTTTTGCTTTGTTTCAGATGAGCAGATACACGAACATATCCCTTCAAAAACTTGCTGAGCTTTAAGGCATGTCCTAAGCAATTCTGTTCTTTTTTTTACCCCTGTCCATGGAGAGTATGTTTAAAAGCTGATACCATCTCTTTGCAAAACCCTTCCTCTCATCAAAATCTATGATACTGGTCTTTGCAAGTTTCTCTCAGAAATTGTCAGCAGTCTGAGTACATCTCTATTGCAATTTTCTTGAACTTTGGGGTTAATATTAATTTATGAACTTTCAAGGTCAGGAAAAAACAGACAAGAGTTATACATACATTTTTGGTTTGTTCTTTTTTGTAAATCTGTGAATGAATATCTGAAATATTTCTTGTCTGGTAAACAATCTAACTTTGTCACCCAGTCCAGGACATTTTAAAACAAATCTAGGTTGGTTTTTTTTTCCCTATTTAGCAAAAGCTTTTGTTTTTCCTCTCTGAAAAGTAAAGAAGTATGATAAGGAAGAAACTGAGTATGTCTTTTTAGATGTTTTAAATGTTGGTCTTGTGTACTTGGGAGATGCACAGAGTTTCTTCACAGAAGACAAAAACTTAGTCATGTCCTGTCTTCAAAAACTTTGACAGGGAGGCAACTAATGCCAGAAAAGTGTGTAAGAAGATACTGTTGCTGGAGGGTGATACTACTAAAAAACTCAATCTAGAAATTATAAGTACATTTTTAATTATGCATAATTACATAAGGAAAAATATGGTTTGGAGGTGAGCAAACTTGCATTACAGGGATTGAAGATGTCCAGTAAAGGCTGAAATGTTCTTTAGCTGACCACATCTCAAATATTGCTTCTTGCTTTTCATAGTGAGTCTTGCAATATATGGTATTCTCTGAATGCTATCTATGCCAGGGCCAAGTGATTCCAGTAAGTTCTCAGTTTTTATTAAGACAGAAGTTTAACTTACAGTTAAAGAGGAAGCCTTGATGTGCATGCAATATATTTTATAAGTTTTATATTAAATACATACAAGCATCAGACCTTTGCTACAATTATTATTGTATTATTTATATATATTTATATATTTCATAGTTTTAAGATCAATTGTATGTCTCTCAAGAGGTCTTTTTGATGGTTTGTGAGCACTCAGGTAGGCAACTGCCATTTTCCACTGAAAATTAAAATACAGCTACATGATCCTCTTAGAAGATCCTGATTTTGTCAATCTCTTCTTTGCATTTTTCTGGAACGTACAGCATCTGCTGGCAGGACTAAGCGACCTCTCATATATTACTGAGGTGGATGTCTAGGAAAAAAACACTCTTTTTTGCACAATGGACCTGTTATGAACACAAGTAAAGATATTTCTCTATTTAGTATTGTGGGAACTTGATATCTTAAATTCCTGTCCTTTATGTCCTGTGCAGCAACTGCTGTGCAGTGGACAGGGTCATGGACCTGGAAGCAGCATCCTTGGTGAGAACTAACAGCGTTATCCCAGGCAAATCACTTTATCTCTCTGCAAGCTTTGTTTCTTTCTTGAAACTGTGGACTCTTCAGGGCAGGGTCTGTCACTCAGTGTGGCATTGTTCCTTGCCTAGTGCAAAGGGTGTCCCCTCTTCCTCAAATATTTAAGTCAAGCCTATAATGTGTATAATAAATATTAACAGGAACATATTCTCTTCTTCCCATCCATTTATAGCCCCCTTTACAATTTAATTATCAACGTGAAATGTTTAAAGTCATTAGAGACTTTTATTACTAATTTATGTCTGTAAATCAAAACTGGCCAATTTTAGAGTCTATTATCTCTAAATGAAAGTAAGTACTCAGCATAGTCCACCTTAAAAATGACAGTAGCTTGGTGACTTCTTCCAGTGCAGAGCTTCCCTGCTCTAACTGCAAAAAATAAGAACACGCACACAAAAACTAAGCAGTGATTGCATAATTTATATTTATTTATCAGTTTCAAGAAGGCCATTGGATTGCATAACTAAGGAAGAAACATGGAGATTTTTAATGTGACTTTGACTTCAGGGAAAATAAAGCTGGATCTAAAGCAGGCTTGGAAGGGCACTCCAGTCCTGAGATGCGCTAGCCCTGATTCTGTAGGAATTTGAATACAGTTTAGTTTCATTTCCAGCTGACGACCATTGGCATTAACAAGACGAAATCCCTGGGAACTGCTGAAAGCATCCTGGCAAGCACCCGGTACGGTGCTGGGGCTGCATGCTCCTCCCTGGCACCTCCACATCCTTGCAGCACGTGTGCACAGTCTGGTGGCAAGGACAGGGGCTTGATACCACATGGAGTGTACTCCTCACACTCCTTCATCACCTGCTCCTGGCGTCGTAATAGGAGCACTAACAGATATCACAGGGAACAACACGAGATCACAGCAATTCAGTCTTCCTGTCAAAAGCTTAAGGAAAAAATTTCCTGACCCAGCTACAGGAAAAAAGCCACTTGCTGAAACATCACCTCAAACAGGCGTTCCCAATCCACAGAGTTCAGCACATTGCATGCTTGAGCAGCTCCTGAAACAGCAAAATGCTCTGCCACGTTCTGTGGACCATTGTCCGGTACCTGGAGGTAGTCTCCCAACCTTTGCACGGTGACATCTTGGCAGCTGCTCTGGCAACTGTCCTTGAGAAGCTGATGCTGACAAGCCATGGCAGCCATAAGGACCAAATGCTGAAATCCTGACTGATTTGTACACACTCTTAACCCAGACAAGCCCTCTGTGATTTAAATGGAGATTTAGTTTGAGGAAGAACAGGGGAAGGAACTCTTTGCTAAGTCAAACACAAAACAAATTTGAAGACAAGGAGATTATATTACTCTAATATCAGTTACTGAAGATGTAGACTAGCTCAGAAACAAATAAAGGCTTCCCCAAACCATTTATTTTATATTTATAGTATGTTTTTCATTCTAGAGAATGAAAGCATAATAACTTAATAAAGCGCCCTGCAAACAATGATCTGTTTCCCCCAAAACTGAAGGAAGCCATCAGATGTACCTGCTGATGAATAATTACAGCAACGGAGAATGATTTAGGGCTGGAGGCTTTTTATTCTTCTTTTTTGGCACTGTAGGGTGAATTTAGGGTCAGGCAAAATGTAATTTCCCAAATTGGAATTAGGCCAGGACACATCCCTTACTCTTTGCTTGTGCTGCACCAAGTAAAGGGGAAAAACAAAGAACAAACTGCTTCAATACTTTGCAATAAACTGCATTCTAATACTTAAAATAAATCACTTCATATCAGACAGAAATGTAGTTATGTTTGCACCACATTGTTTCCTATTTTCCACCTAAAATCTGAGTACCCTAAGTTTAACACGTCTCCTTTGTCTTACGCACGGTTTGGCCATGATTAGAATCCTAGTGAAATACAGAAAAAAATGTCCATGACTTAGTGGGCTTTGGATAGCAGAGTAATTCCATCTGATATCAGTATTTCATAGATATTGAAAACATAGATCATTTATTTTGGTGACCTTTGCAGAGATTCCATTCTAAGGACCTAGCAGATAATAAACAATGATTTCTTTATGTTAGTTACAAAAGATGTTTCACAGTTGAACATGCATCAAAGTCAGTTGCTGAGGGCATTATATATAATATGCTAAATCTTTAACAGATTGGCTATACAGGAGGCTGAAAAAGTCCTTGATTAGAGCTGTGCCTCTATTGCTCTACAAAACTTCCAGATGCCATCATGTTGTTAATAATCTGGGGATCTCTCTTCACCATATTGGACCTGCTTGTCAGCTCTGCCCAATTAGCAAAGATAGCTCCAAGGTAGGAGCACAATTCCTAGGGCAGTGGTTTTCAACATTTTTCAATTTGTGGACCCCTAAGGATTTATTGCTGGAAATGGGGTTCTCTGCACAGCAAATGAAAATCTACTGGCAGTGGGCATGCTGGTTTTGCTTACCTTTTGTGGTCCCCATAGTAGGAGTGCTGGGACCCACAGGAGTCTGCAAACATACTACACTGAAACAGACTGTCTTAAGATAACATGTTTCTCATAAAGAGATTTATGTTTTTCTTGGGTCTTCGTAGCTGAAACTTGCAACTTTCTGCCACATAAGAGAAGTCACCAGTCCTAAAAAATCAAAGCTTGTGAATAAAGGACAGCAAGCCCTCTCAAAATGTTTGGGAATAGCATGTTCAAGTAATAATTTGTGTGGTTTTGGTTTTTTTTTTGCTTGACCACAGGAAACTTATAGCTTCATTAAATATTTTGAAAACTGGTTCGGAACATTCGTGAATTCAAAGCGGAATAAATACAAGTACCTCAGCAGAACTGCCATTTAAATCAAATTAACTTTACTAATTAGGGGAAAAAAAAGAAGGCATCTCAGTATCAGGCATAATTTGTGCTTATAGAACTTCACACTTCAGGTGATATACTCTGCCTGAGAGATAGCTAAGCGAGCAATGTACCCATCAAAATGGGAAATCAACCATGGCTACTAAATTTTTCAATTCGCAAAGATTTAAAAAAATATCCAATTTGCCCAGAGGAATTTTAAGTCTTCAGATGAAACCAAAGTCATTATACTCAAATGAGTGAGTATATAGAGTTAGCCAGTGATACCGAAATGATTTCTTGTTAGGTAGCTGAAAATAATGGATGGAAATATGCTTGTCATAACACAGTACCCGAGCAGTCGTGTTTAATTCTCATTTGCCTAGACTCTCAGGCTGCTTCTTTTTTGACAGCTGAGGCTGTACAGTGGCTTATCTGCTGACAGGAGAAAACTTTCTAGCATCAGATGATGTGGGAAGAGCCACGACCCTTGGACGCAACCTCTGTCACCCGGCCATGTTGCAGGTACGCCCGCATCTGCTGAGGGTTTTCCAGCCCTCTTCTCCCTCAGGGGCATCATGTGCAGTGTGCAATCGTTTGGCAACCCACTGCGACCTACCAGGGCATCGCGTTGGGTCGTGGAGGTGAGGAGAGGCAGTTTGTGCTGCACATATTCCGCAGGTACAGGAGCAGTGAGAGGAAAGCGCGAGCCTGTGTCAGTCTTGCTTTCAGTGTTTGGGACTTTATGCGTTTTATGGCTGCGTGATAGCATAATGATGCTGTAAACCATGCATAAAGGGCCTCTGGAGAATTTACCTTATGTAAGGGATTTTTCAGGATGGGTAAAGACACTTCCACCAGGTTTTGGCATACGCAACAGGAGAAAAGAGACGAAGCAGTGTGGCTGGTAAGCCATGGCCAATGGCTGTCATTCGAATGAGTCCTCAGGAATGAGGACTCATCTAGAGCGGTGCAGAGCCATCCTCAAGATGAAATTTTTGCCAAGGATCTCCAGTAGCCTGAGAATATGGTGCAGAGGCAGCTTAAAGTGATTATTAACTTCTCTCCTCATTCTGCCCTTGGTTGCTGTGCTGAGTCCAAGAAAGGGGGAAAGGAGAATTAGGGAATCTCTGCCTCCATAAATGTGAGCTGATAATGATTTGTCCACGAGGTTAAACAGCATAGGAAATAGTGATCAATATTGGATGGTTGTACCTTAAAAGTGCAAAGGCCATTTGTGCATTCTGGCCTGCCATGGAGTGGGTTACAGCACCATCAATAATTGATTCATAAACTGTGCCTGCTTATTCCCAAATGCTACAGTAGGTAAATACATACCGAGGCTGAACTCTGGGTAGTAAAATATTCTTTCCTTAGCTCGCAGTTGTTTCACTCTGAAATGCAGCTGATTTTTACTCTTAATTCTGAGGTTCTGTCCCTATATTACCTGAACATATTAGCTGTTCTTAAGAAACCTATGTCTGCTGTAAGGATGCTTACTTGACTTTAGGCTGCAGTGTCTCTGCAGATTACCCATGCCATCCGACCATGGCAGGCAGAAAAGACCAGAGCACCCCACAGCAGCACTTCCAGAAAATGTAAGCCTTCTATTGACACCCCATTACAGACTGGATTTCTGCTCCTTGCACCAGTTACCAAACGTTTCATCAGCACGTATTTGGTAAACAAGTTTTCCATTTTGATCTTTGATAATACATCATGCTAACAAAATTTAACTTTTTTTAACAGAAGTGGCACTTGAGCTTGGCACAGATTTTCAGCTAATGATGCCTTTTTGGGGGAGAGAAAGAGAGTCGAGTCAGTAAGTGGTTACTTACTGAGTCATCCATCATTTTGATAGTGAGACCTGGCCTAAGTCTTTCTTTTTCAAGATGTTAATTTTCCACCTCCCCTTCCTTGCTCAGAGCAGGCCCAATCCTGCTCTTGTGGAAATCAATGGCAAAAATCCCACTAATTTTGGTGGATTAGTTCCAGTATCTCAATTTACATGTGATTAACAGCAATTTTGTCTACTTAGTGCCTAAAAAATTCATAATCAAATTTACAATAAGCTGTGCACTGATTTTCTAGGGATCCCAGCTTATTTCATAGGCTTCTAATTTCAATGTTTAATCACTTTTGGTTCTAGCCCAATATGCAATCATCTGACCACGGAATATGTTCTTAAAAGCTTCCCACAAAGTTGCTGGATTTGTAGCTGATGGAATGCTAATTTGCAGGATTTCTTTAATACTGAAGTGCAAGCAGAATTGCTCTGCCCGACAGACAGACGTTCATCCTCTGAACATTTACTATACTGAAAGCTTTTTTATACTATACTGAAAGCTTTTTTGTACTTTATCTGCATTAGCTGAGGTGAATGGGCAGAGCGATTCACAGTTACGTGACAAGTCCTAGGAATGTGGGACAAGTGTGAAGCCTGGGTTTAAAGAACATGGAGTTGTCCTTGCAAAGAAGATGCATGCTTAAATTGAGAGGAGATTTCTATGAGTTAATCTAAACCCATCTGTCTGGAATGGCCACACTGCCATTTTGGGCCATCCTAGGTCAAATGGTCAGTCAGCCACGTTATAGGAGCCGTCTACCCCACTGGCAGATGGGAGATGTTCTCTCTGAGAAGGTCCCATTTTCAGCCAAAGGAGACCCTGAAAACTATAAACAAGAAGCTGTATAGACCTGGCCTGATCTTGCGAGGTGCCCAGCACATCTGAGTGGTACTGTGAGCCGTTTCCTCACTGATCTTGCTGGTAGTGGAGCATTAACAGCACTTCAAAGGATAAAATCACAAGGGGGTGATTTAAAAAAGATGTGACTGACTCTGGTGCTCATTAAAATGAGGGACTAATTGCAGTGGTTCAACTCCAGTCAGGTAGTGCCTGAGCAGGTGTTGCATGCGCTTCCCCAGGCAGCTCAGGCAATGCACCTGCAAAAGGACTACCATTCCAGTCTTGTCTCTCTTTGGATTTATTCTGTGGGAAAGATCACTAACAAGTGTTCAGCATCCTTCTGAGAGCCTTTTTGGAAACAGCTGACATTTATTGTCCTATGACAGACTTTTATTGCTCTGAACATGATTTGGGCATAGGTTTCCATAAGTGAAAGGCTATTGCATAGGGATGAGCAGTGAGCTGTTTCATTGAAGGCCTGTTGGCGTTAACATGTCAAGGGCTGAAGGACCTGGACCTCCACCTCAAGTCTGGCTTTTTGGCCTTCCCAAGCCTAACCTCTCCCTCCTTCCCCTGCACTGTTCTCTGGCCCTCAGAGCTACTGTTCCCAAGATGCACCATGGAAACAGCAAGAAACTTTCCAAATTGCCTTTTTTTTTTTTTTTTTTTGCATATGCTTGCCTGGCTAAATACATTATTTGATACTTATTCTTTAATTTATGGTAGTGAAAAACTATACCAAGCCCTGCATATCTGAGCTCATTGCTGTGACTCTTTCTGATCGCTTTATCAAATGGAACCCTTTCTTTAAGCTGTTAGCTAAATGTCGCGTGAAGTTCTGAGAACAAATTGTGCTGCTTTGGGACATTAACTTCACATTAATTTGGCTAATCACTTCTACTTGATAGAAGTTTGTTTGAAAAACAGGATACTTCTGCTTCAGTGAAACCTGTATGAAGAGTCACGTAATAACAGCCATCATCTCTAGTAGTGGGCAGTGAAATCTCAGGATAAACAAACATGGAGTTGAAGATGAAAACACCCAGGAAGCATGTTTTTCTGGGTGGTTGTGTGTAACAGAATGGAGATCGGGATCAGCAGGAATTAGAAAAAAATATTCAACAGAAAGAAATGAAAGCTTAAGTTAGGCTCAGCCCTTGTCTGTTTTATTCTGCCCACGGACAAAAACATGTGCAGCATTGCCAAATTTTATAATCAATTCCACAACATTTGTTGTCTGTTTGCTTGCAGCCCCTGAAGTCAGAAGACCTGTGTGAGAGTGCTCCCTTCCTCTCTGCCTTCCTCCTCTCCAGCAATGTCTAATGCTTGCAGGAAAAGCCCTAGAGACCCTGACCCCTGCTGGCTCCAGAACAAGGCGGCACAAAGAATGTGCTGTTTTTAAACATCCTGTGATTTTAATGCCAATCCCACAATTAATAAGCACTCAACACGTGATTTCTGAGTATTGAGGGTTGTCAGTACTGAGTGTGGCTCCCCTCTCCAGTCAAGAGGGAAGGTGGGCAGGGGTACCAGTAGCTGGGAAGGTGATATCCAGCAGTTGCGGCACTGGGCACACAGTGACCACTTCCAGTTGACTCCTCACCCATTACACAGGAGAGGCGAACGTGGCTGGAAGGACAGGGTGTGCATTGCGAAGGTTGGTCTGGATTTGTGCATGCAAGCAGGCACCTTCCACAGTTCACCCTCCACACTTTTTACCCAGATAGTTGTAAGACAGGAGAGACTACCAATGGGAGACGACTATAAGCATGAAGCAGGAGAAATGTACTATTGCTCCCAGTGCTTTCAGCTTGCCGAAGAAAGGAACAGTTCCCCAAAAAGCATGAGAACAGCAGGTGACGCTGCCTTGCTCCACTCCCCTGGCAGCTCATGGTCAGTGCAAAGAAAAAGAGAAACATCAGCAACGTTTCTGCTGAGGCGGAGACATCTCCCCTGAGCTCCAGCTCCCAGGCTTAGCTCTCATGGTTGCTAAACCACATTTACTAATAGGAAAGATGCTATATGGTATGGTGGATGTACCCCAGGGAGGAAAGGTGAAGGGCTCTGACCAAACCCAATAGGTAAATTATCTCAGGAACACCACTAACTAGAACCAATTGAGACAGTCTGAAATCTCAAGGGAAAAAAAGAAAATCAAGGGGCTGTAAGTGGCTCCATCCTAGAAGAAGGAAGCCAAGGCACTCCAGTAGGCTCAGCTGGAGGCAAATGAATCCTTCCCCTGCCCTCCCTCAGGACACGAAGGGCAACCAGGGTCCCCTGCTCTCTGCTCTGTGGTGGCAGGTGGAAGGTAAGCCAGGGAGGAGCTGTGTCCCTCCTGCAGCAACTGTAGGTGAAGCTGTGGAGACTGGACCCCAAGGCAAGTGAGCCAAGTTCAAAACATCTTTAGAAGTGTGGGGTGTGGGAGAAATTCAGCTTCAACATGTTTTGTTCTTACTCATGGCTCTTTCAAGGTCTGCAATAGAAATCTTCAACGACCATCCCAGGGGTTTGGCACTTTGCCTTTTTTCTGCTCGTATCTTCTTGCTGAATGGACTAGATATTGCTGTCATGTTTAGGAAAGGTCTGCGGGTCTCCATCCATTTTTGACCAGCTTCTCTTGCAGATCACAGAGGGCTGCCTGTTATGACTGGTCCCCAGAAATCTCCTTTGCCCTCCTGCAACATGCATTCCCTCAAAAAGCCTCTACTTGTGTTCGAACCTGATTCAGCACTCGTTCCTGCAGACTTCTCCTGGTACCAAGTTTGGAGCCAACCAGCCCAGGCTGCTGCTTGAAGCACGAGCCGGCATCCAGAACACAGTCAACGCTAGCCAGCATCTACCGAGCATCATCCAGCATCTTTTAGAAGTGCCAGGGCTAGGCTCAGGCTTGTGATTAGCATATGCTAATGACTCATTATAATATGTAAATGACACACTAGGTCAGAACTGCACACCCATTCAAACTAATGAGCTGTGCACTTTTTTTTTAAGTGGCACTAGTAATTGGGTGCATCATTTTTCTGTCGCTGCTAGGCAGAGAATAAGGAAGCCATCTGTAACGACAGGCCAATGTTTGTAGCAATCCCGTTGAGAAGTAAAGGCAAGGACTGCTAATTTCCAAGTGTCCAGCAGGGAACCAGTACACATGCCTCCAGTCACCATCGTCACAATTCTTAGTATCTGAGCATGTAATTATATGGTCATATTTTTAGAAGAGATCAGCATTTAAGATAACTGTTAAAAACTCCCAGCCAGAGTAGCATGCAGAGATTTGTTTGAGCACCTACTGCCTAAAGTGCAGAACACCTGGGTTTTGAAAATGCAGCTGCATATGACCTAGCTGTAATGAAGAAAGTATTAATATCTCATTTATGGGGTCTGCTCTTCCCTCTCAAAAATAAATTCTCCTGTAAAGTTATACCACTCTCTCTGAAGCAGACAAGTGCCCAGTTTAATATCAGCCCCTAAGAATGGATAGGCTATGAAACTTGCTAAAACTGATTTATTTCAACCCTCACAATTGGATTATTTACTTATTCTCTCTATTAATTAAAATCCTTACTCAGAATCTTTATCAAGAATAAATTCATAATCAAAGAATGATTCAAATATCAGTTCATATAGTTTTTTTAAAAAAGTTCAGATACATTTTACAAAGGGGTATGATTATTCTTTTATCCCAATTTTAGATATGAAAACAAAGAACTGAAACAATTTGTGTTAAATGTCACACTGTAGACAGTTGCCAGAGCTTTCAATAGAATCAAAATCACCTGGGTCTGTATCTCTTCAGTAGATATTGCCCACAATAGCACTAGAAGTACAGTGGTGCGACGTGCTCAGACTCCAAAACTGACTATGTACAAGGCAGATCCTTATACGCCTCAGGTTCAGTGCAGTATCAATCAGGATATCCCAGACTGAAGCCCAAGCTGGTAAGTCTCCACAACATTGCACTGTGCCACGTGGACTTGCTTATTCAGGTTTTTGATAGCTCATGAATCTCTGCAGCAGGTTCTGGGTTTTGGTGTAGACATACCTCATCCTTATTAAAGTGTCCCATGGATGTCACTTTTGGGATTAGCTCTTTGATGCAGTGATTTTCAGATTCTTCTAGTTTGTTCTCTCTCTTGTACAAACCACTTATTTACATAAAGTCTTTTGTGTCCAATCTTTGCTCTTTTCCATCCTTCACATGCTGGGGTGGCATTGTGGGGACACAAGCATGCTATAATGCCTTCTCTATTATAACCAATTTAGAAAGCTCATTAAAAATGTCTATTAATCCTAATTCATCCGTTCATATAGCCATTCTGACAGGGAAGGTTTTTCCCTTCTGGCTATTTTATTGAGAGGAAGATATCAGCTCTGAGTTTCACTGCTCGTAAGTAGTCCTAGAACACACGACGTGCACATCATCTTCAATAGCCTCACGCTTATTTGACTCAGATTGGTTGCTCAGAGTCCCCTCATGGGTGGAAAGGTCAATAATGAGGCATGATGACAAAAAAAAGGATATTTTGACAAAACTGACTTAGTGTTTAAAGCCTGGAGTAGCATTCCCAGAGAAACTCCATCAGAAGATATCCAGCAGACTTTCGGGTAACCAGCAGTGAACGGAAAAGGCAACAACTTAACTGTTGTGATTTACTACGTGAAAATGCAGTCGTGTAACAGTGAGAAAACCCAGCAAATTTAATAGCAATCTGCAGATGGCAGTGCTAAACCCTTTGCATATGGCTCTCGCTTTTGATGTCAATAGAAATATCAAAGAGACCAGGATTGGGCCAGAGACTCTCTGTTCAATATCTCCGGACACACGGTCTTGGTATTAGCATTACAAAAAACGTCTCATGTTCCCAAAACCTAAATACATAATTTGTGAATGATATTATGTGTTTGCAGCTGGCAGTGAAGGGTGATAAATTGTTAATGTCTTTCTGCAAATGTTAGATGAATAGCTATCAAAACTCTATTGTCTATATTGGCATTCATGTAGCATAGTCTAAAAACACTTCAATCTCTCTCACTAAACTAGAGGTTTTACTATTTTTCACATCATTTGAATTTTTATTACATCTAAATAATAAAATGCATTATTAGGATCAATCTAAATCCACAGTATTTGCAATTTTAGGATTTTCTCCACAGATTTGGCTCTACTCTCCAGAACCTAAGCCTTCACTTTACAGAACTGAACTTTCTCTTGCCCTTCCGGTTGCAAAGGTATCTTGGCAACATTTAAATGCTGTGCCTCTCCAATATATGGCTTAGCGCTGAGCAGAGAAGGATTGAATTCAAACTTGCAAGCCACATTCCATTTATAAAATGAGGTCTAATAAAAAAATGCTTATTTGGCTGCAGATAGGGTAGTCATGCTAGCAATTATGTTTCAAACTCTTTATACCATTTGTAGGGCTTATTTAAAAGAAAATGAATAGAAAATGAAAGTGATAGATGCATTATTTTCCAGTTGCTATGAATTTGAATAATATGTAATAATGTATATAAAAATAATTGCTGCTCTTAATCATAGGTTTTGCTTCAGTGCTATCTGCTTAAATGACCCTAAGTCATAGAGTGCTTTTTAGTGTCTCTTCCCATTTCTTAAAAATTGAATTGCTTTCGCTAAATGAGTGGTGGCTGTCTTTATTCCCTCCCCACAGACCACAGAGGATGAGAAAGGAAATATTATCTTGTTTCTATTTCAGAGCCATCAGCTAGCTTTAGAAATCTTCTTGACTATCTACCTGGAAAACGCTCTCATCGGAGTGGTTGTGCTGCACCTGTCTGGGTGTAAGAGCCAGGTTCCTGTATGAGCAACTTGTAAATGGTGTTCCAGCCATGCAATTCACCAAGAACAGCTTGGGAGATGCGAGGGACCACCTCCCCAGGGTGAAAATTACCCTGTCACCTCACCAGCCGGGATCAGAGGTGAACAGTCAAGTATCCAGCACCACCACAGGGTCACCAGCCCCTGGCCACACTCTCACTGCTCCGTCATTCTTAAAAGAGAGCACCCCTGGTGCAAACAAGCTAAAATCTCTTTGATTCTTGGAGAAAGAAGTTTGCTGCCAGAGTGTGCGTACCTGAGCGATGATAAAATTTGGGGGACCCATCTGTAGGCTCAGCCTGTGGTTCTCAATCTGCCTGGGGGTCCCAACAGTGGGCGTGAAGTCACTGAGTGGCAGCAAGTGGAAACCCATCACAGCCCCCAGGCCTTTGGCATTGAGCCCCAAATCTCATCTGACTCCTGCAGTTTCCGGTGCAAGCAGTAACAGCTGGAGAAAAAAGACGTGTAGATGTGGTGCTTAGGGACATGGTTTAGTGGTGGACTTGGCAGTGCTAGGTTAACGGTTGGACTTGATGATCTTAAAGGTCTTTTCCACCCTAAATGATTCTATGATTCAATGATTCTATGATTCTCTACCTGGGTTAAGTTTTGCTTTGCTGCATGAGCACAAGCCTACTAGGCGTCGTAGTCCAGGGGCTTTGTGTACCCACAATGGTCCCTACTGGGAAAAGTAAACCATGACCTCTTCCCCACCACCCATCAGTGCTCACCCACCCTTCAAAGTCCCAAGTTCACTGAGATCTTCAGGCAGATGTCTGCTTACACCCAGGGGCTTTCAAGTTGCCTTATGGTCTTTTAGAAAGCTTTTGTCTTGTGCTGTCACAAAAACCTGCAGGTTTTACTAAGGCAGGGGTAAAGTGTAGACTAGAATTTGGGGCTTCCATTTGGGAAGAGAGGGAAGCCAGAGGTCCAGTCTCCACACTCCAGAGCTGCGAGGCTTGCCTTGCACGGAGCTACACTTGGGGCCTTCAGGAAGGCAATCCCAAAAGGTTCACGTAAAGCCTGGAGGCCTGGCAGACCCCGTTCATCCATAGTGTTGGCTTCATCCCAGATTATTACTCTCGGCAGTAAAGTGTGCTGTGTATTTTTATGGTGAATTTTATTTGTTGAAAGGATTAAACATTTTTAAAATATTTGACAGATCAAACCTTGATTCAAATAATCAGGATAAGACGGCAAAAGCACCGCATATATTCAATGGCGTGGATGTCAAAAAGCATTTTAGCTCCACAAACACTGCAAACCCACACCTTACTGTTTTTCTTTGCAGAGGCTTCTAAGGGCTCTTAAGTGAGTACAAGATGCCACTACAAAATTATACAAAGTGAATCACTAACCCAAAGAGCTCACAAGTTAGAGCATAGGCAATATTAAACAAGCAAAAAACCATGCAAAGGGTAGGAAGACAACTGGGCAAAGACAGGAGAGTTCCATAAATCAGTAACTACAGAGGTATCAATGTTCACAGCAGGCTGCCATTCACGCCAACCCAGGCTTGTCATGATTCATTCCAAAGAAGCAGGGTCAATTTTATCCCCTGTTTATCACTGATTTAGCATGAAGTACATATTAAAAGGATTTTGTATCATGTGCTCTGGCTTCAGTTAAGTGAGAGATGCCAAGCAGCCTTCAGACCTACAAAGTAAAAAAAAAAAAAAAAAAAAATTATCGAGGTTTTCACTGGATATAGAGTGCAAATTATCCATTCTGAGTCTCAAGGAAAGATAAGCTACTATCAGCTGGGTTTTCTGAAGTTACATTGCATGGGCCAAAATCTGAAACTTCATCAGAATACTGATATATCAAAGTACTTAGGTGGCTGGATAAATCAATTTATCATTTTTAAATCATTTACATTTTTAACATTTACTGCAGAATGTTGGGGCACACACATAAACTGGGGGGAATTACACAGAACTCCTGTTTTCTGGGAAAAGCCGTGACAGCATCCAGTTGCCTTTTCCTGATACAGGCTTTGCAGTGTGTGCTAATTCTGAACAAACACAGTTTGGACAGGTTGGATGCTGTTCATTTCTTCTTTGTTTTACTGTATGACTCTGGGAAATAGCCAGGTGATAAATACATTGACTAGTCATGGTTCTTGCCATCCGTACAAAGTTTATTTCATTTTTCCCTCTTTACTGATTAAATCCCACCAGCTTATCCCCGTCAGTCAAGGCTTATGTGAACTAGCGATCCAGTCAGCCTCAGGCTATGTAAAGTAGCCTTCTGGCTCTGTCTGACTTCGGTTGTATTGTGTTACCTGGGATATTCTCCAAACAAGAGAGAATTGCAGAACTATTGAGAAGTGGTACATTGGCTCGTCCCACCACGGCAGCCTGCTTCCTGAGAAGCTAGCAGTTCTAGCCATGCTGAAAGTGAAATTTTAATATGGCCTTGGCAGCGCTCCATTGGCATGTCCCCAAATTTACACTAGTATAACCAAGATCAGCGCCTGTGCCAGCGTCTGTATTATATTAAAGATAAATTGGACAAGATGTGTTCATATCTGAACTAAACTCAGCAAATCAAAAATGAACTTAACAAAATAAAATCAGATGGTCTGACTCATCCTCTTTTAAGAGATCCTGATAAAATACGGCTGTTGCAGAAGCGCTAATGTGATTTTAATAAAAGATGACACCGCAAAAAAGGCTGGGGGGAAAAAAAACTTGACAAAAAGAGACGTTTTCACTGCGACTGGATCGGCCTCATAGATCCCATCCCATATAAATGGAAATAGATGAGAAATCTCAGCTTCCTTCATTGACATACACAGAATAAAATCACTGCATAGGCAGAACACCGTGAGCATGCACAGTAGGTAGGTACCAGACTATAATTTCTTGTTCAAAATACCAAAATGCACCAGTTTAACTGAAATAATGGGGACATGATATGAAACAGGCATAAGCTAAAGCACAAAACAAGAGGAATGACTGGAGCCAACTTCCTCCTACTTCCGAAAAAGCTGCCTAATCATTAGCCTGGGGAGTCATGCCTTCGCTCGCCCTTTCTCCTTCTCTCAGTGAATTCAAACCATTTTTCTGCACAGTGGTGCAGCTTCACGACGAGTGGTAAAGCATTCCCAGAAAAAACTATAGTCTAATGACTAGAAGTGTGTTTGAATTCTTTCCAACAAGGATAGGAACCGAATGTGGGTGTCCTACTTCCTAACCCCGAGGCTGATGCAAGGTAGAAATGGTGGTGGTTGCTTTTCCAGAAGTCTTTTAAAAGAAAGTGAAGCCTTCAGAGAGTTTCACACGGAACTTAGTCTAGCCAGACTATGCTGGGCATGCTCCGAGAGCATCTCCAGAGCCCGCCAAGGGGCTGCCATATCCCGTTGTTTGTTCATTACTGCAGAGGAAGGCATCGGGCAGACGATCTGTTTTCATACCCTGATGGGTTGAAGGGATGGTAGGTAAGAAGGGGAGGATCTGAGCATAACGTTAGAGGGGGAATTCATTGTCCGTTTTCAGAACTACAGAAAGTACCTTTGGATGCCAGGTAAAGGGGCAGTCACAGCCCTGTAGCCGTATCCCTCAATGGCTTATTTAATTGCGTACTTGCCAATTATTTGGCCAAGTCATTTGAATAGCAATATTCCTTCATCTGTCTTATTTTATATACTTCTGTGTCTTCTGTATGGGCTGTGTCCTGACACCTGGCTTATGCCTTTGCTGTAGGACACAGCCTCTCCTGCTGTATGCCCTGGCTCCCATGGACATCAAGCACAGGAGCAGCGGCCAGAGTGAGACCACACTGTACTTGAAACCATTCCCCTGCATGGAAGCTGAGGGATGCATGAGACACACAGCAGAAAGGTGCACGATACACATGGGCCACAGGTGAGATCAGACGCAGCCAGAGAAGCCAAAGGGTCAGTCTCACATGGTCTCATAGGGGGAACCTACTTTTCCAGTGGTAGTTACGGCCATGGCAGTAAAGCCAATGTCCTTTTAGGGCTTGAACCCAGGACGCTGAGTGTAAGAGTGTTCCCAGGTGAACTCTGACAGCACTTTATCAGTAAAGTCAAGGAAAGAGAGACAATAACACAGCAAGGCATGAGAAGACCTTTGTAATGGGGTCATTAAGATCAACCTGAGAGTACATTCACAAATATCATGACAACATTGTGGATGCTAAGTGCTATCTAAAAAATGCACTCCTGTCTAAGTGCTAGTATTAGACAAGGTGCATTCGTGTCAAATACTGTTTGGTCCAGTAATTGAAAAGGATCATTAAACATTTACTGAAAGTCAAACTGGAAACACATGGATGAATGGAGCTGTACTTGAATACCCCATAGCTGTCACTGATACCACAGATTAAGTGGCAGCATGTTACAGGTTTCCAGGAGAGGAGAGAGCCTACACACACACACACACACACACACACACACAGAGCTAAGGAAGGCGACAGTGGAGGAGGACACTTTTGCACATGAGATCAACCTCCGTGCTCTTGCCCTAGAAGGCTGGCCGTCAAGTTGTAGCAAAGCATCAACATTTGCACTCACACTCCATTCATACAGACACACCTACAGATTTATTTCACATGAATATTTGATATGACAACAGATTTGATATCAAGTAGGCAGAGTTTGAATTATTTAATTGTTTTCCTAGAGTATTTTATTTTTATTATTTAATGAGTGCTGACTTTGTGATCGGTGCTGGACAGCCATGAAGCAAACCTTAACTCCAACATGCTCGTGGACGAATCTAATAAAGTCCTTCACTGCTTTGAGGAACCCCAGCCTCCACTCAATTCTGACCCTCCGCATGATGTTGTCCCAACACAGTCTTCAGAATTAACCAGACCAGCACCAAACCTACACCTGTACATTGTCATGGTCTCCTGTTAAAATGGGCTATGGATCAGTCTCAAACCAGGATCAGGGGTAAATTCTGCAAAAACTCCTTTCTCCCCTCCTCTCTTCAAACCCTTCTCTACAGTGGACAGAACTTTTGTCAGGATTTGGCGTGGCATATTTAAAATGTGAAAGCAACACAGAGAAAAAATTAAAATGTTTGTGATCCATTATGCAGAAGGAGCATATTCTACATGAAAATATTATTTACTTGAGTTTTCTATTCTAAAACTTGATTTTGTATTCAAGATTTAAGGTCTCCATGGATGTGGAAAAACACTTTGAGACTCTGAGGCTTTGAAATGCTGAATTGCCTTGTATAAGATAAAATCGATATTTTGAAAAAAAAAAAGTAAAGTGGAAATTAATGTTCTTGTAATAGGTGAGTAGCTTTTACACAATTATTTCATGGTGATAGACTTGGTTTTGATGTAGCTTAATTAGCAGAATATAAATTATATATTTTTTTAAAGATATGTATATTACAAGATTTTTTTATTTCATTGTGGAGCAAACCATTTGATGTGGCTCTGCAAAAAGCTCTAATACACATCAAAAAGCAATCAACAAACTCTTTGAGTACATCAAGCAGGATAATTTAGATGGTTTTTAATCATGATTATGAAAATATAATTAGGTGGTTTCATGTTGGTTGGTGAGTGCGTAGGGAAAAGTGATTCTCCAAACAGAAAAATATGGATAACATTACCCAGGAGCCACGAAACAACCACACACACATGCATATACAAACCAAACAAAAAAAACTGCTGGCCTGCTTCTCTAGTAGATCAGCAGGTAACATGTTTAAATAGAATGTCATTTCCTTTAGGATGCCAGGAAGATTCTTATTTAACAGACAGATTACACAGAAGTAGCTTTGGAAAAATGCCCCCTTTTAATGTGCTAGAAATCATTAGTCTGCGATTTAATAAAATAAAATCCTCTTTTCAGAATATAGGCAACAAGCAGAAGATGCACTTTGAGTCTAATCAAACAAGAGTTTTACTGAAGGAAACAAGAGGTATTGATGAGAGTGCTTTAACTCTGCCTGGGCCTCGAATACCGGAGCAAATGCCACGTGTCTGTGTGCATGGTCTTCAGGTGAAGACCTAGATGCTTTTAGCTGCCTTAAGTGCCCTGCCATTCTTCAATCCCAAGGAAGGCTGACTAAAAACTCCTTACTTAAGAACTGCCACATCTAAGCGGCTTCATCTTTGCACGTTCTCTTTGCATGAAGCCTATAACCCCACAGTGTCCTCAGTGCATGCCTGCCTGTCCTCACACCAATGCTCCTCTGTTGTGGCCTTCACTCATCCGTCTGGCTCTGGCAAAACAAGATTCCCACTATCAGCTTGCCAATACATTAAAGAATGAGAGAGACACATTTTTTTACTTTTTGCTATAGTGAAAACTGCTTGTTTTGTCTCTTCTCTTTTTTCCCTCTCCTCACTGGGTCCTATTTCTTGGAGGGCTTTATCTGTTGCTCCAAGGGAGTGATTATAACTATAGTGATGGCTAGAGATATCCCAATAATCTCCTACCATCTCATGTGGATCCCTAACAAATACTCTCCTCTCTCTACTTCATACCAAAGGCTAGATCTGTTTTCAGTGACTTAGTGGAAATGCATTTCATACTGTTTTAGTGATAAAAGAATTACTTCAGATTCTTTTTAAGCACTTTGATCACTTTTTTTTTTTTTAAAGTTAGATAAGTAGCTTTGATAGAAATCCTATGAAGTCATATATTGGGGGAGAAAAAAATAGCAAGTTGGTAGAAGATGTCTGGAAGTGTTTTGGGTTTTTTTGTCAACTAAACACAAATTACCAGTGTGCCCTTAGAGGCTCTTAGGGAAGAAAATACTGCCTTCCAGTCGGTCAGTCTGAAGTCAAAAATAATGCACGGATGTGCTGAAATGGCAATCACAAAATACAGGGTGGGTGAAAGTCAGAGGTTTTTTTTAACAAACTTTTTTTAAGACTAACTGGAACAACAATTAAGTGCCCTTTAATTTAGTGGCAGCAGAAACAACTGAAGTTATTGCCCAGAGCATGGCTCAGCTTGACAAGGCAAGAGCAGAAAGGGCAGGAACAGAGAGTAGACCCAGCAGTTCTCCTGGGTGAAGATTGTGAGTAAAACAGCTGGGGGTTTGTATGCTTATAGGTGGATGTGTGAGGCAGTGAAAAACAATGAGAAAAGAGAAGACATTGGGAAAGCCGCCTGCTAGAGTAATAAGCAATGGTGCATTGTCATGGGGTGAAGCCAAAATACAGTTCTTCCTGGCTGAGTGCTCACTAAAAAAGAGACTTAACACTTCCAAACAAGAAACTACCCTGCGTGCTCATGCCTTGATGTAATAGCAATTTGCGTGCATCCTCTGTAAATAAACAGGGCCGTTCCGAAAGAAATCCTGGGTTCCCATCATCCTCTTCCCTTCCTAATGCAACAAAGCCAGCAAGGCCCGGATTTTGGCTAAGTACTCGCATCATGGGGACAAAAATATTAGCTGGCATCAAAGCCTGTGCTGCACAAATTAGATCTTCTTATCAAGAGTTAGAGAGATGAAGAACTATTGCTCTCTGCCCGGGAGGCTGAGGTCCATGCCTTCCCACGTGCTGTTGCAGGCAGCATTGCCTCCTTCACTTTGGAAGATTGCTACAAACTCTGGCCTGATCCAGTTATTGCTGAAGAGAATGGGAGGTTTGCCATTGACTTCAAGGAGACGAGAAGCAGGCCCTCTGCTAGCAAATCCAGTCTTTATAGTCCTTTCCAGATACTAAATAAAACTGCGCTTGGAAGTAATTTGGATGCCAGCAAGCTGGCCCCGTTTGTCGTGAAATTCAAAGATGCCCAACAATGTGATGTTTATTAGGATACAAATAACGTATCTTCTTCACAGTGCAATGTGTAATTTCCTTCCCAATAAAAATATAAACTTGCCGTATGTGCAAACAATTTTAGCATTTCTGTTTCTATGCCATCTTACTGACAAGAAACTCCCAGCTGTTATAATTTGTCTCATCCTTCTCTCTCTTGTAGAACCAGCCTTTGTTCCTTTTTGCAGTGCCAGGGACTTGCTGAGCTCCACCTGATGTGATTTGTCCAGGCATTAATAATGCATCTTCAAGATGCAAGATGCATGAATTCCTTCAGTAACAGATCCTTCAGCAGACTGCTGCTCCGTACCGTGCCGCTTTCCCGAGATGGGAGAGGCAAGAGGACCGCACGGGCACGCATGCACCCACGCAGGTCGTAAGGCTTGGGAGCGAGGGGTGCCCTGTTACTGCGAGGGGGTCACTGCATCCTCACGCTGAGGTCAGGCCGAGGATAATGAGTATCACAGGAGCCCTTCCTCCAGCAGGAAGGTCCTTACCTGCCATCCAAGGAATCCCTGTGGGACGACCTGAGGTGTCTGCAGACCGACAGTGACTTCAGACCTGGCAAGCGGTGCTCGAGTGTTGCCCCGCTGGCGTGCGCTGCCCCTAAACATCATAAAAACACATTAACTTTGCCTCCAAGCGCTCCTCGCGGCCTGCCATCAGGACGGCATGCGTCGGGGGCTCGGCACCGGGAGGACATACTTTATTCACTGTGTGTGGTGCAGAGGGGAGACTTCGCCCTGGGGAACAACCGCACAAGCCGGGTCACCCACTCCTGGGGACGGCGAAGGGCCCTGGCGGCCACCCTCCATACAAGCTCCACTCAGTGCTTTCCCTGTTCGTGGCTTGCAGTGGGCCGCCCAAAAAAAAAAAAAAAAAAATATATATATATATATATATATATAAAAATCTCGTTTAATCGATACGATCACTCGCAGGGCCGCTCTCCCGCACCGCGGCTCGCCTCTGCCGGCGTCGCCATGGCAACGGCTCCCGGCTCTCGGCGTGAGGCCGCCCCGCGGCCCCCGGCCCCGCCGGCGCAGCCCCGGGCCGGGCGGGCCGTCCAGGGCCGCCACGGCGGGCGGGGGGCCGGCGCCGCCGCGGCGGTACGAGGGGCACGATGGCAGGCACCGGCTGCACGGAGTTTTTTAATGGCAGCACGTTTTTGTGGCCCCCGGGAGCACCGTTAGTGATCCGCCAGGTTACAGGCCCGAGGCCCTGCTCCTCTCTCTCCCCCCCCCCCCCCCGTTTCCAAATAACATGTTTCCAAAATAACATTTTCGGTAATGTTTCCAAGCTTCCCGGCGCATAGCAAAGGTGGGGCGTCACCAGGGCCCCTGAGGCAGAAGACGCCTTTCAGCAGTCGGCGAGAGGATCATAAGACAGCTCAGGATTAACGCGCTCAATACCGATAGCTGGCCCACGCCACCACTTAAAAGAAATGCACAGAATTTGCCATTAAAAGCCACCGATGCCCGTGCGGGCGAGCCGGGCAGAGCTGTTTTGTCGTGGGCTGTGGTCGGCGGTGACCTTGGGTGGATGGTCTTCAGTCGTGTCCCCTCAGCCCGCAAGCGCCGACGGGTGTCTGCTGGGCTGTACTTGGTGTTACGCTTCCCTCTGTTCGAGAGACTTTTGAACGCTTCAGGAAAAGATAGGCAGCTTCTTTTTGCGCTCTTTTTGCGTTTCTCAAAGAGCATTGCAATGTTGGTTTTTTTTTTTTTAGAAGCTCAGCCTTCCCCCACGCTGTTATTTGGGAAGAATAGGAAAAAAAAATAAAAATTGAGATGTCTCTGAGACCAGAGAGATGCCTACAGGTGGGTGAATAATGGGGGGAGGGAGGAAAGAAGAAAAGCACAATCTTTCTGGGAATCCGTTTTAAGGAAAACAAAAATTAAGTAAAAACCTCCACACATTTAATTGGAGAATGATTTTACCCATTTCATCCACACTGAACTTTACGGGATTCTTTTTTATTTCAGTGATAATATTCCTGTTGTTTTCAATAGGAGTTCACCAGGTTTTTTGCATACACATATATAGGAGAAATGTTTGTTCATAAATTTGTATTAAAAAAGACAGTGAAACAAGTACTCTTGCGAATTTTGTTTCCAACAATCTTCCAGACTCTCTGCAGAAGTCATCTTGAAATCACTTTATATTTTTGAAGACTGTTCACCTAAAGACCAGAAACAATAGACTGTGACTCAAATGATCCTACACGTACAAACTGAATAGTGAATTACCACTCACAAAAACTCTGATACGCCATCCAGTCTGTAAGCAATATATAGGCTGAAATATATTTGCATGAACAAGTGAATTCACAGAAGAATTTATACAGTGAATAACATTAATAGAAATTAAAATGTGGTTGTTGATCAACCACAATCAGGAAGGAGCACTAAATTCAACAAATCAGCTGTTTGCAACTAACAGTTTTCCTAGCTCTCATGATAGATGTGGGTAAATGTTGACTTTCTAATTACAACAACAGAACCGAGGAAAGCACTGAGAAATCAAAATTAGCTAGTGCCTTTCCTGAATTAAAGTCAGAATCTGTTGACACAGGTCTGGAGCATTGCTGTGAAACGTCCCGAGTTCACAGATGGGGCTTTTTTCAATACTTGGTATATGAAAGTGTGTGAAATCTTGACTTTCTGTCTTGATATAAGGAAAAAAACCGTATTCTCCTTTAATATTAAAGTTTGGCTGAGTTCTGGGCATCTGAAAAAGGTTTTCATACTGGGAGATGTCTGGCGATCTTTCTAGCTACTGCACCTACGGCATCTCACAGAGAAAAATGCACTGTGCTCCTGTGAGCGGTGCGGTGGCCTTGCAGGTCCTCCAACCTGCCAAAGGAAGGGAAGCTTTCCACCAGGAGAGGCGGGGAGGCAGCCAAAATTTTACCTGACAGATCTGGCCTTGCATCGGACACAGTTCAGACTCAGAAATCATTAGAGGCAACATTAACCCTCCCCAGCCCCAGCTTTTTAGTTTGAAGGGAATTTCTGCACATGCCAAGGAGTGTTTCAGCAATCCACTCCACGCTGGATCCACTGCAAGAAGTTTTGTGTATGGAAATCTAGATAGTGTAAGTGCAAAATGCAATTTGAAAGTGCTCCTTGTTCAACGTGCCTTTGTTGTTGTTGCTCTGAGGGGCTGGGAAGGATACTACAGTTTTTCTCATGTTCATTCTGGCAATATTTCCTTTGAAAAACGTCTAGCATCAGCACGTTATTAAAAAGGACTTTAAAACTGGGTGAAAGGATGATGGAAAGTGTCTTGTGATGTTCCTGTGTCACATACAGGACTATTTAGGAAACAGGCTTTCAGTTGTGTCAAGGTTGGAGAGTTTGAGATATTTTCCTGTCACAAACTCAGATCTCAAAAATTTTGCACGAACCGCTAACCCAAGAACAACTCAATATGCATAAAGCTGAATATTTTAGTCTGATGTTTTTGTAAAAATTTCATTTCAACTTCAGTTTTCATAAAACTTCAGTAACCCTAATTTACTGGCACTTCAATTAAGCAGAATGGCTTGACAGTCGTGGCACTTTCTTTCCAAAACCAGTTTCCATAATGATAATTCAATAAAGTTCTTGCTTTGTGAACACTTCTGATTTAACAATTTCTGATGTTAGCATTTTTCAGAGCAGGGAGGAAATGTTTATCATTTCTTCTGAGTGCTGGTTGCGTACGTACAAATTTGAGCTCTGGGTTACACCTGGCAGACAGCTTACATCGCAGGAGAGCTGGGGCCAGCCCCAGTGAGTCCTTTCCAGTCCGTGCCAGGATGCTTCCTAGAATTGCCAAAATTGTCTGTCTCCCACTGTCTTCTGTGATCCTCGTGTCACCGAGCGATGGTCTCGGCTCTTCGTTGCGACCTGTGAAATGCTTCTCAGACCCTTCTCATGCTAAATAAACCCCCTGCTCTCTTACTGAGGAGGCATGACTAAAAATCCTCAACGAACACGACCATTTGCAAAACCTGTTCCTTGGGAGAGGTGAGCTCAAGGGGCAGTACCAAAGGGACCCTTTGCAGAGCACTAGGTGGGGGCAGCCCCACTGAAAACACAACAAGGCAGCGACCTGGACCGGCAGCTGCCTTGACCAGAATGCTTGGAGCATTAGTGGGCAATTTCAAGGCTTCTGTGCGCTGTATATGCCCCCTTCCCTTGCATATTTCTTGAAGAGTTAGACATAGCCGCTACTAAAACCAGGGATCTATAATGCTGCTGCAGCAGCCCCGGTCGGTACGCTGTTGTTCAGGCGTAACCCCATGAAAGCCTAGACGTGAGGAGGCACAGTGCCTCGCCTCTGGATGTTGTGCTATTGATGGTCACGGGAACGACCGCTAGGGTAAGCACTGATAAACTCAAAAACATCAGGAGCTGGGCAGAACACCTGATTACAACTGCCTGCGCCGGGTCCCGGCGGTAGCGAAGCAGATGCACTCAGGCAAGGTGATGCAGGTCACTGTTGCTGGGGAAGCGAGGGAAAGATAAAAAGCAAGAAGAGAAGAGCAGCTCTGCCTTGCTGCCCGGGCCCGTCAGGCAGATAAACCACACGCATGCATGCAGCCGGGAGAGCCCGGCTGGCCCCAGTGGAGGTGGTCCCTCGCCATCCCCGAGGCAGCCTGGGCCATGGCAGAGGATCCAGCCGGCAAGGAAGCAGCTGGCCTTAGCAGGCAAAAAAACCCAGAGCCTGAGGCAGCAGCAGTGGAAGAGATGGGGGAGAACTGGTCTGAGAGCTGTTTATGCAGAGACACCAACTCTGACCCTTCCCCCCAGGTGAAAATACAATCTATTTATGTAGGTATATGCATATTTAGCAAGCTTGATATTTTATCATAAAAAGTTACGGAGCTTTAGTGTTTGCTTAACTGTTCTCATCTATAAATATTAATAGGCAGACTGCCTTTTGTATATACACAGTTTTACAACAACAGTGTATCCCAGCTTTGCAAGGTCCTAGTCATCTGTTTGCCTGGGGTGAGTAATTTCTTTTGAGAGGCAGGAGTATTCAGACTTTCTTTCTCAATATTTATGGAAAAACAGGGAGATTTGGGGGCTTGCTGAGGTAGTTGTTCAAGATTTCAAAAAACTCGCAATGTTTCAATATTCTGATGATCTCCTGAAGGTTCCCTAGTTGTAATATTTTTTGTTTATTCATTTGGGTTTTACCTCATCATGTAGCCTGGTATGGTATAATGTGGAATTTAGACCATTTGCTTTATACCATAGAACATCAAACTACAATATGTACAAAGGAAGTAATGGCAACAGCTTATGCTAACTATTCAGTACTTTACCCAATTTCTGCCGTATACTGTGTGAGGTTTTTAATCACTGAACTGATAGATGAAAGGACAGTAGAGTTAATTCCCCCTTTCCTCCCCTTCTCTCTAATCTTCATCACAGGTATCTACAGAAGCGTTCCACTTAGAGACTGAGAAAACCCTTTATTTGTGGATCTCACAAGAGATTAGACTGAGACAGAACCCAAACACTGCCAAGGATGATAAAGGTGGTTTTGGCCATACAGAGAAGGTGAACTTTAGAAATCCACTGTAAGGTCCATTTTAATATCAATGTCTTTAGCAACTCCAGAATTACCCCTGAATTTTAGGATCACAAGTCCAGACTTGGGCACCTGCAGGTAGAGTCAGGCCAGTATTAGGTACTGCAGCTTTTTTGTGTATCTAACCCCAAAATACTTTTAAAGGGACACAGGATACGACTTCATGGCTTTGACCATGAACCTAACTTAATAACTTCTTGCACCCTGGAGGGCATTTGTTCTTAGGCCAAAATTCATCATCTCTGCAGTCATGACAGTACCACTGCCATGCTTGGAACTGGTTCACTAGAATCAAGTCTCCACTTAAGAGAAAAAAAGAGTTTTAACTGGTTTTGCTGCCAAAGCCAATTTATTGCATAATTGAATCCTTGGTCCCTTCAATCATTAAGTTGCTTGTGAAAAAGTTATTCGTTATCCCTGAACTGATGTGGTGGGTGTGCCAGCACCTTTTTCAGAAACCTCATCATCCTACTGTCTCTAGCCTCGGATCAGCAAGGCAGTCAAGCATGTGCTTACCTTTAGGTATGTACTTAGTCTCTTTAACTTGCTGCTTTCACAGCAGGTTAGAAAGGCTAAGCACCTACTTAAAGATAGGCATACACTTACCTTTCTCCTTCTTTATTACAGCACTCAGAACCAGTGAAGAACCCTAACTGTAGCCAAATTCCTGTTTCTACATATCTGAAAACAAGCACAAATATTTACTTAAAATATTAATATGCTTACCATATCTTATCTTTGACATAATTACTTTAATTAAAGGAATTTATAAAAACTAACGTTACGCCTACATGCCCTAGCAGTAACATGTGAGAATAATGGAATTTGGAGTGGCTGATTTATTAATCTTAAAATATGTACTTGGAACAAAACAGGTAAAATTGTAAATTGGGAAGCAACACATATGAATATTGTGTTTTATAATTTAGACTTGGATGAGTTGTGTTTACACATGTAAAGGGCATACACTAGCTGACTACCATGAAATATTTTTTCATTTTTATATTCTGTAAAATATAAAAATAAATATAAAGCATGCCATTTTACTGCTTTTTCATAGAAATTTTTTATTGTATTGACCTTTGATATGGACAAAATTTGCATAACAAACATTTCCAAGATCTTTATTACTATATATACACTAATACTAATATTATGTACTTTATGAATTTGTATACCTGACCCCAGTTGCCACTACAGCTACTACCCTGTCCCTACACACATCGGATGCATCATTCTCCCCAGAAAACTTCCTTCAATTTGTCTCCAGTGCCTTGCAGTCAGGTGAAGTCTTCATTGACCTCTTCATAGCCAGCTCTGCCCTTCTTAACCTGTGAACAACTTCAGACATCGCTCCCCTACCTTTTTCTTGAAATCTTGTTTTCCTTTGGCTTCTCTGTCTCTTTCTGCCTGTCCTTCTGCCTCTCTAATTTCTTTTTTGGTATGTCATAGTGCTTCGTGATCACTGCTGACCATGTTATCCAACACTGCCTCACTGGTTGCTTTTACTCCCTGCCAGCATCCATCAGTCATCTCCTGGCTGGTAAGTATATTGCAAACACATGGAAAGAACCATCTTTTTTGTCTTCCACATTGATATAACACTGAGTACTGATCTGAATTTTAAGAAATATATGTTAATGTCTGGCTGCTGTGACACAGGAACTACCTGAACCTAACGATATATTTTACTTGTTGATTTGTTTAAACAATTTGTAAAGGAATAGCAATGTATTGTTTACATATGGTTGTTTCATGTCATCTTTATGACATTACCTTATGTAACATGATTACACAGCAAAATAAACAATGTCAAATCATGACTTCTTTGTAGGGAAGTCTAGTCTTTTAGACTACAAGTCTGGCATACTAGCCAAAAGCATACATAATTTAAAAGGCACTTTGAATACTGCCAGAAAAATTGTGTGAAATGTGGGTGAGCTTGAAGGGAAGAAACTACACAGAGGTTAAGTTGCATGAGAAAATCTTTCTCCCAACTACAATGCTATTAGAAAATAAAGGTTTTTTTTTTCTCGTGTGCATATATGCATGTCAATGATGTGGTACAGCTCACAGACTAGAAGAGACCCCATGTCAAGAGTGTATTTGTTTGTGTCCCCACCTGTTTGGAAAAGCACACAATTGACTACTGAAATAAATATGATTATGTACTCTGAATAGGAATGCTATGAGGTTCAAAGTTAGTCAAGCATACTGCATAGGTCATCTGTGTTTGATACTAATGTGCTCACCCAAGTACCTTCAGTCCTTACCACCACGCTCTGCTGGGTGAAGAGCTAATAGACCAAGAGCTGCATAAGACACAAAGACAAACGCAGCTTTGCCTCAACCTTAAGTCAGCCTAGACATAATAACTGCATGGAGAAATTTAATTTGTCAATTACAGATTTCGAGTTTAGAGAGCATTTTGCTGTTGCTGATATCCACCCTTGCCTGTGAGTTCTGAACTGGCATTCATAAGGTCATTAATTCTAATAGCAATGGGAAAGCAGGAGAAAGAGACATGGCATGGCATGAAACAAAAATCCTGAGAGCAAGAATGATTTAACGTTTAAATCCAATCTCCCTTATATTATGTTAGGGAGTTTGAGATGTGCTTTTTTAATCTTATCTTCCAGGATTTTTTTTCCACAGGAAAACTTGCCCATAAATTCACAAAACGTTCTGGTGCTTCGTATGGTTTTACACCCTGAGAATTTATTATTCATGAAATAGGTCTTTTGAAGTACAATTTCTAAGTATTGATGTTTTATCTTTAAACAGCGAACATGAGCACAGGCTTAAAGGCCCACTGACAATCACTCAGGAATAGCTCAACTGCTCATGTCTAGGCGAGGTCTTCCCCACACAGGGAACCTTTTGTAAATATTAGTTACTAGAATCACAACACTAATACATGTAGTTAATAATTATCGCAATGTGCCAAAACTGCACAGTTTGCTCCCTGATTACAATATTAAATTGCTATTGAGCTGTGGTATTTGCTTCAGGCAATACTACTGAGAAGCCTCCAAAGACTTTGGTTGGCCTCCCCGCACAAGCATGGGAAATGTATGCCTGCACAGAAAGCAAAGGCAGCACTGGGGTTTGCTAGAAAACAAACAAAAGTCAGACAATAGAAGGAAAGTTTTATCAGAGCTGAAGTGTCCTTTCACTTGGGAACTGTCATCTCGTGAAAAGAAAACACATGCGCGCACTTGATTAGAGCTTCTGTGGCAGACCATTGCCATGAGCCGGGTGATTCAAGCTGTTCATGGAGGGCACTGCGCAGCCAGCTCTGAAAGCTTTGTTTTAGTTGCTTTTGATGGCATCTAAAAAGGAGCTAAGCCACTTCAGAAAAGTACAGAGGTTCTGCCTGACATGTTTGTGCACATCTATCAATGGGCATTTTCTACCGATACTTTTACCTGTTGTTCTGCAGGCCAAGTAGTTGTGGATGACAAAGGGGAGCCACCATTGCTGGTACCATTGTTCAATTTGGTTGTGCATTACAAATTCATGATGAGTCTAAACACAAACCCTAATCCTCAGCTTCAGGTCTTGATTCTTCATCTTTCTAAACCCCTGAACCCAACTTCCCAATTTGAAGAGTCTCCATGTAGCTGTAAAATTCAGAAATGATTCAAGCTGTCTCCTTAGATTTTGGACATTTGGGCTGGTATCAACGTTCAGACAAGCTCAGGGAAGGGTCTAAGAGGTACAGTGATGCCTGAGCCCAGATCAGGTCCTAGATTTAGAACAAGAGTTGGAAAATGCTTCTGCAATGTTGGCTTACTTGTGCTCAGCAATCTGGTACATAAATGTAACCCTTATTTGATGGGAAGAGAAGGTGTGACAAATCTATCAGGAGCAGAGACTCAGGATTTGTTCCTTCTTTGCCTGTGATCGAAGCCGACTTCTCTGTGATTTTTCTAAAGTGAATGCATTTAGCTTTTAGTGAAGTACTGAAGACAGCATAGCCAGAAGGATTGCAGTTATTAGGGTATCAGTAGGAGTAGTCCAGGAATATGATATGCAGGGACAGATTCCAGTCCTTGCACTTACAAAAGGCTGTTGAAAGAGAGCATGCAGGCTTTTGACTCTTTTTATAAAGCAAAACCAGGTGTTTGCACTTGGAAAGTGCAGGTGCAAGTTTGTGTGCTTGAGTTTATCAGGCCCAGGCTGAAACCATATCCCTAGTGAGATCATATGCTATTGTCCAGCTTCTGCATCATTAAGGCATGCTATTCGTGTAGGTTCTGGGAGTTACTCGTGAAATCACTGCGCTGGGTTTTCTGACTCTTTTTTTTTTTTTTTGTGAGCTTTATGGTCTCTTTAACAGAGTTATGTGAGTTACACGGGGCAAGGCTTCCATCCTCTTTCAGAAAACATATGTTTAATTGAAATAGTAATAATACTATAACCCCTAGAAGGAAAAACAAAGAAGGGACACACATTTGCTGGCTCGCCTGAAACTGTGCATAGGTACCTCAGCTGAATTCAGTATGTTGTTTCAGCATTTGAAACTTACCTCAGATGTTTCCTCAGAGAAGATACTAGTGCTAGCTTGTCCTTTTTATTGATGCACTTGCTGAATTGCAGAACGTGTGTTTCTGGTCTCAGCTGTCAGCCTTATACCATGGGCCTCTTGTCCAGAATGAAATGACGTTCTCAAATTAAATCACAAAGGCATTAAAAAGGAAAAGAAAAGGAAAAAATTGTCTCCAGATTGTTTTCAGGGTTCTTCTGAAACCCAGATCATAACATCGAATAGAAAGAAACTGTTGTGCCATTAAATCTATCCTGCTATCAGCTCCTGCTTTTTTCCTGGTACCTATTTTACGGGACATTATCATGCCCGGTTTTAAGTGTCCCAAGCAAAAATTCGATCTATGGGTTCTTTTGGTTCATGCACCAAACTCAGATTAAGGTAGCCAGATACTGCTTTTTTCTGCTGATTCTCCTCTGCCAGGCACCGCTGAGATATTTTATATCCTGTCAACAACCCGTCTTCAAGAATAACCTGAGAAAGCAGGTAGGCTATTACACAAGTAACAAGGGTCTGCTCTCTTTTTTCCAGTTTTATTCTTCTACAACAGCTAACACAGAAAAAGGTCAAGGCTTGTCGTAGAAAACAAAAAGCAAAGAACTACCTGGTGTTATATGCTGCATTGGCAAGTATGATTAATTATTTATGCAGTACCATTGGTAGAGCAGCAGACAGGTCAGGTTCCTGATTATGCTGTCTGTGGGCATTTTGCTGATGTATGTCAGCTCCATTCTTGGTCAAATATTATGGTCCCGTCCTGTTGCCGAGTGTGCCTGTCTTTTATTTGTGAATTACCACTAAAAGAAAAGGCATAGAGCTGGCAGGAAAGTGGCATCTCAAGCAGCATATATGTGTTTTGTTAATTCTGGATTGTGCAATAATTTTGATCTGATCTTTCAGCCTTGATTCTGGACAAAATTGATTGGATTTGAAACTATAACACAAGAGCTGGAGTAACTGTATTTATTGCGTATTATTCCCAAGGCAAAACTAGAATTCTAGAACCTTTAAAAACGCTAAAATTAAGAGAAAGAGACAAGCTGGGGTTGGCGTTATTTTGAAGCTTATATAAAAGTTGTTGGTGTATATTTTTTTCTAACTCTCCTTCTTCTCACCCTTTCTAATATATCTTCCCCACACACACACTGACTTCTAGCCAAATTTAGAGGAGAATTTCTCATCTGTGCCCTTAAAACTCACGCCCTGTATTTTACAATCAACCTGTTATCACCGCAAGCCCGGGCTGAGATGGGCTATGACTTCCCTATCTGCTCCTCCTAGCGAAGATTTGCCATCAGTGCTGAGAAGCCAGCAGCAGCCTCGCCAGCTGCAGGGAGCATCTCTCCTCGCTGACAAAATATCCCGTCAGCCAGTATTAGTCTGGAGAGCGCGTCTCTCCCAAAAAGCCCTACATCGTCACCACGAGTTGCAATGTGAAAGCCCTACCCATCAGGGCAACAGTTAAAATTTATTCTCAGGCTGGCCTCGCATGTTAACTTATCACCAAACTAAACTCCTCACTGAAAGGCTGGAGCTTGTATTCACAGAGGGTGAAAATTGGTTCCACTGGGAAAGCTTCAAAGTCATTTCAGCCATTAAACTGTGGCTGGATGTATCATAAGTACAGGAGAGGTCGAGGCACTGCCTGTGAACCACGGGGACTTGGGAAAGAAGTTCCCGCTGAAATTGGCAGCACGATTGTGTATTCTGTTTCAGTCCGGCTCTGCAGCAGGAGCAAGTCGCGTTTGTACATGAGACTCATTATGCTTCCCCTGTTTAACATACCAGTTACTTTCTGTATTTACCATGTTTAGAGCGACTTCATGTCAAAAATTAATAACGCTAAAATAAAGAGCTGCACTGATATATGCTAAAGGGCAAGCACAGCAGACTAATAGAATGTGTAGTGGAAGCGGAAGGTGGATTTGCGGCTGTGGGGAACACATCCAGATGAATTTCACGGCGTGCCATGGGGGGGTCCCACAGAGGCCTGCGTGCTCTTTAAGGCACACTTCAGACTGTGATAAGTGTATCTTGAGAGGTCGCAGTGCCTAAGTAATTTCACCCTGTAAGCAGTGTAAACACATAGCAGTGCCAGTCAGTCCCTCTAAGAGCTTCTCTCCTCCAAATTTCTCGTCTGTCTCTCCATATTGGACAGAAGTGTTTGGGGGACAAGTAATTAAGTTTGGAGGACAAGATGACAGGGAAGCATCTTTGTCTTTTTTAACTCACCTTTGTACAAGCTTGGGCAAGTGAGGAAACCGTGATTCATCCCTGCTGGTCCTAGGCAAACCCCTGTAATAACAGCAGGTCTCTGATCTTCCTCTTCAAAACTCAGGAGTCCACAAAGGATTTTACCCAGATTCCCCAGAGAGCCTGACAACTCCAGCGCATTAACCCTTTCTTACAACTTTTGAATTCAGCATCTGTCTGGTAATAGGACTTGAAAAGCTGTTGAAGTCTCTGGTAGGCAGCATGCTGTCACACACTGAGGAGTGCTTCCTTACTCACGTTGATCGCCATAGACAACAGCCTGGACAGCCTCCTAATGGGAAATAACAATAAAAGGACCATATTGATTAGTGACGTTGGAGCCGTTGTCTTTAACGGAGATCATAAAAACAGTTATAATATTTATAACCAAAACAGATGGAAATTTTATGTTTTTGTTAAAAGAAAGCCTCTGTATATGAAGATCTCGGCAAGCAACTAGTATACAGGCATGCACTGTTGTTTTTCGTCTCCGGCTTCGGTGGGGCACCTTCTCCAGGTTGGCATGGGAAAGATCCTGGTTTCTGCATCACTTTGCTCACAATGGTTGTTGATTTCTTTGTGGGGAACTGTGTGAGGGAGAAAGGGGAGAAGCTCTGAATCTGCCTACTAGCTCCAGCAGTAACGGATGGTGTTTTAACATTTTCCTGTTTTTCTTGCTTTGGAAAGCTAATCCATACCTAAGCAAACAAGTTGTTTTTACAATAAAAACACACTCAGTGCTGGGAGTTTGGCTGGCATGTTTGCCCTCTTGTAAAAGACGACCTTCACTAAGAAATCTGTATTTGATAGTCCATTCAGTAAAGTCTTAAGAGATGCTTCATGTGAATAGATTTTCTCAGGGCCAAATCCTGAGCTCTTGGCTTACTTCTTTTCTGTTTAAACTCCCATTCACTTTAGTGGAAGTTTGCTTTTCATGGATTTCTGCTATTTACCTGTCATTTTTTTACCACCGCAAACTCAGCCGTACTCTGAAGGCAAAGCAAGGTTCTTTCCTTCCAATGCATCACTCGCAGGTCATGAAATATCTGCCAGCGAAAATATGCAAGAATTATTGCTGTGCAAATGTTGTTAGCCTCTTGCACAAGGAGAAATTCCACTCATGCCAACACTAAAGGTGAAAAAGGGAGAGATCCAGGAACACTTGTTAATAATCAGTGTGTGCACTGACTGGCCTGGTAACTGATAAGGAGTACAGAGTTTTATTAATAATACAATAAAGAGGAATCAGCTCACTTGTCCTGAAGAGGGTTGGTTTTGCAGGCCTAAAAACCATCAACTTTTTAGTTTTGAATGCAGACAGCAATGATTCTCAATACACAACGGGAACAGATCTGCTGAGTAAGAAGATACCATTTTTATAACATCGCTTTCAGAACAAGATGTACATCAATCTTTTACTCTTAAACAAGCTCAGTGTTATTCTTCCAACAGAAAGGTCAAAAATACATGATACGAAATCTAAATCACTGTTTCATTCTGCTTGGACTAGATGTAGGACTATTTGCCTCTCAGTGACTGTGTGAAAGATAATACAAGTGTAGGAATATCTCAGGTTTAAATACCCTCCAGAAGGTGTCCTTCTCAAGGTACAGTGAACGATGGGGTACAGCTACTAGCAAACAGAGGCTGGAGCCATCATTACTGCAGTTAGGAAGCACAGAAATGAACATCAATTTCACGCCCAGCTGCTATGCTCAGCCATGGAAGATACTGTGTGTGCTGACCTCCACCATCAGGAATTAGAGTAATAAACCCAACAGCTCGAATATCTGTTTGTTTTTGCAATTAAAGTACTCTTATTTTTCTTAAGTGCTTTCTATACTCAAGACACATCAAAACACGTAGCATGGAACAGGGCCCAGCGGTGCCAGCATTGGCCGAGTAGGTGAAAAAAGTGGCCAGTCTGCAGTGTTGCATTTCAGTTTGGCGGCAACAGGGGGCTATTGGACACTTGCACTGAGGTGCTCTGAGGTCTCCGCTTGCTCCACGATACGGTCCCTGAGGCCAGTCACTCCGGGGTTTACCTCAAAGGGATTATCTAGAGTTGGTCAGCAGTTTCTTGATGTTACAGGCCAATTGCCAAAACAAACTTTCTGGTGGGAGGCCTTCAAGGAGGATCTTCCTCATGTCATGGTGAAAAATAGTCCATCCAGTGAGAGCATTCACTTCAGCTAGAAGACACCATTCCTGAACTATTTTAATCAGAGTAAGGATGTGTGCCTCATCCAAGGTGAATTTTTTATTTTGTCATGCTCTAAAGCAGATCCAGTTTAGGAAACATGAAATATTTTTACAGGATCTCAGCGGCGATTTCTCTGCATGCCCTGAGTTTTTACTCCCTAAGATGTGCACTAAAAACTATCTATCTACACCAGAAATTATTCTACAAGACCTAGCTTCTTGCTGTAATTACAGGATTTGGTTAATAGCAGTAATTTGTAACTGCTCAAAGTTATGAATAACTCAATAATTTCAGAGCAGTTCATTGCCTGGACCTAGAGGAACCTCCTTCATTGAATCCTAATAGATATTTTAAAGTAATCTTGCCAACGGCTTAGCAAAAATTATATATCACAGGACAGAAGAGTAGAGAGTTCAGAGATTCACATTAGAATAGCAAAGACGTGACTGTGTTGGGATTACAGAAAAAATAAAAATCTCACACCAAAGGTCTGGTAAATAACTCAGGGACAAATAGCATTGTACTGATCAAAAGCATGTTAAAATTTGGATGGGTCACATCAGGAATATACAACTGACTTCATGCAACTGAAGGTAATCAAGGAGTCTGAATCTGCAGTCTGTCTCCAGCAAGTAATGTGCACCTTCCTATGTGATAATTGTACAACTCGAGGCCATCTACGAAATACAAACAGAATAATTAATATCTCCCTCATAACACAAAATGGTGGGGTGGGCTAATGTTGTTTGATCTCCTTGAGTCTTCTCCTTGTAATAAGCTCTTATTTTGTATTGCATTATGCATAGTATATTCACTCACGTCTCACCGTTGCACTGTTTTCTACCAAGACAATGAAAATACTGGCCCCCTTTTACATGAATCCACACCACATATTGCCAGAAGTAGCTTACATCTAACTTGAGGCCAATAGCTGCTGGGAAGTAATTAGTTGTAGTGCTGCTATAATCCCTTAGTAAATGTAAGCGCAACTCCTATTTGTGCTGAAGGTGAAATGTTTGTGGTAACAAATGCCCTTTTCTCTGAATAAAAATGTATTTACTTTTAATCAATCAGGGACTCATTATCAGCGTTGTCTTCATCTCCCTAAACCTTGCCTTTTGTGTATGATTTCAGCGTTGGAGGAGAGCGTCTGCAGGTTATTAAGAGAAGGTTGCACAATAACTCTAATGACCTGAATCAGCTAGGGCAAGATGGTCATAAATTACGAGGCAGTCCTGTTGTCTCCTGACACCTCCAGGCTCTCACCAGACCCTCGCAGTCCTCAAAATGAAAGGAGGAGGACATTGTTGCCACTACTATTTAATCAGTGGGTATGGTCACACGTTGCATGACGTGTGTACGCGTGCGCATTGTGCGTGTGAAGAGCAGCCTCCGAAGGGGGAGGGGGATCCTAGGGTAAATGCTGTGCTTTGCTGCTGAGGACTACAACCTGCGGACTCTGGAAGGCGACACAGAGAAATGAGTGCCTTAATTTAGGAAGTGGATCTGGCTGAGGAGCAGGGGGACAGCTGGGTGAGGTCTGCAGGAGCTCAGGAAAGCCCGAGCTGTGTGACCCAGGGGCCTGGGCTGGCGGGGGGCTGTGCAGCGCCTGCTGGGCTGCGTTTCTCTGTGGTGCTGAGTCCACAACGCCTCACAGCCGGGCGGGGGGACGAGAAGCTGCTGGATGGCTTCCCCCCAAGGCACCCTAACTGCACCTCTCCCCAGGAGTGCTGCCAAGCCAAGGGGTGCAGCCGAGCAGAGGTCTTCTGGTCACAAACAGCCGTTGAAGACCCTCTAGATGGCTGCAGCCCTTTCGCCTCCACCCCACTTTGCAGAGAAGGCATCCACAGTGGGGTTGAAGGTCTGAGCCATAAAGTTTTGCTGCTTTTAAAGGCTGAGGAGGGAACTCTGGGAATCAGTTGCCATGAAATAGGGCAGTTGCTTTATTTATTTTCAGTTTCCCCAATGCACTTCTCTTGGCCAAACCTGGAAATAAAAGTTACAAATCTCAGCTATTACGGTAAGTAACTTCCCAGTGGGGGCCCTGCTGCGTGATCAGGCAGAGGGTCTTTCCAACAGGCTTTTCCAGGACATGCATGAGGATGGAGGTGGAGCCTGTGCTGGAAAGAGCATGAGCGATGCTCCACCTCACTCACCTTCTTGGTCTTCATGTTTGGCCCCAGAAAAGTGGCTGTTCCGACAGGCATGTCTTCAGGGATGTGAGAGTATTGCAAGAAGTGAGAGGAAAATCATCGTAGCAACCTACCAGGAAACAATAAAAGGATTTTCTGACTTTGTGGCTTCTTCTGCCAGCTGTAGGATAGTCCGTTCTCCTGCGTGGTTAGTTTGCCAACTCATTTCTCCCTCCTTGTTCTTTGGTGTCCTACTCACAGCACGCAGGGATGTGACTAATATTGCTGAATGTAAGAAAGTGGCACTGACTTCAGGTATGGCTGCAGTACCTGGAATTACTTTGGCAATTTGTTTTTAATTTTTTCATTTGTTGAGTTTTCAACATTGATTGTGAAATATTAAGACCAATGAGAATGGGAAAATCTTAATAGCAAGCTCATTTTAGAGAGAAAAAGCTCAGAACCGGTGTCTTTTCCCTGTGGAGGTAATCTGTTATCCCTCAATATACAGACAAGGCTTCCATAGAAAAATGAAATGGCAGTGCACAGCATCTGTTTGCTATGGAAGGAGCATAGACTCCTGGTAAAAAGTATGTGTGTTGCAGGAGGAAATTTTGATTCTGAACACGTGTGGTTAGCTTTTGATACAAAACTCCACCGCTACAAACTGTGATCTGGACTCCATTATTACCTGCTTTAAAGATCTCTTTCTATAACACCAGCAATGCTGAATCAAGCCAGCATATTTGACTTACAAGAACAGCTTTAGCAAAGGGTAAATTGTGACAAAAATTGTCTCCTTCCTTGTTTCTTTGTACAGTGCAGATCAAGTGATACACTCTCAGCAGTAATGCAGCCTGATCATTACTGAGCACTCTGCCTGGCATGCCTATGAGCAAACTTTCTATTGTTTCAATTAGATGATCTTGGGCATTCAGGGAATTTAATACTGATGGAGCTCAGCTCCTAAAATCCTAGAAATTAGAGCCAGAGAGAACCTAGGGAATCATCTTGTCCATCCCCTGACAATGCAGATTATTTTCTACCGTATTTTTACTGTGTTTTTTTCCAGTCTATTTTTAATGATTCTAGCAACGGGGTTTCCATCACTTTTCCTGGGGGACTATTCCACATTCTAATAGATCTCACTGTTAGGAAAATTTTCCTGATATTCAGTCTAAATTTTCCTTTGCTCAATTTCATCCCATTACTCCTAGATATGCCCCGTAGAGGCGGGTGAAAACTGAAAGTGAGTAGGCAAACCTGACACATTATGTGTGCTCAGAGCCAATTTACAGCAGCGGGTAAAGTGATAGAGTCAATTTGCAGCATTCTGTAAGTGACAGAGAGGGTCTTAGGGCATGCACTCTCTGAAAATGGTTCTGAATCTTGATGAAAACCCCAAAGTATAGAAAAATATCCAGAAGCTGTAATGACTTTATGTTTTTTGCAACACTCAGGCTGAACACAGCAAGAATCCTCTATGAAGAGATAACAGGTAGGGCACCTTGTTTGTGCTATGGCTGCCAATAAAACTTAAATTTATACAGACATCTGAGCAGCATACTTTCCGTTGCACCAAACACCACAAACTGTCATTTACTTTTACATGCTAGACAGAATTAAAATCCAGCTTACATTCCTTGAGCTATTACTCATTAGATAATGAAACCCATAGCTGAAAATTACATTTATATTGTAAAAGTTCTTGTGTAAATAACTTTATGTCTGTATAATTTTCTGATACCCTGCTAATAAACTTTCTAACAAAAGATATTCACTAAATCACCTCTGCATACACATGCACTGCTCTTTTCTCTTTTCTCCCTTTTCATGTTTCCATCCTTTTATGCACTATTATGGGGCATACCTCTGTTTTCTTTCTTACTGCTAATTCATTTCCAAACAGGCAGCCAATCCTGCTACCACTTTGCTGCCCACATCATTAAACCTTTCAGACCATTTACCTACTTTCTTTTCTCATGCTGTATAAAGATCATATTTCTCATCCTTCTCTTCAATACCCTATAACTCTTTATTCTTGGACATAGATGTACCGTTTCTACCCATCATCTTATATTACCAAAAAATTGTTTTACATCCTAATCTGTATTTATATCCTTTCTTATACTCACCTCTTCCCCCGCACCTCTTGCTGATCCCCAGCACCTCTTGCTGAAACCTGTCTGCATCAGCCTTCAGCCAGTATTCGTGTCTGATCGAAACTGCAACGTTCTCGGGCATGGACAGTGCCTTCCTTTATATCGGTTATGGAAGACGACAGAAAGCTAGTGAAGTAATTCACAGAGGGGAGTGATATGGTCCCTGCAACAGGAAAGGAAGATGGTTTTCACAGCCTTTTGAGCAGCAATCCAGCCTCCCTCAAAACTGTAAAAAGTTTAGCAGACAAAAGACGACTAAAAGCCTCATGGTGATATGAGGAACTCCACAAGGATGTGGCCAGAATTGTATCCAGATGCCTAGCTAGTGGCTGAACTTGGTGAATCAGAAAAAGCATGAAAACGGTCTACTCGCAACAAAGCAGGTACATCTGGAAGAAGCACAAGTCACAGGCACTGGAATTGCTGGCTGAGCCACAGTGCATGTACTACAAATTCTGCCCTTGGGGAGAGATTCAGAAATTGGGACAGGCAAGGAAAAGAGGGGTTTGTGAGAGATTGCAAGGGAATGCCGGTACTTATAAAGAGCCACAGTATGATGAGGGCAAGGAGCAAAATCTGTTTCTGAGGCTGGTGGGAAGTGGAGAGGACAGTGCAGCCCACAGGGCAGGGAAGGAAGTGATGCCTTAGGAGGAAGTTCAGGTTGGGTGTGAGGGATGCAGGCCCAATGTCTCGCTGGGCCTGTCAGGGCTGCAGTTGTCCCTGGCGGTGCTATGAATATCTAAGGCTGGATTTCAGAAGGGTAAGAGGGAAAGTCATCTTTCCAGGTATGTGGTGCAGCCTCAGAAACATGCTGTTCAGGGATCACTGCGTGCATTCCTATGGCTTTGGTGAAGAGGGAGATCACTAGACAGGATTACAACTGTTTCTTCTATCCTTGGATTTCATTAATCGCACTGACCTCTCCTATTTCCTTTTCTTTCCTTCTTTTTGCAGTAAATCCAAATACTGCTCCAGATGTCACTTCTTTCTCACCTGCATTTAATCACATAAACCACCTTATCTCCAACCTGGACTATTTCACAGTTTTTTAGTCTTTTTGTTAGTTGGAACTCAAGACGTGTGTTTTGAGAAAAACAAAAAATCTCAACATCATTGAGGATCCATTAAATTAAGGTGGTGTCTCTCCCTGTAGCACACTGCCATAGCTGAGGCCAGCAGATGCATTCAAACTGGAACTATGTCAGTGGCTGAGCCAGCGATCATCTCCCTCAGAAGACTTCTGCTCTAAGAATTCGCTTCTCACCACAGTCCTCTAAAGCCTTCCACATGCCCTACCAGTACTGCCCTTTTGGTTTTCCTCTCCCAAAGGTGAGGAATTTAGCAACACTTAAAATTAGCAGTGCTCTTCATCTGCAGCTGTCCTTCTACAGGACAGGCACTAATCCTTAACTGTATTTAGCAATTGGAAGACAGTGATGTATCAACTTCAGTGGTCTTAATTGTTCCTTAGAGGAACATGCACAATCTTATCTTTGCACTCCTTTTCATCCTGTTTCCCTCATTGATCCCATATTGCTCCGACTCTGCTGCTCACAGTGCTCCCTGTGACCCCTGCTTCCACTCTGCTCTCTGTCTTCTTTCATGCCGTTTGAGCTAGCTTTTCCCATCTCCTTCCTCCGTGTCCTGCCTTAAAACCCATGGGAGTGCTATCCTGATCTTCTCACCACTTGTGTTCCCAAGCCTTCTTTCTTCTCAACATTGATTGTAGTTTGTTTTAATTTGTTAACTCATAAGCTCTTTTGGCCAACAATCTTGAATCCTTGATTCTTTCACCAGTTGTCAGATATCTTGCTGGCTAGCTGATGAAACGGTATATCTATGTACTGAGCATAAATTTAATTGTTGTCCTTCACTTAAGATATCTCCATCTAAATATAGGACATATAAAGGCTTAGGAGTGTTAGCTCTGTAGATAGAGAGGATTTGTTGAGGTAGAGCTATGCAGAAGAAACAGAGTACAAGGAGAAAGAAGAAGCAGCAGTCTGAACAGATCTAATGCATAGTCCTCTCAGCGTTGCTGTGGCTCCGTCTTAGGAAAAAGCCTCTCACCTGGCTGCTATTGTATGCAGTGGCCCAAAATAGGCTAACATTTGGAGTAGATCTTAAAACAATCATGAAAAGCAGAATGCGCTTCACCTTAACCCTGTCACACAGTTGCCTACTCTATCCTATTTAGACCTTTTTTTGGTGGCCACTGATTTCAGAGCATTTCCCTTTTGTCATACGTGTAACTCTTTGGCTTGACATACCTACCTCTGTCTGTGACTAGAGCAAGTGTCTGCTGAAGGTGTTTCTGCCTTTGGTGTGTGGATCTGCAGCCTTCCCACAGGCCCCAAGGGAAGGATAATATGGGGATTTTTTGGACAGGTTTCTAGCAGAAAGAGCTGTGGGCAAGAAATCTGTGCATGATTAACACTTCTCCTAAGAAAGCAAAACTTCATACATTATTATAAATGAACAGAATTGTATCAGAAGTATCTCCCCCATCAATTTCTCCTTTTAATTGGAATAACCTGATCAGGTCACAAGATAAAAGCCTGGTGTCAACACTGGGACCGCATTGAAATAGAGAAATTATGAGCTGGTATTCTTCTTAAACCAATAACAAATCTGCTCTCAGAAAACAAAACTAGCCAAAAGGAATTAAAGCAAGACCAGAAGGTGCTAAAACAAGAGTTGGAAACTTTACAAAAGGAATTACAGCAGCATCTGGAGGTTTCCCAGAAATGGCTGAAGTGATTTGCAGGCAGAGGTGAACTCTCTGTTGGAGTAATGACTACAAAATGTCCTAACAGACTGAGAAGGCCAGCTGCAAAACTTCCAGTCTGAATCGGTAAGCCCAAAAAGGTAAAAGGCAACGATACTGCCATAGATGCTTCAAGACAGGGAGATGCCAGCTGGGAACCCACTAGCAGGGATGAAGAGGAACTCACTGGCTAAATTTCAGCTCCAGGAAAAAATGTCTGGTCACAGACCCATCATGGTAGCCAGCCATCTGGACATTCAGTTGGGCCAGTCAGAGAGCTTAGGCAAAAACATTTACTGCAGTTCATCCACTTGGTTGGCAAAGTCACGGAGTCCTGTGGGGGAGGCTGGACTTCGTAGGTCAAATAACCTAATATCTTTTAGGGAAAACTCTGTTTAAGATTTATTTTGCTAAATATAACATCACGGGCTGAATGAAAGCTGGTGAATCATAGAATCATAGAATCGTCAAGGTTGGAAAAGACCCTTGAGATCATCGAGTCCAACCGTCAACCTATCACTGCCAAGTCCATCTATACCATGTCTTCAAGCACCGTATCTATCCGTTCTTTAAATATCTCCAGGGATGGAGACTCAACCACTTCCCTGGGCAGCCTGTTCCAATGCTTGACCACCCTCTCGGTGAAGAGGTTTTTCCTAATGTCTAACCTAAACCTCCCCTGGCGCAGCTTGAGGCCGTTTCCTCTCGTTCTATCACTTGTTACTAGGGAGAAGAGGCCGACCCCCACCTCACTACAACCTCCTTTCAGGTAGTTGTAGAGAGCAATAAGGTCTCCCCTCAGCCTCCTCTTCTCCAGGCTAAACAACCCCAGCTCCCTCAGCCGCTCCTCATAAGACATGTGCTCTAGACCCTTCACCAACTTCGTTGCCCTCCTCTGGACATGCTCCAGCACCTCGATGTCCTTCTTGTAGTGAGGGGCCCAAAACTGAACACAGTACTCGAGGTGCGGCCTCACCAATGCCGAGTACAGGGGCACTATCACCTCCCTGGTCCTGCTGGCCACACTATTCTTGATACAGGCCAGGATGCCATTGGTCCTCTTGGCCACCTGGGCACAGTGCTGGCTCATGTTCAGGCGGCTGTCAACCAACACTCCCAGGTCCTTTTCTGCCAGGCAGGTCTGCAGCCACTCCTCCCCCAGCCTGTAGCGTTGAATGGGGTTGTTGTGACCGAAGTGCAGGACCCGGCACTTAGCCTTGTTGGCCCCGGCCCATCGGACCAGCCTGTCCAGGTCCCTCTGCAGGGCCTTCCTGCCCTCCAGCAGATCGACACTTCCACCCAGCTTGGTATCATCTGCAAACTTACTGAGGGTGCACTCGATCCCTCAAGTGAAGATGGAGAGGAAGGAGGAGTTCTAGCAGCTAGCCTGAATAGCCATGCCTGGAGAGTGCTGTGGCTCTGATTTCCCAAAAAGAGGCTTCATGCAAACCTTTGCCTCTTGATTAGAACCATCCACAGATCTGAGTTGATCCAGGTGCAACTAAAAGCCAGAAGAAAAAGGAAAAGGAAAGAGAAAATCCTACCTGAACTGCAAGAGAAGCTGCAGAAACTTGTATTTCTGGCATGTGCAGATGTCGGTGAGGGCTTTCAGGATAAACTGGCAAGGGATCAATTCAAACGTGCTCAACTGGACTTAGGCTTTCACACGAAGGTCAGTGAATGGCAGCCAGAGACACTCCAAGGGGTCTCTGGAGTTTACCATGGAAATTGTGATTCTCCTCTTGCAGCTGTGGACCAAATGAGGAAGCAGTTTCTGGTGACAGGGATGAAAGACAGTCACTACAAATTCTCTAGGTACAGTTCTGTATCAGGGAAAGAGGATACAAATATGTTATTGAAAAATAATAAAAATGGAAAATTTGGCCCAGTAAAATGAAATTGAGAATAATGTGAACTTCATTTGAAAACTGGCCCTGTGAAAAGAAGGATTATTATGAACATAAGGCTGCTGTGGGCAGACCATCACTACTTCCTAGACAACTTCTCTTTCAGCTCAGGAAATGGAAGGACATCAAAACTGAAGAAGCCAAACTCAGGGCCGTGTAAAAGGACCAGCACACCATTTTTATTTCAAGCTGGACAGCTAACAACAATAATGGAAATTTTGGCAATTGAATGTGTAACAGAATCAGTGAAATGTGAAGGAATTGTAGACGTTGTCTCAAACCTTACATTTATTAGACTAGACAAGCCAAAAAGACTAGGGATTTGGGAGATCCAAAACGGAACCTCCTAATTGATTTCAAATGGAGAGAATGTCTGGGGAATGTGAACGCATCCAAAAACTGGAAAAATAGATTTTGAAACCAGGACCTCTGTAATTTGAACAAGAAGTATGAGTAACTGAGATAATAGATGAACTAATAAGTGATTTAATCATACCTAGTAACAACAGGAAAGGTATTTCGCAAGTATGATCTTTCAAAGTTCCTTTTGAAGATGTGGGCTAGCTGAAACAAATGAAACGAATTATTTTCTAATTGGTTTGCAGCAAATAAGCTGTCCTATTTCCAGGCATAGAAACTATTACAATAGCAACATACTGTGCTATCTTTTCTACAGAGGAAAAATGGTAGTGGTGGAAATCTGCTTTGTGACTCAAAAATCTGTGTGAAACTTTACCTACTAAAGTTCTTGCAAGTCCACTCCAGGACCAAGTCCCTGTTGCTTACTGCTGAGCAGAAGATACTATCAATAAATAAAGAAAAAGAAGGTTTGCTTGCAAAATTTGAATTAGCCCTAAGACACAAGAAAACTGAGACAGTGTAGAGGTGGCCTATACCTCATATTCTCCCAGAAGCAGAAGTTTTTATGACTGATCCTGTTCAGTTTGGGGCTTGAGAACAGCACCAGAATCACTCCATAAGTTTGATAAGAACAGAAATACTGCATCAAAAAAACCTATACCCTTCACTAGAAGGATCGCTTAATACCTTCTGATTTAGAAATGTCTCTGCTGGGTGGTGACCATTTCTTCAGTTTCTGAATCACACCTGCTGCTCAACGTCCCCAGTGTTGCTTTCAAGCTAATGGTATGTCAAGTGACCCTCAGCACTCACCTGCATCTCTGGCAAAAATTGAACCATTGAGGACTGTTGAAGTTGGCACTGCCAGCTTCTAAGGGGACTTTGCCTTGCCCTAACTGTTATCTCCTGTAGGGCATACCTAGAAGGTCCTCATCTCCTGATTATGCATGTGGACATAGGAAGGTGTTGGTTCATGGTTTGCTGCATAAGAAAAAAGGACCATGCTCTTCTAGTGATTGCTTCTTGCGTAGTCTACCAGTGTTGAGAATTCTTTTATACTGGAAAAAGGTGAGAGTGGGTTCATCTGGGGGATAACAGACCCAGAAAGAGAATACAGGGATCTTCTTAGAGAGAAAATACAGGATACATGAAATTTAGGGGTTCATTAGAGCTAACCTTCCATTTGGCAGCTGGAAGAAAATGAATCAGAGTATTACTGTAAACACTAGGAATGTCTAGTAATATGAAATTAGCTTAATAGAATGAGTTTATAAATGTGGGAAGGCTTAAGCTTTCTTTAATTTTGATTTGTTAAAATGTGGGAAAACTTTATCTTGACTTTGACTGAAATAAGGTGGCACCATTTCAGTGAACTGAGTTGAGGGGAAGGCTTTACATCAGGTTACCTCTTTCAGTATGTTTAGCTATCAGCCTTTAAGATAACTGTAAGAGGTAGATAACCATGTGTTTTCACCTACAATAGAGAAAAGGTGACACAGAAAAGAAAGGCATTTCTTGGTATTTTGGGAAAAACGTGAGGGTGGGGGTAAGAGAGAGTAGACAAGACACAAATCAACCTGAGAGCAGCAGAAAATACACTTTTTTCACAGGGAGTTGCGAAGGAGCTTCAAGCAAGGAAACTGCCTGTCTCTGGATCCTTCTCACATCAAGAAAGCAGGATTTGGTACATTTCTGTAAATAAAGAGAATTTTAACAAATACACCATCTGCATCACCGATTCCCCCTCCTAGCTGGAATAATATAGAATTTTGGCTACCTGCTCACATCAAAGGAGTTACAAAGCTGCCCACCTTCATGATGAGATGCAATACAGTAAAAAGGATTAGTGGTGACGGGTCCATGTTTTCTAGCAGAGAACTTAAATACAAAGATACAGGCTCAAGAGAATTTTCTGCCACGTTTCTTACAAACTTCTTCTGTGAGTTAATTAAAAGTTTGGTTCTCAGAAGATTAATCCAGATTTAAACACACCTTTTTTCCTAGTTGCTGTATCTAGAGAACAGCATACGTTAGAGTGGGGAAAAACTCCTAGAAACATAAAAAGTGAACTAGGACAACAGGGTGAATATTCTTTACTGATAAGAAGAGAGAGGTTTGTGATGAGGAAAACATTATGATCAATAATCAGACACACTTCAAACTGAGTGTCTGAGAGGCAAATTGAACAGGTGGAGCAGCACCTGATGTGGCTTGTTTTCTTTCCTGCTGGATTGCTGGGTTTGCTCTTTGTGTTAAAGTTTTGGATGATATCTACATAGTTTGAAAGAGACATCCCTGATGTCACACCTATTTATTCCTTTATTTTGCAGGCAGTCTGCAGAGAGCAATATCTGATCCACAACAGAGGATCCTTTGAGTTGTAGTGTTTACCATGCTATCTCAAGCCCTAACCACTTCATTCTTTGTAATTTGATTATTTGGTCACGCCCTGGAATGCAAAGTATTACTCTGATGTATTTGTACAAACCTAGCCTCTTCAAATACAGTAAGTAGCTGAATGATGTATGTTAATGACATGCTCTCAATAATTTTTATAATGCAAGATCTCAGCCCAGACTTAATGTTTAATATCCCTGGGATTCACATTGAAATTATTACACACATTATGTATTCCATTCCTTGGACTTAGAATTAATTTCAAAACAGAGCAAAAGTGCATCCTATTTGTTTTCTTGAGGGAGTTTGCATCAGCAAGTCTATTTATTCTGGAGTTTCTGAAGTTAGAAATACCTTTTCCCTTTGCTATCTTTGATCTATCCTGACGAATTGTGTAGAACATTTCATTTCTGTGTCTTGTCTCAGTTATGTCATCTCCTCGTTCATTTGAAAAATATTTATTCTAGCAAAATTTACCTCTTTAAGTAAAGGACACAGGTTGCTACAAAACAGTCTCACAGAATCTTTGACATAAAGCTGTCTGCCAAAAATAAAGAGAAAAAAATAGCTGCTTCTCTAGATTCCCTTTATGGAAGACTGCATAGGAGAATTCATAATCTGCATTGCTTTGATCGATCATTCAATCTTTGCATTGGTGATGTTTCTAATACAGGGGCTTAGCCTCTGGAATGACTCCAAACAGGATGGAACAAAGCAGCTAAACCTGTGTTAGGTTGTGATCTGAGTACTCTCAGGCAATAAATCTTTAATTTGCAAGATTGGCAACTGTCTCAAAATTAGAATTAAAGGAACATTTAGCATTAGTGATGTTCTCAGTGTTGTCAGGAATTGCTTTCCTAGACATTTTTTGAAAGGCTGGGTCTTGCTTTCAAGCATAATTCCAAGATACCCACTAAATCCACTAAGCCACCCTTTTGTTCCCCTCCCTCTCAAAAATCAAGCCCAAAAGGCAGCAGGAAGATGATAAAGAGGAAAAGGAGTTGAAGCTCCCATTTATTATAGTCCCACCTGACAGGATGATTTGTTCTAGCTGAGCTCCTATCCATCCTTTTGTCCCTGAGCAGGTCTTTTAGTTTTACCAGAGCAGAGAGAAAACCCTGGTGTGAACTAGTCTGCTTAGGAAAAGGGAGTTTCCCCTCAGGCATGAGGACAGCATGGTGGTGATGCTATTTGGGCGTGTGAGAGCAGAATGATCCCCCATCGTGGCTGGGGAAGGATTTCAGGATTACCTACGCACTTGCTTAAACCTCAGATATGAACAGTTGCTCAGCCACACGGTCCTCCTAGGCTAAAGCCACAGAGGGTTTCGCACCTAATTTCGCCTTCAGGCATGCTAAGCCCAAAGCTATGTGGTTCCCAGCTTTCTCCTTTCTGCATGATGTATCCCCATGCGCGGGTGGGCATCACACAGTTGGGCTGCTAAGCCCGTCCCACCTGTTTCACAACAAGTGCCAGCAGGATCCTCAAAACATCTTATCCTCCCCACCTCTGATGAATGTTCCAGTAGGTACTCCCTTAACAGCTCCAGCGTCACACCAGGCAGAGCGAGTGGGGAAATAACGCCTCCTCTCTTCTAATGACTCCATGAAGTTTTCATATTAAGTAGAGCAGGAACTGAAACATCCCAACTGAGTGCCCTAATCCCCCTGCCATGCCTCCGTACTTGCTCTCCCTGGCTACTTAATTCTCTCTTACAAAATGGAGCTGCTTCGCTGGAGAGAAATTGGGAACAATCCCCTGCAGTCCCTGGCCTGTTAGTTATGGTATTCCCCCATGAGACGTCAGCTTGAAGCTTTTTCCAGTAGAGAAGTGAACCAAGGTCTCCTCCAGCCCGACTGAAAGATACAGCCACTGAAATACTTCGCCTTACCATGAAATGAAGCACATCTCCAAAGGACTGTGTTCCTGCCAATGTGCCTTTCCATATGCAATTACCTTCTCCCCCCTCCTCTGCTTTGGGATGGGGAAGAGGTGGGAATTTGGCCCTGAATGAAAGATTATTAGCTTCTCTCTCAGCAAGGGAAAAGACAGGGACATACAATAAGAATATTAATTTTAATGAGAAACTCAGACTGGCAAGAGAACTTTATTGGCAGAAGTGAAATTAGCTTTTCTACATAAACAGTTAGTGGTGTCAAGGGACTAGTCATTCATTGCCCAGAAGGAAAAAAACAAAACAAAACACAAGAGTCTTTAAGGGTCCTTACTCTCAAGAATGCTCTTTGCTGTTTAATGCAGAGAGGATTTGCTTTGTACTTCAGCAAAAATCAAGTATGAAAGATATCGTCCCTTTCCAGCGTTTTGAAGCAATAAATATCCAAAAGGAACCAAGTACTTCAGGCTTCTCTCTTGACCCTTTCCCTTCTGCCACACAGACATGTGCTCACATGCTGTACATATTTATTTTTTTAAAGCCGTTTCCAAAAGCAGAAGGAGTGTTAAGTGTAAAAATCTTCATGCTCATAATCCCACCTAGACCCATTTCTAGTTTGGTCCATCTTTGCAAGACTCACCTTCCCTGGTCCTGCTTTTCCTCATTCCCCCTCCCTCTTGCCACCCTGGTCTTGGAGAACAAGCCGCTAAGGATGGACCATCCTTTATTCTCATTTCCCCCTTTTCCATTCCCCTGAGCTAGCCTAGGAGGGGCCAAGTGATCAAGGTTCCCCATTAGATGACAGATCCTGCAATGACCAGTCCCTGAGAGTCCAGAACCAAAGGCAGTTTCTTGCTACTTCTACCACACGTGTTAGGATAGCCTCTGTACTGCCAGAGCAAAAGCCAGCTGAGCAGCCTACCCAGTAGTTTTCCTCTGTGTGTGTTTGGTGGTAGGATGGGATTTAAACTACAGAGTAAGAAACCATGGAAGAATTGCAGATTATACAAATTCCCAGAAGGAAGGTTTTATCTTACTCCCACCTGATATTGTAAAGAAAAATAACATTTTATGTTGGAGAACAAGCCACATGCCACAAAGGGTGTTATTTAGTGGAAGTGATCCTATTTTACACTTGAGAGTAGGGCCAAAAAGAAAATACTCGCTGGGGCATATTTCTTCACAGAAACTGGCCACATCTGATAATGTCTTTTTTTTCCCCACACAGCACAATGGGAGGCAAATCGTCTAATATTTCCACCTCCGCACTGGCCAACCATGATGCGTGGAAAGCGAGCCAGTTCCCCCACACATGTCAGCCAGCCACAGCTGGCATCCCTCTTCCTCCTCCCTTCAAGGCAACCTGCTTCTTTTACCTGTAAGACTCTTGCAGGTTTTGTTGTGGAAACACCATGGTATCTCACTGTACCTGGGATGAACCAACCCAAGCTATGAAGACTAGCAGGACAGATTCAAAATTTGTGTTTTAGAGCTGGATAAGGAAGCGCATGTTCAGAGTGAGGGAGGAGGCACATTTGACCTTCGTGACCTGTTGCGTTACTCAGCCAGGAGTCAGCACACAGTAAAATTTCTTCCAGTTTTAATTACAAATAGTCACATGGTTCAGGCACTCCTCCTTTGCAATAGTCCGCCCATGCAGCCAGCCTTTGATTTTTACTCAGCTTCCATGAGTTTTTTGTGGGACTGACTCTTGGTATTGACTCTGAAACAAGTCTTGACTCAAAAAAACAGCACTGGAGGTATAGAAACAGCCATTGCCACCCTGCTGCATGGCTACTTTGCCTGTGCCAGAGGCCAGCAAAGCCAGGTTGGTGAGGACATAGGGGGTGAAGCTACTGCTGGTGGGAGGCAAAAGGAAAAAAGGGCAAAATAGCCCCTCTTAGAGCCTGTAGCTGTTGCCTGACTTCTCTGGGCTCCAAGCAGTAGAAAGCCCAATAAGCCCCACTGCTGAGAGGCTTCCTCCAGCCCAGTCCCTCGTTCTGATTGCTCACTTCCAAGCCAGAGCAGCTGGACAGGCATGTCTGGGAAGCTGGATCTGCCTCTGTGGTGCTGACGTGTGGAGAGAGACTCATTTACACCAACTGAAAAATGGCCATAATGCATCTATTGACTGATCAGAACACACTTTGTCAAAGGAAGATGATTGCTTATGCTTCAACATTCACTTTTTTTTTTTCTGAAGATAAAGAGCAAATCCTACTTATGCCCAGCTGCCATGTCTCAGTAATTCTGAACACGCTCAGCTTACATATAACTTTGCTCATCCTTTTTCTCATCTTGAATTCAAGATAAAAATCTGTCTGAGAATATATTCTGCTTTAATTAAACAAATATAGTCAAGATTCAGAGCCATCTGTATTTCATACCATACTTCGTAATGTCTCAATATCACAAACTCCAAGGAGTAACACTATACATTAATGGGAACATGTGTCATATCTACTTGCTCTTTATGACTTACAGGCTATCTATATTATCCCCATGTCTCCAGATCTCTGAAAACAAGTGTAAATAGTAATTCTTATTAACTGCAGAGACACCTGCACTGATATGGACAAATCTGGTCAACAGCAGGTTCCCCTGCTGTTTTACTAAGCCAGCAACATGCTCCTGTCTCTGGCAGATGCTCCTGTTTTGTATTACTTCTAAGCAGATACCAACTTTATGCACTTTTTGAAATTCCTTTCAGGAACCAGTGTCCTTCTGGCTACCAAGGGCCTTTTGCTGGAACAAAGCAATGAAGAGATCAGGGAGGTATCAGGAGACTGAATTTTGGTCCTGAAAATTACTGGCAGCTTTTGTAATCTTCCCATATCCCTTCTGCCAGGGATTAGCAGCAGCAAGAAGGATAGGTTTACTGGGGAAGTCTTGTAAAATAAACAAACATTACCAGTCTAAGCATCCACCCATTAAATACCAGTTAAATTACCAGTTTAAGCACCTAGGATTACTAAATACCTTTCCTGGGCGCACTAATAGGTAATACTTCTCTTCTTGAAAGCTCTGAGTATTTGCATGAAGCAAGAACAGTGTTAGGGAAAAAAGTAACATAGCATCAACCTGGGAAAATGCAGCAATAAACAAACCCAAATGAATGATAAGTGGAACACTCTCCACAGTGGTTTTTGACTATTCCTGCAGCTCATGGAAACACAGGGCTAAAGGGACCCCTTGGGTCATTTAGTGCAAAGCTGGGTGATGGCAGGCAACAGCTTTGCATAATTCTTTTCTTAAAATGAGAAGTGCCATCATAAAACTTTCCAGGGTCCTACCCCATTTTTTTTCAACCAGACATCTGTCCCCAAACCATACTGCTGGTTGTCTGCCCCACACGAGCCCTGAAGGGAGCTATCTCCCTTGCAGAGACAGAGGGCTGCTGGGCAGGCATTGGAGGTAGCGCGGCTCTCCACGAGGCACTGCTCCTTCTGACTTAGCACTGTCTGCTCACATCCTTCCTGGGACCCTAGCCATTTTCAAAGTCTTGTGGTTATTAGAAGAGAAACAAATATGAGGGGCCAGCATCTTATAAGGGCAACTTCTGAAAAATTTACTGGCTTCCAATGCAATGGACCATTTTCTTTCTTGTTGCACTTCTTGGAAGAAGAGCCAACTGGGTTTATGAGCATTTTTAAAACTTTTGTTGCCAGAGATGCTGAAGGGGACAGTCAAGAGTTGCACACCACGTACTGAAATACCTGAGCGGTTTCACGCACGCAGGCACAGCTCTGTATGTGTGGCCCAGCTGGGGACCGTGGGCCCTTTGGCACAGACTCCTGCGGCCGTGGCTTTCTGCCTCAAAACCACGGTGATTAAATCACAGCATGGTATTTCCAAGTAAATGCAGTGGATTAGGGGGAAGCGTACCTTGTGGAGCTATGTAGAGCTTTCCTTTGTTCAGAAGCAAGAATAGATCCAATATAGATATATAGACTAGCCACTTCTGTGTCTTAAATAGAAATACAGATGTCTGATGTACTAAACCAGAGTCTACAAGAGACATGCCAGGATAGCAAATTAAGAGTGCACAGAAAAATGAATACAAGCAGTGAAATTAAAAGGCAGCATTTTTAGAATTGTTAATTGTATGGTAATTGGAAGTCAAAGCAAGGTCTATTTAAAAATCCAAGTTGTCTACTAGGAGTCCACAGACCAACAGCACGTCAACAAAAATTAGAAAAGGAGGCCAGATTTTAATTGTAAATGGGATACTAATCATCAGCAGCTTCATTTCCCAAGTGTCAGTCAGAGATGGTTGCTTGACATTTTACATTTTACTCTTTGCTTTAACAAAAGCTCACCAATGGTCTATATATGGGAAGGTTCCTAATAACTGGTAACTACTACATATTTAACTAGATAGCAGAAGTATCCATTTGGATAAATGTCCAAAGTCTCACCTATAAGTGCTTACATCCTAATTCTGTAACTAGGGGTGCGAATACATCCACGAATGTCTACACCAACCCATTGTATAGTGGCAGAGGAGTCAGCACTGCATGTGACTATTACTCTTCATTTTTCCTGCACCCCAGCTTTGCTGAAACACAGGCCAAAGTACTGTCTTTGTAGGATTTCTGGGGAAACATTATAGAGTTAAATGCCAGGGCTAATGTGTGTAATTCTCTGCGAGGCAGATATTAACAGTTCCCAGATACCTTTCTTGCCTACACAGGGAATGTACAGCACATTATGCTGGGGTCACATACAGGGGTTTTCACTCATTCCTTGGGATGACACTCAGGGCACACCAAGAACATCTCCCTGGAGACTTAGCCCAAAGTATCTAGTACACTTTCAATGTGAGTATACTCATTTCTAGCTGAGAAATTTAGGTCAGAAAATTTTCAACCGGATGAATATTATCTACAAATGGAGGTAATTTCACAAGACAAGCTCCCCACTGGAGCTGAGATGAATTTGTCTCATCCCACCACCACAGTTTAGTGCATAAGTAATTCTACCTCCTGGAACAGGTAGGATGGCATCAGGTATTTGTTTTCTTTGTGCAATGATGACAGAAGCGTAATTTGCAAGAGCCTTGTCCTTTTTAAGTAATTTTCTGCTATATTTTGTCCATTTGCAGTGGGAGGAAACCTGCCCATTGCTGAATGCCAGGTAGGCAATTAATACAATCATTTTTTCTTCATTGCTGCTCCTCAAGACTCCAGCTCTTCTCAATGGAGGAGACCCCAGCCAGCAACTAAGAAGTACCACACAGCTGCTCGCTCACTCCCCCCCGGTGGGAGGGGGGAGAGAATCAGAAGGGTAAAAGTGAGAAAATTCATGGGTTGAGTTTAATAGGTAAAGCAAAAGCTGTGCACACAAGAAAAGCAAAAGAAGGAATTCATTCACTACTTCCCATCAGCAGGCAGGTGTTCAGCCATCTCCAGGAAAGCAGGGCTCCGTCACATGTAACAGTTACTTAAGAAGAGAAAACGCCTTCACTCCATATGTCCCCCCTTTCCTTCTTCTTCCCCCAGCTTTATATGCTGAGCATGATGTCATATGGTGTGGAATATCCCTTTGGTCAGTTGGGGTCAGCTGTCCCAGCTCTGTCCCCTCCCAACTTCTTGTGCACCCCCAGCCTGCTCGCTGGTGGGGTGGGGTGAGAAGCAGAAAAGGCCTTGACTCTGTGTAAGCACTGCGCAGCAGTAACGAAAACATCCCTGAATTATCATCAACACTGTTTCCAGCACAAATTCAAAACATAGCCCCATACTAGCTACGATGAAGAAAATTAACTCTACCTCAGCCAAAACCAGCTCACCATGGTATCTAAGTGCCCTCTTCATGTCCCTGTTTATATTCATTATTCACGAACCTTTCTGCAAACAGGATTTTGTTCCCTGTGAAGATTTGGAGAACAACTGCTCTTCATACAAATGGCCACAGTCATATGTTAACATTGATGTCTGTGCACAACATAATATTCATTACAAGGCCTATCTGCTATGTATCATTCATTATTCTTCCATTTCAAATATTTCACTGTACCCAGCCAAGAGACTTCAGTGACAGCTCGCTTGCTCAGCACCAATAGCGAATAGTAGAAGTGAACAACTTGCAAAGACCATTCCTCAAATCACAAACACTCTCTTATAATAACACCTAACACAGCTAAGCCCCAGTCCTTCATAGGGGTTTCCAAATACCATCCTAGTGCAGCCACAGCAGAAATCTGAATTGTCTCACCAACAAGCAGAAAACAGAAAAAAAGTCACGTTCCCCAAGCAACTGATTCAAAACACCAGAGGGAAGTGGTTGGCACCATTTTCCTTCTAGCCAGGGCTTTTTGTGTGCCTGAAACTCTTCTAGTTTGCCATACCATGTCCATCTTCATCCAGGGATGCCCGAAGACGTGGACGTGTAAGAAACAGGTGCCATTTTCACAATGGAAGGACTGAAGCAGTTTAGGGTCTGGAGCACATGTCTTATGAGGAGTGACTGAGGGAACTGGGGTTGTTTAGCCTGGAGAAGAGGAGGCTGAGGGGAGACCTTATTGCTCTCTACAACTACCTGAAAGGAGGTTGTAGCAAGGTGGGGGGTCGGGCTCTTCTCCCAAGTAACAAGCGATAGGACAAGAGGAAATGGCCTCAAGTTGCACCAGGGGAGATTTAGACTGGATATTAGGAAAAAATTCTTGACGGAGAGAGTGGTTAGGCATTGGAACAGACTTCCCAGGGAGTGGTGCAATCACGGTCCCTGGAAGTATTCAAAAAACGTGTGGATGTGGTGCTTAGGGACATGGTTTAGAGGTGGACCTGGCAGTTAGGCTAACAAGTTGGACTCGATGATCTTGGAGGTCCTTTCCAACCTTAACAATTCTATGATTCTATGATTCTATGATTTTCATAACGGAACGACAGAAGCCAAGACTTCGATGGGGCACCAAAATGGAAGATTTAATCTGCACTAGTGCAGACTACCCTGCATCTCTGAAATCAAATTAATGGGATCTGCTCTGCCATCACAACATTTGTGCATAAAGCATCTGTTTAGGAACACAAATATTGGCTTTGAACTCTAATTTATGGCTCCCATTTTGAAATCTTGTCCGAAGTTAAATCCTATAAATCGACTGCAAGGTCAAGGCATAAAATCTAGCAAGTAAATAGTACAAAATCCTGAACTAAACACCGAGGAATGCAGGAGTGTCAATGTAAAAATAGCAATAAAGAACGTTTAAGTAGCTCACATGAACGGTTAAGACAAGTCCGATGGGATCCTCTTCAGTTGCAATGCACCTCAGTCCATGCCATTGCAAACAATTAGGTGCAATGAAAGTTTGCAGTCGCATTTGTCGCAAGTGTAGTAGGAGCCTGAGTCACACAGGGAATATGATGCATCTAAATACAGGACAAAACTCTTTATCACTACGAGTGGCCTGCATAAAATCAGATCAGAGAGCAGGAAAAATGAAATTCAGCAAGAGACAGCTGAAAATTGGTTTGGACACCTTTCTTTATAGCATAGAAACTTACTGCCACCTGTTTGTTTAGTAGTAAGCAGAATCCATGAATTAGCTTAAAAGGTGACTTTCAAAAAATATTTAAAAGGAGGAGATGTTGTGGAGAGAAAGCTTAGATCTTCCTGAGTTGTTACCTTTCCTGTGTGAGGATGTTGCGTGGCCTCCACATTCATCCAAAGTGGCAAACATTTCCCAGAATGCTCTGGGAGAACTGACACACTGAACTAATCTTTAATTTATTGATGCACTACTTCACTGAGAGATGTAGTATATCAATAAATGGCTTTAGTTAAGAAGCTAAGGTCTAAGAAGCAGTGGTAGGAGCTTGCAAAAGTACATCAAAGCTTACAGAAAATATAATCAAGAGCTTGTGGGAGAAAATTGATGTCTAGGAAGGACAGAAAGAACAAACAAACATCACAAACTTTTAAGTAGGAGTTTTGTATAAGACAGCATTGTTGGCCATCTTAAACACACATTTTGCAGGTTTCTGCATCCTTCTCAGTTGTCCAGCAGCTTATAAAAAGATTATTATGGAATAAATAACAGTAGTCACCAATAACAAAAAAAATTGCCCTAGGATGAAATAGGAAATCACTGTCCTACTTAGGGCAATGCGATCTGGTAACTGATAGCTTTTTTGAGGTGATATACCCCAAATCACTTAACCTGCTACTGCAATTGGCAGTGCTTAGGGGCTTGTTTCACTTGATGGTAAGCTCAGCAGACAGGGAAAGAAATAGAAGCAAATATGAGTTCACAGGAAACAGTATTTGTGGTCTTTTTTTTAAACTCCTATCTTTTTTTTTATAAAAACAATTGAAAATACAAGAAAACTAGTATATCCACAACAGCTGCAGAAGTGGAGTACCTACCTGCAGCTGGTATCTCAGTATACATCTGTTATCTTCTTATCTTCTGCATGCGTGAGTGTTAACGGTCAGTCCCCATGCCCAGCCCATGGAGGAGGTGCATTACCCCATGCCTGTTCCCAGGCAGAGCTCCAGAGCTGACTCCCTCAGCCCACTCACACCCTTCTCTGTGTTACCCCAAAGGACATGCAGAGCTAAAGATGTCAGGTGGCACTGGATAGCAGGAGGACCCAGTGCCATGGCAGGTCCCTCACACAATACACCGCAAGTGAACACGTGAATCATACACAAGTATATGGTCTGCGGCACAAAGAAAAGGATGCCCCTCGTCTAAAGGTTTTTATAATATAGTTCCTTAAATCAGCATCTGTAGGTGACATGCTGCTGTTACTGGCATTGCATGGAAAGCTGTTGGAGATAAAAGGAGAAGCTGTTGCAATTGAAGACATGGGCCAGGACACTTGAGGCAGGTCTTACTCCTTGCTCCTGGGTAGAACTACTCAGAAACATGGAAGTGCTCTCCTGCCATGGGAAAACGCCACTTCGGCAACCTACACACGTTCCTGCAGAACACAACATTTTTGTCAAATTTCCCTGCTAGAACTGAGCGAGTTTCCCAAAAGCACCAGGTTTTATTCCAGTTTTCCCCTGCATCACCCTGAAACCCTCAGGAGCCCCAGGCAGGACAGGGAATCTGTGATGCCAAATGCACAGAGCTGAAAGCAGTCAAAAAGGAGCCTGATCCTGCCACCTAACAGCTGTATCGTTGCTGGAGAAGATGAGTGATTGCAAGCTCCAGCCCTGCTCTTACTCAGGCAGCCATGGGGCACTGAGTCCCACCCCACAAATTAACCTAATGTGCCACAGGACCAGCCCACACCCCCATGGCTGACATGCCTGTGCTTTCCGTGACCCCTGGTTCAGTGTGTGGAGACACTGAGGTGGTCCCTGTACAATCAAACAGCAGGGACACACTTTACAGTTTCGTGCATAACCCTGATCGGTGATAACATTTTTGATTCAGAAAAAGAAAAAAAAAATAGCAGTGCCTCTTCTGCTGTTACAGCTTCTCTTCCCTAGTTAGAATCATAGAATCGTTTATGTTGGAAAAGACCTTTAAGATCACCAAGTCCAACCATTAACCTAACACTGCCAAGTCCACTGCTAAACCATGTCCCTGAGCACCACATCTACCCGTCTTTTAAATACCTCCAGGGACGGGGACTCAGCCACTTCCCTGGGCAGCCTGTTCCAGTGCCTGACAACCCTTTTGGTGAAGAAATTTTTCCTAATATCCGATCTAAACCTGCCCTGGTGCAACCTGAGGCCATTTCCTCTTGTCCTGTTGCTTGCTACTTGGCAGAAGAGACTGACACCCACCTTGCTACAACCTCCTTTCAGGTAGTTGTAGAAAGTGATAAGGTCTCCCCTCAGCCTCCTCTTCTCCAGGCTAAACAACCCCAGTTCCCTCAGCCGCTCCTCATAGGACTTGTGCTCTAGACCCTTCACCAGCTTTGTTGCCCTCCTCTGGACACGCTCCAGCACCTCGATGTCCTTCTTGTAGCGAGGGGCCCAAAACTGAACACAGTACTCGAGGTGCGGCCTCACCAGTGCTCAGTACAGGGGGATGATCACTTCCCTAGTCCTGCTGGCCACACTATTCCTGATACAAGCCAGGATGCTGTTGGCCTGCTTGGCCACCTGGGCACACAGCCAGCCCATATTCAGCTGACTGTCGACCAGGACCCCTAGGTCCTTTTCCGATGGGCAGCTTTCCAGCCACTCTTCCTCAAGCTCTACTTCAATGTCCTCTAAAAGTTCTTCCAGTTTCTCTCCCTTCCCTTGAACTCTTCCCCTGATGTGGCCCTTTACCCACAACCTGTGCCATCTGGAGGATGCTCAGTGGGCTCTTCTGGACTCCCTGCAGCTCCAGCTCTCTCCCTCCAGTTCCCTTTTTTTCTTCAAAAGAGCTAACACGAGTGTCAGCTAAGGAAGTGAGACGCATCTCTGCTAACAGTTGCTCCTTCAAATCTTGCAAAATTGGTAGGTCCTGGGAAGGTTGTTCACCCAGGGATTACAGCTCTGGAGCACATCCTGGCCCTGGCCCTTTCCATTCTGATGGGTTCTTGAACTCGAGTGGAGCTGTTGAACAATCCTTTGCTACGTTCAGTTTCTATGCCAGCCACATCTTTGCAGATGCAAATCACTTATGCCCCAATGCATTGTTTTACATTGAAAAATGCAACGGCACTTATTTATTGCAGGTTTCAAGCCTGTATTCATGTTGCAAATTCATTTAACATGTAGCTCTTCATGTCACAGGCATCCCCCAGCATTTTAGGCAGGACATCTAGGTCAGACCTGGGGACAGGCAAGAGGGCGTCTGACTACAGAGCTGTTTGCTCTCTCGGGCTCTCAGACACCTTGCAGTATCGGTACTCTGGCTTTCACTTTAAATCAATCCAACCGTTATGGATATCTACAATGTCTTTGCAGTTTCAAAGCTTCCTCTTGAATTTCATACTCGGGCAAAGCTGCCAGTGAAAACAATGAGCCGTTTGCCTGAGTAATGAGCATAAAATTGGAGCCGAGGTCAGTAAAAATTATTGCAGGAGAAAGGCTGTGATAACTGAGTATATGCAGCACTCCTGTTAGCTCCCTGTCAAAAGACTAAACCTTTCATTCTATAGATCTTTTTATAAACCCCCCTAGCTTATAATTTTCTCTATAAAACAACCACGGATTTAATTTGGCTTTTAAAGAACAGAAGGAAAGGAAACACCCCGTACCTGATCTGCGTCTGAAAGGTAAAGAGGGATTTTTATATAAAACAGAGCAAGTCAGAACTTTTTTATTTCCGTTTTTATTGGGGCTCTGATTTTAAGTCGGAGAGCATTTCAGAGAATCTCATATTCTGCTGGGTTTTTTTCCCAACGATATGTTTTTAATCCTCGACTTTGCCGGTAGTCAATTTCTTCTTCTGTCCCTTGCTGCCCACCTCTGACTTACTGTCAGTATTTCTGGCTGACTGTATTCACAACCCTCCCTTGCTAAGCTCAACGTCCGCGCTGAGATTCTCCCTACAGCCACAAAGCCAAAAGCCTTAATATAACCTGGAAGCCAAGCAAAGTCAGCTGCGAGAGACTGAACGGGAGAGGAGAAAAAACGACGACTGTGCATACTGAGCACTTATTATGTATTTATAGTGGGAGCTAGCAATGGGCAGAGTAAAAATTGACCTGAAAATAGGAGGGAACAACATGGGGTTTTTTAATCTATCTATCTGTCTCTCTATCTATCTATCTATCTGTATTTTTTTATCATGCAAAGTCTGTTATCCCTGTAAACCATTGTTAAGGTAGGCTGGGCAAAAGGTTTTTGCTTTTTGTTCTAAAGATTAAACCATGTCTGTCTTGACTTTTCAGGAGTGTTTGTAGCTGACTGCAGAGCCAGTATTACTGTCAAAAGCATGACAGAAACTAAACCTGAAAAAATGATGGTAACATACTTCTAGTCAGAGGATTTAAAGCTATTTGTTATTTTTTCATAGTATCTCTTCACCATACCCAAAACTGGTTAGGAGAAAAGATCACTGTTATTCAGCATCTAAAGGCTGATAAAACTAGTTGTTCTGAAGTGTTCTCCTTTAGTCAGCCAAGGTGATCTCCAGCAAAACTGAGGAAGATACTTATTCTTGTCCTTATGAATCAAGTGGAATAAAAGAAAAGTGTGAAAAACTAGAAATTTGTATTTATTATTTCATTATGTCTATACTTTACGCAACCCCTTTTTTCCAGTATTTCAGTTTATATTCTAGGACGCCAGTTGCAGCGGTCTTAGGAGAGGGCACATAAAAATTAGTCAGACCACTTTTGCAGAAAGCCCAGAGGCAAATAACACACTTTTCCCCTCATTTTAATAGTATTAATAATGATAATAATTAATAATACTAATAATGATTTGGAACAACTCTCCAGCAGAAAGACCCAGTGTAAGAAACAGGATGTCGTGCTCACTTTAAGGACTCGTGAAATAATGCTGCTGAAAGTTGGTAGAAACTTGACTTATGGGTCTTTAAAAAAGTGCACTTTTTATCAGCAATAATGTTTTCCCAGAAGCTGGATGACAAGTTGAATAGGCGGCAGATTTATGTACAGCTAATCTAGCTGCATAATAAATGTCCATGCTCAAAAGGTGTGTATTAAATAGGGCAGGGATCCAAATGACATACAAAAAAAGTCTATATTAAAGAAGGTGGCACAAGCTTTCCCACCAGTTCACTGCTTTCAGCCCGGTTTCAGAGGAAACAAGGTTTCCGCAATCAGGCTGTCTGTCAGTCAGTCCTCCCTTAATAATTCTTCAACCCATTAGCGACTTTCAGTCAAATTTGAAAAGAGCAATAGAAGTCTCAAAGATATTAAGTTCCTACAAGTTTCATAAAAATGAACAGCTGGATAGAGGAGAAAAACCCTGATTAGTGCCTCGGCAGAGGGGAAGAGAGGCAGGCTGCCTGTGCTAGCTCTGCTACCTGTCCCCAGCCTCCTGCCCAGGCACCTTGGTCCAGCCTCAGCCCCCTGCTCTGGGGGTCAGGCTCCCCCCAGGTCTCCTTCCTGACCAGTGGGCAGCAATGCAGGGCAGCAATGCAGGGCAGCAAGCAGAAGTAGCTGCAAAGCGGTAAGGAGGCAGGTTTTTGCTCGCCATGGTGGCCATGGAGCTACTTGTTTCCCTCCCCGAAACTCATAAAAGTTGCTGTTTCTGAAACCACAGAGTTTACTCTTCTTCCCTGGAAGAGGAGAGGGATATGAAGGCCAGTCTGCTTTCCTTTGGAAACACCTGTGTGAAACTTGTCTTTTTTCTTCCAGTCTTGTTTGGCTCAGTTCATTCATTGAATCTCAGCCTCATTACGGAATAGCTTTGGCCAAACGGAAATATCATTATTCAGTGAATAAAGTGGATTCAACCAAAAATCTCTCTTAGCTCTTCCTGTGGTTCTCAATAATCAATTGGAAGTCCATAAAGCAAAGTTTTCCCTTTGTCTTTTCAAAGCCACCAGGAGAAACAGCCAAGATGTCCAAAAGAGACATGCAACAGGGAGCTAGAAAAATTCTATTAAAGAGTTCATTAATAATTGATATATAAGAATATTTTCTTGTAGAGGCAGATTAATCTTAAATTCCTTCCAGGAGGAGCACAGTTCTGAAGAATGTTGAGAACATTTAAGTGTCTTCATTAAAAAATGCAAAGGGCAGTATGTAAGTTCCTCACTGTAGTGGGTTTTATTAAGAAGTGAAAGGAAATTGAAACTGTTTTTCAGAAGACAGTTATTCAATATGTCTTATGCTAACAGTTTGCTGTTCCAGAGGAAGTCTTTGGAGAGAAGAATGGAGGCAAAAAGACCAACAGCAGAGGTATCAGCAGCAACAGGCTCCTTACGCCTAGCTGACAGTTTTGGCAAAGCAGAAGACCGACTGGGGTTAGATGTCACTGGCTATTTATGGGGATTTGTGTATTTATTTATTTCATTTTTGCATTTTGAAGGGGGAGAACCGTGCTGCTTCTCTATTGACTGCAGGGTGCACTTTTTAAAAAGTCTAGGTAAATTCTAACGCCCACAACCCAAGCTAACAATTAATAGGAGCTGCATGCATAAATTCTTATCCTCATTCCCCATTCAGATTCCACTCCCTTCCCACAAGAAATGTGATTGCTGAGAGGTAAGTATTTTCTTTCCAGGGAAGAGAAAAGAAATCGCCTGACCTCCCAGTTGACTGGCATTGCCTGACCTCTCATTGACCTCGCTGCAATTGCATACCCGCTGCTTAGAAAAACAAAGCCACCTTTCAAAATAGGCCCACTTAAACACTGTGCTTGGGGAAGGTGGTGGGGAAGGGAAGCGCTACCTGTTCGGTTTTAACATTTTAATAACTCGACAAAACACAGAGACGAGAGACAAGGTTCTAGGAATGTCTTAGGCTAAGTTTTCTCTCCATTACCAACATCCTTTCTATTGTTTCTCCATGAATTTCTCATCCTGCTATTCCAAATGTGAGGTCAAACCCAAGGAAACAGGAACCTTCTTTAGCTGTTGCCCATTTGATCACTTTCGGAAAGTACAGGGGAAACTCTTAAGATCAGTACTTAACATTTTTCATAATGAAGTTTGAAAAATCAGATGCCTTTAGAAAACCTCTGGGCAGGTGGGTCACATGGACCAAGCTCTTCAGACAGCAAAAGACGAATTCCTTTGGAGCTCCTTTGTTCACTGGAGCTCCGTCAGGATGAATTTAGTTCTCTGGGTCTTGATAGTTCTTTTCCTCTCTTCCATTAGTAATAGACCGTTGCTCCCCAATTGTCTACTTTTAAACATCATTTCCAGAGAAGGCAATATGAAACAATATGTGCTCGCAGTACCTCTGACGTGTTCCCCCACCTTCTCTGTTCGCGCCCCACGGGTCCCCTTTCGGGTAGCCAGGGACCAAGTGAGACAAATGCGCGGGGTGTACAGATGCCCAGGAAATAGTTTCTATAGCAACAGCAACTACATTAAAGCATTTTGAACTTTCTTCCTACTCATCAGACTTTAAGGTTTCAACTATCATATAGACTCTGAACAGGCAAATGCTATTTCGTTTATAGCAATCTCTGCCCTGCTCTCATCAAAAACAGTTGTGTTGAGGGGAATTCTGATTTTTCACACCACCATAGATGCGGAGTTTGCCTACCGATGCGAGTGAACTTGCTCCCCGTGAACAGCAGCACAACTGCAAAATGACTGGCTCCCCATCCGACTGCATTTAGACCATGGCTAGAACCACATCTCTCTGCGGTGGTGGCTGTCATTTGTGGCATGGTATCGAGGTTGCACTGCAAGTAGTGTTGCCAAATATGCTGGAACAGGCGTGAGATGCTTCGTATGCTGAATCCTGCTCTGTCTTCTCTCCCCTGCTCTGAGAACCTAAATTCCTGTGTACCTCAGGACACAAGATAACTATTTTTATCACACGCAAATGTTCACTTGCAATGCTAAAACAAGGGGAGGGAGGAGAAATATTAAAGGTAATAAAAAGGATATAACCAGGAGTAAAGGAAATAAAACGACAAAAAAGAGAAATAACACTGAAAAATCAGGGGAAAAGCTTCCTGATAGTGAGATCTAATAGGCCAGGAAAGACTCCCAAAGGCAAAAGGTAGAAGCCATATCACTTGGGACATTGAAAAGAAGATGTGACACAACAGCAATAAATAGGCAGCTGAGAACAAAGCTCACCAGCCAGGGGAGGGGTGGGCTAGGATGACCCCGTAGATATATGCCACCTTTAGGATCTCTGGTCCACCTGTATTTTGCTTTTAAAAAACTCATGCAAGTGCCCCCTACTGTAGTCTGAGTCTTTGAAGGAGAGAGAGTTTGTGTAACTTAATATCTTATATTTCATTACCATTGGTTCTTATTTAAATGTTGCATTGTTCCATCTGCTTAGTAGCTATGCTACATGTGACAGACTAATAAACACAAAATAATACAAAAATGGGTATTTTATGTGGTATCTTCCTCCTTCAAAATCTTGCAGATGTTTGGGTCCCAGTGATATTTCTTAGAGGATGGAGTTTGCAACTGCTATAATTAAGCAATACAGTACCATTAAGTCACTTGAGAGGAAATTAGGAACTAAACTAGCGCTGTGTGCCGAGGAAGCCAAAATTGTGAGCTGAGATCTTTATTCAGTGCATGAAAGTCTGCCTTTTTCTAGTTTACTTTAAAAGAGGTGCTATTCCTATTATACACCATCAGAAGATGTAAAAAGCGAATTAAATCTGTATTCAATGTTTATTTTACATGTAAATTGGGATCTTAAATTGTGGGAAAAATATGTTTTTGTCAACAGTGCTTTCTGGTTTGGTAGTACGGTATTAGTTTTTAATGGGCAGGAGAAATGTGCCGATTTGGAGGCTTTCCAGGGGTTTGGCAGTATTCCACTGCGTCAGCACTGAGTAAAAAAGATGTTATTCCTTCTTGTTACAATAAGAACTGAGTAAAGGTAATGTCACTTCTCTGAGCTGTCTGGCAGAGCTCCATCTACAGAGAGGCAGTTACACCAAAACAACCACAGTGTGAGACGTGGAAATGCTGCATGGTAGGATATGAACTCCCAGTAACCTGTCTGGGCCAGTGGTACTAACACTGCTTATACACACTGGCTTCCACAGCAAATAGCCCAACAGGGTCAGGAGTGTTGTATCTAACGGAGGAGATGATTGTCTCCCAGACAACACCGAAGGATTAGAGCTTGGATAATCCACTATCACAAGAGCCTCACATCAGAGGACCTGCTAGCTCACATGGAGATTTACAAAGCAGAGGAAAGCTTTCCTGATTACTTTCTTCGATGCTGATTTTGAGGCACGTAAGGTGGCCCATCTTCATACAGCTCTCTTTGGGCACTCACCTCTGCTTCCTACTAGCAGATCTGCATCTCTGCTAGATGACTATTTTCTCGGTTATCCGCTACCTGCATCCCCACAAGGACTTCTGTTTTGTCTTTGACAGCCTCCAGACAACTTCTCAACTGGATCCTTGACTTTGAAACTGTGACCGTTCCCCAAAGAACCACAGTGTTTGCCTGACTCCAAGAAGTCTTCATAGACCCTGAACTTGTAAAAAAGTATTGTCCTTCCTCTCCCCTTTTCAGGTGATGTGCTTTTATTCAGCTACATATAGAAATACCAGCAAGATATTGATGTATGTTTTCAATTTAGATCTTGGACTGATCTTTCTGCCCCTAAATTGCCACTTCAACAAATTGCTCTGCTTACTGGTCTTGACACATGTCTCCCCTGATCTTGTACTAGGCTAGAGTTTGGCAGCTTTCATAGATGCGGTTATCTATTCTTCCTCTGGTTTCCCAGCCCACCGACACTCCTCATTCCTCTCTACTTACCTACATTGACTGAGTAAGATTTACATAAAGGGAAGCTCTCTGTTTGCATACAAGTGAATAAATAATTCCACCATAATCTAAGTGATCTCAAAGCCCTGCTGTGCTCTCACAAGGCCACTTGTGAACATGCCAAAGGAAGCCAACAAGGTGCCACCTCCCTGTCACAATGCACCTGAGGTGAGATTTCAGGCTTGGTCTTTCTGGAGTGAGCTATTAACTGCATTGCAGCAGCAACTTCCAGCCACCACAAACATCATCCTATTGTGTACGCTGCTATGCAAAAAAGTAAAATAAGAGAGAGTCCTCTTCTGCAGGGCTTGGCAATCTAAATAGGTAAAACAGATTAAGAGATATGTCAAAGAATTATACAGTGGTTGAACCCACAAACATTGAGAGTAACCAGTTAAGCTCAGCTTAGACCCGTGGCTCTTCACTAGCTTTAGAGAAGGACAAGTCTCACCCTGTGTGACTTGTCAGCAGGTCTGTGGCAGCATTGGGAATAAGTCTTTTCCCAGCCCTCGCCTCCTAGAAGGGCACGTTCATTTCTCCAGAAGGAAATAAGTCTTTGTGGGTTATATATAGGGTATGGCACGATAAAAAATACCCCGTTATTTGGCAAAGTCAAAGTAATCACGCCAGTTATTGGAATGCCAGACACTGCTCAAAGAGTTTTGAAAGGCGAGAATCATCTTTGCCTCGTACAAAGTCTCTGCATAAAAGGGAAAAAAAATCCTGTTTGTCAGCTGCTTCCTTGATTATGTTCAATAAGAGTACACAGGGCTGGTTTTATTTTCACTTGGCAATTTCTGTGTTGCTATGACTTCACTAATCTCCAGTCCATAAATCATTTGAGTAAACAACACACCAACAAGCTCAAATCCAGAGGAAATTTCTCCAAGGCAAGTTTTTTTTCATCTTTCTGTTTTAAAGGGAGAACTCAGGAGATTCCTCCTACATGGGATGTCACCATGAGAAAAAAACTCCTGACATTCCTGAGGTTTAGCTTTAAAGCGTATCATTAAGTGTAGGTATTAAAGTGAATAGAGAATAGCACAGTATGGTCAGCTGAATTTTTTTCTCTCTCTGAGTTCTGCTCCCTCTTGACCCTTACATGAGGATCCTTCTGTTGACTAGAGGGTCTCTGCTTCTCCTCCCACTTCAAAACCCTTCCTCCTAGCAACAGAAAAACTATCGATGTGTGGAGGCTTTCAAGGCAGCCCATAGCTGTGCTCCCTTGAATGTCAAAAGGGGTTGGTCTCACAGCTACAAATCAAATGTCATTTTACTTAATAATGTATTTCTTAGCGGTCTGTATCTCGTCTAAGTTGTTTAGTTGCACATCTATCCTTTGAGTTTTCTCTATAGCTGCAATCCCGTGCAAATAACCCTGGGATAGGGGAAATGTGCATCAGCTTTATAACACAACTTAAAATATAAACCCACAGGGAAAAACACTTTATAGGAATCAGAGGCAGAAAAAAACAACATGCAGAGATGCACTTGTATGAACAGGTAGTCAGTTGGTCTAAGTCTCTGCTGCCTTGTATCTTGCTATTAACACAGTGCAGAATGAGCTCAAAACACAAGGAAAGCAGTGAAAGACCCAGAAAGTAATATTCACACCATCGCCCACTTTGTGCAAACATTAGTAGCCACACGATGTGAAAAACAAAACCAAACCATGTACCCACAGCTTTATTCATGAGACAGGCTACATAACAAGATAACTCTGGGATACAATCAAAATTTTAAAAATCTCTTTTGCAGGCTGTGGATGAAGATTTTATGTGCCAGCCTTTGGGAACTCCTTGCCTGGACAGACCAATGGTGCCATAGACTGGCTAGAGAAGGATGGTGTGGGTGCTTTTTAATCATCTTCTGCTGGGTGAATTGTATAGTTCTTCTTTATAACCAAAGTATTTTCTTAATAGTTGACAGGCAAATTGATAAGTGAATGACCTCATGTGTAGGGGATCCATGCCCAGGGATGACTTAGATATATTGTGTGATGGCAGCAAGAAACTTTATTCCCTTGGCAATTAGTTCACCCATCTGTAAAATGGTGCTATTATTTTTCTCATAGTCAGTAATGAAGAAGCCTAAGGAGTTCTTACTTTTATTCTCAGTCCCTGTCAGTAGAAAAGTATCTTTGAGTTATCATAATGTCAGGATTGGTGTTTTCTTTCTGACCACCAGCTTTCCTAATTCTCTTCCATTAAAGGATCTATCCTGAATTTTCCAGTGTGTCATGATTTTTCCTAGCTGTATGTTGTCTCTTTGATGCCTCAGGAGGCAGATGCCGAGACAATATTTGAGAAGCTTTGTTTTCTCCTCATCTGCCTGCATGCGTGGCTCAATTTCCTCTGTTCTCTGGCTCTTGGCTGTCTTCAGCATTGCTTCAGGCTCACCACTCGCAGGAGCCATAGAGGCTTTCTGGCCTGTCAGTTTTTGAGAGAGTTTGCTCAGACGTATCCTTGGGAGAGTCTTCACTTCACTCCAATAACAGTAAGAAATCCCCAGTACAGAGCAATTTAAAGGACGGTAAGAGGGTGGAGACAGAAGTCCTGGCACAGAAAAGGAAGACCCAAGACGCAAATCTCTCTTCTGTTCCTGTTAGGCATATTTCCCCTTTGCTTCCACTTTCCTTCTTTCACATGAGATGATCTGCCAGAAAATATTTCTTCAACTATCTTCAAATGTTCATCTTCTTTTTGACTACCCCAAGGGCAAACTCAGTCCCTGTTTTATTACCGCCTTTTTTTGCCGCAGAGCCAGCGTAGAGCAATCTCCAAATAAAAGCACTGCTTTTTCATCCAAAGTTGACAAAGTGCTTTACAAAGGTGAGCAGGCAATGAGGGTCCCATCTGCCCAGCGAGGTTAAATGACCTGCTTGAGGCCACACAACGGGAAGGAGCAGTGCTCACACTCAACCTGTGACTCCTCACCTCTGCCCCACCAGGAAACGCTATTGGATCTGTATGTTAAGCAAGCACAAACAGGACAGCTAGGTAGGAAGGTGGCCCCTCCCCAGGGCTGATCACTTCAGAAAATCCCGTAGAAAAAAATCCAATGGTTCTTCAGGAAGAAGTTCTCTCTAACAAACATGAAACTGTCCAGAGGGAGCTGGTCTTTCTGATTTTTAGAAAGACATTATGTTCATTTTTTTTCCCCTTCATGCCATCATCCTGTTTTTCTGAAGACATCTCTGTAGCATCACCTGTTTTCCATATGGGAAGTCTTTGTTTGTGGGTACCTTATGCAGCTACGCTATGCTGTGTGCACCAGTACAGCAAAAGGAGAAATTAAATTGTCAATGGAAATGTTGAGTGTTGTAATTTCTTTCTGATGGAGAGGAGGAGGAGATTCTTCTCTTTGAAAAGTTTGCCTGCACACTCCTCGTCCTCTGTACACCTCCCTCCCTCAATCCTCTGTCTCCCTCCCACCAAAAAGCCCACAACAAAAAACAGCTTAAAAGCAGACAAAAATTACTGAGTACCAAAAAGCTCAGACATATAAAATTACTTATTTTTGTAATGAAAGTGGGATGTGATGCTTCTTCCCACAAGTTTTCTACTGGATGGAGTTTTACTGCACTGAAAATTTTTGAGCATCACAAGAACCGTACATAAAACATACATAGATCTGTTGGGGTAACTTATTTTTAAATTAAAATGTGTGTGTTATCTTAAAAAAAAACAAACAAAAAAAAACACTGCAAAAAAACCCAAACCAAACTAAAAGATATTCCTTTTTAATATTTACTTTCCAAACAGAAACTATGGTAAATTAAAATTTGTCTAAAGGCAATTTTACAGCAGAAGTTTGTAAAATTTAATAAAACATCTGTAGTGAAAAACCTTAATTAAAAAGACAACTTTCTGGTCAATTAGCATGACTGACGACAGTCTGTATAATTGAAAGGGTTACTATATGTGTACGGCTGAGTCTTAAACATATTGTGGCTCACCCCTTATATTGCCATTTATAGTTTATTTGTGCTCCTCTTTTATCTCCGGCTGCTTGGAGTGTGCAAGGATTTAATGCAGTCAAATGTTCCCAAGAAGAAGACGCCTGGTCAGAGTAGCTTGCACAGAGACTGAGAACCTACCACTACCAAACGGCTTGTAGCTACTACCAATTGTAGTTGCTCCTAAAATTATGAGTACTTACCTTGCAATTAGTGGAGCTACCCAGAATAATAAGGTGCAGAGCCATGGCCACTGCAGCGGCAGCCAACACCTCCACTGTTCGCTGGAGCTGAAACCTCCACCTGAGCTCCGCGACAAGGAGGGATGCCTGGAGCGGGGAAAGGGAGGCAAAGGAAAGCTGGGACTCCATCCCAGTGCCTGGGAGCAGGTCCCGGGGCAGTGAGGGGGAGGGACAACGGAGGCTAAAAAAGAAAGTGTTGAGTTGGACAGCTAATTACCAGTTTTTAAAGTAAACCAAATGTCGTATAATCACCAGCTAATTTAGATATTTGTGCAGTTGATTGAAATTATGCAAAGAAAGCAGCATTATTTAAAATTATTTTTAAATGTTTGGAATTTATTAGAGTTGACTATGGAAAAGAGATAATTAAGGATTCTAAATATAATTAATGTGCTGAGTTATAAAAAGCACTGCTTAGGTTAGGGGTTTTCCAGCAGTTAGCAAGATGGTTGATGCTGTAATGACAACTTTACATTTAAAGATGTTTGCAGTTCACATAAATATGTATTGAAAAATAATTTCACAGTGTATATAAAGGCATAAAGCATATATCTCCGTCTTCATTTTAGAATCTTTACACATGAACAAGTATAGGGGAGAGATGAGGTTATGGCAGAGAAGAAAGTCCAACTGCTGTGTGACATGGATTTCCCTTGTCTTCAGCATGTGCAGAATCCCTACTTGAGCAGGCAAGGAGAGGTATTAATTTCTGGATGTGTTAAATGTTGCTTTTTCAAATAAAGTTGATGCACAAACAGTGCAAAGAAGGAGAGAAGAATTTAAAAAAATAAAGGCACAGATTTAAAAAAAAAAACAACACTATTTAGAATTTTTTTGTAATAATCTAATGACTGGTGGGGGGGCAGCCTTTTCACTTTGATTTTCCTGAGAGAATATAGCTTGCGATTTTTGATCACTCAGGATTTACAGCCCTAGAGGCAGGGAGGCATCCTTTAGCAAGAGGGGGTCCAATTTAATGGCAGGTCTAAGCAAGGTGGCAAAAGTCTTCTGGCAAAGAGGTGAGTTTTGTTTGGTTCTGCTTATGCTCTGTACCTGCCATTGTAAGAAATGTTTGGTTTTCAGACCATTTGCCAAGTTTACCTGTGTGTTCGAGTCCCAGCGTACCCAAAGTGGAAAGCCACTGGGATATGGAGGAGGTGGTGCTTTGGGAAGGGCCAGCTCGTGCTGCAGGGTGTTAACACCAATCCCAAGGGATTTAAAGTAGTTTGGCTGCAAAGTGCCTTTGCGGAGCCAATGCCAGGGTGTGCTGCAGGGAGCCCATGAAGAGTGGGTGCTGTGGGTCACTCACACCCAGGGAATCAGCCCGAGGAGTGGTCCCGGCACTCAGACACTGAGGGGAAAGTCATCCAGACTGCATGATGGACTGTATCAAACCATCGTACCATCCAGGCACCAGACATTAGGGACCTTCTGGAAGGCTGTGAAGCTCAGCTAAAGGACTGCTACAGAGTTAAATAGCTTTAAGCCTAGGCTTTCCACATCAGCTGCTGCCAAAAAGAAGACTTAAAAAACAATCTTAGAAATGCCCAAAGAACTGCAAGCATGAAAATTGTCTGGAAAGGCCAAACTTCTCTGGCTAGGAGCCTGAGATTTAGCATAGAGAGACTTAGGCACTCACTGATTTCCAGTAGGTTATAGCTGCCTGAATCTCTGTGCCACCTTTTAAACTGGCACTTAACATCTAAAGCTATCAAAACATAAGAGTTTGCCACCAGGTACAGTGAGACGTAATACTTCACCCATCAGGAGGATGAAGCTCGCCAGATTTCCCCTACGCTGTGCTATTTGGTCTTTGTTTGAATAGGATGCTCATCGGTCTTCAGGAAAAGTAAATTCAGACTGTGCAAGGGAAAGCAAAGTGCAGATGGCGAGCTAGAGTCTGTAGAAGGAAGTTCATTCTTCTCTGAAGGAAAAATGCCAATACTGCAAATAATGTTTCTGCAAATGAGGTCAGGTAGGTAAAAGAAAAATCTTATTTCTAGGCAGACCAGGACTGTATTTCTTGGGTGTTTTGGTTTGGGTTTGGGATCCTTACTGGATCCCTGCTATTGCCTGCCTGGCTGCTGTACCTGGAGAGACTGCCTCGCATTTAAGAGAACCACTTAGCCTCCTGGAGAGCAAGAGTAGTCAGGGCAAGACTTGTGTAACCTCAACAAACTGAAATCAATCCCTCCCGTTATGGCTTTCCCAACTCTTTGCTTTTGTCTGAAGCCAACAAAACCAACGGAAGAGGATATGATAAACAGTTCTCCTCCATGGGCATTTCATTACTACCTTTAAAACTAGAACTTACAGTCACTTTTTGAAAGTCAGATTTCTTTTTCTTTGGTGCTTTAAATGTGAATTTGAGGCTGTAACTTTGCATAGGCTTTAAATGAACTTTAGAGTCCTCGATGCTCTGCATTCAGTTTGAATGAACACACTCTAAAGTAATGAGGATAGAAAGTTCTTTGAGTTGATGTTTTCCACAGACATCTGGGATTTAAATACTACTACAAGCCATTTATTGCATAGACCTTCATTGATTATAGCAGCGTTCAGTGCCTACCGTCTGCTGCCAAGCACTGTTACTCAACTCCCTGCTGTAGGGTATCTTGACTTTGCATGGGCATAATGGCAGAAGAACATCTGACACCTCAAAATGAGTTGAATATTGTGGGCATTTATTACTAAGCTACGCAAATGCCCCCCCAGGATCCTAGAAAAAAAAATTTGCTGAGGTGTGAGCAAATGTAGAGCTGAGGCTGGAGAGCTCAATGCCACCTACCTTCTTTAGACGTTATTTTCCCCTCATTGCAAACAGGCTCTTACGTGGAGATCATGCTTACCTGTCTCTCTGCATAGCGGGATACTCACAAAATGAAAACACATCCCTAGAAGATTACTACTGCTGATGGAACATAATACTGTGGAAAGGAGGAAGATAAAACTTCCAGATATATGTTGCCTGGTTTTAGAGCTTTAATAGGAAAGAAGAGACCTCCTGAGGGATTCGCGATACTCAGCCTATTCTGCAGTTGCAGTTTCCTCCTTATTTAGGGTCCTGGCATTTGGCAGAGAAAATCCTTTTTTCCAGAGAGAGCCTCTCCCTCTAAAATCTAAGAAGATTCTGGTTTTGGGGAATAAAACACAGAGATCTGAGGGGTGGCCACAGATTTCAAGAGGTCAGCTCTGAGATTGCTCCTCAGCCACCCAGGGGAACAGTAAACGGTGTTGAAGCCCACAAACGAACAGCCAGGGTGGGAGGACAGCACAGCAAGCAGCTGCCAGCTCTGACCAGGGCCTCCTTTCACCCTGGCAGGTCCCCAGGACCCACAAGCACCTTGAGGGCCCCACTTCCCCATGCACTATTCCCTCAGCAGAAGACCACTGCCCCACTTTGCTCTTCAAGAGTGAACTGCGTGGTAGGACTTCTGCGGGCACAGAGTGCTGTTGCCGCCGGCACACTGTGCTTGGCGGCTGTCATCACGAGAGCAACGCCAGCTGCCTTCCTTGGGGGAGCAGACAGGAGCTGAAAATGCAAACCTCAGACTTCATGTTCTTCTTTTTTCCACAGGAGCAAGGAGGAGCATCTTCACCAAGAGGAGAGCAAATGGGCACAGGCAGGACCCCCCATCTCACCACCCACCCACATACACACGCACTTGAGTGCCTTGCTTTCCCAGGTCATAAGCTGGTGTTTCTGGCACATTCCTACAGCAAGGGGGGTCTGAGCACAGGCAGGTTTTCCATACTCCTCTGGCTTTGCTTTCCATCCTGATCTCAGCTATGGTGTTACCTGTTTCCTCTCCTACATCTGATCAGACTAAAAATAACCCATTAAAAAATCACGATGACTCCAATTAGAAACAAAATAAATTATTGTACCTCTCCAGAGCAGCTGTTCCCCTCCACCTGCGAACCCTAACAACAGGAGAAGCGTGATCCACCAGACTGAAATGAAGACCCTGGGAGGTGGGGAAGGGAGCTGCCATGAAACTCAATGCCACCGAGGAAAGGATGTGACGACAGGTCAGGCAGACATATCTGCACCTTGGCTAGGGTCTGGAGTAGCTGAGTTTTGAAATGATACATGTCCTGGGGCTTCTAAACCTGCCCAGCTCCATCCTAGGTAGGTTTCAGACATATGCCTCTGGCTTCCTAATTAAGGGGGAAGCCACAAGCAAGGCAGAGTCAGTCTCTTGGAAGAAGCTTCCCTCTTCTGCGATTGTTTCTGTCAAAGGAAATGATTAAGATGACTATAAATCATATTAATGTTGTCCTTAAAAAGTCATAAGGAAATCTGCTGTGAGCCAGGTTGCTCTTCCCCTGGAATTCAGAAACGTGCCTGTTTGTTTCCCAAACAGCCATTTGCCACAGACAAACAGAGAGCACAAGGAAATATATGGTGTGGGATGGCGACCGAAAGCGTAGGAGAGCTGGGAAGCGCTACTGGAGCGGCGCAGCCAGGGGTCTCCTACAGCTCTGGCCTCGGAGTGTGCCAGGCGGCAGCGTGTGACCCCTCGGATTTGTCATTGTTAAGGAGCTGGTGAGGTTCGGGAGAGTTGCAACAAAATATTCAGTTTAGAAACAATTTTTCTCCCATATGGTATTAGCTGTATTTCCCTTCTGTCGTTGCCATTTACAAGGATATTGACATATAAACCAATGTTTGTTTTGTTGAGCTCATTTTCTCTTCCTACCTATTTCCCCTCTGAAATCATGAGGTGAACTATTTGCAGAAACAATATATTTGATAAATATACTCCTTTTTCCTTTTCACAAATTATCTGGGAACAGACATTGATTTTTTATTACTTTGTTCATTATCTAAAGTATTTGTCAAATTGTTTACAATAATATTCCAAACCATGCATTGCTACCAAGCAGCCTGTCACAGCTATCGTTAACAATTTGACTTAGTGATTTACTTTCTGGAGCTGAATCTTGAATAATTCTTCATGTCATTTCCAAATCCCAAAGACACTGTTAATTTGCTTTGCAGGAGCATCTTCTATTCCCTGCCATGCATCAGGATGACACTGTGCTAGGTGCTGCATAAACACAGATGAAAAAAAATTTTATTCCAATGCACAGTCTAAGTCTAGAAACAGCTGGATATCACCAGAAAAGCCTGAGCACAGAAAAAGGTGAGTATGATGGACACCAGTTTAGCATGCAAGCAGTCAAACAGTTGTCAAATATTTTGTAGGCATCATAGCAAAGGAGAGTCTCTCTAAGCAGAGACTGGAAAAACAATGAGGTATTAATGAGGTATTTTACATAAATACCTAAATCATTTCGGTTTATTCATTGATCTGATAGTAATGGTCCCCTACATTTTTTAATATTGCTTGAGTTCTTCCCAGACCTCTCAGGTTAGCTGCATGAACAACACTGGTATCGAAACCTCTAGAAAAACAGTATTTGCAGAGATATTTGTGATCTCCATTACTGTCTCTTGTGATTACATTTTCAGAGAGCAAAAGAGATCACAAACACAATCAGAGCAAACATAAGCAAATGTGCTTTCTCAACCTTTAGTTTAAAAGACAATTTCCTAAGTTCAATCAGGAAACATTCTCATTTTAACTGCAGTTTTCCTGACTGAAAAAGAAGGAGTCTGCATAAAGTGACAGAGAAAAGACTCCACATATGAAGAATTTTCCCCATAATTTTCCACAAGGAGCTCACAGCTCTTTAAAACTAATAATCACCATTTCAATATATAAAATCAAGCTTCAGCAGAATCAGGCGAGAGCGTATCATATGTGACTGCTGGGATTATATAATGGGAAAGTTCTCATTGATTTTTATAAAGGTTTGGATCCCAGAGATTTTAAAATTAGGCACGAAGGCTGACCCAGTTTGGGTGGAAAAAGCTTACAGAATCCCAGGGAAGAACACAGCCCAGGGAGAAGTCTCAGGAGGTACAGTTATTTTTAACCTTTCAGACCTGCATGACAAAGAATGAATTCTGAAAACTCTGGGTAGAAAAGAGGTATTTAGTTTCAAAATTTTACAATCCTCTACCCCCTCCCCTAGATCTTGACCCTGGTAAAAAACTTCTACAGCAAACTTTTTTTTTGGATTAAGAAAAAATTTTGGAGTAGTCTGAAGCTGCCATTTCACTCATACCTCCACAAGTATGGAAGACAAATGTAAAACATTTTCTAGGATGTGATTCAACTAAAGAATAGAATATGCAAGGCTAGAATACCAAGACAGAAAGGGTTTTCATTTTAGCTGGAATCAAGAAAGTTAAATTTGTAACCAAACATGGCATTCACGAGCTGTTGAAATAAAACGATGCAATTAACATTTGAAAACTGCACTAAAAAAGCTGCAGTTTTCCAGCAATTAAGTGTGCCTCATTAGATGATTCAAACAAAATTTGATCTGGACAAGTATTCTGTTGAAATTGTAATTGAATTTTCTTTCAACCTATTGCAGGTTTCAGCCCTTCTTATAAATGTGACGGGACCATCAGCTGAATACCTTTTATTATACGTGCTGGACAGCATTTCAGATACAAATTTGTTTATTTGTAGTGGAGTAATATTAAACAGGCATTGCATTTCAAATCAGGTGGGGATGAGATGCTTGTATTTGTACCTGAACTTATCACACCAGCGCATATATTTTTAGCTGCTCTGAAATGGGAAGAGGACTGAGTACACATTATTTTGACAATCTAGTTATATAGTACTTGCCATTTATGGATCGAAATCCTCACTACCATTTCAGCCTCATTATACTGTATAAAAGGGCTAGACTAAGGCTTTAACACACTCCGTTTCCCTGATCCCTAAGGAGGAAAGGTAGGGAAATGCAACAATAGAAGAGGCAAAACAAGGGTGGATACCTTGGGCCTCATTTCCAAAGACCCCTCTAAAACCCTGGGGATAAATAGGATGGGGATCAGTCAGTGAGGCAGGGGAGCCCAAGTTGGCTTATGACTCGTGGGTCTATGACTTCTGTGGCATGTCACCCAGGCGTTTTAAGGCTGCCTTTTATTAGCCCGTGTGGAAATTTTACAGCATGGGACTTTGGAGGAGCTCATGAATCTGGTGGTATGGCCAGCAAGAGATGGGAGAACATCTGGGATACTCCCCAGGCAACCCCAGCGTGCCGGGCCCTGCGCAGGCAGGGCAGGCAGCTCTCGCCCTGCAAACGCTGCCGGCGCAAACCACAAGGTTACATCCCCAGCTGTTTGCTGCTGGCCCTTGGAGTGCAGCAGCAGCTCAGCAATAGGTAGCTTTGGGCAATTGTGTCTGCGTTAGCTCCTGCTGCTGCTGTCTCTTATTCTCACCATTCCCTGTGCCTGTCAGGTGACCCAGGACATCACTGCTTGGGACTGAGCTGGGAATGGCTCAGGGGACTTACCCTGTTTGTTTTTTTTTTTTAAATGTTTCCTTACTTTTCTGCACAAGCCAGATCAAATTCCTGATCGTGTCCAAGTCTTGGCACAAATGTGAAGGCAATGCACCATGGTACTGGCAGAAGGTGGCAATGCCTTAAGCTGCTATTGCCAATGAGGACACGGGCAATTTCTCAGATGGAAATCACTGGCCTCACAGCCATATTTTGTTAACAGAGCTGAACGCTTCTCATTCATTGCAAGCTGGCTTTGTTTGAGTCCTCCTTCCCATTTTTAGTGGAAGAAAAGTAGTTCTAAGTCAGTACCTTAGAAATTAAGATTTTTTTTGACATAATAATCTTCCCTAGCTCTTACAAACTTTTCCTTTTTTACCCACAAATTTTAGTGTTGCCACCTTTGCCCAACTCAGAATTGCAATCCTGCCCTGTTGATCCTCAGCCATCTGCCATCAGAGAGACAATACAAAGCACACGACGGCAGAAAGGAGCTCGGACAAACTTCGTTCTAAGGCAAGAAAGAGTCAGATTTCATTGATCTACAACTTGACATTCAGTTCCTGCAACTGAATAGAAAAAAGGCATTTATAACCTATTAAAAACCCAAGGATGATTTTAGTCTTTTTTTTTTTTTTCCTTGTTGGAGAAATCAGTCTTTCAGAATAGCCTGGGAGTTGCGAATAAAGAAGAACTTTGCTATGTTTATTTAGAGAACCTAACCCCTTGGAGCCAGCATTTTCACTAATGCATTTTACATTAGCGGGCTGCATCAGGAAATCCTGACTTTTGGTGCCAGGGGGGTAATTAATATCAGATCATGTTTGCAAAATGGTTGTGTTTATGTGGGAATGAGGACTGAGCTCTAACTGGCAGGATTTGAAGTACTCAACTTTGCTATGGAGCTTCAACAACTTGCTAGGGAGTGGGATGTTGAAATGAAAGTACTAGGTCTTGATGGCTTAGTAGAGCTACAGCTGCTGAAGAGAGCTGCAGTCTTTAGGATTCTGTTCATAAACCTTTAAGGAGAGTCTGAAGTGTTTTTCTTAAAAATGTGAGGAGATTGTAGATAGCATAGATATGGTTGTTTTCTCCTGTGGTCTCAGATGTTCCAGGTATTGCCAAAATATGCATAATATGGTCGTTGTCTCCCAGTATATTCCCCCCTCCATCCCTCCCTAGTCTCCGTGCTTACTAGCTAGGAAATACCCACAGATGGTGCAAAAATATTTTTTTTCAGCACACCTCAGAAGTACTTGCTTTTGTGTACACACCACCTAGCACGGTCTAAAGCAGTGTGTGCGGGTCAATTAAATATCTCTGAAAGACAGTTCCTGCTGAGCTCTGTGTCTTGCAGGGACTCAGCTGTGCCATCCCAGTGCTCCCCACCCTAGGAAGCACAATTCCCCCTGCGCTTGGCACCCAGCTGCTCAGCCAACCTGCTTCTTCCTCCAGAGAAAGAAGAAGAACACCTCCTCTTCCTCCCTGCTCAAGCAAAGGTGTCTGGGGAATGGGAGCTCCCTTTGTGATGGTGATACAGCCTCCTTCCCTAGCACCGGCACTGTCTGCAGCTCCAGCCAGGACATCTCCAGCTCAGCCAAAGATGGTGCAAAGGTATCCTGAGCATTGTTAGGTTCTCAGTATCAAAAAGAGAAGAAGCACCACCATCTTCTATGGGTTGAAGAACAGCTTATTTAGTAGAGAACTTGGATTCTCACCTTCCTGAAAGCCAGTTTCTCAGCACCAACTGGGAAACTTGTACTGATGCTTAATAAGGTTGAAAATCACTCAGGAGTATAGGACCCTCTGAATCATATCATGAATTTGTGTAGGCAAAGTTTAAAATTAAAGGATGTTTTCTTAAGTTAAAAACGAGTAATAGTACAACTGAATAGCAGCAGCAACTGATGTTCAAAATGGGAGTTTCTCCTACTAGTTTCCCAGCGTCCATTTCCATGGGATGTGGCAGCTGGCAGGTTCCCTGCAAGACCATTTATTTACTCCCTCCCTGTCAGATCCTTTGCTGGACGTTCATGGCTCCCTCAGTGGTGCTGGGGATTAAAAGTAAAGGTGTAATCTATGTTAGAGCTAATATATGTTTTGTACTATAATGAGCCAATATACAATTATGGATCTTGTGGTCAGTTCACTGTGTTTGATAAATAAGATCAATACATGTTATTCCCCTCTGAGATCCACCCACCATCATCTCTCCATACTCACCTCTTGCCAGTAGTCATTTGGGGATAATTATCCCCACCAAGAGCCTACCTCTAATGTGCCCACTGTCTTTTCTCCTGCCATAAATTGGTCTGATAGAGGCACTAAGATAACAAATCTAGACTGTATCATTATTATTGCTGTTATTTTACTAGTTCCTTGATCCTAAAATAGGGGTAGCAATGTAATAATTTGCTGTAACTGTAGTAAAATTAGATGTACCTAAAGAACTGTTCTTCATCAGGTATTTGTGTAACTGATTATTCCTACCTAAGTCTAGGAGTAATGTCTTAAGCTTAAATACTCCTCAACAACACTGTCTACACGTTTTGTTCTCTGTGAAGTAATGGATCACCTCTTCCTTTTCTACCAGTATCTCTGAATAGTTATATTTCATTTTGTGGCTTGCTTTGATTTTATTTCAATGTGTTCTACTATTCTTTTAAGCTTAATCCTAACAATGAGAGCTTTCTGTGCACTTCCTCTTTTGTTTAAAGGCACTGATGAGCTCTTGATCCTCCACATTGGGATAATTTGTACTTCTAGCCATAGTATAATTTCTTTAAGGACTTGCCAGTTCTCCTGAACTTGTTTTTCTTTAGACTTTTTTCCCCGTGACATGTTTCCTCTTCATTCTCTGAGCTTACAGACACCTTCTTTGTCGAAGTTTGCTGTTTGTTAGGCTTTCTGAGGAAAAGTGAACTGCTTGAACAAATTTTAACCAAATTTGACAAATTTCACTCAACTCTGAGAGAGGCGTTTCAAGACATTACATTCAAAGGTCATGAAACAACCCAACTAGGAGAGAAAAGAGATTTGATAAATACCTCAGTTCAGCAAAGGCTGTTGTTAGAGCTCAAGTCATTAGGCATCAGAGAATCCAAACATAAACTTATTCTTGATACTACTATGCAAAAACGGGCATCATTGGTTCTGCTGTTCAAAACATTATTTGCTCCTCTCTTCCCTTCCTTTTCTGAGAGTAAACTCTTACCACTTCATGATCTCTCACTCGAGCTGCCTTTAAGTCCTGCACTGAGAGGTGATTCCTCTTCACGGTGAGAATGAACACATAAGACCTTTTCATTTGGCTGCTTTCTCCATGCCTTCTGTACAAAACTCTCCCAGGAAACTGCCTGTATTCTGCTGCATCCCCTTCCCAAGAGGTGTTTGCACAGTTACAATTCAGGCAGATCTCATTTAAAGTCTACAGTAAACTTTCACCACCATGACAGCATTTGCTCTCTTTCCATTTATTATTGCCACGGATTCTCAATTGGTCAGTCTTCCATACATCAGAGAAGACATACTGCCTTATTCACTGACAAAGTATCTTCTCTCTTCAATTCATTGTCCTTCCTGAGAAAAGTTCTTTATATGTTAATGTTCAAGCCCTGTAAATAAATAAATAAATAGGACCATGTTTCTGTTATGCCAATGCAGTCATAATTTTGATCATACACTTAAGAATCTTTCTGTATATTCCTGTACTTAACTGCATTTATATACAGACATCGGGAGTTTTAAGCATATTGATTCACTATCCTCATTCTTGTTCCTCTTCTGATCTTATAAATTAACAATTCCTCCTATATAATCGTTGATTCCTGAAACTTTCTGTTTCTGGGCACTGACATTTTTTACTGCTACGGACTGACTGTGCATCAGTAGCTGCGTGGCCCTGCAGTACTGTGTCCAGCCTTGTCCTGCCCCCAGCAAAGAAATTGATGGAGCAAATTCAGTGGAGGGCCACCAAGATGGAGCACTTGCCCTTTGAGAAGAGGTTGTGGGAACGGGGCTTGTTCAGCAGAGATGAGATGGTTTTGGAGGGGACCTAACAGCAGCCTCCAAGCACCTAACGGGAGGTTAGCAAGAAGACCAAGCCAGGTACTTCATGGCAGTGCATGGTTGGAGGACAAGAGACAACACGCATGAGCTGAAGCAAAAGAGGTTCAGATTTGCTAAAAGAAGAAACTTTTTCACACAGAGGAAAGTCAGGCAGGGGAACATGGTGCCCAGAGAGGTTGTGCAATCTCCATCCTTGGAGGTTTTCAAGACCTGAATGGATGAAGACCTAAGCAACCTGATCTGATTTCATAATTGACCCAGCTTTGAGCAGGAGGTTGGACTATAGACCTCCTTAGGTCCCTTCCAATGTGTATTACTTTATGATTTGACTTTTTGCCTTCTGAGAATGTCATCAGCCATCAATGTCATTGTAAAGCACCAAGTTCTCCCCTCTCCTCCGTGTTGGCACTGGTGCTACAGACCCTCCCTTGTCCTTACAAGGCTCCTGGGTTACATTAGCCTTTATGTTTGTGGATGTTTCTAAGTCTCGCCACCTCTTCCTCCTCCTAGCTTTCTACACCCTCCCAAACATGATTTTTTTTGCTTTCAAATTTGCTCTCAGATTCATCAGCGTACAGTATGGTGGAAAAATGGACCCTTTATACCACACACGCTTGTCTGCCTAGGCTCTTAGGACCCTATGCCACAGGCTCTTGGCACCACTGCCCAGGGTGCACTTAAGGATCTACTCTCCTTGGATATTCATTTATCTGGAGAAAAGGGAGTACCAGTCTCTCCTGCTTTCAAGATCTACACGTGCTGAAGATGGTGAGGGAAAGAGGTGTCCCAGCCTGGGCCAGTGATGCCAGTCAGTACATCTGTGGCAATCCATGAAACCTCATATAAAAGGAGTAGTAAACAATTCTTGTTGATGTAGTCACAGGTGCCCACAGTGACAGAAACTGAGGACTCAATGCTGGGTGAGGTTCCACGTGACTTTATGGATTCTGCCAGGAGAAGGCAGATTTTGTTGTCCATCTTCCTTGTAGTAGACTTTCCCACGCCAAAGTCATCGGCCACTAAGCAGTAGAAGCAAGCCTCTTGGGCACCCTCTCCCTCACATGTACTGGTGCTTGGAAGGTGGTGTACTCTTTTAGAAACTCAGGGAGCAGTTCCCTACAGAGATCTTCACCCAAAAGCCCTGCTTCCAAATGGTAAGTATGATGTAAATCCACTAATTCATAGCTGTCTCTTGGGCTCAGAACCTCCTCATAGCAATGGAGAAGGTAGTGTCAAACACATACCACAGGAGGAACTAGAGATGATCTTGTCATCAACGTGCGCAATTCCTTAAATAATTGCTATCTGTTCTTTGTCACAGACATCTTCCAGTGTCTCCAGCAGCAATTCTGCCTTTGCATCTTTGTCAGGCTTCGAGGTGAGTCTTGCCTGCTACCCTTCTAGAGGATGGGCATGGTCAAAAGGTGAGCTGTCATGGCTTACAAAAACAGAACAGATGATCAACACGGTGACATGATGAGAAACAGCAACAAAGGAGAGAGCTTCTCAATATTCATCTAAATATACAAACTGTCTGAACTACTGATGGCATAACGTGGGGTAGCCTACAAGTTACTGAGTCATTGGACCAACGTGTTGCAAAGACACGAATACACGCCAGCCAGCATGACACCCTGCAGCATCATCCTGCTCTCAGTGGAAACGTAGCCAGTTCAACGAAAGGTGCTTTGGCCCACTAACTCACTTCAAAAAACTGATACAAATGGTTGCACAGAGAGTCTGCCAAGTGTTCATTCAAATGGTGACCAGCTGCCAGTGGTCACTTAAATAATGATAATAGGGCAGAGTATCAAGAAAACTTAGTCAGCAGGTCACATGCTTGGCCCACAGACCTCAGGTCTACCACATTTTAAACAAATTTGTGAACAGGCAAAAGAACTACTGAAGCAGTCAAATTAATTTATCTCCATGTTCCTTGTTCGCTCCTCAGCAGAGTGGGTCTCACCTAGGATTCCTGGTTTTCTGCCTGCCTTGTTTGCTGCCAAAGAGCAGGAAAACATGAAGCAACGTGAAACTGAAGGGCAAATAATACAGGCCATATAGAACTAAGTTTCTGAGGTAATAAAGTATCAGGGCTGTCTTTACAGCAAGAGCATAGCACCAGTCATAACAAGCACCAATGAACACCAGGCTCCATTAGACATGTTAGCATCCACACAAGGTACTCATAGTGGTTACAGATATCCTAGTACCCACCAAGCATATATTTACGGTCCTAAAATCAGCCACTTGCCATCAGCCAAAAACTTTGGGGGATACAACAGAAACCTTCACGCCTGCCTCAGTTTTGCTATGTTCTTACCTTTCCTGAGCCTACACGGCTACTGAAGCAGGTGATGAATCTGAAACCAGTGTCAAGCTGGCAAATATACTTTGTCATACTCAGATGGGCAGACCCTCTGGGCTTAAGAAATTAAAAACTCTGGTGTTTACAGGCAGAACCCTTTTTCCCCAACAGTAAGTTTCAAAATAAGGTATTTCACAACAGAAGGCAAATATTTTATCCAAGCTGGAAACAGCTTTGGGCGCAAACAGATAGATGTAGTTATCTAGGTGCTCAAGTAAGAAGAGCTAGCTCTGAAATGATCTGTATCCTTGCTGAGGAAAAAAATAAAAAGATATACGGATCATTAACCTTTGAGATTGACACCGTATCAACCTGGCAAGAAACTATCTTAGCAAGTAAGGCCATAATCAGTATTTAGATAGAAACTCTAAGAACTGTAGCACTTGTTTATATTGTAGCCCTGCGGAAAGGAAGTCTAAGGGCTCTGGGCTGAGAAAAGCTATGACTGGAAAAACGTAAAGAAGGCAACTTCATACTGCAGACTAGAATTTCTTCACTTGAAGTTTGCTAAAAAAAGAGTCAGGAGGTTAAACTGATGTAACTTAATTTCGTAAAAACAAAATGTGTATTCCTACCAAGCCTGCCCTAGCAAATGGCGCTTTTCTACAGAAGTATCTGTAATGGACCTGTGTCAAGGTGCCAGCGCACTTCTGGCAACAGCAACTGCAGTAGGTGATTAGAATTTATGCCGTGTAAAATTAACTTCTAGATCAAATGAAAATTATGGACCAAAATGCAAAAGCATTTAGAAGGCAATTCACCTACGCCACTTGTTTAAAAAGTGAAGTGAATATAAGGCAGTGCTCCGAAGAGTTCACAGACTAATAGCTCTGGCTCTTCCAGCAGCTTCCTTTCCAGCCCCACAGCTCTTCCCCCACCAGAAGCCCGAGGTGTAAATACGTGATGCTGCTGACGTACCGAACTTCTTTCATTTCTTAAGACCAAGTGAAGAACAGTAAGGGAAAATTAGAAAACATTACCTACAGAAAACTGAAAAAACTCCTCTTGTAAAATCATCAGGTCTTAGGAATAGGAAATCATACGTTCTGCTAGATTAGTCAAGAATTTTTCTTGAAAAACTGTTGCAGGAAGCTTATGAGAACGGAGTGAAAGCATCCAGCATTTTGCAAGCTTGCAACGTAAGTATTTCACTATTCATGTTATTTTTGTGGTATGTTTCACCACAGTGAAAAAAAATAATTTTCTGAACAGGACTGCCACTCCAGTTCAGATCTATGTTTCAGTTTAATTCTGCAACCTAAACCAATAGTCTGCTGCTGGTAACGCCTACTGCCAGGTTTTGCAGAGCGAGGTTCTAAAAGTCACGATAAAAAGAAATCTAAATATACTCCCAATATTTACTGTCAAGGCACCAACAGAATCATCGTCCAAACTCTAGCATGCTGCTTGTTGCATAAACCTGTGAAGCACAAGGTTTTACATTCTTTCAAAACAAACTGTTTCATCTGATCTAACGTAACATGTTCTCATATATATATCCAATTCAATTTTTTAATCCTACGAAGCCCCTGGCTTCAATAGTATCTTGAGGATTGAGTTTGCAGTTATGCATGTCGTAAAAAGCATTTTCTGTTATCAATTTTAAAGGTGTTGCCTTTAATTTTCATCATGTTGTCCATATCCTTGCAAAAAATTACACTACCTGTTAGGTACCTCTGGTTTACACATACCGACTTCTGAAATAAAGAATCCCAAACACATTTCATTCGCTTTTGAACACTCGTTACCCCCTTGTCTTTTACCTGACCAATCCTTTTTTGATAGGGGAGAGACAAGGATGAACACGGTAATTCAGCGTGCGGATAGAATCCTGACCAGTGCTACGGTGTTTTGTGAAGTGTTCCCCATCACCTCTTTTTGAACATTTTGGTGGCCCTGTGACTTCCGATACCCACTGAACAGATGTTTTACGGCCCTAGCCATAAAATTTCTCCTGACAGTTGATTAACTGCGTATCAGTAAATTGGTATTATCCCATCCAGTACCTATGTTGTTGTTTTTGTAAACATCAGCCATTTCTGAAGTTCTGCTATGGTCCACTGCATTTCCACAAAGTTTTAAGTCCTGCATAATCGAAGTAGCACCATTTCCACCTCATTTTGCTACTGGAACATGTATTCTTTTCTCTCATTTATTTGGTAAGTGTTAATCAGTGGTCCCAATAGAGCTCTGGCATAATTTCTTATCAATCTCTGTCATTTTTTATAGTTAGCATTTATTCCTATTCTCCCCCCATCTTATCTAATTTCCAGTGCTTCACAGTCCACCTTACTGCATGTTTTATTTTTATGGTAGCAGCTTCTCAGAGAACTTCAGGCTTTCAGAACATACAAATAAAGATCAATTCCATCAGATTGTGCTATCACCGTTTACAGTAATTCTAGCAGATTAAGGGGCACATTTGGGTCTTTTTTTTTTAAAACATTTATAATAGTATTCAATTTTTTTAAAAAATTTAACTTACTACTTTATCCAGTTATCTGTTCACTTCAGAAGGTTTGTTTGGGTTCATTTCATAGGATTTCACCCTTATGCTTCTATTTTACGATACAGCAACTGTTGCCCATGTAGGAAAATCAGCTACTTTCTTCTTAAACTTCTTCAGGGCTTCTGGCTGGATTCCATCTGGACTTGCTGGTGTAACAATTTCTCTTCATTTTGTAAATTTAAGTATTCTCTCCTTTTTTTGAATCTAAAATCTTGTATTTTTTTCTTTTAAATCACATTAAAGTGTTTCAGCATCCTCTGTGGTAAGAACTGTAGAAGTACAATGATATTTTTGCACTGAAGTCCTTGCCCCTCTTTAATCAGGAGTATTTTCTCAAAAAAATCAATTACTTCAAACATTTAAAAGGAATTTTAGATACGAAAATGAAAACGGGACCATTTGCAAAAAGGTACATTTATCCTGCTCTACAAAGTGGCACGTTTGCTTACTTATGTTACACCATTGTGAAGTCAATTTCATTTGAAAGAGTGAGCCAGCTTCTCCCTTCTGCGAGTCATTCACAGAGCAGAAAGGGAAATAAAACAGCCCGAAGTGCAAAATACGATGGCAAAAATCACAGCGCTATGATAACTAAAAGTCACTTAATTCATTAACTCCTCCTCTTTACTCTTTGAACATTTGTATCATTTCCATTCACATATTTGATTTGCTGTGTCAGCCCCCCTCTTACGTCTCTTTTCTACATTCTACATGTAAAATGCCAAATGTAACACCTTTTTTACTAGTTTCTTATTGGTTGGGTTTCATTTAATAAAGAATACTTACTAAAATGAACCTGGTATCTTGTTATTTCATCCTGGTCCTGTCGTGCATTCCTGCTTCTTTTTTGTTTAGGGAAAACTGGCTCTCTTTTAATACGTAATTTTAGTAGAAATACTTTCATGTGGAGCTATCTCCTCTCAAGTTGTTCTTCTGGCATAGTATCAGAGGAATAAGGTAATTTTTGTCACCACCAATTAAAAAGTTTTACGAAACAGGACCGTTATAAAACAATTAAACCTTGCAAATGCAGTAGTCTCTAGGAGGGAAACCCTGGAGGAAATTCTGCTTATTAAAATTGCAATTTTAGTTTCCATTAAAAAGGAGAATAAGACAACAGAAGATGGGCTGGCAAGACAAATTATTTCTTAATGTCAGTTGAGCTTATTTCAAATGAGATAACGTATCTACTCCAGGTTGGGTTCAACACATTTTTGCCTCCTCAACTCATTTATCTAATTCAGTCATCTTGATTATAGCCTCGTGGACCTTCATTTTCAGAGGAAGAATTTCGTAACAAACAACCTACACAACATGCTGATTACTGAACAGTTAATTCTAATTAACTTGGCTATGGCAAGAGAATTTTGATAAAGTCCTAGAATGCAAATACAGTTTGGTTATTCTGGCCAAACTTCTATAAAATAAAAACCCACAGCAGAGTCTCCAGATGAGACATCAGAGTGATAGGGATCTAATTTAAAGAAACAAATGAGAAAATTAAAACCACAAATAATTTATTCTTCCGTTAGAATTGATGGAGTACAGTTTTAAATAGCAATGAAGTACACAGTGGTGGAAAATTGGCACAGAACCTACAAGCATTTCATTCATAATAATGTTCCTCATGCCATATCTGTTCGAACCTTGATGTGTATTTTCTATTGACTTTAAGAAAATTGTTTTCCCTTTAAAAATGATGAACAAATTGAAAATCTTGTCTTCCATGTACAATGTCATACACATTATGAACACCAGTTGTTTTTCTTTTTTTCCCCCCAAACATGATTGCTGACTGAAAAAAAAAATACTATTTTACTCCTGGGCTTATTTTAAGTTTTGTCCTTTATAAAAGTTGCCAGGAATTCTTGAATGCATATATTCCTGCCCAACAGAATATCCATTTATTTATCTGATATACAGTTGCAGGACAGTCTCAAAACCAATTTTTTGTGTACTATGCTATTGATCAAGGTGCTGCCTCTATCTCACATGCAACACTATAAGCATTAATGCAGTTCAGAACAAAATTTGGCATTTACCTCACCGACAGGTTTTATATTTGATGTTATAAAACATCCCTTGGTCTCATGTTAACCAATAAGAAAAATGGACACACACAAAAAATGCCCCCTTTCTAAAGATATTACCTCCCAGTTAGGAAAGTTTAGATAGGTTTTACAAAGTCTTCTAGGCTATTTTGATACATACAAATTATTCAACTAAAGGTTAAAATACACTTATACAATACAGTCCTGTCCTCCATATTCTTTTTCAAGTTCTTTGCATATTCAAGCCAAGTAAAATTAACACTTGTCATTTTCTTTGTTATTGCAATTATTAACAGGGATTACAGCTTGCTTATGCAAAGCTGTGACAAAACACTTGAGAAATAAAACCCAAACATTTATCTTGTTACCCAAAAAATGTTGCAGAAAATTGTCAAACTATGTTAGAAACAATTTTTACAAAAATGCTTCACTCAGAAAAATTGGAAAGCTTAAAAAATTAATCTTTGCACAAGACTATATTATACTGTCCTTAATCATGTTCCCATTTAGATAACTGGGATTCTTATTCTTTGTACATGAACCTATCAGTGATGTATGATGTTCTCCATCTTTTTTCACTGTTATCTTTATTGTACACCATTTCAAGACTTACACAATCAAGCACTTATCATGCCCCAACCCATTTTTAACAGTAGATTTCCTATCCTGCCCAGCGAGTAGTGTACTGTCTTGCATATTCACCACATGAAAAACATAATATACAAAATATTGCTGCTGTAAAAAGTGTGCATTTCCCCTTTCCCCCTACAAAAAAAAATCTGTGGAAAAAATATTAAATTCCCATAACCTTCATAAACATACAAAGCTGTTCACACCTTTCAGTCTGTAACAGTCTATTTGACATATAGTTCTCAACTCACTGCAAATTGTTATGTCACATATTTTCTGTCCAATATTGCCATCTAGAGTAGAGATGTGAAATCAGTTTCTGAGAATCTACAGTCTTTAACAATTAACCCATAAAGACTGTATACCATTAAACAGCCACAAGATTTTTCCAAAAGCTAGATGGAATGGCAGGTTCTCATCTCAGGAAGATGTCCACAGTGCTGAGGAGACAACATGGCTGCTAACAGATATTGCCTACCGGAATGTGAGTACTTTTTCACTGTTGATAATTGCCATACTGACCCTAAGAAAGAAATTCAAAATACATAATTAGACCACAAGGCATATTTTCCTGTATTAAAAGCTCAAATCAAAAGACCATCCAAATAAACTATGATGTTAAAAGGTGGAAACAAATAAAAATAAATGATAAACCAATACGAGTAAGTGGTAGAGAGTTTCATCTCACTAAAAATCTGTTGTGTTTTAATGGAAAAGTGAGACTGATGATATGGATTTAAAGCCAGGAACCTAACTTGATCAGAAGAGTGTATCTTTAAATACAGTAGACTGCTGTGGAATTTGCAGAACACTGTCAAAAATAAAAGATGGGAATTACTTCCCACCTAAACTTTGAAAACGATTTCAAAAAGACAAGGTCACCTAAATTCTAAGTCATTTAGGAAACTAACCTGCTTTCAGAGATACCTAAAGTATTCATGTATCAAGCATCACAGAATGGACTGACACATGTATCTCAAAAATCAAGGCACATCCCGGTGAACATAAAGAACTAGTCAACATATCCTATGGGAATCAATTATTCCATAGATCCAACACATAGAATTATTACCCTTATTGATATTCTCTATTTCTTTTGACAGAACATCGTGTAATGCAGAGGAGGGCACAGGTGAAAGCATCAATGCTACGTAGTTTACCATGATCCTTCACCACAGGGTTCACGACTTGCAGAAACAAGTAGCGTGCTACAAAGTGAGCATTCTCCAAACTGCGTTCCCACCACCATTCCATATTAAGTACCATCATGGTAAGGCAGTATTTTAAATTCCCATTTCATGTTGCAATGTCAGTTTTTTCCATTGTAATATGACCATCAGTCAGGAAGAAGAGTTTCAGAACAGCTGGCAGATGAGAATTTAAGCAGCACAATTCCTATGGGAATGGCTAGTATGACAAAGTGGAGAGGGTCTTCTACAATTGAGTTTCCCAGTGGAACTTAAGATTGCACAAACTGGAGGAGTAGAGCCTATCTACAGAGAGGGTTATCCACTTCTACTGCATAGAAAGCTGCAAGAAACTCAGCAAATTAAGTTGCCTTGACCCTACATTTGCCACAAGCACAGCATTTTCCTGTAGCTTATTATTTGCAGGAGGAAGCTATTAGTTCTGTTCATGAGCATTTTGTTTATATGTTAAGTAATTGCACCTCTAAACTACCACACTGAAAGAGTTTGTTCCTTTTTCTGTGTCTTTTCTAATTTCTGTAGAAAGGAAGTCAACGGTTCTCCTTTAAAAATGCAGGCAGTTGTGGCTATTCTCACTTCCAAGGGAAAGTTCTTCAAAGTTCAACTCATCTTTTACTGACATATCAGAATTTCATTTAAACACTAGAACTTCAACTTGATCGTAACGTATGTTTAGTTACTCTCCACTTTATTTATGCTGAGGAAAGTAGTAGTGTACGTATTAATGACATTTCTAAATTATTCATATCGCAAAGATTAGATTTTTACAGTTTAGTACCTTCTACAGGAATAAAATGTCTGCTTCATCCTTTAATTAGAAGACAGTTGTTGTTTTTTTTAAGGAGTCCTCCACTACAACTCCAGCATAGAGTTTTGGTGGTTCTTGTTTGTTTTAAACTTATCTTAGTAGTGATAGGAAAATAGCAGTTGATTTTTCAGGTCACTTCTTTCCCATGTTCAGTGTTCCTTTATACTGCTCAGAGAAAATCTGTGCAAAAATAGGCTTCATGTCTCCCCACACAGTTCTACAGTAGCGGGACTTCAGCTGCACACCCGAGGTGGTTCTGAAACTGGAGGGGAGGATTACTGGATTTGTGTTTGTGGAAAATCAATTCAACCATTTTTATTGCAGAGCAGTAATGAAGGATGATCCACCATGAGATTTAGGAACCTTTCATATTACGTCATTCACCATGAGGCTATGAAACAGAGCACCTTAATTTTTAAGGTCCAAAAATATTGTCTGGGGTACCTCACTTTGCCAAATTGCATTAACATTTTGTATACTCAGAAGAGAACGACTAATCACACCTCCAGACAAATGATTCTGGGTAACTCACCTGGAAATAAAGTCCGTAAGAATTGTATATACACACCTGAAAGACCATGTCCTCAAATTCATTAGTTTAAACGTCCACATGAAACTAAGATTATCAAATGAGTGTGTAAGAATCACAACTTTCTCATCAAATGAAAGAATACCTGATCATATCCATAAGGCCTCTGCTGTGGTGGCTGTGGTGGCCCAGGCTGTGTGGGTCTGTATCCCCCATACTGCTGGCCTTGTCCTTGTGGATAATTGGGATACTGAGGTCCTGGACCACTCTGGGAGGGGCCTGGAGATCATTAAAATGTAAATGAAAAAAGGAAAAAAAAAAAAAAGATTGCTTAAGGTGTTAGGAAGAAGAGAACAGCAAAAGCATTGAATTTTACAACTGAGGAGGGCTAAGAAGTATCACTACTGTGCAATTAGGTCTCTTCCTACCTAAAAACACACCAGGGATCAGTGGTCCTCCTCTCAGCCTGGAAAGCACCTTAGCTGACAGGGCCTGTGCTCCAACCACGGAAGCATTTACCTTTATTTATATATTCATTATTTGTTACCAATGCATGTAGTTCCACACATGAAGTCATAGGACAGAGAAGAACAAGGCAAGAAATGACAAATCATAAACATGAGCACTTTCCAGGATTTAGGGAGGCACACTCTCCTCCTGCTGTATGCTGCTCCAGTTCCAGAACTTTATAATGCCAGGAGCAGGCAGATGATCAGCTGCATTTAGCATTTGGACCTTTTGAAGAGACTAGCAGCAATGCACTGCCAGAAAGTCAGTTCCACAGCAGGCACACACCACAGCAGGCAATCAGGCAAGCAAGTTACACGCACAAAATGTGAGATGTGACAACCAGTAAATGCTATTGTGGGATGGAAAAAAGCACCCTCTACTCCATACTCCTCTGGTCATCTTAACTTTCCAGGAAAAGGACGGGGAGAAAAAAAAAACCAAAACAACAAACAAACCAACCAACTTTGGCACCAGCCTTTTTTGGCTGTAAAAGGAAGCAGTTCTTTTGTCAATACAAACTCTTTCTGTTACTATTCACAGGGACTCAGCCTGCCTACCATTGGAAGCTGCACATTACTGCCATCAGACAGTGCAGGCATGTTCCAAACAAAATTAACCTCATCCCCTCCTACCTTGGGAGAGATGGTGTACTGTGTATTTCAGTGACACTCCATACGGATCTTTTGCAGTGGATCTAAGCTAGTTTTTTCAACACCACCCCTTAAAAACTGGCAGAGTCAGGAAGATTTGCAACTTTTTAGAAGTGCTTTCTTTTAAACAAACCAACACTTTTTTGGTTTTGTTTGTTTTTTTCCTCTCAGAAGAAACAGGTGTGTTTCAGCAATAATGTTAGTGCTAGAGAGGGCTAGTTTTAGCTACAGGCACCGGACATTAAGATGACATCAGCTGGTAACTCTTCCAGTAAATTCTGGATCTATGAGACAGTCTAAAAGATGACCTGGAGAAGAAAAGCTCCATAGGCTGTTACCATTCTTCTCAGGCCTCAAATCCCCTTGAACTATGCAGTTTCAGCATTCTACAGTGGAACAAAACCTTAAAGATTGATAATAATGACTGGGATGCTGATTTATTTTTGCAAATAAGAAACCAATTAAATATTAAATTGAGCAAGGATACTACATCCTAAAAAGTGCTGTGTTCATCTGACAAATGAAACTTGGTTTTATTTATTCATGATAGTTCTTTATACTTGAATTCTAAATATTCAGTGACAGATTTTTATAAAATAAAAATGGAACTTCAGTATCTATTTCTGCTAAAAAGTAGAAATTGAGAACTATGCTATTTGGGTTTACAAATTACAGTGGGTAAGTCACTCCTACAGATTTCTTCATCCCTTTCCTCTAGTATTTCTTAACCTGAATTTTCAGAGTAAGCCAGATTTTATTTCTTTACTTACAAAAGTTAGAATAGCAAGCTAGCTGGACCTTCACTCTGATCTTCATTCTGTTCCTATGTTACATTTAGCAGAATGTAAGTACATGAATATTATTTTAGAACTATCAATTCATCCATAACGTCCAAAAGGAGAAAACTTGCTAAATCTCAGTGGATGCTCTTAAAACTTAACTCTTTCTCAACATAACTGGATTGAATGCAAATCTGGCGTTTATCTAGATGGCAAACAAACCAGCCATGCACTTCCTTGTGTACCCACAATGCTGAAAGTTTTAGCACTTAGCCTGCAACAAAGCTAGAAGTTAAAATATATGGAATTAGATTTTAGAGATTCTTTCTTCTGAGATAAATATGTACAGCTTTACAATATGCAAGCAAGTAAAACTTAAAAGAGCAGTATTTTCAGTATGCTCTTCTGACCTCAAGTTTTCATAAGTAATGCACAAAAATTACACTACTATAAGTTTCCTGTGTGGGAGGTTCTCCTTGAATCCAAGGACTACATTATCTCACTTGTGGCAGAGGATTTCTCATTCCTGCTATACATCAGAAGGTTTGCACTACTAGTGCAAATTTAGAAGACAAACACTCTTGAAAGCTGCATTGGCAATGCTTATATTCATTTCCTTACTGGTCAGTACAAGAATTTTAGAAGAATGATTCATGTATGTTGGATTAAATTTTAAACTAGTTTTTAAAAGATTTTGTTCTAAATGGCAAATCCAAGTATGAAAGGGTATAAATGGGTCTTTGCTATCTTTGTGCCCTCCTGACTGTGTTCACCTAGAGAGGACAGAAAATAGCAGATTCTTTCTAGATCTTTCTAAATTACAGACATGTGTTATAATGTTGTCCAGTCACCTTCGGTTTTCTGTGCTACCACACTGTCCTGGATTGCCAACAGATCTACTTCCCAAAATATGCTGTCTTCTACGCTTTCTTGGTTTAGTCCAGTGAAATTGCGGACATACAGCTTTTTTGCGCAAGCCTGGCTTTTCAACCCAGTAAAAGAGAGATGGAATAACATATGAGAATCTCTCTTAGTCTTTTCTGTGATTGGTATCTGTGTCTTCAGGTTCTTACCATAACCCTGCTGTTGTCCTGGATAGCCTTGTTGGCCTGGATATTGCTGCTGTTGTGGTGGATAACCCTGCTGTTGGGGTGGTCCTTGATATGCATCTTGCTGCTGACCATATTGCGAGTTTCCTGTAAGATGATTGCAAGAAAGCAAAAACTTATAAAGATACCTACTTTATTAATGTTTTCCTTCTAAGATGCACAGCCAACAACACAAGAACAAAATGAAAATGCAATATTGATTTCAAAAACTGAACAAAACGAAGAAAACTCAAACCAAACAGAAGGAATTCGGCCAAACAAACTGCAGTTAAAGCCAATTTTGCAAAGTTGAACTGCAGCATTTTCAGCATCTCTGCCAAACGAGCATTACATTTACTGGAACATCACAGTCATAAGATCATGACTATGCTAAATAAAATTAAAAAAGACAAAATTAAGGACAGCTACAAGAGCACAGACTAGCTACACAAGATCAGCAAGCTGTTTCCTAACGGCACTATAATTATACAAAATATATACACACACAAAAAAGATATACAACTGAACCAACAAATTTATGTTTAAATAAAAATTTCCATTGAGGTAAAAAAAAAAAATCTCTAGAGTGTTTTAGTCATTTTACTGTTGTTAGAAATGGCAAATTGTGGTTATATATTTTAGGTGTTTGCAAGAAATTATTCTGAACGCTTCAAGTTCCCTGCGATTTTCAAGACAGCCAGCAACTAGTATTCTACAAGAGCTTTGCATGGGTATAAGTTGTGTTGTGCAAGAATTTTTGTTCCCGTTGCGGGTGGGGGAGGAAAGGGAATGTATGTGCGTATGTGTGTGAAGGTATATAGATACCTCCTTCGTAGTAATGTTGTGAGGAATCCTCATAAGGCCTATCGTAGCCTTGTTCAGGATACGACGGTTGCTGATAACCGTAATCATTATGACCTACATCAATTCGACAAGAGACAGGAAGAAACGTTAATGGCCTCTGAGTGAAAACCCTAAAATATTTCATTTCTCAGAAAAATGAAAAAAATTTCAACTGGATATACATGAAAAAGAATTTTCAATTGTATTAGCCAAAGATTTATTAATATGATTTCCTTTCATATTGAATTAACATGTGACAGGAAAAAAAAAAGGCTTAATGCAGTAGTTTTAGCAACATCACAGCAAGGGATGGTCTTAACCTTCTGATAATCCTTGTTGGGGGGAAAAAAAAGTACTTTATCTTTCACTCAAAAAAAAAATGAAAGCATTTAGGCCTTTCACATGTAAATAACCTGAATTAAATTAGAATGAACAAAGAAAGCAATTATCATACTTTGTCTAACACCTGTTCTGCTGATCTCCAATTCAAAAGCATATGCTAAAAGCAGTGTGAAATATAACAAATAAAGCTCAATGAAGTTATGAACCACAGTCTACATTAAATTTTGCTTTTAAGTGACAGAAAAATAACATTCTCAAGGTTTGCCCTACAAACAAAATTCCTATGAGTTTTCCTCTTACATTCCAGTCCTGAGTAGGATCATTACAAATGGACCTTCCTTTTCAGAGACTACAGGTATCTCTGATAAAGAAACGAATACATGCAGTAAGCACCCCACCTGTTGTTGTTTTTAGAACAAATAGATTTTGCCTTACAGATGACCAGAATATATCTTATTGCTAACTTGGTCAAGAAAACAAGCCAAAATTTTGTTTAAATTTGAAATAAAATTATACAAACTATATACATGTGGAATAAAATTTTGGAATAAAAATAAGGAGAAAATAGTTCTAAAACTAAGTGGTCTTTGTAATTAATTCTGCAACTCTACCTTATGTCACTGACTGAATCTAATACAAATACATAACCATTTACACGTCTTACATTCTCTTTACATTCTATATAAGAGTAATAATGAGGTAATGATAAAGAATGAATCTTTAGAAGGAATAGGTCTTAGAGAAGTAACCTGTGCTGCCACAGAGCTGTCAATGGTCACATCCAATTGCCCTTACTACAGTAAATTGCCTGTAACCATCTAAAGTTCATGTGTATAACGTAAAAGGTCCAAACTGAGAGCTTAATAATTACAAGTTAATGCAACTTGTAAAATAACTCTGCACATATATCTCCAGAAATAACACATGTAAGCTTGTATAGACATGGCTTGATGTATCTTAAAATCAATTTAACAGAAATTAAAATTCAAACAACTAACTTGTATCCTTTTATTTGCAATGAGTAGTTGCTTTGGCAATTACACAGCTTTGCTTTGTATACATTTTCAAAACGTTAACATCTACCACATTCCTTGAACTTGATAAGATACCATTAAGTTGCACACACGGTTATCATAGTAGTCATGAGTCAGCATCTTTGTTCACCCAGTCTCTGCTGAGCCTAAAAACAGGTTAATTGCAACTTTTCTAACTTAAAACACAACCCAATAGCCTTCAGCACTCTAAATTCCAAGAGGCAGGACAGATTTATGCAATTCAAAGTTATGGTCTTGTCTTGAATGCACTGGAGGGACTTCTAAAGAGGATTCACAATTACAAGCTCCTCAGGGCAGGGACCATTTTATTCCTTTGTAAAAATTAAGCTCAAGGCCCATACCATCCATAGCAGCAATAACACATTTGTGCGACATATTAAAACTAAACACTAAGTTAAAAAAATAGAATATTTACAGAAAAAATGTATTTTTTTCACCAAGTTTTTCCACTTCAATAAAATCTTTAATAAAAGGATATCGCCCCCTCTCTTATTTGTAATAAAGGTATGACTGTTTTAATTCATCTCAATTATACTAGATACGCTACAGAACCCTCCATACTTTTAGGTAAACCAATTACAGAATTTTCACTTTGAAATACTAAAACTGCTGCTAAGAGTTTCAAATGGGAGTATTACAAATTACATACTTTGAGTAAGTTGTAAAATTAACTAGTCATAGTAACTTAAACTGTAGTAACAATTCCAAATTTGGAAGGTTTTGTAAATGTAAGGTGTGATATTCATTCAACGACTATTCTTGCCCCATTCCCTAATTTTGGCCATATGACTACATTAATATTGGGCAGGTATAGAAAATGGGAAAGTTAACATTTATGAGAGATTACCATCAGGGTAATATTGCTGGTTCATGCCTTCTGGAGGACCTTGTCCACCATGACTGTATTGGTCCCCATAATAGTCTTCCTGGCCTGAGTACTGCTGTGGTGGGCCTGAAAAACCACAACCAGTCAATACGTAAATAACTTGTTTTCTCTGTTATAAAGCCTGCTAATTTTTGATTTTAGTATGAGAAATATTTCTCAAATGTACTCCCCACCCATATCGTTGCATTTCAGACAACATATGTAATCTGATTTACTTAAAAAAAAAAATTAAATATATCTCTCTATATAAATACACACACACACAGTTGTTTGGCTGCACTAGATTGAGCACATAGATATCTAACTTCAGTTTTGAGCTCATTTTAGGAACATGCGTATAAAAGACTAAGGTATTAAAAAATAAAGTTATTCCTTTTCTAAAAGGACTAAAAAAAAAAGAAGCAAGATTGTGGAACGTTGTTCCTTTTTTGTAACTGAACAAATTCAGAACAAAGCAGATACTCTGTTCCTTTTCTATAACTATCATTTAAATACTGAAACAGAATTCTGCATCAGCATATTTGAGATGCATATTTTTACATACTTTTTGTCAGAAAGAACTCAAAACAAAAGAAATACTTGTCTTCACGTTTCATGGTGATACCAGTAATCTGCTGCTGCAAGAACCACTCGTAAGAGGGTAACAAAAAGAGTCTGCAAACAAAGTCTGTGATACCCAATGATCTGATCAAAATTTGGTGTAAGTAAGGAAGTGATTTAAAATAGTTTTAAAGATGGTTATTTAAAATCAATGTAAAAACACTGAAGTGAAGTCCTACCTTGCTGTGGCGGCCTGTATGGAGGAATCTGTCTCTGACCCATCATATGATTTCCTTGGTTAACTTGGCCCATCATTCCCATAGGTGGCTGCTGCCCCTGGTAATGCTGGCCACCTGCTTGTGGCATGTTGTATTGCTGGGAGGGAGGCTGCTGGTGCATCATTGGACCTGTAAAAGGCAAAGTAGCAAATAAGTCTTCTGTAACACAAGAACATGGAAAACCCAACCTTTAAAAATGGACTCAAAAAGGCTCTGTATTTCTAGTGCTCTCATAAGGATTCGTTGTTTCTGGACCTATGCAAATGCAGGCAATCAGTTCAGTAACCAAATTACAACATACAACTCAGCCTAAATAAGGCTGCTTTCTGGATCATTTTTCTTCGAACTACACAGACATTAGTTTACTCATGCACAAAGATAACTAAAACACTTTTACCATTTTTTGTTTGTTTGTTTCAAAAAGCATCTGCAAAGAAAGTGTAGATGAAAACCTGATGGTGAAACCTAGATAAGCCATAGAAAAATTATTTAACATCGTGAACACCTTGAGGCATAGTTTTAATACACATGTAGTTGTTGTTAATAGTCCACCAACGAGCCACTTTGCTGTTATCACAAAATAAACAATTTTATTTAGCCTGTAAAGACAAACCACGTGTACCAGTGAGTCAGGCAATCACACAACAGGCAGTATGCAGAAAGGCCCATGGGAATACATGCTCTGCCCACCACTGAACAGTCCCAAGTAGTAACAAATATCTTCTATCATACCAAGCTGCACCAAGTTTCTATGAGCCACAGGGAGAGACCACGGAAGATCAAGTACTGTCCACGTTTTATCAGCTGAGAAAACCTGGTTAAGGTTGAACTTGGAGAAATGCAAACTTCAGTAATGAAAACAGACAGTTAAAGAGCACCCTATTGACACCATACAGCAATGAAAATGATGATTATGCCATTTCATTATATGGGCTTGCAGGTTAGGTTGATGTAACTTTTAACAACGAACAGCTTCCTCACTTCCTCTGTAGTACCGCTTCAGGAGAGAGTTATTCCAGTATTAAAAATATGAAAAGAGTTGTGACAAGGAGCTAAGCTTCTCAAACAACGTATTTTTATAACGTATTAATTCAAATCACTTAACACATACTGCACAATTTATAATGGTGAAACCCAAAGCTTTTTTTTGTTCCCCCCCTTTTTTTTTCATTTATTTTATAAACTACAAAGACAAGTAACTAATCTTACTAAAAAAACCCAAAACAATGAAAACATCAAACTAGCACAGCCACTCCTTAGCCCCATCCCAGGAGAAAGAGGAAGGTATCATCTAGTTTTCTATATGCTAGATTTTACCATTGCATTTAATATTTTTAAATAACTAGGTGCTAGAGCACAAGAAGAAATTCTTACATAAAAACCGCAGTACTGGAAAATTACTTGGATGCAGTCAATACTGCAAATGGATTTACGTAAGGAAAGGAATACATAGTCACTTAGATTCTGTCTATGTGGGGTTACAAGAGAAAGTTAAGCCAAATTAATTAATGGTATGAATTTAAAGTGCGTTAGCTAAATCCCATTAAACCCCTGTGTTGAATCTCTGGGTGAGAAGTAAAGTGGTCTTAGTTCTGTTAAGCTTCATTTTCCTCTGAAGATAAATATTGGCCACTCTTAAAATGATCCAGTCATGCTTCTATCCTTCAGCATGGCAGTGTCCATGTCACAGATTTAAAGTAAAAAAAATTGTTTAAATTGAGATACTGTAATTATTTTTCACTTAGCAAAAATATATTTCATTTTTTGATCTTCTGAACGAGTAGGTAATTTAGATCATTCCATTTCACTGCTCCTCTGTTTGGAGGTACTGAGAAACATTAGGCACCCTCGAAAAAAAATAAAAACTTGTTGCCATAATATTCGTAGATCTCAAGAAAGCTTGTTAATTAACAATATTAATATTAGTCACAATACAATGTGATAAAATGTGTTGGGTCCCCGTGGTGCAATGTAGAGGTTTTCTGTTTGCTTTTTAAATTAGAACTTCATTAACGCTTTGTAGAGCCACAATGAGAATTCACTACCCTGTATCAGACTGTGTATTGTGTTAATAACGGAGTGCCTGGCTTCCTTCCAGTTTGCTTCACATCTCTCTCTTATTAAGAAGCTACCTAAAAGAAGAACCACGGTCTCTATCGTCTCACGCAACAGAATCCTTTTATGCGGTAGTTTTCAGGGGTGAGGGAACTTCGAATTTGTTTTTTCTTTCAAAAAATCAAGCCTACAATAAAGCTATTTTTATTCATCATATTATACTTAAGATGACATAAAGCTAACCTAGAAAACCCCCTCACAAAACTTAAGTCAAAACTTAAGACCATTATTTCATGATCTAAGACTGTCTAATATTTGTAGCACATATTTTTTACAGCCCACTTAAAATACAGCTCTTGAATCTCCAATCAGGTCACAACAACCTACACTCAGTGGAAGTCATGATCTCTTCCAGACTTGCAGATAAGACCTCACACACAGAAGTTCACAAAACTGTGCGCTGCAAGAGAATGCTCACTGCTTTCAAAAACTCTCCTTAAAACCTCTTATTTTTTTTGTGAATTTCTAGAACTGTTTATTCCACAGAGGACAAAAATATCTGATTTGTACAGAGTCCAAAATGAGTCCAAGAAAATATTGTGCAGGACTATCCCTGCAAATATGCAAGTACACAAGCAGACTATTGTCTTTCCAAGAAACTATTTTAACTTTAATAGTACAAAAGCCCTATAAATGTTTCTGTATATTCAGAACGCAGCCGTCACATGTCAATACACTGGAAGCATTCTTGGGATAAAAGCCTGAAGAAAAAGAAGCTAAGAAATAATACTGTAGGTCCTGTGAGGAGCGCAGGCAATTTTGGTAGTCAGTAATCAGGCATCTGAAAAATGCACAGTGTAGAACCAAATCAGTCTTACGGAATAAGTGAATGTATAAAGTAAGCCAGACAATAGGTGAAAACTGAACGGCTAATTGTTCAGTTTAAGTAAAAATAGTCTATGTTATCAAGAATACACAACATTTTCCTCAACTACTCACTTCAAAGTCATCTACACCTACTAAATGAAAAAAACTGTTCCAGCCAGTGTCTCATAAGGAGAACTCGCGTATAGGGGAGAAAAGGTATGTGAATTTAAGTAAAAATGGGCTGGTACCTGATCTTCTTATAAATGCACTGACCTGGTGGCAGTCTCCTGACAAGAAATGACTTCAGGAAACTGAGAACCTGGTCTTCAGATGTGCAAGATGAATAGAGAGAAACAGAAATGCAAACTAGCAAGTGGGTCCCAGATAAACCTAAGAAATTTGAGACCAGAAGTGCACTGAGGATGAAAGAGCTGCAGAAAAACTTAGCGGTTTAAAAATGTCTCCTTAGCTTTGTCTCTTCTGCTGAAACTCAGATGGCAAATGCTATGAGAGGACAAGAATAACTGCTGACAAGGTTGAAACTTCTAAAGAAGCAGAGAAGTGAGGAACCATATTCACAAATGAACTGGTGGCTCTGCTGTTCTGATTAAAAAGATATGGGAGCAGCTGGATATATCCAAAAAGCAGCAGTACAAGCTATCGTTTCTTCAGTCTTCAAAAATATGTTAGTTTTGTCGCTAAGAGGAGGTCTATTCTTTAGGCATTTCACAATGTGCACTCGTATCAATGAAGCAATCCGATATCCACATCTAGAGTATCAGCAAAGTGCACCATGCCAGATTTACCACGGTAAATCTTGTCATTGTGTCCACTGTTACATAAATAACAAAATATATGCCTAGCAATGCAGCAGCCCTCAGCAAAAAAAACTTTTTTGTTGTTTTTTTTTCATGTTTACAAAAAAATGCTTGTTTTCAAACATAAGTGACGGTGATAACTCTTGCAAGAGCTAGCATAGGAACTCTACCGTAGGGTAAATTTAACTTTCAATTTTCTCAAGGTTCTTGACAAAAGCTACAATTCAGATGTACTTGGTCAAATGACCCAAAATCTTAAAGGTGTTTTAACATGAAGGGCAGTTTAAACACTAGCTTAAAAGACTTTGAGGATATAACATTTTTTGTTACTCCTAATGTATGATTTAGGCTGCAAATTAAAGGTAGTAGAAACTTCTCCACACTCTCTTATTCCACAAAGTTCTCATCTCAAACTGAACCATAATTTCAGGTGTCGTTTGAGGAAAAAATACATAAAAATAGGTCATACAAAAAAATTCCTTAGTTAGCAGCATCGCCTTTCATGTTTTACACTAGGGAAGAAAGATGAAAGAACAAGCACTGTGCCACCTGTTTATAGCTTTGTTTTTTCAAGATAGAAGAACCGCAGTGTCTTCTACAGCTAGACATCCTACAGATCCAGCTATAGCATGATGGCACTTCAGAATGTGGAGGCAATTTTATTTTTCTTTAATAGGTTAGGTGTCCAAAAAATTGAGACTGCCCTGCTTTGTCCATGACATCATGGCTACTGTAAGCAGCTGAGGTACTGAAACTAACAGCCTCTGCTTACATGGGAATGAACAGACAGCAAGACGTTCACAAAAGGTCCTCAACCTCAGAAATCATTTTATCCTGATCTGTCATACGCTGAATATGTTTCTATTTCAGATAACACTGGATGTTCCTATCTTTGTTCGTTTCTTTATGTGGACAACAAAAGAACAGGAATTCCGCACCTGCCGTATCTCTGCTGTCTCCACAATCGCTTCATATTTGCTTGTAATTGAAAGAGTTCTGAAACTTCGATGGAATTTTTGTAAGTTGATGTAAATGAAACTGTCATTGAAAAAATCTCAGCACTAGATTACACAATTGGTCTTCTGCAAATGACCAAGTCAAGATGATATGCTGTGTTAAAAGTAAGCTAGCTCCCCTCCCTCACCCCAAGCAACATTAAACACAGACTGGGGAGTTTGGCAACTTTGCTTCAAGCACTTCTAGCAAAGGAACAGAATCCTAGTAAAAGGATCCAAGAAACCAAGTTTCTGAGATGGCCAAGCTATGATTTCTTGGTCCTTACTTTTAAAGTATTTGAATTCTATTGTTTATTATTATTCTCTGACTGTGAAAGATCTGTTCAATATAAGATAAGAGGAATTTGCATGTTAAGTTTCAGTTTCCAGAAAATCGTGCTTACACCTCCCCTCTGAAAAGTCAAAAATTGGCAAGACTTGAAATATTTCATTCAGCAGAAATAGCTTCCATACAAAAGAAGAAATGCACCCATAAGGAAGGAGTTTATCCCACATTCACCCAGCTCCTGCTGCTTCCTATCTCTTCCAAAAAAGTAGGCAGTATTCCTTGTGGATGTCCCAGGCTGCTACAGCAGTATTTTAATCAAGAGTCGTCTACAGAATCTTCCACTTACAACATTCTGCTTCCTAAGCCCAAAATGGCTAAGATTCTTATTTTAACTGGACTGACTATATAAAAACAATACTGTGAAAATTTTGCTTCTCATTTAAGATATTCCCTGGCTAGCATTTTATAAAGTAGTGCAAATCAATAATGAGTACGAAGTGGAGACAGAAAGTAAATCCAACAATCGGTTCTGTTACTATGCATTTTATTTCTTAATTAGTGCTTTTTCATTTTTTCTTACTAACACCATCTGCCTCCAAATGTGTATATACAGCAAGATGTTTTGCTAGCAAATGCACATAAAAAGTTATGTTAAAACCACCCAAAAGTTAGATCAAACCTTTCTGTGTGTTATGCTGTCTTTATCTATTATATCATAGCATGCTTTTTTTCTAGAAGTACTGACCTCATTCAGGACACAGTAGATATTATTCACTGAAAAGCTATTTCAATATTTTGTTTCCTCCTAATTGTTCATGTAAGATGCCATGCCTAGTCAAACACTGAAGACAGAATTATTAATTTACTCATGGGTTTTCTTGTGGCACTGGTAACTAAAATGTCCAAATCTTCACAATGAATATACTTTCACAACACTCCTGTGAAATCAGATGATGTTATAATCTTACCATCAGATTCATTCCTCTACAGATGGGGAACCCATGCAGGGAAAGATTAAGGTCAAAAACATCTACTAATTTTCAACAGCCAACTTGAGATGCTAGGGCCTTATCTTGCAGAATATTTAGCATTGTATTCAGCTAGTGCTGTTACTGATACAGTAGGATCTCTCATTCTCCATATGGATCACTGCTTTATAAGAAACAATGCGCGCTCAGGGGTTCACAAATGCCTCCTGACAACAATACAGAGGTTCAGAAAATCTTAGTTTATTTCTGTTTCTGAATGGGAGCACACGCTACCAATTAAGAAATCTTCAAGTCACAATCTGTTTATTTCCTTTTTGTTAAACTGCACCTCAATACATTTCATAGTGGCTCATTCTTGTTTCTTCACTTAGATGAGAAACCTGCAGTGTCCTTGCTTGGCTGAGACCCTCTGCCCAGCCCAACGGGATCTTGGCTACCTATCTAAATCTCTCATGGTCCCACTGATTTCTCTACCATTCTCTCACCTGCTGTCTTGGAGTCACAAGAGAGTGAAGATACAAAAATATTTCCTCTAGTTTGTCACCAAATCTCAATACAAATGCAACAACTAAGAGTAGAAAATGGAGGAAATGTATTAAGTAGACCTGACTGGGAATATTCTTAGGTCAAAAACCTTAGCTACCAATATGTAACAAACATGCACATCTTCAGATTTAAAGACTTCTTCCCCTACAGATATTTAAAATTTGACTGATTTGGGACAATATCTTCACTGAAACAGCAAATAGCACCTTGCTGGCATAACAGACAAGTTTCAAAGCCTTGCTCTAAAGTAAGGGGCACCTGCACTCCTACATTTACATATGAAGTGCTCTATTTACTCATGTTTTTGAGAGACATTGAAATATATTAAAGAACGTAATTTTTCACCCTACTGTTAGAAATGGCTCTCCACTTCTGTGAAACTTTTGCAAAAAAAAAAAAAAAATCAGCCTTGAAGCAGACATTTGGAATGGAAAAAGTCTCAGCCTAAAGGGCCAAAATTTAACAAAATTAGAATTACCCAATGTGAAAGCTTACTGTGGCCCTAAATGTAGACAGTGGTACCAGCTCTTACTCTAACTAGAGATTTTGCTTTTGCTCTTGAACGCATAATTTGGTTAGATACTGCTTTATTCCCCAAAGCCTCTTCAATACTATTATTTGTTCAGAACAGAAACCTTTTAAGTGTCTTTCTGCCTAATTTCTAATGAGCAATTTTCAAGTTTGACAGAGTACTGAAAATACAGCAGGGGAATGAGGAAGAGTAAAGAACACTACTTTAGATGGAATAATCACTAGTCCTAAATTCTAAGCCAGTCATACAAAGTAAGTTGTTTTCTGTAGAGCGACTTAGTGGATGGCTCCCTCACACATACTGCTACATGTTTATTGCTAACTCTCTGCAACTAAGAAATTTCAACTAAGCATGCACAGGACTTTTCTAAAGCATCTTACAATGTTTACAAAATTACTCCATTGTGTATTGCACAGAATACACAACTAACTTGCCAGTTCAGAGAGACAGTAAAAAAATATTCCCACTTGTGACTCTTTCCTTTGCTATGTGCCTATCTTTTGTTTCCTCTGCTGTTAAATTTTACGAAAAATGTCATTAACAATGTGGACAATGAAGGACTCAGATTTCCCACTTTCACTACTGCTAAGGAAACTCCAGAAACAGCTGTTTCGTCTTGACTCATTTTTCGTCTCTCATTAACTTAGTCTTTTGTTTCTTTTGAACCTTTCTGTGATCTAATAATCAAACTCATTAGTGTGATCTGGTCTGTTTGTACAGCTCAGGAACAAATGGTATCTACCTAACAAAGTGGAGCTTTGGCCTTCAACGAGAGTATACTGCAATAAGAAGAACCTATGCCACTGGAGGGTTATTTTTCTACAATGACCAGGAAGGGAGCCTTAGAAAAAAACACATTCTCCTACAGCATCAGAAAAGAGATGAAAACTTCGACTCAAGTCATATCCTTCAGCTAATATAGCCATAAGAGTTCATACATACTGGGACAAAAACCCATACTTGCTGTAACCTGGCAGAAGCTTTTTTTTTTTTTTTTTAATTTTGCAGTATGTCTTCTAGCAGGTAGTATGTCCAGATCCAAATGTAGTAACAGACTTAACAGGTAAACTGAAAATACTGCTTGCTGACTTGTAAAGCACATTTATAAGAATATGCAGTATACATACAATTTAATAATTTGGTCTGTAGTGACTCTAATGTAATATTTTAATTCTGCAATGTCCTTGCACTTCAACAAGGACCATACTGTCAACAGGATACATCATCTGTTTATGCTATGCAAATATCCCAGATACAAAATTAGTTTTGAATTTTACTATATACACAAGGACATCTCCTGAAAACAGTAGGGAGTAGCGGATTTGTTCCTGGAACTGAATTTTATTTCTTTAAGATTAACAGTCATTCCACACTAAAACAGCATGCAGCAGAGAACAAAGATTAATTAGGTACAAAAATCTGAGGGCCACCTGACTTTAGTTTTTCAATTTACCCAAGAGACTTCAGAGTAGAGATGTATTTTATCAACTCGAGCAATAATAACACTTAGATAGAAGTGTAAAGTCTGAGAAAGATAAACAGTATATCAAACTTAAAACTGATGAAAGCAGATCCATTCCCAGATTCTCACACAATACCTGAAAACAGTTCAATGTCTGCAAATAAATAAAAAGTCACTGACACACTGGATAAAGGAGAAGTAGTGTCCTCAAAACATGGGTACAAATGCATTTAGAGAAGGAAATATACAAGAAAATACCTTTAAAAGAAGTCTGTACCCAAGATGTTTCCTCTTTACAGAAGCTAACAAGCACCTCACTTACCTTGGTTTGGTTGCATGTTCATGTTTGGTCTGGGACCATAGCTGCCCATCGGCTGTCCCTGGCTCATAGTCATCTGATTCTGCACTGGCATACTCTGTGAGGATGGCACTGAGTGATTATAGCCGCCCATTGACCCATGGCTACTTGAAGGCATGTTCATGGAACTGTTTGTCATATTGAGTTGGTTAGGTCCAGGTCCTTGCATAGGCATATGGTTAGGTCCTTCAGAAAGAAAAATAAGGAAGAAAGGTTCTACATTAAGTATAAAACAAGCAAATTAGACATACTGAATCACAAAACTAAATAAAAGTTACTAAATACAATTACATTAAAACAAAGCTAAAACAGAGTTTGTTCATGACCAACTTAAATTTAGAAAAAAAAAATAGTTAACAACAGTCAAAGTTCAGCTCTACTATGCAATACATTTTCTTTTGTTGAGCAGCTGAAGCTACTAAAACAAAGGTGTAAAATATCATACAGCTCATCTTATATCTATATCATATGCAAAACTAGTCTTTTTAGTACCTGCACAACACACCCTGAATTTCAACCTGAATTGCACGATATCAGTTTAACAGACAGCTTGGTAGCTCTGTCACAGCTACACATATGATTTTTACAATAGCTGTAACATTTCAGTTTATTCAAAAACAAACCATACTAGACACTTCTCTGAAAGTAACAGTTAAGTTTTTTTTTTTCCCAAAAGTCAGGCAGTATTAACATTGACATGGTACAAATACATGTAGAATAAAAATAGCTGAAGGCATATTTAACATTGTTTGAACATATAACCTATAGCCAATATTCTGCAACTGTATTTACAGATTACTTGGGTGGGAGATGATGACTGGAAGGACAGCCATCAAATTATCAGCTCACCTCTCATGCTTGCAAAGATTCAAAGGAAGAGCAACCTGTTCATATACCCATGAGGCCAACTGCATCTCTTCACCCTTTATTTCCCTTCTTCTTGACAACATCGGCTGGAATTGGACTGTTCTCTGAATTAAATCTACTCTCAATGGGTATTTTAAAACATATAAACATCACAATACCATCTGATCAGTTTACTCATTACTTCAGCTGGGATAAGCGAGCAGCTACTAGGAGGAAAATTAGTAAGAGCTGTGACTGGATATAAATATGACAAATTAAAAAAGTAAATGAAATGCTAGGATTATATGTATGACAAGTACCACATTAAGAGTTTATAAAGATATGTACAACCAGAGCATGTGACAGAGTAGGTCAACTGTAAACAAGGCAAGTGTTTATACACTTGCAGAGTTCACCGAGAAGATGCCATAGTTGCCAAACATGCCACAGGGTTTTTGTTAAGCTACAAATACCTAAGAAATACAGAAAACTTAGAAGAGGAACCTAAAAGAAACTATGCCAGTAGAGTTGTAGGAAGATAGTGATTTGGTTACATGTCTCCTTGGGGCGAGGTGGGGGGGGGGGTGGCAGGGGGAGGGGAGAGTGGAAGTATCTGCTTTCAGATGTAAACGGCTCCCAAGTCCTGTCTTGGCTAAAGAAACAACTGCACTAATCTAAGACAGAATGAAGGCTAAAATAAGGACATAGAGGAGCTGTACACAAGGTCACAGAGGCAATACCGACTGACCTGCAAACAAAAAGATGCAGAAGATAACAATGATCAAGGAACACAGCTACTAAAAGCCAATAAGAAATGGAGAATACATTTAAGAATATGTTTACCCTCTTGCCCTTTTCAAGGCACCTTATTGAAATGAACACATAAGCTTATTTTATCAAGGAAAGTGAAAAAGCTAAAAGAGGTATCATACGTGCAGTTCACTGCTCCTGCAAAACAAGGTGAGCAGAGATCGTTGAATTGTACAAAGGTGGATCCACCACAAATACAGAATAACGAACTCAGTGAATAGGATTATGACCATGACATAGATGCCAACACTGCCTAACTCTGTAATAGTGAGAACATGGAGACAGTTTAATTCTGAAAAAGTGAAATCATCTCTAACCATGAGATCAATCATCAATGTGTTAAAGTAAAGCTAAGGTGAAGAAAGGCTCCAGACTGTAGTGCCAAGCAAGCAACTACTGCAGGACTGCTGGAAGAATACTTTCTTAATGTCTTTCCTAAGAAAAGGAAGGAATACACAGGGTTGGTGCCAGAAAGTCAGAGTCTGGGAGTGGTTTTGTTCGTTTTTGTTTAAAGGAAGAAATTGTCAATAACAGATTTCAGAGCGCTGGCCAAGTGCACAGTGGAATAAGTTTTTAAAAACCAGTAACAGAAGAACCAAAACAGGGAAGGCAAAAATTATCGCAAGAGAGAAGCTGAAAAAATAAAACACCTTCTCTAAAAGGCTGATTTACACTTCACGTCTCAAGTAGCACCAAAACAGGAGAAAGCACTCCTAAGAAAAAGCTGGCACATGAAACATCAGGCATGCTTATGTTCTGGGGTCAAGATCAGGTAGTTTGTTCGTCAGAAGCTAGAAGACAAGGACAGAGAAAAAGCTAAGACCACAATATCAAAAATCCTTGCAAATGAAAAATAGTAAGAACACGCTTTACAAATAAATTTTTTTATAGTTTACCAAAATATTTCAAGGTTCTCCTCCACATAAGGACACAACAGTTGGGTTTGTTTTTTTTTTTAATATGAATAAATGAAATAGGAAGAATGGAATATGAATGAAATATGAATGAGACATGAAGTGCATGTCTGCCATTAAAATAACTGCTTTAAATGCCATACTAATTACATTCTGTGTTATAATAAAGTTAGTGGAATAAGTATCTATCTTGACTATAAACGGAAGTCCTTTTTCCTCTTAATCACTTACGGACAGTACCTTAGGCTGGCTTACAGCTTCTCAGAGCCAAGTGCATTTGAGACTACGTTTGCAGAAGGAACTTGTTGGTAATAACGAGCACCAGTTATTCCGGAAGGTGACCTACCAGTGCCAGGACAAAGGTCAGGGAACCCTACGGCTAGTCTTACCTTTCAACTTTCTACGTATGATAAACAAGCTCAAGAAATCGGGATGATAACTTGCCACCAGCAAAACCCAGTTCATCATCCCCTTCCAAATCCAGACCACCCTTACTTTGCATCACACAAACTCTCAGTCAATGTAACTCTTCAGACAGTAATTTTTTCAGGTAAAAGCCATAATCTGTCACAGGTACAGAAAACACTCAATTCCACCACAGGCTGAAAAAGGTTCATCATGACTGTCTTCCCTGGTAAGAGGATAAAGACACTCATTTGTCAGGGGATGCAATTAAGGGCCTCAGCAGCACTTCAGGTCCTTTATTAACCAGAACACAAGTATGAGAAAAATCATCCTTTGCCCTTTAGGTAATGTGACAGGTCTACAGCAGAACTTTAAATCAACTCATGCCCTGACCATCGCTAGGCAGTTCTTTTACTCCTCCCATCAACCCTTCCACCCGTACTCAGTCCTGTGGAAGCCCCTACTCAGATAAGGCCTTCCAGAAATCCTTAGCTGGTATTTTCAAGAGCCTGCATTTTATTTCTTCCAGGCTGGTCAACTCATGGTTGTCGACCCTGGAGTCTCTCGGTTTGCACCTTAATGACTTTCTTCCTTTTGGACAGATCATCTCTTCAGATATTTAAGGTTTTGTAGCTGGCTTCTATTACAAAGTGTCTACATAACTTTAGAGTAAGTGCCCTATAAAGAGAAAGCAAATGGATACACTGCAGAAATGATTACAAATACATGTCTATGAAATACACAAAGGCTCACATACAGGCAAACTAGCAAACACTTAAAAAATAAAATAATCATTCAGCTATCCACTTAACAAGATGATTCCGTTTCCCCTTCTCCAATGCCTAACTATGAAATTATTTTAGCATGCCTTTCCGATATTAGAGATGCCCTCATCCTAAGCTGTTTATCTTCACATCCTCAGAGACAACCTTAAACAGAGAAGGGAAGGAAGAGACATTCAAAAAGGGGATTATGTTGGAAGAAAGGCTAAATTAAAGCTTAGTTGGAAACTGTATTTAAGTATCTGTCTAGGTGAATACCAAAACAAACCTATTTACCTTTCACATATTTTCATAACAGCTCTTTTCTTATTCTATCTAATTACAAAATATGTATGTTTAAGGAGTGACTTTTCTCCCCCGTGGCTCTGCAGTGAAGTCATTATGCTCACATTGTGACTTAGTAATCCTTCTCCTTGGAAAAGATCATTATAATAACAATAATATGATTACACTAGAGGGTCAAAGAGACTGATTTGTGAGAGGCAATGCTATTCTCCATGGGAGTTGATGGATCTTAGGTGATAGAGGACTCCACAACCAGAATATCTCTGCCCTACTTAGGGAGCGGCATATATTGCTCTTTCCACTTCCAAATGCAGACCATGACCAACATGTATGATGAAACTAACTTCTTCTCTCCATCTTTTATTACACTTCTTACACACAGCCTCTGGAGGCTATTCAGCTACTCTTTCTCAGAAAATCTGTCCCTAACGCTATTAGGTCCATTTTATCAAGATTTGCACAGAAGTTAGAGACTACAGCAATCATTACATTTTTTACTTCATATTAAGTTTTGCATAGTTATTTACTGTGTTTGCTGTCGTGCAGCTTATCCTTGTGACCACTGAGAGATGAATTTTCAAAGACCCTTTGACAGCAGTTTCCTTTCTTGGAAGAATCAATACCTTGAGGACCTTTTGTACAAAAAGTTCTTCCATACAAAAAAAAAATGAAGGAGTCCTGAACAAAAGCAATCCTGGGAATGCAATTTTAAGCTGAAAGCCAATTCACATGAAATAGGCAGTATGACTTTATGAGTAGAAATTTTGGAAAACAGCCTCTGTATAAGGAAGTAAGCTTTTCCAGGGCCTACTCCATTCCGATCTGACTGCTAAAGGGAATAGTTACCCCAAAGCCAGTACCAGTAGGCACAATGTGGAATTTTATCATCTTGTTTCACTGCTTTGTTTCTGACTTCCCAAGCACTTTTCTTTTTATTACAAAACAGGATGGCATAAAAAGTGACTTAAAATCTACACCTAGAACAATAATCTGGAGGCCATTTCTTTACAAATCCCTTACGATTCAACACATCTTCAATAATAAAGAACACAGAGGATTAGTGGAAGCTGGATGACTTCCTGTATAAAAGCGATTTTTTTTTCTTTTTTTTTTAACATTTACCCACATTCAAAACGTCCTCTTTAAGATGTTTCTATTTTATTATTATCTAATTATTTGGCTACGATGATTTCACGTTGTCTTTTTATGGAAGTATTTGCGTTCACTCAGCCACAGGCCAATGCCTTTCCCCAATAAGCCTTCTAAAGCCAGCTGTACTGCATGGTTTCAAACAGACTAAATTTAGCCAGTTCTGTTCATCAGAGGAATGCTGTGTGTCAGCTACATCAAAGCCCAAGGGCAGCCTGATAAACACTGAATACAGGTCACGTAGCTCTGTAGCTAACAAACTCTAAGAGAGCTTGTACTCGGGGGCATTCAAAGCAGTTTTGTCATCAACAATCTAGTATCCCTTGAGCCCCCATGTCGTTTCAGTTGCCAGGCAACGCTGGTGTTAATGTCTTAGAGGAGAAAAACTTACCAGGCATCTGGCCGTTCATCTGGTTCTGCATGTGTGGTGCAGGAGGGCCCCCACCTACCATACCATCTGAAGACATGCTGTGCGAGCGCGGAGGTGGGGGAGGGCCGCTCTGACTCATCCCTCCCGGACCCATAGGCATATTCTGTGTGGGTGGCTGAAAGGAGACAGTTTAGTCAAACACGAGAAGCAGTTAGTCTGACAAATATATTATATGTACATATGGTACAGCACTTGCCTATATCGTTAAGCGGGGTATGAAAGAAAGCACTGAAACGCGTTTCTTGCTCTTTCTGATACGTCTAACTCCTCCCAACATTAATTTCGGCAAAACGTTTAATATTTCAATCAAATTTACATGAAGTATTACATGCAGACAACACTACAGCACCTTCAAGCACCGCTTTGAAATAAAAAAATACAAATCAATGCCTCATTAAAAAATTATATCTGAACAGTTTAAGATTGCCGGAGTCGCTGCGACCCCCACACACAAAAGCTTTCCTTCAAAGCAACATTTGGTGAACAGAAAAATAACTCTTCCCTTACAATTCTCTCACACCAACAATTTGTTGCTGCTAACAGACCTTGCACCGGGACAAAACAGGTACAACAAGAGATGAAAGCCTCTGAATGCTCATAGACTAGCAAAAATTTGCACCTGGGTGTGGTAAAATGTTTGCGATCTCTTCCCCTCTCTCCCCCGAAGCGCTGAAGGCCTAGTTCATAATTTCGTGCCAAACACCCCCTACAGACTGAAAGCACATTAGTGCTGGCCTCCAAAGGTCCAGAGACAGCTGCCTAGAAAGGATGTTTTTGGCAAATTTCCTAATGAAATTGTGAGGAAAATAACTGAATAACCTTGAGAGTTCAAAAAGGGAGAGCAAGAAAAACAGTAAATACAAGGGGGAATTTGCTATTAGGTTCTACACACGGCAATGTAAGGAGATGCAGAAACTGCTAGAAGCCAGCTTCGTTTTCCTATTAAAAACACCCGCGAGACTGTATGATCCTCCTCACATACCTTAGCCAAATGCTTTCAGGGGAATAAAAATCATCTCTGTGAGAGCGAACGCCTGGGTCTCTGGCTTTTGAGGACCCCCTCTAAAAGGCCGTAACTATTCAGGCAAAACCCTTCCCATGAGATAAACGTGTGTTTTTCAACATTTCTCTTCATAGAAAGAACGAAGGGGGTGATCCCTAAGTACCCATCTAGCCCGGCCCCCCCTTATACCTACACCTACTCATCAGGACATTCATAAAGACAAGCTGTAATACAGTAGAAAAGAGTAACGCTTTCCAAATGAGTGTAAGGCAGGACCCCTTTTTGGCCTTGGAGATGGCAACATCTGGGTAATACAGAGACATGTACATGTATTCACTCCCCAGGAGGAAGGGAGGAATGGTATTAATTTATTTTCTCAACGTTTCTTCAAATACCTCAAGCAGGTATTATTTTTCCCACAATATTTTTAAAAATACCTCCAGAAATTAGCGGAAGGCTTTTTTCAGCAGGAGGAAAGAAGAAGATGAAGGAAAACGCAAGAAAGTAGGCGACTTCTCTTACTAAATTCCTTTCATTCTTCCACGATGAAGAGAATGGCCTTTTATAAGCAAGTTTATTCCTCATCCTACAGCAGAAGTGGCAGAAGGTAGGAAAGGTAAGAGTGAAAGGCAGCCCTACTCTCTGAACAGTGAGTGAAATGCTGCTCTGTTTTTGCTTGATGTTTCTCCACTAGTGAGCAACCAAAGTAAGGCTGCTTCAGTTACATCTTCCTTTCCTTCACCTTCAAAATCTCGCTATCATCCTACTTTTGCACTTAACACTTGGTACCTCCACATGAGCAGCTAGAGCTCAGAGCGTAACAGCAGCCCCATTTCAGCAAAGAGAGCAAAGCCAAAAAACATCCAAGTTGAAATATTTTCAGAATTAAAATCAACTTCTTAGATTCCAAGTATAAATCATTAGTAAATCCAATGTTCACACAACATGCTGATAATGAAAAATACTATGAAGTACTAACAAATATTAGATCATACCTAAGTTTTAGCTTTCCTGCAGGTGTTATTGCACAAACATGGGCATGCCCTTATGCATGGAAAGACGAACAAAAAAACTCCAAAGGTTATTTGAGACAAAACTATATATTCAACTCTGAAATTTATTCTGGAAGTTTTCAAAACAACTATTGTTTAACATTAAGACAAACACTGCAGTGATCAAAAAACAGCAGAGAGAGTGCAAACATTCAAGCACAGGGAAAAAAAGTATTAAGGATTTTAAAAATCCCATTAGATACAAAAACCTGCAAGACTTCACAAACCACAGGGAACTGAAAGAACTGAGGAAGTAATTAAAAACACCCAAATAGGTACTACCAGAAAATAATTTAGCAAGAGGAACTTCTAGATATGGAAACAGCCCAAAGACCTGTGTGAATGCATTTCAGATTCTTGAAAATAATGCAAGATAAAGGTCCAACCTGCTAAAAAATTCAATCTTTCGTTAAAATACACTACCCCGTAAGATGACTAGCAGGTAGACGAACACTGTACCTCTTCTTATAAAAAAGTAGTAGGACCAATTCTAAGAATCATAAATCTGTGAGCCTTGCTTCCCAAGCTACACGTGAACTGATGAAAATAATTAGAGTACTATAAAACTCCAAGAATTATAAAAATAAAGATGAGTTAGTAAAGTGTCAATATACGGAAGTCATACCTTTCTAATCTATTGGAAATTTTCAAATATGTAAATTAAACCACTTAGCTGCATGTTTAACAAAAACTTCTTAATACAAGTTTTTTGACAAAGCCATTTGGAAAAATACATTGTCCAGGGCTACATACTTTCACTGATCAGAAACTGCCCAAAGCGAAGAAATAAGCAATAACCTTACATGAAGTTCAAAGAATAAAGGAACACATAGAGGTCCCCTGAAAGTATCTATTAGTTAATGTCAACATTTGAAGATGTTGCAACATTAAATACTGAAAACTGTGGAAGAAAGAATAAGCAGAATGGTGCTAGGTGAAATTCAACATGGATAAATATATGGCAATTACACCGAATGTTGAACCACTCTTTTTTCAGAAAGAAGAAACTCCAATTGCCACTAATCCAGGGGGGGAAAAAAAAAAAAAAAAAATGACCACTACCCAGACAGTTTGGTCGGAAAAAATAATTAAAAAATAATCCATAAAAACTATTCAAATTATCTGTGTTCACTTTCTGATTACCTGCAGTACTTGATATATCAAAAGTGAGGTACAATATGCAAGAAAAAAAATGCCATGGTATTTCTGATCATGATACATGCTCGATTTGAGGAAAGCAATCACAAAAAGAAACTGTAAAAGCAGAAGAATTCCAAAGACAAGGAATCAGTGATTAAAGATTTTGAATGTCTTTCACCCGAAACAAGGCAAAAAGGATGTATTTTTTTTTTTACATTGAAAGGAAATGAACATAAGAAGATATGACAGAAATACAATTTAATGTATGATACATACAAAAAGTAGATCATCCAATTTATGCTTTAACAACAAAGAAAACCCCAGGAGGATGGTCAATAAATTGAGGAATAACATTAAACATACAAGACACCACATAAATCACAGAAACCTGAGGAATTCATCAACACAAGACACTAGAACAAAGTTTAAGTAAGATTCAGAGATAATTACACATACATATATACCATCGAAACAGTTACATTATATAGGATATTTTAAAAGTGTGTTATAAGCCTTCGTGTCAGGGTTGTAAACCAATCCCTACCTGACAGTAATTAAAAAGAAATGTCTCTTGCAGATATAATTATTCCCCAGTGAAATTCCTCCAGAGTATTTTTCTACTGGCCACATCCAGAAGAAAACAAGGAAAAATTGTTTTTAAATGGCAACTTCCCTATTTCTATCAGAGTTGATCCAAGCTTTTACAGGTGATAAACTTCTTTTAAATCATCTTTAATTTTAAAACAAACAAACAAAAAAACCTACAAAACCTGGGTCATTCAACCTTTTTTGCTCTTTACAGAAGTTAAGGAAATTGACTATCCCCAGTAATATGCACTATGCATGATAAAGACCTTCTAAAATACAAAATGACCACAGAGTATTCAAAAGCCAACTATTAAGAAAAGAGAAATAGAAACCCCCAATCCTTGGTGAAAAGAAAGTTACCTAACATGAACTCTACCCCTTCAGTCTAGATACGAAGGGTGAAATGACATTCAAATGTAGCTAGGTTAACAGAACCAAACGAAAGGCTACTTTCCTCTTTCTGCTGGATGAGTGACAGAAAAGAACGGAAATTAAAATCACTGCTGATTATGAAGTAGGAAATGTTAAATATTTTACTATCAGTAAAAGGTAAATTAAAGAATTAGAAGTAAGATGTTAGACATAGCTTCACTTGCTAAACGCTAATTTTTGGCTCACTTCCCTAAACACACAGATTACAATTTATAGCCACTATGAGCTTTTAAAATTTATCAGAGCATGAAAAAGAAAAAAAATATAAGCTATTTTGTCCAACACTGGAAATGTGAACTGGAAAAAGACTGAAACTGATCTGCAGTTGTAACCAAAAAAAAGAGACAAGGAAAAAACCCATTAGATTTTAACTGACAACTTTTAGCAAACAAAATCCTACTAATCCCAAAAGTTATTTGAAAGCATACACTTAAAACAATAGCCAAACTGCATTTTCTTTTAGAAAATTTTCTTTTAAATAATAAATTGGATCAAATGCAAGACAGCAAACAATAAAAGCTGTCATGGTGGAACTGTACACCCAGAACTTTAATCTAGCATCTCTTCTCTGCCCTACTTGATATTATCAGATTTTTCTTATCATCAATAGCACGTTGAAAGATTTGTTTATGGAACATTTATTGTTATAAAAACTGAGACAGAATACCAACTCAGTTGTCAATAAAATGTAAAAGACATAATCAATACAAATAGCAATAGATATTTAAAGTACACCATCAGAAATACAATTTTCTTGAAATTCTCTCAGAATAACAATTAAAAGCTACATGGAACACAAACATAAAAGCCTTCTGATCTTTCTAAGTGAAGCTGTAGCTCAGGATTTAATCAATCATCTTTGTTTTCAGTTCTTAAACACCATTTTCTACGAAGCAAAATATCCCATCCCAGGGGGTACCCTGCCCTGCTAATATCACATTGCTAATATCACAGCACCTGTCCCAGTCTCAGAGAACAGTACTCTGTTGATAGGTGGTGATGGCACCTGCAGAGTACTTAGTGAGGTGTCAGACTGGGAAATAAGATCATAAAGGAATACATTTCCGAGATTTGAAAGAGGAAAGATTTATTTAACTGGGTTACGACTCTTCTTCTACAAGGTGCAGGGTATTCTAGTTCTGAGCGTATCGTAAATGAAAAAAATAAAGAGCCTGTATCAGTTCTCAGCAAGTGTAATATTTGGGGGTAGGGAGGATTTCTACGTGAAAGCATTTACAATCATGTCTAAATAGTGAAGTTAATTACAAATGTAATTTGTGCTCTCACTGTTGGAGTACCAGTTGTGACACTAGCAGTAAGGAATTCTAACTTTAGAATGACAAAGAGCTTCTAAATCTCAATTTACGTCAGTATCTTCAAAAATCAGAGAAACTCTGACTTAATATTTGAAGAAAATGTTAAAGTAGTGCATAACGTAATACTTAAACACTTTGTTTAAAGAGGAAATTGGAATCTTTAGTCGTTTCAAATTGCATATATCACTGTACAAAAATATTTCACTGTACAAATATTCCTTAGCACCATTTTAACAACCAGAAAATTTAACCTTAAAATACTTAACATCCACATAGCAATAGCTCTTCTGATACTTAATAATCACAAAAAATAATCACACAAAATTCTTAGCTCTTGATGTAACTAGAAATTATTTAACTCAGAAGTGAAACAGTGGTACGAATTCAGATGGTTTTATTTTAAGCGACTACAAATAAGTTAACTGTGGACATTAACTTGGGGGACACTGAACTATAGAAACTAGACATCTTCAGAGGTACTATAATTCCCCCATAAAATGCAGTTCATATCTGTCCTCAAAAGCAGGAGCTTTCTGTTTCACAGCTGTTTACCTCCTGCCTCTTTAGCTTTTAAGATGGTTTAATGTCTGGTCCAATGTTTACAGGTTTTGCTTGCATTTAGTAACCTAAGAGAAAAATTCCACCTTTATTCCAGCTAGAAGGCCTTACGTAAACCCAATTAAAGCAGAAATAATCCTGCAGAACCCTCAGAGCATTTCGTTGGGGAAACAGCAAAACCATACAGGCTAAAGGACTCGGCATCTATGTTACCAGACTGCCCGGTACAGCTCTCAGCAAACTGCCTAGGGTTGAAACAGATATTTATTGCACAGATACTGTACTACAGAGAGGCAAATCACATCTTCGAGTATGAAAGAACTACACTTTAGAGCATACTCCTAATTCATATTGGCTGCTATTTGTAGTGATTTCCAGATCAGCCACAGAAGTTAGTAGGCAATATAAGTAGTTTTTTGTGTACAGTGCACTAGCTCCCCATGTGGACACACCTGATTACCAATACATGCAAAGTAGCTTACAGAAGTTAGAGTGATTCTTTTATTTAAAGTGGAGTACACTAGTGGTCTATGAATTCACTCCTAACATGATAACACCTTAAATTCCCATATTCTGATTTTTTTTTTTTTTTAGTAGAATTGCTGGCTTAAGAAGCTCCATCCAGCTGCTCTCCATTTCCCAATACTACTCTTTCAGTTGTGCCAACACAGCCATTTATATATCCCTGCGGTTAATCTGAACTAATCCAGAATGAAAATATCCCCCTTTCCACCTACTTAATCTGGACTGATTCTCCAGATTGGTTCATCATCCAACAACTTTAAAACACCACACAGCAGAACTGCAGCTGAGGAGAATACAGCTCTGATTACGCCAGCTTAACCATTACTATCGAAAGGAAATCTTGTCAAACAACAGCCGAACTTCTTTCCAACGTTTAAAAGTCTCTCTGGAGCAAAACAAACAATCTGGAAAAACAATTTTTATTATAAGACCATGGCATACATGGATAAACTGAGGATCCACAACCTGAAAATTCTTTTAGAAATGCAGCATACCCAATTCTCTTTTGCTAAAGCAGGATGATACTACTAGCCCCGAAAGATGTATATTAACACAAGGACTGGTTTTGTTACAGAAACTGAACTAACAGGCTAGGGAGAAACAACCCACAAAACTTAAACCATAGCAAATTTGGTTGTTTTGCCTTCAAGTCTTCTAAAAAGCTTGTACTACTGACATTTTTACAAGATTTCCTTCCCATAATGAGTAGTTTTTCAGTTTCACAGTATAAGTGATAGATGTGTTCTTTCATGCTCTACCCAAAAAAAAAAAAAAGAAAAAAACCTGAGTAGCTATTTGCAAAACTATTTCTCTTATGGTTAATACCCCATAACCACATTTTTACATACAATGAACATGTGGGCAGAGTGTTCGCTGAGAGGTCAGAAGTCATACAGCATGCAAAGTCTCAAAGAAAGAAAATGGATACAGATGATCACGTCCTGGCCTTGGAGCAAAGACAATTAAGAGATACAGACACACTAGACCTCTCTGTAAGCACTTACACAGCTAGATCTTAATGCATTGCTTTTATGACTGGTTATTGCAGTGATACCTAAGAACGAGGCTACTGGCAGCAATAAAGAATTAAATCTCATCTCTAACAGACCTGTAATACTGTACAACATCAGGAAAAGTCTTATTTACCATTTTGTTCACAGGGCTGAGTCTCCGAGATCACTAACACAGTGGTAACGCTGAATTCTGAGAGTAATGTGGTACTAGAACATGAACATGAAATGTCCCACATTTCCCATGCTTCAGTGACAAACCCTAACTACCTGGGGGCTAGAGACTATTACCAAAGGAGGCTTACCACATGTGCTTCTTGCTCACAGAACACAGGAAATACTTTTTGCCATGCAAAATCAACATAGCAAATAAAAAGCTAGAGTACAAAGAGCTGGAGGAAGGAATAATTTAAGAAATTATGTTCTTCAGGGAGGATGCAAGCACAAATAGACTAACTTTTACCAATTAGGGATTTGCACCAGCTTGATAGTTTCTAGTAACAGCACAGGAACGTGAAGCTTAATTTCTTTTACCCATCCCAACCACAGCGGCTCTACTTGCCTCTCGTTTGAAGAGCCACAGGAAAGTTCCTTGGAGTGTACTTGAATAATATGGTAGGTATGAATGCAACACCTCTCCTCCCTCTCAAAAAATCTGCTACCTAATGTTTCTCTTTTAAGAAGCCTTTAGAAATTATGATGATTTTTGAAAACTGTTTAACAAACGTTTAATCAGAGCAATTATTCTTTAAAATCCAAGCTCCACTTCTGACTAATAGCTCCTTTGCCTCTTGACAGGAAACATTCAACCTTTCTTTTGCTCTGTTCTCTATTAATTCAGTTTATGAATAGTTGAACTTGAATTTGGCATGGACTTGTGTTCTGAAAGGCTAATGCAGAATAATACACAAAGCAGTATTGTGTACCTGCTTTAAAACTAATTTAATCAACACACTAACATTACATATACACAGAATTAAGCCAGAGGTTTAAAGACCAATGCCAGCTGTGATCAGCAGGAAAGCAGATACCTCAAACAGACTTTCTGCTGTACTACCACAGATATCAGACTTTCCCAGGCATTTGGTACGTAACTGGACAAGAATTTCATTAATTGAGGATTCTTCTCATCTTCAGTACAGGAGTTTTATTTGCAAATTTTATTTTAAGCTATTAGAAGTGAGCCATATTCTTCTTTCCTGGATGCCACTTTGCTTTTTTCAAGAAAAACAGCATCAAGATAATTCAATTAACATACATATTTTAGACAACTTTTATGTTGAAAATGAAGGCTACTAAAAAAAAAAAAAACAGAGTACACTGTTCTGTTCCTAAGACTCTGAATTGTTTCTACAAACTAATCACATCACAAGTACAGAGATTGCACATTACCCCTTTGAAAAATACTGAAGTGTATTTAAGATCATATGAGACTTTCTACTGATTGAGTAAAACCATTCTTTCATTGAAGACTCCTAGTTAGTCACCCGAACTCCGCAGCTTTAAAAAAAACAAAACAAAACACCCGCCCCCCCCATCTTCCAATAAGGAACTTGAGCAAAAGTTTTAGTCTGATGCTAGTAATGTTGTTTAATGGTTCTATCTCTTGAAGCTGTTTCTTTGGAAGTAACCAGCATTTCAGTGTTTGTTGATGTTGGGTGTTTATAAAAAGCAATCACCATTTTATATAGAAGTGTTTTGTAACTAAAATGGCATGGACTCTGCCCTAATCTGTGTGACAAGTTTGGGTACAGCACACATTAAGGGATTTCACAAGTCCTACAAAAAGCATTAGTTTTGAGAGAAGTATCTCAAGCAAGAAAAAAAAAAATCACTTTTTTATTAATAAGTTTATTAATAATCTTTCCAATATTATGAAATTAAGAGAAACAATGTGCACATTTTTCTACAACTCAGGCACAATGAGTCTTCTTGGACGTCACTTCACACACAGAGTTTAGCTTGCTACTGGAAGAAACTGGCACTTTCAATATAAAAGAAAACTGGTACATTATAGAAGTGAGTAATAATCATAAGCATTTATTTTCACGACCTTCTTGAAACACACTGAAATCAAGTGCTCTGCACGCTGACAGAAGGCAAGTTGCATTATGTAAGAAAAACCCTGGGAAAAAAAAAAAAATCACTTTTTCTGTGTTTAAAAAAAAAAACCCAAAAATGTTCCCAATCAAATAATTCCTGCAGACCTCAATATTTGCCTATTATAAAACTAATGCCCAAATGAAAAGGCTGGAGTGCAGGACAAAAGTTCCCCTCTACTCTTCCCAATAAAGTGATGGTCACAGGTTGTTTTCTTATAAATATTTGGCAAAATGAAGACATATGGGGGAGGGAAAATGTCCAAATGGAAAATGTTGGGTTTTTTTTTTTTATTCAATAGTTTGCAATGACTTTTTAATGCCACTGAAACACTCTCTCTCAAGAAAACAACAAAAAAAAAGTTGTGGAGGGTAAGATGCCTGTTCTGCAGTTTGAGACTTAATGTGTTTAGAAACACACACGCACAATACTTCACTATTATTTTTGGAGGTTCTCTTGGAAGTCCCAGTAACAAACTTAAATTGCATCTTTGCTCTCTACAGTTCAAGGAGATCAATACTTTGCTGTTGCCTCCCTCAAAAAGTAGCACCAATGAAAAATCAGAAGAATGCAACAGTGTTGTGTTCCTCGCCATACAAGCCGTTTTAGTGAAGCTACCTTATGGTGGTAAATAGACTTTCGACTGCTGTCCAAGGAAGAGAATACCTGCCATAACTCGGAAAGAGGCAGCAAAAAGTTGCATCAACTTCACAGGCAGACTTAGCCACCATGTTCACCCAGCTGGGAAGACACTCCAAAACAGCCCTGTCTTTCGTAAGGCTGCTGTTCACATGGCTGAGAAAAGACTGGTTGACTCAAGACGAACCTCACTTCTTTTGTCTTCTGATGCAAAGGAAGGTCTCTTACCCCAGAAGTCATAATTTAATATTCCACATTTATCATGCATAAAGACAACAGGAGCTTTGTTCTGACACTGGAGTTTCAAAGTCTTTCTAGTTCCCTTCACCCACACCCTGCAATGCTCGTTTCACCTTTTCCTCACCTTCAGGCCCCCTTTATAGAAGCATTTCTCTGCACAGCACTCTTGGTTCACTATACTTTTGTTTAGTATAAGATTTATCTTGTTCTCTACAGGCAATACCACACTTTCAGAAAGGACGCACAGTCATTTGATTAGAATAGCGCATTCTAAAAGATATGGACAGACGCACAGAAGCTGACTACCAGCATTTTTTCCTAACAATATGAAGCCTTAAGTCTAAGGAGTATTGTGAGAGGATACAACAAAATTATCATCAGATTCAAGTCATTTTAGCTTATATTAAAAACTTCAATGAACCTGATGATTTAGCTCTTTTGTTCAGTGTGAATGCTACCTTAACAGCAGTATTCTCTTTTCAACCTCATTTTAATCACATAAAGCATTTTACAAAAAGTAATATTAAAGTTGTGAGATTTCTTGAGAGTGTATTTACCAGATTAGAACAAAAGCAAGATTAAATTTAAACAAAAAAAAAGTATAGTTTACTAGGGGAACAATCTTCCCAATATTAATAGCTCAGATACAATCCAACTTCAGAAGCTATCCAGACTCAAGCCCTCCTAAGTTATGTGGGAAACTACTACAATGCTAGTATCATAAAGTTGATGTATTTCACTATTAAAAATAGTAGATGTTTACACACACAGTAGCTGCTCCATATTTAACTGTTGCCACCCACACCACTTGAATTTAGTAAGACTGTTCAACAGCTGACAGAGAAGCATGGTGAGCAGAAACATAATACTTCCAAGTCAACTTGAGCCTCATCAGTTCTTAAACAGAAAGCCAATAAAGGAAAAGAGTCTGAAGTAGTTTACCTTGCGGGGGGGGGGGGGGGGGCGGTGGTGGGACAGACACGACAGGAAAAAACCCACCACTGACTCACATGTTCCCAAATTCTTCTGGCTAAAATTTGTTGAGAAGACAGAAAGAATTTAAAGAACATTTTTCTAAAAACACCAACAAAAAGTCATTTTATCTGATTATGTCACCAAATTTCAGGCAAATCTTCAAAGATTTGACTCTGTAGGTCAGAGCATCTACACTTAAGTAAGACTGAACATCTAAATTTCATTTTGTATTTTAGTTTGAAAGAAAAACCAGGAAGCTACCTTTTTATCCGCCTCCTCAGTTGTCCCAAGGGGACTCTCCCTCCCTCCCTAAACAAAAACACTGTATGCTACTTTCTTACTACTGTGGAATATTCCTTACATTCAAGATCAGAAATGCACTTCAGTCCTGATCCGCAGAAGTCTTTCCCAGCCCTATCTTCATTTTCTTTTCTTAAAGAATGTCATCACATTCAACTTTAAGAACAGGGCTGTTCTTGAGGGACTAGGATAAGGTCAAATTCATTTTCAGTTGTCATCAGAACCATGATATGAATTAAGCCTCCAAAAACATATTAGTTGAGTAATACACACAGCCCTCTTAAAGGTTTCTTTCCCTCCCCCTCAGCTACAAGCATGGAGTTATAAAGAGAAAAGCCTCTACAGGCACAACAGGTTGGACATAATGAAGCACTGCTTCTACAGTCCTCTAGGTACCAACTTGAAAGGATGCTTCGCTAGTAGCAATGATTGGAGAACACTTCTCCAGAGACCAAAGAAAAAGTAATTCAATTTCAGTTGGTGAAAACTAGTATCTAGGAATGGCTGTTTTATAGACATTCTTTTTAGCTTCATATTACAGAAATGAATCAAGACTATATTAATTCAAGAAAAGTCTTATTACCAAAAAACAAAGAACTTCCTTGTGTTACTCACAATGAACTCCCCAAGCTTTCCGATTAACACAAAAAGCAAACAGACAGCAAGCTATTTTAATGTTTGTTGTATCTTTCCTTACTGCTCCATAAACAACAGAAAAGGGGAAAAATTTGAGGTATCTTATAAAATAAAGAGTTCAGGAATACAGATTCAGAAAACTCCAGATTAAAACAAAAAAAAAAAAAAAATCAGAAGCATTATCCAAGAAATGCTTCATTTGTAAAGCAATGCAGTGTTTCAAGTTAAGCCTGTGTGACTTTATTTCTTGCATATTATCATTATCCACCTTAAAAAAAAGGTTGCTTTCTGATACAGGAGAGGCAAAGAATTTAAGAGACTCATCTAGAGTATAGAAAAGCAGACAAAGACTTACTCAACCTCATTCCACTGAGGCAAAAGAATGGATGATATTCCAGCAAAAAATAAAAAGATAATAACAAAAAAATCCCATCCCCCTCCACCCTTCCCTAACATAAGAAGAAAAACAGGGTACTGCTGTAGGAGCTGACTAAGAGCCACACCACTAGAGTTCTCAGCTGGGGAGGGGGGGAATAAAAATCTAAGACTATCTATAATGCAGGCCAGATAATCTGTGCACTGCGCATTTAAGTTAGAGTAAGTTTTCAGTTAAACAAGTCACATTTTGAGCAAGACCTAAGCAGTAAGATGACTCCAAATACAGCATGAAGAGACACTGCATCATGTATTCACTGTACCGTAAATCAGAGGCTAAATGTTTGGTCATTACCTCAAACACTTCTGTTTGGTTTTGGTTTTTTTTACCCCCTCCAAGAACCCAAATTAAATCCATTACCTACTTTTACACTATTTTGTACTTACTGCTGGTAGTAGAGACTGCATGTTCTGGTTGGAGTCAGCTATAGTGGCTAGGTAAACCAAATTTGTATGCAGCATCTGCTGGTATCTATCAAAATAAACAAAAGCGAAACAGATCTTAAGTCACAAACACAATAACATCAGAATTTACTTTAATTCTACACATATGAAGAAAGTTACCTATGCAAAACACGATTCAAGAGACTTAAAAGAATACCATTATTAGGAATCCTAAGCCTTTTCCCCTCACAGTTACCTGTTACCCAATCTTTCCCAATGTCTCCATCAAATCTGTGCCTCTATCTTCTCTACAACTTCTGTCTTGCTATGAAAAACCTAAAGCTGGGTGACACTGTTCTCACCTATTTCACTTCCCGCCCCAAACTAAGTCACCAGGAGACATATACAGTGTGTGCATGGCTGTTTGGTGTAATTTCCACCACAAACATTACAGAAAGAAAGCTCCTTCTATTATGTCCCCAGATACAAGAGATCATAGATTTATGTGAATCGTGATCAAAAACAGTGCAAGTATTTCATCAGAACCTCGAGCTTTGGAAGTTTGCTATGGAATGATTTTTCTGTTATAGAACCACATTCCAGAGTCTCAACATCTAGCCCACAGTCACAAAAATAACCTTGAAAGCAGGAACAGATTATGAATACATAACTACACGCTTGCAAACAGCTTAATACAGTAACTGTGCTACAATAAAAGCATTCCCTTAAAGCAAAAATACCTACTATTTATGACTTCCCTCCTACTCCCAGACTACCACTTCTCTTAGTAAAGGAATTGAGCCATACTGTGATGCCCTGTCTATCGCATGACTCCGTATTCGTCCGATTAGAAGGGTGCCATGATCATCCCATGCCAGAAAAGAGTAACTGGAAAATAATATTCCTTAATAATTCACTCCTTCCACAGTTCTCTCAGATCACTCTCCAGAGACCCCACTACACAGCAAGTCCACGTGGGATATTCTGGCAAGCCAAATTTTTAAAACAAGGCTGTTTGTTCTTGGGCAACTGGTAATCAGGTAGTTTTCAAATATGCCATCAGGAGGGACAAAGGTCCACTCTGCACTGGGTTAAAAACTGGCTGGACGACCAAGCCCAGAGAGTGGTGGTGAACGGAGTCAAATCCAGTTGGCAGCTGGTGGCGAGTGGTGTTCCCCAGGGCTCAGTGTTGGGGCCGGTCCTGTTCAATATCTTCATTGATGATCTGGATGAGGGGATTGAGTGCACCCTCAGTAAGTTTGCAGATGACACCAAGTGTCGATCTGCTGGAGAGCAGGAAGGCCCTGCAGAGGGACCTGGACACGCTGGACCGATGGGCCGGGGCCAACTGTATGAGATTCAACAAGGCTCAGTGCCAGGTCCTGCACTTGGGTCACAACAACCCCATGCAGCGCTACAGGCTGGGGGAGGAGTGGCTGGAGAGGTGCCTGGCTGAAAAGGACCTGGGAGTGTTGGCTGACAGCCGCCTGAACATGAGCCAGCAGTGTGCTCAGGTGGCCAAGGTGGCCAATGGCATCCTGGCTTGTATCAGGAATAGTGTGGCCAGCAGGACCAGGGAGGTGATAGTGCCCCTGTACTCGGCATTGGTGAGGCCGCACCTCGAGTACTGTGTTCAGTTTTGGGCCCCTCACTACAAGAAGGACATTGAGGTGCTGGAGCGTGTCCAGAGGAGGGCAATGAAGTTGGTGAAGGGTCTAGAAGAACAAGTCTTATGAGGAGCGGCTGAAGGAGCTGGGGTTGTTTAGTCTGGAGAAGAGGAAGCTGAGGGGAGACCTTATTGCTCTCTACAACTACCTGAAAGGAGGTTGTAGCGAGGTGGGGGTCGGCCTCTTCTCCCTAGTAACAAGGGATAGGACAAGAGGAAACAGCCTCAAACTGCACCAGGGGAAGTTTAGGTTAGGTATTAGGAAAAACTTCTTCACCGAAAGGGTAGTCAGGCATTGGAACAGGCTGCCCAGGGAAGCGGTTGAGTCTCCATCCCTGGGGGTATTTAAAAGATGGGTAGACATGGTGCTTGAGGACATGGTTTAGTGGTGGACTTGGCAGTGCTAGGTTAACAGTTGGACTTGATGATCTTAAGGGTCTTTTCCAACCTTAACAATTCTATGATCCCTACATGATTTTTAAAGGTTTGAGAAGAAAACTATCTCTTTCCCAAAGTGTAATTACAATACAGAGGAAAAAGATCTTGGTTATACAGTCCCCATTTTTATGAGCGTCATCATCATGACATGAACTTGCAGTAGGCACGTTGCAACATTTCAGTGACAGAAGTGATAGTCATATGGCAAATAAAAAACCCATAAATTCTAAGTGTAGTATCTGTAGCAATACTTTTCTGTTCTTCACAGCACAGTTCTCCTACAAGGTGAGCTAAACAAATCAAGAATGGTGACCTAGAGGGAAATTCACCCAGTCCACAGTAGATTTGGATTAATGTCTTACTGAGAGCATTCAGACGTCTTTCCTTTGTTCTGATAGTCCATTATACACTGAATAAGATGGTTATTTTCATCCAACATCTGAAATGATAAAGAAGAAGTTTGAAGTAAGTTTCATGCTCTTTGTGGAAAGAAACTGAAGATAAGTTTGAGTCTTGCTCCTCTTCTCAGAGTTTTTTTAAAAAAAACAAACCAAACCAACAAAAAAGTAGTATTCCAGAAAGTTCTACTTTAATCAATTATTTATAGAACACTCTTTCTAGAATGCTCATTTTCCCCCCTCCGATTAGTTTTACAGCTTTCAGTTTAAGGGTTTCATATCACTATTATAGCTAAACTTGTGAAGCTTCCCATTCAAATACCTATGCTTGTTCTGCACCAAGTTCTTAAGAAGTTTTCAAAGTTTTGCATTTCTTTGTTTAATCTCTACCAAGAAATTTACTTAAAAAATTATGTTCCAAGTTTCCCTTCTCCTTCTAAAGCCTGAAACTGTTCATAGATTTAATAAAAGGCATTGAAATTGTTATTGATAGAAACTGAGCTTACCGGACAGGTTTGTTTCAAGGAAATGCACTGGAAAAGCTAGGCTGTATTTACATGAAGATTCTCTAAATAAACTGCACTTTGTAAATATTCTGTATAATGGACACAATAAATCTATTATGTTCATACTCCTGGACACTTCTGAAGTATATGTGAATTAATTTTCTGCCAAAAAATAGTAGTCCTAAAATCATGGGAAATTGCAAATCTCATGGCTTTCTACAAAAAGCTCATGAATTCAAGGTATTCCAAGCTCCATAAACAGGGAAAAAATAAAGCGTGGTTTCCTAGAGCTGCACATCCCCACACTCATGTCTCTTTAACCATTCTCCCACACTCTGATCTGACAAGTCAGCAGAACCATGGCTAATCTGAGCTACCAGCCAAGTTACCCAAGTCAACTGAACTAAATGGACAGTTTACTACCAAATAGAAAATTTTGAATTTATTTCTCCCTTTGCTTCCTCTCAGTGGAAAGATAGTTTAGATCCCTTTACTCTACCCAGCTGCTGAACTTCACAAAACTAACAGGATCTTAACCATCTGCATGACTCTTTCCTTCTTCCAGACATGGTTGAGACTAGCCAAAAGGCTCACGCTTCTACAAGGAAAGCACAAACAGTGTTATTACATCACCTTTATTTCCCTAGGAATCCAACCTAAACAAATTCTATATGGGGGGGAATAAGTACTGACACTTTTTTTCTTCTGACTAATCCATCTCTACTATGAAAAACGTATGGAGTCAGAAGCCTCATGAAGTCCACTCAGGACTTATATCCATGTAAGAACGAGCCAACCAGCTGAGTCTTCCTAAATTCAAACCAGTAATTCACCAGAACTGACTAGAACAATCACCGAGTAATTATTTTGCCTGAAACTGCTGGATCTGGAAACACTGTCATTTAGCACTAAACACAGACAGAACCGCAGTATTTTGAGTTACTGCCTGAGCCTCAGAAACTAGGCAGAACTGTAGTTGCACGCTCCGAAAAGGATCACAAACACACTACTACACAGACACATTTCACATGTACTAACATCAAGTCTTTTAAGAAACACAGTGGCCATTTTCACCAGAAAAAATAAGGAAAAAGGAGCTAATACCTTTGATACCAAAGTCTAATAGAGCACTTGCAAAGGAAGCCTTGAATCAAGGCTCTCCTCAGAATGTCTCTCACTTTCCAGAGGAAGGCGGCAGATACTTAATGCTTAGCAGACAGGGAGACCTTGAGACCATCAGTGAGACGGTTGCGTTCTTCACTGTCGCCATGTAAGCTGGACCTCTTGGCAGGGGAGGGGGGAGGAAAGGAATGCTAGGGCCAAGAAGAAAGCAAACAAGAAGGAATACAACTGTATCCTAGGCAGGGCTGCAGGCACTGTTTTATACAAGTTTGATTGAGCAGTTACTGATAGAAAATTGAAGTAATTCTTTGGAAGAATTATAAACACCTACGATCAAAAAGAGCACTTAGTTTCCAGCTGGATGAAGACACCTCCAGGGCTTCTAACAACTTATGTACTTTACAAAGATTCTTCAGCTTTAACTATACTAGGATTTTGCCACCACACCACGATCAAATTAATGGTTTGACTACAGAAGAAGAAAAACTTAATTGTCTGCACTCTCCACATGCACCCCAGTGACCCAACATCTCTACTGACTACCTTCAGGCAGCTTTCCACCCAGTGGGTATGTATTTTTCATCTACACTTCTCAAGCACTGACTTCTGCTACAGTAACCTGGAAGTCTCCATTATAACTTTGGGGTCTTCTTTGAGGGGGGGGGCGGGGGTCTTCAATCCCTGCAACACCTACCTTGTTGATGCTCTCATTCTTTACTAAACCATAGCTTAGCTGTATCTACCCGAAAAGCTCCTACACAAAGTGCTTGTAGTAATCTGAAATCTGTTTGACTCATGGCTATTTACACCGATAACAGTGCGACTCTTCAGTTAAGTTTCTAAATACCACCAGTTACCAGCAAACTTGAACATCCTCCTTTGCTTCTGCCGATACAAAACATCGTGCATTATTACAAATCCTTTATATGCTTTTCTCTGACTGCTTTAGCGAGTTAAGTTGCTCCCTCCCACAAAAGCTTAAATGGAGTCGTTCCGAGCCGCTGTCATTGGCTCCGACCATCGTGTTCTTCGTTAATAACACTTACAGTCCAGGGGCAGCCTTACTACTAGGCGGACCAAGTTTGGGAGCTGCAGGCGCCGCTTACCCCGCGGAGGCAGAGCCCAAAGTTAGGCAGGCTTTCGGCACAACCCGACTTACAGCCACCCCTCACAGGAAGGGGTTACTCGACTCCTCCGTTTCCCCACCGCGCCAGGCCGAGTCCTTACGGATCAGCTCACGCCCGCAGCCCTGGGGGAGCCCCAGGGCAGCCGGGGGGGCCCAGGGCCATCGGCCGCCCCCCCGCGCCCCGCCCCGCCGCAGACGGCGCAGCCCGCCCGCTCGGCGCCTCCCCCCGGCCCCGGGACCCCCAAACAAGTGCCGAAGTGCAGAGAGGCAGCGCCTTGCCGACCACCCCCGCCAGGGCCGTGCCCCAAGCGCAAGCGAGCGCGGCCCGGTCGTTCCCCCCGCCGCGGCCTTGGCGCTCCGAGGCGCCGCCACCCCCTTCCCCGCGCGGCCCGGCGGCAGGAAGCAGCTGCAGCCCCCGGGGCCGGGGCCGGGCCCGGCCCCTCCTCTCGCCCTCACCTTCTGGATGGCGGCTGGCGTGATCTCGCCCTTCCCCCGCTGCCTGGGGGCCGCGAACGCCACCGACATGTCGGGCCGCCAGCGGGAGGGTCGGCTCACGCGCCCCGCGGCACCAGCAGCGGCGGGAGGCGGCAGCGATCCGGGAAGAACGCTGCGCGCGGGGGGCGGGGGCGGCTGCCCAGCGGGACGGCCCATCCCCGTCCCGCCGGGGAAGGGTTAAGGAGGGCCGGCGGCTCCTCCCCCTTTTCCCGCTGGGAGGGGGAGCCCCGCGGAGGCCGCGGGCGCATCGCACCGCTCGGCCAAAACAACGGGACCGAGAGTCGGGCTGCGCCGTTTAAACATGACCTCCCCTCGTCGCGCGACCTTCTTGGCCACCCCTTTCCCCTCCGCGGTGTTGGTACGTTCCTGCCCAACGCGCCTCAGCGCCGGACAGGCAGCGAAGTGGTACGGCCGGCGGCGGGGGGGGGGATGGGAGCGCTGTGGTGCGCACGGCACAAGGGACGCGCTCCGGCTGTGACGCGCGGCGCTTGTTCCTCCCCCCTCTACCCGCCGCGGCAGTTGGTTGCGCCCGGGCAGCTCGCTCTAGCGGCCGCGCCGCGCGGGGCGGGGCGCGAGGGAGCCAGCTCAGGGAAGCGCCGAGTGGCGGTGGCGGTGGGGTCGGTCCGGTCCGGTCCGGTCCGGTTCCGCCCCCCCTCCCCCCCCCCCGGCGAGGCTGCGCCAGCTTCGGGCAGGTCCGTAACGAGGGTTGGCAGGCGTGGGCCCGGCGCTAACCGCCGGTGGTGGTGCCGCTGCCGCTGTCGCTGTGGCAGTTTTGTCGTTTGCGGTGGCGCTCCTTCGGCAGCACTGCCCCTGCTGCCGACGCTGACAGGTGGGGGGAAAAACAAACCATGAAGAAAAAGTTGGATGGAAGCAGCTGTGCGACCCCAGCTCGTTGGCGTGGGGCGGCTTTCCCTGCCGACGTCGGCGGCCGCAGCTTCCTTGTCGTGAGAACGAAACGGAGCAAGGAGAAGCAGTTACCGCTGCAATTTTGAATAGATTATAGACACTGAAAGTGCTAAAATCAGCCTGGATTTTTTCCAGTGCGGCCACTGGAGGGAATCTCGGTTTCACCACAGATCCTCATGTACAAGTTTGCAAAGTCTAAGACAGTTCTTTACAAGGGTGAGAGTTTCAAAGGGTAATGGTACAGTAAATCCCCAATTAAAGCATTTTAAATCTGCTTTTTCTGGGGGAACATCCCGTGCTCGGCCTGTGTGCTTTTCCGTGCAGCATTGCAGGCTGTGAGTACTGCCTCCTTCCCAAGCTGTGGCCTTTTCCAAACTCATTTCTGCTCTTGTGGTGGACAGAGGCATGTGCTGCTGTGGCTGACGGGACGCTACTTGGTGACATGACACCACACCACAAAACGTGACTCTCGTTCCTTACTCGGTGCATTGCTTGCTCTGTTTCTCAGCTGTTGCTGGCTGAAGTCCCTGGCTCTTCCCTCAAGCCCTAACCCTTTTGGTTACAGCACACATTTGTCAGTGGCATCCGTGGCCACCCCGTGGCTGTACAGCTGCTTCCCAACTGGCACAGTCTCTCCTCAGACTGTTTCTAGGCTGGCTTCTTTCCGCAGCCCCATGGAGATTGCTCTTCCTGGCTCTGCTGTCCTAGGATTGACTGTGACTGCCCATCACTCCCTGCTTTTTTTCCCTTGACAACCAGTCCCCAGGCTGCCGGCTCCAAGCTGTTCTTGCATTCCTACAGCATCCCCTTCTCCAAGGGCCTGCCACCTGGGCCTGATGCTCTCTGTTACCAGAATGGCGCTGCTTCTGCCCTGTCTCTTCAGATTACACAGGACCCTGAGTTGATGTGATGCTAATCTGGCTTGCTCTCCTCTCCAGAAAATGCCTCCAGCCCAGTCCTTGCATTGTAGGTCATGCTAAAAAGGAGGAGTAATGCCAGCATATCCATTAGGCTGTTAGTGTTTCTAACCATTTCAATCATCACCATGGTATCTGGGTCCATTTTTTGTACTAGTAGGGTTTTTTTTTTTGTCTCCCACACACTTTATCATCATCATCACTATCATACCTGTAGGAAACTGAAGGCAAGAAAAGGAAGGGTTGAAGAAACCTATTTTTTCTGAAGTTGATACACTTCATGGTGATTCATGGTTATTATTGTATGTTCTTGGAGTGAACTCATAGGATAACTGTTGTAATAGCTCTCTGCTCAAATTGATACTATTTCTAGTTATTACAAACGACAACAAAGAATCCTAGGAATGAAGAATGCAAGACAGGCATGGACAAATCAGCATGTAATCAGAAGGTACCATCTCCTAGCCAGCTGCAAATAGAATCACAAGGACTTCTTTAGCAGAAGTACATGCTTGGCTCTGGAGAACTGGTGAAGTGTCTGAAAGTGTCCCAAGGCTGCAGGCATCTTCAGCAAGTGGAGGGCAAACATGTTCTCATGAAATACTCTGAACGCTGGGAATTCTGCAAAATGTTTTTGTCTTCCACAAGTGTAACTTAACCTTGCTCTCATCCTCCAGTTACCCAACCACTGTTTACAAAATATTTTGCATTGGGGTGTCTTGGTGATCACAGCGTTTGAGACATTGTGGGTTAGATGTCAGCCACATAAATACAGCTTTTAAGATCTGAATGTTCCATCATATTCTCCCACATTTTCAGATTGGTTTTGAGTAGAGGAGAAAAATAGGCTTGTGGGATGCCACAGGTGAGGAGCCTTAAAATGAAAGGAGTAATTGCCCACTGTGTTTCCCAAAAGTGGTCCAAATTAAATATGTGACACTTTTTAGTACATTCCTATTTCCATGTAAAATATGGGAGAAAAATGTTTGGAATTCAACTGTTTTTAGAAGAAGATACACACATAAGATCATTCATTCCTAATAACTAAAACCATCTCTTTTGCCTAATTTTGTCTGATGATTAAATCCATTTATTCCCCTTTGTGATGATTTTTCATTCACATGTTTCAAATTTTGGACTTCCATATGCATAAATAGCAACAGATCTAAAGAAACAATGAAAAACAGAGTCCACAGCTCCATTTTTTTACCATGGAAAGGGAAATTCACACTCAAAATCAACATTTAAATAATGGCACAGATGCATACAAGCAGGGAAATAGATAGCTACAATGGAAACGTGCCACATGTCTCAGAACACATAACCACAACAGGGTGTCTCTTTTATGACTTTCTTAATGCACTGCAATATGCCTAGATATCAAAGGACATATGGTATATTTTCTCTTTAATTGCACATTTCTTTGCTCTTGTGAGTTACTCACAACCTTAACATTATTTAATTGTAATTTAGATGCATAAATCTAGATCATCACCAAGAGTTTCGAATGCAAATATGTTTCAGTCAGTTCTTCTTCCACCTCTGTTCCAGCTTTTGCCAGTACAGTGTCTTTTTTGTTGATGTGCATTTCAGTATGTCATATTTTTTGGAGAGAAAAGAATGCAGATAGAGAAGAATGGGCCCTTTTCTGAAAGGTTTTTTCTCCATGTTTCCAACTCATATTTCTCAGTAACTAGTAGGTAAATACATAGCGCCTGAGATGGGGTCTGGAAAGCATTAACATTTAGTTCCTAGAGAAAGCTATCTGTTTGAAATGAAGTGGTAACAGTAGAGCGATTTTAGTCTTCTCAGGATTGTGTCAAAATTCCTCACCGCACAGGAATTCATTTAGTTTTGGAGAAACCAATAGTATTTGCAGTGATACAGTCTTCCAGGAATTCTGAGAAAAATCTCAGAATCTGAAAAAAATTTTAGCGATCTTCAGTTTCCATCTGCATTTTTTGCCATTTTTATTATCTTAGTTTCCATAAATTCTCTGGAATAAGAGAGATAAATAAGAGAAGGAACCCGCAGACATTCCCATCCACAAGCAGGAAAATACAGAATGCTGATTGATCATCATTTTCAAGTTTACATTTACAATTAAAATTTCAAACTTGGCATTTACGAAGCTATATATACAGGTGTCCTGGTTTCAGCTGGGATAGAGTTAATTTTCTTCTTAGTAGCTGGTAGAGCGCTGTGTTTTGGATTTAGGATGAGAATAATGTTGATAACACACTGATGTTTTGGTTTTTGCGGAGCAGAGTTTACACCAGTCAAGGACTTTTCAGCTTCTTGTGCTCTGCCAGGTGCACAAGAAGCCAGGAGGGGGCACAGCCAGGACAGCTGACCCAGACTGGCCAAAGGGCTATTCCATACCATATGACATCATGCTCAGTATATAAATTGGGGGAAGAAGGAGGAAGGGGGGGACATTGGGCGTGATGGCGTTTGTCTTCCCAAGTAACCGTTACACGTGATGGAGCCCTGCTTTCCTGGAGGTGGCTGAACACCTGCCTGCCCACGGGAAGTAGTGAATGAATTCCTTGCTTTGCTTTGCTTGTGTGCGCAGCTTTTGCTGTACCCATTAAACTGTCTTTATCTCAACCCATGAGTTTTCTCACTTTTACTCTTCCAATTCTCTCCCCCATCCCACCGGGGGGGAGTGAGCAAGCGGCTGGGTGGTGCTTAGTTGTTGGCTGGGGTTAAACCACGACAACAGGAAAGAGGACAGCAAAGAATTTTATGGTAGCACCATCTGCTTAAACCTGCTTGACTAAAGGTCTCGGTATCAAAGTTGAGAACGATCCCTGAGAGTTAGACTGTCTGTTTCTCAGACAAAGCGTTTAACATGTTGGTGACATGGGCTCATTTTGTACATTCACTTCAAATTGACAAAAAAAACCCACTTTACTTACTTCACTACAGCAAGTATGATAGCTCAGGATCTGCTGCTAATAGGATGACAGGGTGAATCTGAGCCTCTTTTTCAGGTAGACTAATTTTTCATCTTGCAATTTAAAAAAAAGAAAGGGGTGTTTATGCATATGTTTTGTAACATCAGCAATACAATCAGGTAACAGAGCAGATCCCAAGGAAGGACCGTCTTTTGGTAGATGAAAAAGGAGGATAACAAAAGGATTAAATGGTACTTTTGGTTTAGTATTTCCTCACCAACTGAACTTGGTATGATCTTGTAACTTTGGTGGGATTTCCTACATGCCACGTCTCCATGTTAATTCATCTTGTTGCAAAACGGAGCTTGCACCTGAAGGTCTGCCTATGTAAATGGTTGAGTCTTGAAAATGGTTCAGATTCTGTTTATTTAATAAACAGTAATTTGTTATCCAAATACACAACAATATCAGACTGTTGGTAGGGTAAATGGTGCTTTTTGCTTCCTAGAAGAGATCACACTAATAGGATAAATTTGTCTTAAATTTATTCTGTCAGCTTCTTGTCTGGTTTTTTTCAATTTTGCCATTTATATTCTGCACTGGCTATTGTAGAGAATATTAATAAGTAGCAGCACCTGAAATTCAAGCCTATATGTTCTGATATAAAGTGAAGTACCCAAACAGCACTGCACGCTACAAGGGTATTGGTGGCTCTGCCGTGTTCCAGGGGAGCAATAACAAACCCAGAAAAAAATCATTGGGATGCTAAATTTTTATTCTAGTATCTGTCATTTTAGTCTGCAAATATAAATATTTAGACTAAAGAAACTCACAGCAGGTTCAGCAGTTTGCACTAATGGGAGTAAGTGCAACAGCTGCGGTGAGAAAATCTTTGTGTGTCCTGATTTTATTCTTCAAAAGGGAATCTCCAGCTACTAGGAACATATGCTATAAATAAAGAATAGCAGAACATCTAATCTAAGCCTCCTTCGAGCTGAAAATTCTTCAAGAATTCTTAGAGGTTAATATTTTATTTTAGGACACAAAAGCAAAGCACTGTAGTTCACTAACTTCCTCATTTTTTGAATGTCAAAAGCAAAGCAGAAAAGATAAACATGAGGAGGCACTGCCAAGCAGTGCTGAAGAAAACATAGCCATGATCTTGGTGATATGAATATTCATATCTGTTAAAGGCAAGACATTTGCAATGGAGAAGTATACTATTCTTCCAGAGATGCTTCTGGGGACTCTCACTTCTGCATCATCTGCATCATCCTCAGTTTCTGCCTTCTGAAGGCTCATGATCATGAAGGACAGAGGAGATGACTGAACGGCTACAGGACAGTACTTCTACCTTATTGTCACAATCCTAATCAACAACTTGCTGAGGGAATATAGAAAGATAATTACACCAAGTGTAATTTTCTTTCAGCAAGCCTGATCCTGTGACCTAAAGAAGACCTCCCTCAGTCTTCTAGCAGTGCTGCTCCCAATGCTGCCCAGGACGCTATTGGCCTTTGCTGCAAGGGCACATCGCTGGCTCATGTTCAACCTGGTGTCCACCAGGATCCCCAGGGCCTTTGCTGCTTTCCAGCTGGTCAGCCCATGTACTTGTACTTGTTGCTCCCCATGTACAGGACTTTGCACTTCCCCTTGTTGGACTTCATGAGGTTCCTATCTGCCCATTTCTTCAACCTGTTGTGGTCCCTCTGAATGGCAGCACAACCATCTGGTATATCAATGACTCCTCCCAGTCTTGTAACATCTGCAAACTTGCTGAGGGTGTACTGCCTCCTGTCATCCAGGTCATTAATGAAGAAGTCAAACAGTACTGGCCCCAGTATAGACCCAGTATTGACCCCTGAGATCTATCACTACTGACTGGCCCCCAGCTGGACTCCATGCCACTGACCACAACCCTATGAGCTTGGCAGTTCAGCTAGTTTTCAGTATGCCTCACTGTACACTTAATCTGTACTTCAGTTTGCCTATGAGAATGTGATGGGAAATAACTGTCTAAAACCTTGCTAAGGTTGAGATAAAAAAAATCTGCTGCTCTCCCCTGTCTGCATGCTCAGACAGTGTCTCTGTATTGCTCCAGGCCACTTGTCCCTGCTTCCACCTCTGGTATGCTTCCTTTTTATGTTTGGGTTTTGTCAGGAGCTCCTTGTTCATCCCTGCAGGCCTCCTTGCTCCATTTCCTGCAGGTCAGGGTGGACCATTGTTGAGTTTGGAGCAGCTGATCGTTGAAAACTGCCCATCTCTCTTGCATCCCTCTTCTCTCCAGGGCCACATCCTGTGGGACTCTTTCAAGCAGGTCCCTGAATGGGCCAAATTCTGGTCTGAAATCTAGTGCTGTGATCCTGCTTTTTGCTTTGTTCCTTCCTCTTGGGACCCTGAACTCCACCTTCTCATGGTCACTGCAGCCAAGGCTGCCCCAGACCTTCACACCCGCAACCAGTCCTTCCTTGTTTGTAAGTGTGAGGTCCAGCAGAGCACCCCTCCTTGTTGGCTCCTCAGTCACCTTTGTTAGGGATTTGTCAATCAGTGCACTCCCCAAACCTTTTGCATTGCTTGTGCCTTGCTCTGCTGCCCCTCCAGCAGGTATCAGGATGGTTACAGTCCCTCATGAGGATCACAACCTGCAAACACGAAGTTTCTTCCAACTGTCTGAAGAAGGCCTCTTCCACTTCTTCCTGATCAGGGAGTCTGTTGCAGACACCCAGAACAATTTTGCCCATGTTGTTCTGTCCCAGCAGCTCCCAGTTGGCTCCTCATCCATCCCAAGGCAGAGCTTCATGCTCCATTCCTGCTGCTGTCTCACATAAATGACATTGGGTTTTGTTCTCTTCTGTCTGCTTTCTTTGTTGATATACTCTATATATTGCTTTTTAAATCATAGAAGAACAATAAATAGCCATTTAACATTGTGTTTTTTAACTTTCTGTACATAGTGTATCTCAAAGTCACTGTATATTTTATCAGAAGGTCTTAAAATCTTAAAAGATTCATTCTTTTGATGAATAAAAATAATAAATTATACAATGAAATACAAAGCAGGGAATACAGTTATATTTGACCAAAAAGAGATTATAGAGATAGTCTTGTCACTGTTAATAACCAGTGGTGCCATTTCTCTTACACAGCACCTCAGTGACAACAAAGCACAGCAAAAGAAACAGTATACTCACATTACTGTAAATATGCTTTGTGAGTATTACTGTGCTTGAAACCAAGCTGGGAAAATATCCTCTAACTACAGTCTTGTTGTATTGAATGTACATTTATTGTTTTCCACTTTTAATGTCTGTGGGATTCTTGCTTCTTGCTTGCTTTCTTCCACTTTTCAAGTATTTTCAAGGATAAAATTATGATGACTGGACATCTAGTTGCAGAATGAGGCTCTATAACATTTCTTATATACCTGATGCATACATTTTACTCTTAGCTTGGAATGACAGATACAGCATATTCATATTTTGTAATGTTTCAAAAGGAACCAAAATAAGCTTCTGTTGAACACATATCACATCATTGTTTGTACCATGGTATTCATCTTCCAGACGTGGCCCCATTTCTTTGTCCCCATTTCTGTATTTGGTAAGTATGCATTAATTTAGTCATCAGGACTGCCCAAAAGGCCCATGATTCACTGAAGGCCAAAACTTTCCTGTGAAAGTTTACTCGTTTATACCTTTCTGTCCTGAGTAGTCCCACCATCAGTGGAAATACAGTAACTGAGTACGTACATATATTCAAGAGCCAAGAAAACCACTACAAAAAGTAACGATGACATTTTGAAATGTTTTCTTTATCTAGTCCAAATTTCTAGCATAGCCTGTGCAGGTACAATGAATGGTTGCTTGGAATGGTACTGTCTCTAACTTGCATTACTGTAAACATGTATATGTAAAATATATATATGTATGATATGTATCTATGCATGTGTGTTTCTTTTCAAGCAGGAGCAAAAGCGAGGAGAAGGAAGATGCTTCATGTGAGCGCAGTCTGTGAGAACAGGGACGCAGGGTCCAGGAGGTCTGCTGTACAAAACAGGAGATTGCATCCATGGGGAGAAGTTGGTATTTGCAAGGCAGGAACTATAGGCTTTGGTCTTCCCTTGTTTTAGAATGAGAGCAACAAGGGATGTGTACTAGAAATAGGTAAACAACCTGTGAACTACCCTACAAAGAGGAATTGACTATAATTTTCTCTAAGCAACATATGAAACCAGAAAAAAATAGTAACTAACTGTTGATTTCTAGTATTTATTTTGCTTTAAGGGCATAGTAATGCTTTTTACCACTCCACATCTTTTCTTTTGTTCAGCATGAAATTTTAAAGCATGACTCTAGTCTACAAAGATACACTAGAAAAGTATCACAGTGTTATTCCATAATTGCTATATATTCTTTTGCAAGTAAAATAGCAATGCATCTTACTACTAAATCCGTTTCTCTTTCCCAGGCTTCCTCATAATGTTTGGTCAGCATCAACTTGAAAAGTTGATTAGACACTGGCATAGACAAGAAATCACAACCCATGAATCAAGAATAGAGGTAATTTTGCTTTCTGGGGATAGGAAACAAAAAACTCAAATTCATCAGAAATTATGACGAGAGCCAAGTGGAAGAGATGATAGTGGTCAAATCTGGTGAAGAGAAGCAGATGAAACCTGCTATGTTTATTGATATTTATTGGTTCAGATCTAATTTTTTAAGCAAAATAATAAATTGTAGGGCTAGAACAGAGGACAAAACTCGTAATGGATTGAAAATGTAACAAGAAATTGCCTATGAAAGCTTTTGCTGGCCTATTTAAAATGGAAGTTATATGAGCTCTAAAACAAGTAGAATTGATGGCTAGATTGTATGTACCTGTTGGTTTGGATTTTTTTAAAGAGCAAACATTTTCCAGTAGAAGTATGAAACCATAGTCTGTTATTCTTCCTAAATGCCTAAAGATATCAGCTTATGTCTTTTTAAAATAATGTACAGTTTTCTGCATTCATTTATGTAATATTTTACCCTCTGTGTACTTTATATAAAATAGTCACAGAAACTGAGAAGTTTGAAGTTGGTTGTGATGTAGCAAAGCTTTGGTTCTAGGTAAGTGACAAGGAAAATATTTATCACAAGGAAGTCATGTAAAAAAGGGATCAGTTTTGTATGTAGTGTACTCAAAGAGATTTCTTTCTTGAGTGCTGAATAAGATGACACATTTCTGCAAGGAAAGGAGTAATTATGTGTTCCTGTAAGCCCTCTTTTGCATCAGTTCCTTAGTGTTGGTAGGAGAGCATCTTTGAGGAAGACTGAGAAAGCAAAGGATGGAGGGGATGCTTGTGTGCTATTTCTGTCATGCTTGAGACTTTCAGCTCAAAATCCTAGTTTATTTATCATTGATCATATAGTTCATTTATTTTCTTCAGCCCATTGTCAGACCTGACACAGTGCTGGTCACTTTTTCTTTCCTTTTCAGCATTCATTGATTTGTGTCTTCTAAGAAAAAGGTTTTATGAGGGGAAATGCCAAGTTTCAAACCAACTGAGAAAGAAACAAAGTTCTTATCTGCTCTTGAGATGTTGACCCTAACATCCTTTCCATTAGTCTTCCTTGGAAGTTTTTTAAGCAGCTGTCTTCATCTTTCTTTCTACCTGTGGATATGAAAGGAGCTTCTCGTAAATGTCTGTGGTACGTCATTGTCTACCTTCAAAACTCTTTGCCACCAAAATACCTATGAAACCAGTGACAGCATTTAAGTTGCCATCTGGCATTGTCTTATAGCTAAGTAAACCTCACAGCTAGCTGTTATCAAAAGCCATGTTTTTCCTTCGGCCCCCTCTACACTTGTGGCCAAGTGTTCCCGCTCTGTCTCTTGTGCCATCACTTTTACTCATCTGATCTTGTAATGAGATGTTCAAAGAAGCTAAATTAGTAGAAAAACGATTGCTTTTCTATAAAAGCAGTTTTCTGCCTGTTGAGTTTCACGAATTGGGAGCTGATGAGTTTCGATGTCAAAGCAAGGGAAGACAATTACTGGGGCACAAGAGTGGAGCAGCATTACACTTTGTCAGCAGTTAGCTTTTAGATCAACTTAGCCATGACTGCACCTATAAACAGCGAGTATACTGAGAATACTGCTTATCACGTTGATCTGTGTTGTCTTGCTATCTCCCGGGGCTCTTGTGTCTGTAACCACCTTACTTCCTATGTTTTCTACTTTGGTTGTAAGCGTTTTGTTCAGGGGCTGCCTCTCTGTACTGTATTTGTAAACCACAACTTTTGCAACTTTGAAACTTTTTGCTGTGATGTTTACCACACTTTATCATTTTTCCTTCCTAACAGATGTCAAACATTACTGTTCAGGGAGGATGACACAGCCTCCACATAGCTGTTTGCCAATGTCCTTGTGAAAAGACTTAGTATTATAACATCTCCTCTGCATGACATAAATAAAGTTAATATTGGAAATAAGAACAATTTCTTTATTCTCATCTAACGGGTTGGAATTTGAGGGCTAGATACAGCTCTGTTGGATACAAAGAAAAAATATCTGTCACTAAGCTTCAAGAGGAAAGAACTGTGAGGAAAATGTGTGCACTTGATGATCATGTCTGTTGAGCTTTTGTGTGGGTATTGTTCCCAGTGTTACTGCTCCACAATTCATTCCGTTGCAGGTATGGAGTATGCAAAAGTCCTTTAAAGACTGGATTTATGAGAAACATTGTGAAGGTGGACATGATGGTTTGGGAGATTGGTACTAAGATAGGAAGGCTTGGGTTCCTACATAACTGATTTGAATATAGCTGAAAGATGAGGCCAGTGGGAATTATTTTGATTTTTAAAACTTACTGGTTCCTCTTTTTTTTTTAAATCATCTTACGTGGGTCTGTTTGCATCTTATCATCAGGCACAAGCCGCTTGGATAGCAGAAGCCTCTCTGTGCTGGTTGCAGTGGCAATAGGCAGACTGAAAGGGACAAGAAAGGCAAACCTAGAGATCAAATTCAGCAAAACAAACAAGGATGATATTGGAAATATTCCTGGAGGGTTGGAAGACCACTTTGGGCTTGAATCTGTGCTGCCATCCTCCTCCTCTGCCCTAGAAACTACCTCTTGACATGCTCATCTCATTTATGAGACCCTTGTTCATATATGAACTAACACTTGTGAACATTTGCCTCTGCAAGGAATATATTCCTTCAGATGAGGATTGAATGAAGGCAAAACTGCATGGGAACTCAGCTAATTGGTTAGCAAATCTGCCTAGAGCATACGTCTCATCTCAACGTACAGTTCCATGTGACCACTAAACCAACTGGTCGTGGCTAGTTGCGACTGCAAGTCAAAGGTCTGACTCCGGGCTGTGCTCTTCCATTGTCACTTCTGTGCTGGCTTTGCTGCCCGGCTGAGGCATGGTAAGCCAGGCTGGAAGCCCGCCTGGCAGAGAGATAAGCCAGGAAGAAGAAGTTTCTTGCAGTGTCTGACCAAGGTCAGGTGAGAGCCAGCAGAAGCTCAGGAGAAAGGGGAGCAATTCACAGAGGAGAGCCACAGTAGCACTGACTTAGATCAGTCTAAAGTCTCATCCGAGTGTGTGCTCCTGGGTGGTGCCACTTCTTCCTCCTGTCTCTGCTGTACCCTAGGCACTTTCATCTCCTCCCTGGTGCCTTCTCTGATGCTTCTTTGACCCCTTGTGAGTTGACTCAACTCGCTAACCCTGCAGAAAGACCCTTGTCATTTGCTTGTTGAATTGATTCAATGTACAACTGTATGAACCCCATAACTGTGAGGGAAGCAGGGGATGAAGGAAGTTGGTGGAGGAGATGGAACTGTCCTTTTCTCGTGGGCAAACCATTATTAACACCCACTGAGGGTACAGTTTGATGTTACACCTAACCTACTGTGCATGCAAGCTGCTACTGAAGAAAATAGTGCTACACACACTGATCTGATGCAAAGTGAATTCTTTTTTTGGTGAGTTGCCACGAAGTTGTGTGGTTGATAAATCCAGTTCAGGGGAAGCTGCAGGAATGTCTGTGTGGAAGTGGTTGGGAAGAACAGAACTGCTCCTTTTTGTGGCAATCTCCATTTAGGTCATGGTATCAGGACGTAAAACTGTCCTCTTTGCATGCTTTCAGAAGGGATGAAAACAAAACTCAGCTTGTCAAAAAAAATCTAGTTTTGAGTTGGCTCAACACTCTGATCTGACTTAACAGCTGCAGAACAGCTCATCCTAACACAGGGAGAGAATAAGAAGATGCAGTGAGGGACAGGAGATGGGAGAATCTCCTCTTTTGAGAGCAGTGTGCTCTTACATTGTCTGATGCTGAACATGGAGCTGCTCCCCAAGAAGGGGATTCCAAATGATAGAAGAAATTTTCAGCTTTTTGTAGTAAATGGGTCATCAAAATGATCCAACTTTAAAAAGTTTAAAAATTATCTTTTACTTTTGGAAGCTGAGCGTTTTCACTGGCCTCACAAGCAGGTGAATTTGTGGGAGAATGGGAGGATGAAGAACTACGCCAGTGATGTGGTTTATAATTGACTAGGAAATTGGGAAATCAGGAACCTACTCAACTGGCTTTACTGTCAGGGAAGTTGTAATGTGAAACGTGCTTTGGATTTTCTACAGTAGCTTGTAATGAAGAAGAGTAAGGACGTACCTCAGCAACCCTCCCTTCTTACATGCTATTATGGTGCTGTGACCCCAATTTCCTGGTACTGTGGGGTGGACGGAGTTGTGCAATACCAAAACCATGACGTGTGGTACAGTAGGGAGCAGGGTACTTTTCATAGGTGTTTTTGGAGGGGCTAAATCCATATTTAATTCTGTAAGTTAACTTTCTGTAAAATTAAAACCTGTTATGGCCTGAAATGTACTTAAAATTGCTGTTTCTCACTTAGAATAAAGTTACTTCCATGTGCTGTTTTGAATTTGCTTCTATCTTCACCTACATTGCTTTTTCAGCAGTTTCTGACTAAAAAAAAGTTGCAATGGTTTGCTCCTTCTTGAATAATAATTTGTTGCTAGTTAATGAAAGAGTCTTTGTGATGACTTTATCATTATGATTATGCAGACCTGGCTGCTGGTGCCAGAATAGTGATTAACAGCACCATAAACTGACTCTTGAGGGTCCAGTCACAGTAGAATATAAACACACTGCTTGCAACTGTAGCAGTTAAGCAGCTTGACATTTTTAGGTTTCCACTTAAGAGCGCCAGATGATCCTGACTATTGAAAACAAACCAATTGTTTCTATTATGATCTGTAAAAAAAGGAAGTCAGGTTAAGTTTCCTTTGCAGGACTTCTTAAAAAAAAAAAAAAGGTTAATATCACTTGAGAAAAAGAACTGTTTTTCACAAGAAAATAATCACCATTATAAGCTCTTTTACTTTAAGGAGCACCAGCAAACATAACTGTTCCTCATATGTATAGATCTGTGAAGAACTTTATTGTATAATTTGGAAATAATAATGCAGAGAGACCAAACGATATTACTGTATAAAAGAGTTGAGATAAAAATATAAACTTAAAAAGAAAACAACAAAATCCCTTACAGAAGAGAACAATGTGAAAGGACAAATTGAATGTAAAACTCACAGATACAGATTCTTATTCTCAAATACTAAAAGCTAGCAGAACACCTGTGAGCAGGCTGATTGATTGCAACCATCTGAGATGTTCCATCAAATCTGTTCACAACTGTGCCTGAGATCATGTTAAAGGATAATCTGATTAAGCCTTAATTCCTGTAGTCTGTGTGGTTTTAACAGGGAGTAGTTTCTCTACAGTGAAGCCTGTTTTGCCTCAGTTACTTGTGTATGGCTTGAATGGAGTTGTGCAACTAGAACATTGACCACAAACTAACTTCCGAAGATCAGAAATAAGCTGTCGAGGTATCTGAAGTGAAGAGTTTTACGGTGAATACCTGTATCCGGCCTTTTCAGTCTTGTGCTTTGCTTGTGTGTTGGGCCAGTAAGTTTCTTAATTTTCTGGGATGCCAAACCTGGTGAGCGTAGTGCTGCGCACAAAGCAATGGCTGTAGACTTTTTGGTATGTCTGCCTTGACTGTGGGCTTCGATAGCAGCGGGAGTCCTGAACTGCACCAGACAGACCCATCTGGTACCTGCCAGTCTTGGAAGGTAAGTGTCAACTTAATATAGGTATATTGTCTGTAAGTATGTAAGTACTTATATGTAAGTACTGTGTATATGGACTGTATGAAGAGTCAGTTTTAGGTATTAAAAGTTTTTGCATAGTCAGTGCATGTCGCTGACGTTGGATGTTGAATTCTGAACCAAACATCAACAGGATCAGAAGGAAGGTTCAAGCTGACTAAGTCACTGAAGCATACTTGGTTTTGGAAATAAAGTTATAATAAGCTATAGTAAAAATACATAAATAGATGTAAAAGCTTTATGAAGGGTTGATACTTGCTGCAAGAAATAATAGCAAAAATTCTGTTTTTCATACAGAAAAAAAATCCATCTGAAATGTGTCTTGTGTTTCTTTGTGATTCTTTTGTTCACTTGTTGCTTTTTATAGAAACTTTTCTGTATAGATACTGAAAACTGGCATATCAGGGGTATTTGAAAGAACACAAACAGCAACTAGACCATTATTGGAGGTTTTGTTTTGAGTCATACTTTGCTGTTGATCAAGGGGATTTGTAATTGACTCAAGTAGGACTGGGACAAATATGGTGAACCCTTCTGTGTACGATCTCTTCACACTAGAAGCTCTCCCTATCAGTGTTGCAGCTGTGCCACTGGAAGCCGTAGCAAGAGAGCAGTAACTGGATAATTATATTTAGGCTTCCATTCCAATTGCAGGGAAACTGTTGAATATGTTGGTTGGTCATGGAGGCAATGACCAAGAGTACTATTATTATTATTAAATGAAGACAGGTAGAGGCAGGGTTGAGGAAGTCCTCTGGCTAAAGGAACAGCCGCACCTGATTGCAGCTGGTGTAGTCCATGCTTTGTACTCAATCAGATATTCACCACTTTAAAACATTGGTGTAATTTCTTTGCTGAGTTTATGCCTAGTGGTTGCTGAAAGCCCTTACAGTGCGTGAGCTCATGGGAGAGAGATCACTCTTCGTTAGTGAACAAAACTGCCAAAGCCCACTTCTTGTCCCCAAGACCATGTTCGTACCGGACTCTCCTTGCATCCGAAATGGACTAGCTGTGTCCTGGCTGCCTGCTCCCGATGTGTGCCCAGAGACCATTGTAGCAACAGAGAAAATCAGGCTCCAGTGTCCGGACCCATGCGCTGACAACTTTTCTGTTCCGGCATGGGTGTAGCTAAGGTAGCTGAAAGCTGCTGCAGTGGATTGGTCTCCCCAGTGCAGACAGGAGCGGTGTCCACCTTTACTGCTCAGAAGGCTTTAGATTAATTCTGTTTGAAAATAAGTATTTTCCAAACTTAGTAGGAGAAGAGGAGGGAGAAATATAGTATGCCAGCGTGTTGTAATAGCTTCCGTGCTTTGGTTATGTGTAAATTGGAACAATTTTTCTGTAGAATGGATTAGAACTCCCCCAAATGTGTACGTGCCTTGGTGAAGGCAAAATCAAAGATCACGTTTGCTTTGACGCAAAGGACTGAGGCATAAGGATCCTTTTAAGTCTTACACTAGTTTTATGTATGTTCTGCATATTTTATGAATTTCTCTCTGGCCACCAATGAAATAAAAGATCCAAAGAGAAAGTTGAATAGTGAATTTCACTTCTGTATTGACCTATCTTTGTTTCCAAGTGGATAGTTTTATTATATAAGTATTTCTCATTACTGTCTTGATACTGTAAATGCTAGTTTTATCAATTTGGTATTTTTGCCATTTTTCCTACACCTCTTAATGCTATTGATGGCTTTAACATAGCTGCTAGAACTGGCAAGTAAGTAAACGCTTTGCATGGTCTCTATTTAAGAAACTTTGTGGGGAAAGTTGCCTTTTAGATAATTTAATATGTCAGGTAATAACCATTCTTGCTGTTAGGATTATCTCCCTTCCAGCTCCCTTTTGCTCCGAGATTTGCATTCTTAACTTGCAGGTTATTGACAAAAGGTAAGGAGAAGCCCTAATTCCTTCTTTCTTCCTCTCTTAATTATTGCATGTTTGTTTGGTTTTATTTTTCCCAAGGTGAGCATAGAGTCGCAGGCTTGCCTACCAATGCAAGTGGTACTGGTTTTGCTTTGCAGTCTTCTATTGTTCTATACCATGATGTGCCCATCACGCCACCGCCTTGGTTCCCTGTCCTGCTGGGACCTGCCAGTAGTTGCTTCTTATTCCCTAGGTTTTGCCTCGAGGGTGTAGTTAATTGGATTATGGTTCATGTTCTCTGCATGATTCCCGAGAGCCAGAAAGCAGGGAAGTCCTAGCCACCATCTGCTTTTCCCCTGTCCTGTGGATTTCTTTCATCTCTAATGAACTCGGACCAAAACACAGACCACTGTGCTCATGAGCTATCATAATACTTCAAAGGCTTTTTTGAGCTAGCTGGGAAAAGAGTCCTGGGACGTGTGGATAGACATTGGGTAGATCAAGCAAGGAGCCTGTGAAAAGCTGAGGATTTACAGAATCTGACAACTGGTTTATTAATGACAGTATTGTAAACATGAAAAGAAAAACAACTTTCTGAATGTACTTTTCTTGCTGTAAACAGTGCAAGACACCATTCTTGCCATTCTCATTTTAATTTGAGAAAATGCTGATGGAGCCTTGTCTGCAGGATTGGCAGAGGTGTGTTGGCAGTTGGGCCACCAGGGATACAGTTAGTTGACAAAGTCATGGCGTGGGTGGAGATGGTCATAATCAGCTCCTCAGTAAACTGAGATGAATCTGTTGCCCACCTTCTACTTTCCTTTTAAATGAACAAATGTTAGTGATTTTTTTATTATTATTATGTTAGAATAATTTTTTATTGTTATTAAACTTCAGAGAGGGGAAGATAACCCTTGAATCACTACAAATATTTATTCACTAGATATTGCAAGAAAAGACAATAGCCACAGCACTGGAAGCCAGTCCTGCACACCAGGCCGTGTGGACATTCCTCGGTTCACCAGGAAACTCTGCTAGCAATTTAGATGCCAGTGAAACTGAAAAAAGTTTTGGATTCCATTCGAGAGAAACCCTGTAAATACCTTTTTTTCCTATCTGATGTAAAGAAATAAGTACCAAGCTTTGGCAGTTCTTCCAAACAGAACTTCTTGGTTTTTAACCGAAAAACAGCCCCACAAAACAACACGGCATTTGTAAAACGCTGAATATAGATTTACATTGGTTAGTGAGGTATTCTACGTCCTGGCTTATTCAGAAAAATTCTGTCCATGGGAGAAGCAAAGTTGAGTTTCTTCAGCTGTTGGTCACAGGGCTGTGTGGGTTTTGAAATTTCTGTCCTTCCCCTAGCTCTACATCAGAGAAGGTTTTAGCAAACACAGACTTGCTAGTGTAGTTTACATAAAGACAAAGACATGCGTGGCATGAAATGTTGAGAACAGCAGTTCTCAAGTATTTATGTTCTCAGATATCCAAAGATCAAGTATTGAAACATTAGCAGAGGCTAAGAAGAAGAAGGTGCAAGGGGAAATCATTAACCTGGCAGACAGGCAAGTTGTGAACTGCATATTGCATAGTGATAGTGAGGGAGTCCCAGTATGAAATGTACACAGGCCTTTGAGATTGATTACAGCAGGTAAATTAATTTACATTGTGGTGAGATTTATAACTTCCTTTCTGTTCTCCACAGGGCAATGCAATTGGTGGCAATGCTAAAACTGTGTAAGAGTTTTTGGAAAAGGATTACCCAGAGGAAACTACAGGAGCTCAAAAGGCCACCATCAAATTAGCCATCAGCTTTGCTAAGAAGTAATCCAGTACAAAGCACGTGATAAATGCTTCAAGAAAAGCTTGGGCTTCTTTCCTTCAAGAAAATGTGAAATGCTTGGTAAATATACTTGTTTTAATGATTTCATTGTATGCTACACTGTGAAATCTGGTGGAAAAAACATTGAACTTGCTGTAATAATAAGAAACCAGCCACCACAGGTGTGTTAATGACTTTATAGCAAACAAGTATATAACTAGTATACAAAATCTTCTCACAAAAATTATTCCAGATGACACCTGTGCATTCAGCTTGATGTATGAAATCTCCCCTAACATCTGGTGGTACAATGTTAGGTGACTTTTGTAGTGTCTCTGTAGATTGATAGTGCTGGGAGCTATAGTGATTGCTGCTAATTTATAATAGTGTAAGACACTGTTGGGAACGTTTCATGCAGGAAGCAGTGTAGGAAGGTGTATGGCAACATGCTACTTGTATGGGTTGTATAAGACATTATCATTGTCTTTGAAAATGATGAAAATGATAGCAATGTTTTATCCTGTAGTGGTCCTTATCACAGTATTTCTGACATGCCGTGGTCCCTTCCTAGCTTAACAGCTTCTGTTTCTGTCGCAAGTGGAAAATACAGGCTTTAGAGTATATACAAGAATTTACATTAAAAATATTATCAGTATACAGTATTTTCATTTTTTGGAACAGTTACTTTAATACTTACTACATACTACAAAGTATTGCCAGCAGGTCGAGGGAGGTGATCCTTCCCCTCTACTCAGCACTGGTGAGGCCACACCTGGGGTACTGTGTCCAGCATGGACGTACTGGAGAGAGTTCAGCAAAGGGTCCCAAAGATGCTGAAGGGACTGGAGCATCTCTCCTATGCGGAAAGGCTGAGAGAGCTGGGACTGCTCAGCCTGGAGAAGAGAAGGCTCAGGGGGACCTTGTCAATGTACATAAATACCTGAAGGCAGGGTGCAAAGAGGACAGAGCCAGGGTCCTGTCAGTGGTGCCCAGTGGCAGGACCTGAGGTAACGGGCACAAACTGAAGCACAGGAGGTTCCCTCTGAACATCAGGAAGTTTGGTGGGGTTTTTTTGTTTTTATTTTGTTTTTGTTTTGGTTTGGTTTTTTTGTTTGTTTGTTTGTTTTTTTACTGTGAGGGTGACTGAGCACTGGCACAGGTTGCGCAGAGAGGTTGTGGAGTCTCCCTCCTTAGAGATATTCACAAGCTGTCTGGACATGGTCCTGGGCAACTGGTTCTAGGTGGCCCTGCATGGGTAGGAAGGGATTGGACCAGAGGACCCCTAGAGGTCCCTTCCAACCTCAGCCATACTGTGATTCTGTGACAGTTGGTGGAAAAAACAAAGACATCAAAACTGTGTTCATTGTTCTCACTCATCGTGGTTTGTTTTTTTTTTTTTTGGGGGGGGGGGGTGTTGTTTTTCCCCTCCAGTAACTCTCAGGTGTGGATGGAGAGAAGGGGTGGACTCAAATTTACCTGGCCTAATTGCAGGTACCTAGGGTTTCCTATTGACTGCCTCTAGGCCTTCAGCTTGAATAACCAATTTTGACAATGTGTCTGTGCTTTGAAATTCAGTGCACATTTCATCTCTCCCAATACAATTGTACAGTAAGAAACTGTGACTTGGATGTTTAGGAAAATAGCACAGAGAAAATGGGGGAGGGAACAATATGTAAACACATTTTCCCAAATACTTAAAGAAGTTGAGCAATTCATTTGCTTTGCATTAATGCTTTTGACATTAATTAGACTAATTTTTTAGTTTTAACATTTGTTCAAAGTTTAAAATACCTTTCTGCCCCTTCAAATATGAGAACAGTGGGTGGGAGGGAAGAGGAAGAGAAAAAATCTCGATCTTTTTATTATTCACCAGAAGAAGTAAAAAGATAAATCCAGGTGTTCTTTGCAGGCACTTTTTATTTTTGATCAAGTAAACCAGCTTGTTTGAAACATCCATGGAACTAAAAGAAGGAAGCAAGATTGCAGTTCCAGGTTCAGAAATCATATATTTCTATGCTTTTATGCTTTGTGTGTGTTAAGGGTGAATCAAATCATGAATTCCCAGTGGAAGGCCAGCAATTCAGCTAAAAAAACATGCACCTGCTTAATCCAAGATGATATGCAAGCACAGGGAGGTGGAAATTAAACACACCACTCCAGCAATAGTTTCCTACGTGATACTTACGAGGATGAAGGAGAACAAGGACACAACCTTGTCATTTGAAGGAGAATTCATGATTTGCCCTGATGAAACTGATTTGCTATGTCCTTTTTCCAGTCAGTAGTGGGTTGTTTGGTTTTGTTTGTTTTATTTTTTCTCTGGGGAAAAAAAAAACTGTGTTGTAGGCTTATTTTCCCAAGAAAGTTGGAATAATCACCAGAGTGTTAATTCTTGAGTGTTCTGTTTTCTTTTAGAAATAAAAATTTCTAATAGCTGGCATAACTACCTATGTTTGTAAAATGCTGATAAACACAATTTAAATATAGTGCATATTTTTCTATTTTGGAAAGGACCTAGTGAGTATAGTTCTGACTGACATCTGAGCTTGTTTAATACTAGGGCACAGCATAAAAGAAGAGGAGGACATCCTATATGCTACAACAGAATTCCAGTCTCTGTTTAAGGAGCTAGGTGAACACCAACACAAGTTTTAATCTGTCTGCAGTTAGAGTTCAGATTTTACTGGTGTAGTTTGTGTTACAGCTTTTGCTCAGCCTTATTGTGGCTGGTGTTAAGTGGCGGGAAGGGGATGCAGCTCCTTTTAGCCCCTCCGGTAACTCCGGCAACTGTTGGTTGCCAGCAATCGCTTAATTCACCATCATCTGATTCATAAGTCTGATTCTGACTGTATGCGTCACTTTGAAATGCTTACAAATATTTAGCAGCACAGTTTTTGCTATGGAATGTAACTAAATAGATTAGAGCATCACAATTGGAAATCAGTGGTATTAATCATTTTGCCTTACTCAGATTTTTAGTGCAAGAGATATTGAAATGCAAGTTGCAGAAACAGAGAAGGGAAAAAGAATCTGAAAAGAAAAAGAGAAAAAGACCTAAGTCACAGAACAATTATGATAGCTGTTATAATGGTTTTGAAGTTCTAAGAGGCAGCAATTGTCTACAGTGCACAGAGCTGCTGAATGAACTTGTTTCTTGAATGAACTAAGCTAGGTTCTGTAGTTTTCCTGAAACCTGATGGAGCTACAGTTATGCTGTATGCCCAATATGCTCATTCATCCTGCACTGTGCAGAGAGGCATATATTCACATATTCTTCTTTTTTTTCTTGCACGTGGATTTGCCACAAAAAGTTACTAACATGTTTTCTGGAAGCTGATGATTGCCCCCGGTTACTGTTGGTACAAGATACGTAAAATCTGTCAGAACCCCTGTTGGGTTTTTTTTTTTTTTCCTTTTCTATGGTAACTTTTTGCACATGGGATAATTACTGCTTAGTGGCATTACGAGCCCAGTAAATTTCTGATTTGCGTTCTCTTTCATTTACTATGTGGTGCAACGCTGTACATTATTCATGAAAAATAGATTAGCAATGTCACTTTACATAATGCTGTATTATTACAGGCCACAGCAGTTTTGTCACTGAAACTGCGTTCTTTTAGTGAATTTTACCAGATAGCAGGTGGTATCCAGTACAACTTCTTAATACAGTTATGTAATTCTTAAAATGTTAAGTCTTAGACCAATGGGTTTTTTTTACTCTCTGTGTTCCACTGACAATGTATCTGTGCCCAATGGCTAAGCCTTTAACGCTGTGAATCTTTTTTGCTGAGGCATTTTAACTGTACCTATTTCCTCTTACTGTGTATTTTCAGCTACCCTTTTCTATTGCTCGTGCCCGTTCCTCCCTTCTTTCCCCCTCTGTTCACTTAGTCTCCTGATCTTTCTTCCTTACTGAAAGCCTAGCTTGTGAGCTGTGTCTGCTTCCCTGACCTTCCCACCTCATCAGATCACTTCTGTGGCTTCACGATGTACCTTTGAGTTCCCCACACCGGCAGGAGCACATCCAGACAGGCTTTCCTCTGCTGGGACTTAACATGCCTCACCCTATGGCTGAGCTCCATGTCCAGTTAGCTCTCTTGTTATTAGTAGCTCAGTATAGTTGACCAAGCTTTATAGCTTAGAACAATATAAAGGTATATGCCTACTTCTTTTGTTGTACCTACCTGTTGTACTTTTAAATGTTTTATAAGGTTTTGAAGCTGCAGTGTATTGTACCTCATGGAACAAGGAGTTTGATTTATTTATAGTGTAATGTTTGGTTTGGCATCTGTCACCTGAATGGCCAAAAAAAAAGAGGCACCTCCATAAAAGATCATCAGTCAAGACAGAAGAAACGGGGCAGACTGTAACACTGACTGTAACATTTACAAAAAAATCTACTCAAATTGCAAACTTAAGGTAGAGGTGTGGTTACTGAGGATATTAAATAGCCAGTTGTGATTTCACTTGATAGTTTTCATTACTAAATAAATTCATATTTGCAACTATATTCCCATTACTTAATCTTTTTGGTCGTATCTTTTACTTCTGCATTTCCAACTAGCTCATTCTCACTTCTTTTTTGCATTTTCTATTTTCTATTCCCTGATTTTCTACTGCTCTTATCTACAGTATCTCATTTCTTTCAGCATCTTTTCCTGAAGAGCGAGTGTTCTTTGTTACTGTTTAACAAGTTTCACAGTAAGCTTTTCATTTTTCCTATTAAAATTAACTATTTTAACTAATGAGATTAAATCTTCACACATATTTCTTCCCTTCATGTTGCAGTTACATGCTTAAGTTAATTCCGTAGTGTTGCCAGGTCTCCGTCATTTAAGAAGAGCTTAAGGCAAATATTACAAGTTTCTCATTCCAGCTAATTTGCTGGTTGTATTTAATTGATGATTTATCAATCTGAGAGAAAAATCAAACTTCTGTAAAAAGGATCACTGACAGATTAAAAACCCTGAAGCATGTTAGATGGATTTTATAGGGTTGTAGGGCACTAAAACTGAAGTGTTGGATGTGAAACTGACTTAAGATCTGAGGACTTTATAAAGGTCTATCTGCGGAAGAGTTAAGGCCTGCTCTCTGGACAGGAATTCTGGAGGGTGGGTAGGTGGTTTGTGTTTTAAATACCTTATTTGAAACCCTTGAGAAAGCTTAGTACAGCAGAGACTGATTCAGTGTGGACTGTGTCTCAGATGTTGGGAAGGGGTTATGCAGACCAAACTACGGGCACTATATCACCTAATAGCTCCTGGGAAGGAAATCTGAACTGTTGTTTCCAGTAATGCTTTCCTATGCCCAGAAGGTAAAGAAGATACTTCTACACAAATGTCAGAGGAGTCCATCCATGGGTTATTTGAAGTAGCAAAGCAGGTCAGTTCTCCAAGGCTGGCAATTCATGGAATAAACAGCTAGATATATCTTCAACTGACTCTGAAAAGCAGTTACCATGTTTATCCATATGTCCTGGACAAGGTCTTGAGGAAAAAAGCTGTAGACAAGAATGACGACTTAATTCCAAGTTTTTCAATGCATGGGTTTTTTTGGTTGTAGCAGTCACCCAAGAAAATAAAGATTAAAAAAATCCCAAAACTCCAGCTAGTGACAAAAGTAACTTTCCTTACGTGTGCTGTAACCTGTTCAGTTATGAAAATAGCTTTAAAATTCCAGATTCTTTGTTCCTTGTTATTATTACTAACTTTTTGCATTTCTTTGAGTAATGAAGACTGCATACTGGAGATATCCAGTTCTCTATTATAACACATTTTTCAGGTGTGAAAAAAGGACCCTTCCTTTTATTTCCTTTGCAGTTTCATAGAATGACAGGTGCATCTTCTGCTTTGTTTGGAGAGGACACTTATGGCACTTTAACTTAGCCCGGTATTTTTTTTTTTTTTTTAAAGATATGCATATTTCTAAATCTTCTGGGCTTTGTTCAGTGGGGTTTTTTCTCTTTATTATTGTGCTATACCTTTTCCTGTGCTGTCTTTCATATCACTTCCTTTGCTCCTTTTGCAGCCTCCGTATGTTGTTCTCTCACTATGCTGTATTTTCTGCTTCCTTTTTTCACGCTCTGCTGTGCCTCGCAGCTTTAGTGCATACACTTCTGTCTTCTTCAGCTGTTTCTTTTTATCTCTTCCAGATATGATTTCACTCCTGAGCATTTGCAAGGGCGTCTTGAAGATTCCTGCAGAAGTTGAATGGCCCCAAGAAAATAAAAACTTGGTCTTAAGTAATGAGCCAACTCCGTTCTTACTGAAGTCCGAGAACAGTGGACAGCATACCTTCCTTCGCCTCCTCCTCCTCCTCCTACCATCAGTCACTGTTGGTCTTTGCTGGAACTCAAGTTTCCCTGTCTCCTGGTCTCGGAGCATCCTTTGGCATGTGGGAGATAACTCACTGTACCCTGGTTGTTACTTTGTGCATGTAAAACAGCTTCATATGAGTAAGTAGAGATGTAATTTGCCTAGACTTGGCAGAGCTCTAAGGGGTACAGAGACTCCTGTGTTATCCCATCACCTCCTCTTCCACCACGTTCCTAGCCTGCTTTCATACTTGGAAACTGTAGCTGTTGCTCCTGCTGCCTCTTTGGGATTTTGGATTGTTTGTTCTGGAATGACGGGCATGGTGAGAGCTGAGGCAAGGCGAGAGCCGCAGCGATGAGGGAGAGGGGACGCTGTGTCAGAGAGCAAATGCTGTGCTTGGATCCTAAATAGGGTTTTTTGTGTTCTTGACTATAGGCTTCTGTGGCACTGTGTTTCTTACCTGGTATGCTGCAAACAGAGGTACGATAGCTGCGTTTTCCGCAATCTGTTAAAGCTACTGGTGTTAACGCTAGAGGTAAAAGCATGGTAGAATGAACTTGCATGTACAAGATGAAGGCACTTATCCAGCTAGTCCATGTGACTTATCTTCATGCCTGTTGTTACCCGCACTAGTGGAGTTTGGGAGGGTACAGCTGCCTGTGTTGTGACCCCACTGGAAACTAAGCTGTGTCCATATGCTTTCTGTTCTCATATCAAGCAATTTCTGTTCTGTAGCTGTTTCAGCTGCTGCTGACAGCATTTTAGAGCAGTAATACTGTGAAATCGAGCAAGGTTGTGAATGGAAATGGTCAAAAAGAGGAGTGTTTCCTTTGCTCCTCCAGTCTGACAAACCTGTAAGCAGCAGTGCATGGAACTATCTATCAGGGCACGGAAAAAGAGTTGTAGAATTTTTTGCATTCTGGTCACGTTTTACGTGATTTTCAGTGTATCCTCAAATATTAGAATTTCTTGTCTACATATCTACCTGAAAAACACAGTAGCAAAAAGGATGATTAATACAAGAGTAATTAAAATGAAAATTACTTTTTTGCTCTCCTAAACACTTAGTTGTACAAAAAGCACAAAGTCCAACAATAATGAACCATACACCAGGCCTTGGGTTTTGTAACCGCTTATGCTGTGCTCAACTTGGGCAAGATGAGCAACTCCCCTACAGTTTTACGGGTAAAGAGAAGCACGTGAGTAAGCATGCTTCAAAACCTACTGAAACTTAGCCCAAACTTAGCTATGATACGCAAAAACCTCAGAACAGAATTACTGAAGGTCATGCCGACATCGCTATCAAATGAGCAACAACTTTCGGTTATACTGTGAAAATTGTTTTTAAAAGCTATGTCGCATGTATCCCGTAAGGATTACGCCCGCTTTCCACAGGGAGCGAGTTGCACGCCCTTCTTCAGCCTTTCTTCAAAGCAAGCCCTCGGTGTGAAGGTCAAACGGGACAACTTCGTCCCCTTCATCCGTACAGGTACGTGCTGCTTTCGCCTTTTCGGCCTGTCAGCAAGTTCAGCTCCGGTCCTGAGCTGGTCGCGACATGGGGAACTTTCGTACACTCGCCGGAGCGCCTCTGTTTTTACCAGCAGCCCCCGGGACCCCTGCAGCCCCCGGAGGGCTGGCGCTGGCGGGGGCAGGCGGGCCGCAGGACGCCGCGGCGGGCGGAACAGCGCCCGGCCCGCTCGCTTGCAGCTTCGCGGCTGGGCTGTGGCCACCCGCGCCTCACCTACTCAAGCCAACCGGAATGGGGGCTCTGAGGGCGGGCAGCCGGCGCTTCCCGGCGGCACCTGGGACCAGAGCCGGGTCCCCCCGCGGAGCCTCTCCGCCTGCCGCCAACTTTCTCCTCAGCGGCGGCCCCGCCCGGGGCGGGGGGGGGGGGGCAGCTGGGCCTCGGCGCCTGCGCGGGGGTCCGCATGGCTCTATAAACACGGCGGGCGGGGGCGCGCCGCGGCCGGGCGGGCTCGGAGGGGCGGCGGGGCTGGGCTGGGCTGGGCGCCGCCGCAGTAGGGCGCGCCGGCGGCGTGGGCCCGCCCTCCGCCCGCCCTCCCTTCTCCCGCCCGCCGCCGGCAGGGGAGGCCGGGCCGCCCAGGCCCACGTGCGCGGCGGCCGGGAGCCGGCAGAGCGGGGCCACCATGTGTTTCGGCGGGCGAGCCGGCGGCCGGGGCAGCGCCTGAGCGTCCCCCGCCCGCGATGCTGCGGGGCGCCGCGGGGCTCTACGCGACGCAGCCGCCCCCTCCCGTCCCCTCGCCGCCCCCCGTCCCCTCGCCGCCTCCTCCTCCATGAGCGCCTCGGCGGCGGCCCCCGTCAGGCTGATGCCCGGCGGGCACCCGGAGCAGGCGACCGCCGCGCCTCCCGCGGGGCTCCTCTGCGCCCCCGCCGCGGGCCTGGCGACCGAGCGGGGCAGCCCCGGCGCCAAGGTGCCCGGCGGCCCGGCGCCCTCCGCCGCCCCGCTGCCGCCGCCGCGCCTGGCGGCCGCCCCCGCGGCGACCCTGGCGGCGCGGGTGGCCGCCTCCGGGGGCCCGCGGCCGGTGGCGCCCAAGGGGCCGCCCGCGGCCACCCTCCAGTTACCGGCCAACTTCCAGCTGCCCCCAGGTGAGTGGGCGGCCGCGCTGCCCCAGCTTCGGGCCGGGTCCCGTGTCGCGACTTAGCCTGCGTGTCGCGCTGCCCGCTGCCTGGAGCGGGTCGGGGGGACGGGGTGGCGGGCGAGCGGGCGGGCGTCGCCGGGAGCCCCTGGCCCTGCCCTTGTAGCGAGGAGCGGGGGGAGCGGCAGCCGCCGCTGCGGGAGGGGGTGCGTCGCGGGTGTGCCCGGAGTTCGGGGCGAGTGGCTTTTCTGCCCCAAACCTGTGGGACCTGGGGTGTTTGTCTGTCTGGCAGGGCGCTGGAAACGTGGATGGGTTAAGTCATGTAGCGCTTGGGGTGCTTAGAGCATCTGAGGCGCGTATAGCATATCTGGAGGATGGATCTGGAAGTCTCTGGATGAAGGCAACTTTTTACTTTGCCGGATAGCACGAGGAGCAGGAGGGCTAACCAAAAACCCAGCGGCCAAGTTACCTTCATGTGTGACTTGAAAAAGACGAATTGAGGCTTTCGCGGAACTTGGATGAAGGAGTAGCACGGGGAAGCGTGAACGTGGGTTAGCGGCTGCGAAGTAACTCCCACGGACGGTGCAAGTCACCCTGCTGCGGCTCCCCCTCCGAGCAAGCTGTTCTGGGGGAGTTGTTTTCGCTGTTACAACCAGGCCGATGTGAACCGTTACCGAAACAAAATATTACCCTGCCGACGGAGCGTAACGGTGACATTTCATTACGTGTTACCCTTTGAAACGCTTTTTTTTCTATAAAGCATACGTGGGAAACGAAGAGTTTGGAGAGGTACCACACTTAGGGATGCGCTTCCTAGAGCGGCAAAGAAAATATTAATGTAGGAAATGCGTAGTGCTAATAAAGATAGCTTAATACTTTGGGTGGCAGCCCGGGGTTGGCCGGGGCTCCTACCTGCACCTTCTCATGAGAGGAAGAAGGTGCTGTTGGTTCTAAACTTCCCGCTCTTCCCCGTCAGGCCCTGTTTAAATGCTTTTTAAAAAAGAAAGTGACTTTGATTCCACTGGTCTTGGTCGCGTTATATCCGGACCCCAAGATATGTAATCATGTTATTGCTCTTGTTGCTATAATTATTTCCTGCCAGGACAGTTCCTGTGTTGGAGCATCTGTTGCGATTACTTTCAGGTAGGATGTTGCCTAAAAGGATGACTGGTTTTGCATTAATTCCTGTGCTGCTAGTACATATTTGCATTTTTTTCCTTTTTTCTTTCTTTCTTTCCTCTTTTTTTCCCCCATGTCTTTACCAAAGACATGCATCTCTCAAGGAAATATATAATGCTAATGTAATTTAAAAAAATATTGTCTTTAATCACTAAGTTTCACCATAGATTTCCCAGCACTCACATGATGCTATAACGTTTGGCTAATCAGCAGTCAAGGATGAGTCTAAATCCTTGCCAACTTTCCTCTGAAATGCACCATGATGGAAATATGTCAGGTTTTTTTGTAGTGGCCCCTACCTCCAGATCTTCAAGTTTTCTGTCAATATTTTGGCTTTCTGGAATGTATTGGCATTCAGTTAAGCATCTTCCTGTGAAGGTGAACGCTCATGCGAGTTGCTTGTAGTTTGGGAACTACAAGTTAGCAAAACTTTTGGTTTTCCTACTAGCTTGGGTTTGATTACATCGAGGTATATTGCTGAATGTCGTCTGATTTGTATCATGGCAGTGGGCAGGTGTAACAAAAATAGAGTTACCCTTGGGTTGCATCAGCATGTTTTCCTTGCTCCTGGGACAAGAAGCAAAGCAAGCAGACTTTGTATTGGAAGTTCAGAGGGTGGTGGTACTGTGCAGCATTGTACTTTAAAAGTAACTGCATGGAATTTAATGCTCTAGAAGGAGCATAGAAGTTGTCATATTTCAAATGGATCAATGTTTCAGGGAAACTTGCCTAAATAATTGTCCTAAGGACGATTTAAAAGTGCATTCTGGCTTGAGTAAGTGTTAGTATTCTACTTCCGTCTTTTATGTGGATTCAATTTTTAATCAATAATAAAATCATTCAGAAATTTGAATGTAAGATGGATAGCATTAAAGCTACAAGTGTTAGCGTCCTTAAAAAAGGAAGTGGAATAAACCACCAAATTCTTAGGCTTCAAAATTTTGTATTTCAAATAAATTGGAAAATCTAGCCATGCAGTATAAAATACAGAACCGAGAATGCATTTGGCTTTAAAATCGCAGCATTCAACCTGTGGCACCTGCTAAGAAAAATGCATACAGAAAGCATCCTCTCCCTGAGTTTCAGAGAGAGATATTTGACCTGGTTTGTTCTGAGGAAGGCTGGACGGCACTGCTCTTACTGGTTGTCCTGAAGTACTGGTGAACTGCTTGTGACCTGGAGCAGGCATTGCTCCTGTGCTTCTGCGGGGCTGCAGTCTGGGGAAGGAAGGGCACCAAGGGAGCTGCGTTTGCCTCTGTGGTTTGGAGGGCAGCAGAGGTTCATGGAAGTCACAGATTTAGGCCGTTCTTTCTCTTCCATCTCTACCTTCCTCTCCCTCTTGCTCAGAATAAAACCAGGAGATGGGAAAGGCAGATGACCAGGTATGACTCCTCACCTTTCTGAGCACGAATTGTCCCTCTGCCAAGTTGCACTTTACCCGGTTACCCAGGAAAGTCACTGAGCTTCACAATTTCTCTGAGTCTTGCAGGACCCAGATTTGCTCATGAGTAACAAGAGTTTTTCATCACCTTCCTATGTTTTTCTGTATAAAGTGCCGGTTTTCAGCTGAGTAGCCAGCTGTTAAGACCAGTGCTGGTACTCAAGGCCTTCCTCCTTCACCCTCAGGTTATCTATGTCCTGTACTAGCAGTCAGGAGATGCAAGTCCACCCCTGGCTAATGGCTGGCCACCACCAGAGGTTTTAGCATGCAGTAGGACTCTAGCTGGGGACCGTGTCCTTTATACACCTTCAGCTGGACAAATTCTGCCTTGAAAGTTTGGTTGTGGCGTTTTGACCTTACATACCATCAACTCTTAGAATGAATGGTTGGGCTGTCTTCCTAAATGGAGGGAACTTGTATGATCTACCAAAGGGACCCTTCCTCAATTGCCCTCTTCGTTGACAAGAACATGTCAGCAGCGTTTCAGAAGGCTTTGCATGCAGCAGTCTGCAGGACTGGCAGAGGGCAGACCAGCATGGCGAGTAGAGTACTGCCTCAGTCCTGAGCTCTGCAGGTTGTGTGGTCTGTGCTGATGCTTACAAAACTGCAGATGTCTCATGTCATGGTCCATCTGTTTAACAAGAAATTGTGTCCTTGGTTAACTTGAGCTTAATGTTGGGGGGAAAAATGGTTGGGCTGTGCTATTAACAGGAGGAAATAGTTAAAGGCTTGGGAAGGGAAAGGAATGACAAGGTTTCCATGGGCCATGACAAATGTCTATAGCTCACCTTAGTGACTTTGGGCCCCACACTGCTTTGGAGAAATGGAGGGTAGAAAAAGAGCATAAAAATACCAAGGAGGATGTTGTTCCTCATTTTTTTTTTCTTCTTCACTTTTCTTGAACTTAGTTTTTTGTCACTTCTGTGTCTGTTCTTGTGGCTTTCATTCTATCCCTGGCCCTGGAATGCTCATTAGAGCCAAGCGTTGAAAAGACAATTAGCAGATGTATCTGCTTCTCTTGTGGAGGGACAAAAAAAATACAGAACTTGACTGGATGCTAGGGATCCTCTGTTGTTGCCTTAGGATCTGCTTACAGCAGGAGGCTCTTCAAAAAGCTCACCTGATGTCCCTGCTGCTGGTTACAGGGCTCTGACAGCAGCTGCTGGCGCTCTTCGCTGTAGCATCAGCTGCCTCTGGTGTGTGTATTTCTGTTTCACGCTTTCCGTTATTGCTAACACCAGTGGGCCTGAACAAGTATGGTGTCAGCAAAGAGAAGTTGCCCCGAGTCTGCCTTAATTTACACTAGTAAGCTGGTGCAAGGCATGGCCGCTGTATAAAGTTTCCTTTGCACCTGACTTGGAGGGGAATGGCAGCAGGTACAGGTTCGTGGTTTCTCTTTGCAGCTCGGTTGTCTTCGCTTGGATGTTTTGGCTTGTCCCTGGCAGGTTTGCCGCTGTCTACGGCTTATCTCGGCTGATGGTGGGTAGCTGTTCAGAAAGCCCAGCCGCTGTTCATGGCAGGTGGCCAGGGCTGCGTGGCCAGAGGTAGGCAGTCGGCGTGCAGGCACTGGTGGGTGGGAGGGAGAGAGCTGATGCGGGTATCCCAGAACTGCTGTGGGGTGGTACGGAGCCTGATTTCATCGGGTTTCTCTTAATTGTATATATAAACTAAGGTAACCTGAAGAGGTAAGGGCTGGTAAATGCCTGGATGCTGCTGCCTTCTGCTTTTGAAGTTGGCCTAATACCTCTCAAGTAAGGTACTCTGTATCTCCCTCTTCATGTTTAGTTGTTGTTTCTCAGTTGTAAAACTGCATGAGGAATTTGATATTTTCATATTTGCATCTAGTCCTTCACTTTGGAATAGGAGGAAGCACTGATTTTAAAATACTTCTTAGTTTATATTATGTTTGGGTAGGAGGAGGCTATCTAAAGATTTCTTGTTTCAATGGCAAAAAAAAAACAACCCTAGAAACTCCTTCAAAGTCAGCACTTTCTGGATGTTGATAATCTCATGAAGTCTGAGCATAATACTTGTGCTGTAGGATGACCAGTAGGGGCCAAATAATATGTGGTTGCAACCTTTTGTATCCCAATAGTGTCCTCTGTTTAGCACATTTATCGGGATGGATTCTTTGCAAACTTCTCTCTTCACGTTAGATGACACCAGTCAAGTTTGTTTTCTGAGGAGCGATCAGCAAAGCTTTGGCAGGCTTGAGGAACTAAGTCAAACTTAAAAAATAGTGAGTAAATGTCTTCCGCTGTAACCAGTAGAAATTTCAGCTGCTCTGTAGAACTTGATTTTGCTTTCAGGACTGAATGTGTCTAGCAAAACAATGCCTTCATATCATTAAATGCACAGTACTGTGGGAATTAAGATTTAAATCTTGGCAGAAGATATAAAGCTAACTTCTAGATTTACGGTTTTCACAAAAAAACGCAGATGCCTTCTGAATACTGAAGCACTGAAATACAATGCTCAGTAAAGTTAATGTTAAATGCTGTTCAGATTTTACAATCAATTGGAGTGTATTGCAAAGAATTACAGCTACAGATTGGTGAATAGTAAACTTTTTTTAATCCTTAGGAGGGAGAGAATGTAAGCCTGACTTCTGTTGCTTTTGCAGTATTTAAAGGACTCTTCAGCTTGTAGCAGTAAAAATAGCATCATCCATACACAAGTGACAGCTGGAAGAAATACTAATTGTATTTCAGTATTCTTTTCCCAAAGATGCTGATAAAGTAGGTAAGCTCATGAGTTGTTATTTTGAGTAGTTTGCAATACCAGATTTTTTTTTTTGAGTTATCTTAGAGAACCAAGTATTTGTCATGCCATGTCGTAGAAATCTGTGCTGTGCTTAGTGGGTAGGATTGCATTTTACAGTTCTATATGCAAGTTTTGCTTTAAGTTGCAAAGCTTCTGATACCTATCAGAGATGAATAATTTGTACTGCCCTAACCACTTAGACAAAAACCCAAAGGCAAATACTTTTTTTTGGAATTCTTTTTGCATTAAGCTACTTCTCTGAAAACTATGATGATTTCAGAAGAAAAATGTATATAATTTGCAGAGTGGAAGAGATCACAACAGATATTTCTAAGTGGCTTGCTATTCAAATTGTCAGGATTAAGGTCTGTTCTGCCATCTGGGTCACCTTTAGAACAAAGTCCACTAACGGATCTTTTCCACCAGCGTCTTGAGGAAATAATCTCTGATCACAACTGAAGCAGGGTAAAAATGGCAGCAGATGGAAGATCCTTGTTGCTAATGAGCAAGTCTAGGGTCCGTTAAGGCTGGAGAACTCGTGAAGCTCAGTGATCTTACTGGGGTAATTTGGTGAACTAAGAACAGTCAGATATTATGATGGCACACACATAGCTTGTGTTTGCAGACTTCTTCTAGCGCACGCTTCCACTTTGGTGGAGGCAGAGGCTTTGTTAGTACTGGCTGCTCCTATGAGTTGCTTGGGAAGTCAAAGTTCCTTGTGTGGATATCCAGGCTAGATTAACAAGTGAGTGAAACAGCATGCCCTGATTGGCACAACACCTGAAGACTCACTTGCAGCTTGCCACGTGGTGGTTGCCATCTAGTTCAAGTGGAGGCCTCGAAGTCGCATCCAGCTGACTGCTTGGTGCTGTATTCCTAGGCAGTCTGCTTGGGGCAGCCGATGGTGTGTGTTGAAGGGGGTAAATGTATTCAGAACACCTTTATATATGGCTTGCATACTAGCCACTTGACAAATATCACACAGTTTTGGTGACAGTTTCCACAGCATCCATGTGGACAGAAGTTAATACTTCCATGAAGGTTTTGCTGTCTTCTACAAGACATTTTGTTTGCTCTATCCCACTTAGAGCAAGGTGGTAATCAGTGTTAAAATTCAGTGTTAGACCCTTGCTTGCCCTTTTGAAATAAGTGAAAATCCATCCAACAGAGGGGTGAATATGTACTTTTAGAGGAAATTAAATGGAATTCAAGCTTCTGCTGGCCCCCATGTGAACACCAAGGAAACAAGTGTCCCATTGTGAAATTAATCTGGATTAACTGAGTTGATTCTCCTCTTATGTAAAGGAGACAGAGATTTAAAGGGGGCTGATCTTGTCCTTTGTTAGAACTCTACCAAGATACCAGCTATGATTTTAGCATCTCTTGGTTTAAAATTAAGATTTACAGCTCAACACTCTGTAAGTTTCAGATTTGTCTGTAACAGCTTAATAGCTCACAGTGTTCTAGAAATGGTAAATGCAGGGTATTGGCATACCTTCTGGTCCTTGTAAAGCTGTGTGCTGTATATATATGGCTGCAATGTGCCAAGCACCTAACTTGCTATTTAAAGAATTTGACTCTAGTGAATACTAGGAGTACACAGCAAACTAGAAGAGAGTGTGGTGTATAATTTCAGTGCCTTTTTCAATGCAGTAGGAGTTGTCTTGAAAGTAAGGAAGTGACACTTGGGCTTCTTGGAGGTACTATTTCACTGCCATTAGCTGGGTCCTCTGCAAATACTTGAAGCACCTTCATGAAGTAGCTTGGGTCCTGGAGAACTCTTAAGTCAGATCATCTTATCCATAGACAATCCTGGAACTGTCTGATGACTCAGATAGGAAAGCAACCAAGCCTCAAGTAGCAAAGTTGCAAACCACAAAGACGAGATGGGGAAATGCTGATGGGAAATGATCCCAGTTGCTGAAAGATGTGGCCCAAGGACAAGAGCTGGGTGTTCTCATGATATCAAATAAGATTCTGCCTTGTGAAACACAGCATTGGCTAGGAATCCTGTATGCCTGCCCACAATAAAAACAAAAACTTCGGGGATTTGAGTGTAATAAATACACTTTGAATTCTAATAGAAACAGTAGTGCCATCTTGGAACTATGCCCGGAAGACATCTATGACCTGCCAGTTGTTTACAGCCCCTCCAAGAATTGATGCGATGTCCAGATTTTCTTTAGATGGTTGGTATGGACATCTGTTGTTTGCTATAAATAAAAGGTATACTACCTTGCAACTGGGACAGTTATATTTTTGCACAAGAGTTCTACTATAACTGTAAAATTGCATGGGTATAAATGTATTCTCAGGCAATGAAGCTCAACTGTGCGTGCAGTCAAGGAGAACTCTTAGCTCTAAAACATGGGCCTGTATTCTGTGAAAAGGCATCAGCACGATGGGGGCCCACTTGCTAGTCAGCTAAATAGAGATATCCATCTGGGCACCAAAATGCATTGATGAGGAGCTAGCCTCCAACAGCTTGGATAAGACTTACTGATTAAGCAATGTGTGAAACTTAGCTGAAGGTTTTTTTTTCCGTTTTCAGCACTTTGTGTCTAGTTCCTGGAGGGAGGGAAGGAGAGGGGATGTTGTTTAGACTCTTCAGAAAGATGCATGGTGTCCATTTGAAACAATAGGTTATCGGACTCTGCTGCATCCTGTCTAGAAGAATGTCTTCTTCCCGTTCCTGGCTCCCTACACTTGAAAAGGCTGTGCCTGTACTGGGCGTCTCAGGTGCTGGTGCCCACTGTTAGCACAGAACCTTGCTAGAGAAAGGTTGGAGTTACTGGAGGCAGCAGCCTTTGCTGCGGCTGTATGTCCCTCAAGCTGTTAGTGTGACAGGGTTGTGGGTGCGCGGTGGTTTAAAAAGCTGCTCACAGCAACCCAGGCAATCTGGGAAACAGTAATGCTAGTGAAACAGTGCTATCAACTGGACAGTGATGCCTGTGAGTAAGGCTAGTCCCTGGCTTTGAAAAGGTGAGATGTGACCAGACATCTGAGGCTGATGCAACCTTAAAAGTTGTAGGCCAGAGTCTACAAGAATCTGCAGTGCTGTGTTTGTGCAGTTGGCAAAGATGTAGTCAACTTCTTTAAAGAACTTGCGGGTATAACATTGTATTGTATTTTATTTAGCCTGTGTTCCCTGGTAGCATGAAAGCATGTTGGGATTATGCCCTTTGAACTTTTCTCCTGACCTGGAAATTGACAAATTCCATATCGGTGGGCAAAACAAAAGGTGTCTTTCATTGGAACTCAAAATCAGGCATCTCATTGTGACGCTGCAATATCTACATGCTAGTCACTGGTCCTGAGCCGTTGCTACGAAGACCCATTAGTATAGAAACTTCCCTGGAATGAAGGGAAAGGGCGCAGGGGGTGATTTCTGAGATGTGTAGTTATTTGGTTAGTGGAAATGACATGTGAATGGAATGACTTGGTTGAGGGCCTGGGTATGTGGTGAGCGATTCTGGTTGCTGCCACAAGAGTGTTGATTATGGGTTGATCATTGCTGAATTCTTCTTGCATCAACTAAAATTGACTTCCAAAGGTTGGAATGATTTGTTGTACAGAGTAAAATACTTTGTGGATGTAGTCTACAAGCTGAACAACTCAACTTTACCCATGCGGTGTAGATGAGCCCTCTACCGTGCTGGGAAATCTAAGAGCAATCAGAGATGTTTTCCCAAGAAAAGCCGCAAACGGGCAATCTTTGTGGCTTCCCAGAAGATCAGTTGTCCAAAGTCAATTGTATTGGATTTAAGAATAGAAGTTAGAGCTCATCATTGGGAGCTTGTGGTGAAGTAACCTCGGGGGGCCACCAGATCTTCATTGTAGCTTCATTCCTAAGACAGTGAGAAGCAGAGCTAGATGTTGCCTCCAGATTGGGCTGTCACCTTTTTTTCTTCATCTTCAGTACAGGAATCTGCTGTAGACATCTACGAAAACTTAAGTACCAAGTGAGGGTCATGGGGAATAAGTAGTTCGGCATGCAGTACAGTCCATACTTCATCTGAAAACATACAGCCCCAGCATACTAGAAGGGATATTTAAGTCATGTAAAAGTTAAGTCACTTCAGTATCAGACTTGCCTATTGTGTTTTTCACAGTATTTTGTTAAGCCTTTCTGCCTCTTCAGTAGTCTTTTATAGCCAGTCTACAACGTAATGCACCTTGATATAATCACTGTCTAAACAGTCAATGTCTCTAATAATGTCCATTCTGGGTCTGTCTTCTTCGGTCCTGTAATGTGTTTTTGTAACTTTTAAGTGATCTGTGGGGCTCAATAAATAGGGTTGAAGAAGAAAAAAAGTGCATTTTTTTTTAAAGGATGCCTTTAGAGAGAAAAACTATTTTCAAAGCTGTTGCATGCATTAGTAGTATTTGGTTCCCCATTTTCTGAATTTCGAGTCATCCTAAATAGTTAGGCTAAGAAACTTAAAACCAATATTCCTTTCTAGTTACCATTTAGTTTCCTACTAAAACATCCCCTTTAAAGCTTGCTCTTACTTTGTAACTGCCTTAAAAGCTATCCCTTTGTTTTGAGTAGTTCAATGAAAGAATGAGATTTGTTTAGGAACAGAGAGCACTGAAACATTACTGTTGTTTTGAAACATTTTTGTTGTTAAACTGCTCACTTACTGATTTGGAACCTGAAAGTCTCATTTAGCCCTGTATTTGTAACTGGTGTTAAAGTGAACTTCACTAAGGTTGGCAACATACCTGTGCAGGCACCCCTTGTTTTGAGACAAGCTAAACTTACCCTTCTTTGAAAGTGGCTTTTGTAACTTGTGTTCTCTTAAATGAGTTGGATCTAATGCAGCTGGTTCTTGCTTGTATTTTATTTTAGGAGCAAGAGACTTATTTGCATTTCCTCATATTGCTCCCCAGCCAGCAGTTCCAAAGAGCTGTTGTGTTGACCAGTTGTGTTGGAAACGGTGTAATCAAAGTGGTGGCTTAACTTGACAACTTCAGCTTCACGTGTAACAGTATATGGTATCTCTCTGCCAGCGTACACCTGGTTCATCTGATGGAGCCGATTCATCTCAGGAAGTTCCTTCTGGATGTTCCGCTTAAGAAATGGTCTTGCGATTGTCTTATGTGGTAGAAATCTAGTGGTGGAAGTTGCTATTATGGTGGGATGCTTTTAGCACACATTGGTGTTCAGTGTGGATGGATGAAACCCTGAGCTTCGGTTGGCAGCACAGCTTTACATTAACAACAGTGCGATTTCCTTAACGCTATTCCTTGAAGTACAGTGAAGCCCGTGCAGGTGGCCTGACGTACAGTGGCATAAACAGATCTCTGCCGTGATCCCACAGCTTCTTATCTTGTTCATGTCTCTGGTGAGTTTTCGGTTCTGTCTCTGTAGTTGAAGAGGTATCGGAAGCTGCTCCTGCTGCTAACCTGTGTTTCTTCATTCCTGGGTTGGATGCTAAACACAGCTACAGCTTAGAAACTTTGAAGTGCATTGTAACCAAGTTTGGAAAAAGCTGGATTTCCTTGGCTGGTGGTGCTGGGACAGCAAAAATTTACAGCAGAGGTATCTCAGGTTTGAGCAGCAAATGGAAATTTAATAGGCGGCCTCTGATTTTCCATGGCATGCACTACTGGTGTGCCTAGTAGAGGCTGTTCTGGGTGGTGGCTGCCTGAGCTTTGCAGGAACCACTCCTGGCACTCTTTCTGGAGCCCCTGATCCAGGAGAAAGCAGGTCACTGGAGAGAAAGGGTGTAGATTTCAATGAGACCTCTTCAAGGTGAGAAGCTATAGTGTGGCTCCTTCTGTGTAGCTTTGGAGGAAGCCAAGCTGGGTTTCAGTTGTCGGTTCCTTCCCGCCCAGCCTTCCTGCAGGTTTGCAGCTGAAGGAAGGTGTGCAGGGAACAAAGGGCTGAAATAGATGATTTTATTTTAATTGCCTTCTCTAGCAGCCAAGAAAAATAAATAACTTTCCAAAGGATGTTTTTGGTAGGACGGGCAGAATATCTAGAGACAGAAGTCTCAATTCATTGCCCAAAGGGCTGTTTGTTAATCTGCGAGAGACACCTGGGTCCTCCAGTGAAGCGTGTAAGAACTAATCCCTGCTGCTAACTGGTCACTTAAGTTTTCTGTTTGTGATCTGAAAACAGGAACAGCCTTGTAGCCCCAAAGGGATTGTGCCTTACTCTTACTACCAAAATGCACAAGTGGTGAGAAAGTCTTTCCTGTTCTCTGAAACAGCTTCAGTAAAACTATCAAACTGTGTATCCTGTAAACGGTGCTTTCTTGGAAGTGCTGCCCAAAAGAGGGCACCTTTGGCATTAACAAAGATGCCTGATTGCTGATCAGGAACTACAGTTGGTGCTGATATTTTGGTCAGAGATTGCAGATATCTTTTCTGTTTTTAAACACTGAGCTGAGCGGTGTTAGAAGAAAGTTCACCATTTCAGCTGTTCATAGGTTTCCCCCCCCATTTCCCTGTGGAGTTGCAATGACTGCAAGACCTGATCTGTTTTCATGTTTAGTTTGGCAAAAATTGCCTTCTAGTGAATGTGAAAATAGCTCTTGATAAGAAATATTATCTTTTTTTTTTTTTTTCCCCCCAAGTGAAGAATGTGGATTCTTGCAGTTATCTCCTCTTCATTTCTGATAGTAGCCTCTTGGTAGCTGCAGAAGTCTGTTTACGTGACCTTTCCATTGAGAACCTCAAGGTTACCATCACCTGCTGTTCCCTCATTTCATGCTTGTGCAGCTGTATGTGGTGTATGAGACTTCAGGCATTGGTTTTGAGTGCCATGGAACCTTTTCTTCTGGCAGAAGACACCTCCTGTGTCTCCTCTTGGAGCCTGCACTGTTGACTTCAGTGTTGAGTCGTCACTTTTGTTTCAAGGCAGAAAGGGAGTATCAAAAGATTGGGGGTATTTTTAAGTTGTGAAAAAGTATAAGTAAAGTGCGGCAACCAGAAGTGAAAAATAAATGCTCTTCTCAACAGCTTTCAAACTGTTTCAGACAATCCACATGTCAGTTTACTGTCACTTTGTGACATTAGGTTCTAACTGCCCAGAACTGTGTGTTTTGTGCTTGAAGTGATGTCTTGTGGCTCTTCACTGTGTGGATCTGAAGCTATGACAGTCATTTCAAATTTGCCTTCAGCTTTATTTGTGCTAGAATCAGGCATTTATAAGCCTACAAAAGCAGTAGTTAGCAGTTTACCATAATATTGGTTTTGTTGGGTTTGGAGTTCTAATTTTGCTAGCTGTTGTGATCAGCTACTGCCATGAAAAGGCGACCACCATATTAAAAATTCTACCAAATGGAACAAATGTAGGGAAATTAATGTTTGTTCTAAGTGGAACAGGTTCTTACCATAACTTGTATGGAAGGAAACAGGCATCATCTTAGTCATATGTTCCAATCAAGGCTATGACCACTGGAGTGGCCTTAGGTAACTTCTTCTGTGGATGCTTTCACCAAGAATAAGCATAAAGTTATCTTACAGTGTTCTGATGAAGTAGGGATGTCTTTGTATTGGCTAATCCTGTTACTAGGAGGAAAGTTGATTCATGTTTCAGGGTACAGTGCTGTTGGGGATCGTTGCAGTCATGGTCAAATGTAAAGGGGCTACTGGGACTTGTTAATATTTATGGTGGTTGTTTTTTGTTTACTTTTTTTTTTAATAGGTGTTCATGAATTTGCATATGAACTCTCTCCATTCAAGTGACTGGAAGATGGGATACTCTTGAGGCAGGGTCTCCATCTCTGGCAAATGCTAACTGAAACTTCAGAACAGTAGTGCAAAAAAACGCCAACCCTATAATCGAGTTGACTGGTAACAATGCTGTTTCTGGTATGCAGTATGATTCAGAGAAGTTGAAATTGTGCTTTTGATAATTTGGCTTAAAAAACAAATGTAATGAGTAGTGACAAAATATCCAAATACATGAAAACAAAACACTTAATCCAAATCTCTAAAGGAATTAAATGATATATTTATATGTGCCTTCTCAAAGAGTAGAGCTAGCAATGACATTTTTAAGCAAGCTTAGAAAAATAAAGCCTAAAACCTCCAGCAGCAACACTTCAGCCAATCCTGAGTGTAGACACAGAGCAGAAAGAGATGCTATTGCTATCAAAATGTGTGGTACCGTCAGCTTTCTCTCCTCCCCTAGAATCTGCATAAACATGTGATGTGAACAAGGAAAAAAATGCCCTTTCTTGACTGATGATAAATTGTATGCCATGAATCACTGTCTAAATACGATGACATGAAAAAAAAAAGAGAAATCTGATATGTTTTCTATGATTCCGGGTATTAATTGATTAAATTAAAAGATCCATCTGTACCTAAATATAATTATAGTGAAGACTTCAGTGGAGGAGGAGAAAGCTGAGTTGTCAGATAGAGTAACAGTATTTTTCTGGATATGAAACTGTTTTGTGCATCTGCCCCATCTAGTAAGGGCTGCTTGAGAAAGGAGGGAATCACTCTAGATGCTGCTGTTGCAGTCTCACTTTCTGTGTGCTATGTAAATAGCAATATGTTGACATTACAGAATTTTATACCAAGTTTTGTGTTGTCTTGCAAAATCTTCTTATGCTTTTAGAAGTGGAGGATGAAAAGCTGTTTCTAAGCATGTGGTTATAGCTTGATCTTTTTTTTTTTTTTTTTTTTTTAAACCAAAACCCAACTCATGGAGCACAAGCTGTTCCCATTGTATTCATTTAAACTCAAGCAGAAGCAGTATTTTAGGCTGTATTGTACAGAATATTTTGACAGCTTCCAGACTAAGGAGGTAATAAAAAGACTATTCCATTGGTGCAGGCTTGTTTTACACTAGGAAGGATCATAAGTGTGCATAGAAGATCTGGGATTCTTCAGATATTTGATAAGTTGCAAGAAAGTTTAATGCAGTCCTCCAAAAATGTTTAGGTACTCTTATTTTACCTATCTGGCATTCTCCTGTGCCTTCCTGCTGGCATTTTGTATTTGTGACCCTGATGAAACGTCTGGATTTTCCAGAACCTAGCCCTTAGGGGGCCAGGGAGGAGGCGGCAGCCGGAGGCATTGGTAGCTGAATGGTTTCCAAATGCAGGGAAGATGGGACTGTGATGTGGCGTCTGACTGATTCTCCTTAGGGTGATTTTCATTTGAAAGCTTCAGTAAAAATACTCGTTGTTTGTTAATGGTTTAATTGTTTGTCCTTACACCTGATGGGGTAGGAGAAAGGTGGTAGGAGTTGAATCGCTCATGGGGTGACTTTGCTGTAGGTTTGAAAGGAAAACAAAAAAGCAAGGAAACAGGGCAGAAGAGTCTCTTTCTCCCCCCCCTTACTTTTTTTTTTTTTTTTTTAATTTTCCCTTTCCCATTGGAATCGCTCTATTGGCTGTAAGCTGCTTTGATTAAAACTATGCCTTTCAATGCTTTTGGACAGACCCTTGACAGAGGGACAACTCCAAATGTCTGAGTGGCCTTGGCTTTCATTGGAAACCACTGCCCTCTGACCAAGGGGGATGGGCTTCATACAGGCGGTGAACTGGTATTAAACAGGCTTCAGTTCCCACTTCAGGTTTTCTCTAAACTGTATCTTCACCTGTAAGTATGTGCCTAAATGTTCAGAAGTGAAAATTATGTATAGAGGCAGCCAAGTGTGATAGTGGTGATGAATTTTGCAGGTTGAAGAACTGCTTAAAGAAGTCACTGTTAAAGTAATCCCAGAATGTGTGTGTGTGGTGTGTCTGTCTTTTTAATGTCCAGAATATCTTTTTGACTCAGATGATGAACGGCTTTGCAGTTTGCATCTTGTATACACAGTGTTTTGATGTGGCTGTCTACTTAAGTTTTTCTCTTGACTTTAGGAATTGTTTTCTGTCATAAAATGCAGAATAAAGCTGATGTATGCTTGACTCTTACATTTCTTGACAGCTGTTCCTTGGAGTAAGAAACTAAATATTACATTATCTTATCAGTGTGGTCTAGTTATTTCTTCCACAGGAGCATAGGAAAGCCATAATATTGCTTAATTTCTAACAGTCTGGATGTTTTTCTCCAACAGGAACTGTTCTTATCAGAAGCAGTAATGGCCAACTCATGCTAGTATCTCAACAAGCAATAGCACGAGCACAGAGCCAGCCACAGAATAACACAAGCGTGAGACCATCTCTACCAACCAGCACACCTGCAATCAGAATATGTGCTGTACAGGTAACTTCTCTCATAGCTTTAATGTGACGTAGTTGTATGTTATGTAGTTATAACAGGGTTTGCAAATAAGTTATGGAGGGTTACATAAGCATTTGAACGCTTTCTGAACAGCATGATGGTGCTTAGTTTTGCGCATAAATATCACTTTGTGCTGTGCTTTCTCAGTTTGAAAAAAATGCTAGCCATTACATATGGTGTAGTTCAAATTAAGGAATTCCTCTCTGATGATGATGATGTAAAGGGTTTTAAGAAAAAAAAAAAACAAAACCAACCCAAAACCAAAAATCGTACCTAAATGGTTACTGCTAACTGCAACCTTGTGGTCCTCTGGCGCTTCTCTGAAGCTGAGTGAAGTTGAGGATCTTTTCCATGTCCCTAGGATGGTCCTTCTTCTGTGAGCTCTGCTGGCTTTTTGCTTCCGTCTCTTGTAATGTAGTCAGCATGTAAGTGGAAGAGCGGGTATAAAAAAAGCAACCCTCTGCATAGGTCTCGCCAACATGCTTATCCTTTAACTGTTTTGTTCTGATTAGGCATTGTGTCTAAATGTCTCTGAATCTGTTCTTGAGTATTAAACTGGTAGACAAATAGCTTTGTTGAACAGTGTTTAAACTATATGGGCTATGTGAATGATGCCTGTATTGTTACTGTAAGAGTGGGTGTCTTAGTACCTGCTGTTTGATGCAAACCAACTTCAGCGTCTGTTTTGTCATTGACTTATCTGACAACTGTTCTCTGCACGTTTAATTTTTTTTTTTTTTTTTTAAGAACTCCGGCACCCAGTTACTAAAGAAAGTAGCAGCTACTCCTGTGAAACCATTATCTCAAACAACAAATGCTGTGGCTTCGACTGTTCAGCCACCTGCTGCAATACAGGTAGGTGGCAAGCTTTACAGTGTGGTGGAATAAGAGTAAGTGACAGAGAGAACTGAAGAAAATATGGATGCATTCTTGTTATTTCTAACTCTAATGTGGTTTTCACTGAGCTGGTAACTTTTGTCCTCATGATGATTCTTTCCTGAATGTCTTTTTTTAAATGCATAATTTAATTATGCTTCTGCCAGTGTGTGTCAGCTCATCTTCTCTCACTACAGTAGATAGCGCATGAACAATGGGTAAAATAAATAGTTCAGAGAGCCATTTCCAGTGCTTTTGTACTCTATGACACAGCTCTTTCAAGTTCTAGCTGACACTTTTCTGGGAGATGGAGACTTCCTAATGTTCTCTCCTGTTTGGGTTCCTTGATTCCTTAGGGGAATAAAGTATACCTGGGATGTTGTTGAGGGGAAAATGAGCTGTCTGCACTAGTCAAGCTGTTTTTCAGGCCTATGGTTTTTTTTTTTCCTCTCATTAAAAGCTGAAGGAAGGTCATAGCTGAAAACCTCTCTTCTCTAATTGAATTTCGTAGACAGGTTCCACAGATAGGACTGTAAATAGACAGTGGTTGGAAATGCCTTATTATTTTTAAGGTTGTGGTTTTTGTCTTATTTCCTAGGTCTTATTTCTCAGGTCTTATTTCTCTTTTTTCCAGAGAAAAATGTTGTAGGACTCTTCTGAAGAGGCTCTTGCTACCTGTAGAGTATGAGATGTCTCCTAGATACAGTTCTTCCTCTGTTCTTGGGGACCAGAGTTCTGGATAAGCATGTGTGATGAAAAGAAAACTGCTTCTTTCTACAGCTAAAATACTCTGTTCTTCTCATAACCTGGAGAAGAAACTGGGAAGAAGTCTGGCTTATACATTCCTTTTCTCTTGTGAACAAGAGGTTGAAGGAGACTGGGCTGTAGTGGTTGACCGAGCACTCAGTAAATGAGCAGGATCAGTCATTCAAAAAACCACGCTGGGTGTATGTTCTTGACCTTGAAGGTGTTTGAAGGATTGGGGGATGTGTTCACTAACAGCGGTAACTAACAGTCTTACAAATTCGTCCTCCTGCTGTTCTTCTGTATCAGCAACTGAAAACTACTCACAGCTCTGTCTGTGATCTTTTTTTCTTTTCCTTCTCACTACAGATGGATAATGTTGGGGCTAAAGGAGAAAACCCAGAGGCCTCTCTTAATACGTTTTCTGTTTTGCTTAGAATGGAAACAACATATGCTTTGTGTCTAAGAACAGTAACAGGTATTCCTTACCCACTTGTATTTTGGAATACTAGCTTGCAAACCATGTGCTTGTGATCTCTGCATAGAGGTCTTTAGTAGATGATTATTGCTTTTATATGTTACACTACCCTTGCACTGGGGAGAAGAGATGAAGGTAAAGATTTTTTCCGTCTGATGGATGAAGCTACCTTTGTCCTCACATTCTCATGTGGATAAACACTGAGGTTCATCATGCTATTAACTTTTCCTTTTTAAACTTAATAGTGCCGTTCTGTTTGGAGTGGCTTCGTTGGAGCCCCTCTGTTTTGCAGATGATTGCAAAGCCCTCTGTACAAGCTCCTTGTACAATAAAGAGTAAATAGGTGCAATATGGGTACGTCCTGCCATCACAGGGCCACTTCACTCCTCACCTTGGGGCAGACAAGAGAAGAGTGCTGACAAGGGAGTCCGGGCATAAGGTTGCAGGAACCATCTGGGGAAAGAAAGAAAGAAAGAAAGAGTCCTTGGGTCTGATTTCCTTGGCAGCGGCTCATTCCTCAGTCCTAAAAGAACTTGCTGGTGTTAGTCTTGACAGTTTTTTGAGGTCATAGGAGAGGAGTGTTGGTGTGGAAGTATGATGTCATCACAAAAACTGGGAGACAGTGGAGAGCAATTAATCCTTGGCTTGGTTGTGTATCTCCTATCCTGTGCGAAGTACAACTTTGAACACTACTATCTGTAGTGTATCTCTACTATCTGTATCTCTGTTTGGTTACTGACTCCAGGATTATTCTCCTAATCTACAAAAATATTTCCATTTTTTGACGTTCCTGAATGTTTAAGCTCTGAGGTTAGACAAAATACCTGCACGTTTTTATTTTTCACTTTCTTCCCAGATGGGGTAACGAAGCTGCAAAGTATCTAATTAGCATCATGCTGGGGCACTTTCATTTAGATGCAGAGCACTTCTTCTCTTGAAATGACTTCAAAATATGCAGGATTAATGCCATTTTTTGTGGCGACTGTTTCTCTGTTGCTCAAAGTGAGAATGAGAATTGTCAGTAGTGAAAAAGGTTGAGGGCAGATGACAGAAGTTAATTCCCATATATTCATCTTCCTGGGAAAAGAGTCCAGCAGACTTCCTGTTGTTCCCTCCCTCAGCTGATAAAATGCCGTTCTGGTCTTGATGTGTAAACACGCTGGAATTTGCAAGAGATCAGCTCCCGTGAACCTCATGTTTTCGGCTTTTAAAAGCCCAGGGCATTGCAGCTTGACAGATCTGTACTCTGTCCCCTTCCATCTTCTTCCCGTCCATCTGTTTGTGGGATTCTCGTGCCCAGTTTGCCTCCCTGTGGTCTTAGAGCTGTTGAGCCTCATCCTTGGAAGAGGCAGTGGTGGTGGCAAAGATCCTGCAGAGAGCTATTAAAGTGTTACCAACAGTGGGAGCCTAAGCTGGAAAGCTTGCTGGTAGCTGCCTGCTTCTTTCATGTCAAGCTGGCAGCAGCTTGGGAAGGGGGGGACCCACCCAGGAAAAAAAAAAATGTATAAATAAACAACAAAAGTGCGAGTGTTTTGCTTTAGCTTTAAATGTTTGCTCACTAATTTTCCCTATCCTGAAAGACTTAAAAGCCCTTTGATATTCTACATGATGTCTGTCCAACTCTGATCAGTTTTTGTTTTATCCATGGTAGGCTAAGTTGGACTCTTGTGCTACTGTCTTATCATTAATGCAATTAGCAAGTATTAATTTGTGATTGCTGGAATAAACTGTGATGTTTAAGTGTGTTAAGAGTCAGTGAAAGCAATTGTGTGGCACAGATCTGAACCTAGAATTTGGCCTACAAAACCAGACTTTCCTTTTCTCTTGAGTGGTTTGGAGGAGAAATGACACCAACTTCAGGTTTCAAATGCTAACCTGAAACTCTTCTGTAACCTGCAGGTTTGATCGGGCTTTTTAGTTTTCAAGTTGAGAAATTGAAAGTAGTGGTTTTTGTAGAGGCAAAGTTTTTTACTCATGTTGTATTCTGTTGTATCAGAACAACTGTGTTGGATTTTTTTGAATGTGGGTTTTTGTGTGTGGTGGTTTTTTTTTTTTCTTTCTTTAAAATCCAAAGTAGAAATACTTCATTTTGGTGGGTTTTCTTCTGGCAACTATTATTTAGCCTGGTTGCAAAGGAGAGAGGAAATTGTGTTCTTATTTTTTTCCTAAACCATCATTACTTTCCTGTTGCTGGAGCTTCTGAATCTGTTGGTAAATTCTAATGAGATTCTAAAAAGATGTCTCAAAATAACTGAATTTTGTGAGGGTTTGTGTCTGGGCAGAGGAGAGAGGTCCAAACTGCTGCCCACAAGGAAAAGGCAGGAGGAACTTGTTAGGTGCATTTGCTCAGCTGACTGCTTCTGCTAGCACATGCATCCTTCCAAGGTGGACACGACATCTTTTGCCTACTGCATGTGAGATAGGAGGAGTAAGGGATATTGCAACTAGGAGAGGAGCTGCAGGGGAAGAAAGGAAGATAAATAATCACTTGAGGTCGTGTTTATCTTCAGCATAGTATCGCCTGGCTTAGCCTTGCCCAAAATTCATTAGCCTTGGACTGTATGGTTTCTTCAAGACAACTTCACCTTTCTCTCTTCACTTGAAGTTGCTTGCAGTGCTTCAGTCCGGGTGAGCCTTTGTCATTTCTTCCCCCCGCCCTTGATTTAAAAACAGAGTTATGGCTGTGGGAGTTCTGTCACTTACTGTTTTAAATAGAGCCTCTCAAAGCAAATGAATCCAAACTTTAAAAACAAAGATAAAAATCATTTATTCATGTTTTAAATAGTAGTGTGGAGGGGAGGGTGCTAGCTTGTACTCTAGCAGAATACAGTATGTGTGTCACGTTAGTCTTCGGTTAAAAAGTGTTAATTTTTCTTTTCAGCCAGCAGCTGCAACAGCTAGTGTTACTACAGTTACTGCTGTAAAGCCTTCGAGTACTGGAACACCTGTAAAACTTCCAGTTACAGGACCACCTGCACAAGCTATCTCCCAAAAGGCAGTCTCTGTGAAAGCAGAGGGCACAACAGTAGCACAGACCAGCGCTTCTACAGTAAGGGGAAAAAAAAAAAAAAGTTTTTAATTAAAAATTAACATTCTCTATATTCATCAGAGGTTGGAGAGCCAATGCAGCATCTAACAGTCTTCTCTTTATTTCCACACTAGGAGATGCTAGAGAATGTGAAGAAATGCAAGAATTTTCTTGCTACACTAATAAAACTGGCATCTAGTGGACCTCAAGCCCCTGAGATGGGGCAGAACGTGAAGAATCTGGTGCAAAATCTATTGGTGAGACTTTTTTTAAACAAAGTGTCCATCATTTGTGTATCGTTTTTGACATTGACTTCATCATAGTTTTGTTCCTTGTCTTCTTTTTTTTAAACAGCTGAAGAGTTGGATTTGTGGCTGAGTACATCTGGCCCTCTTTAAGTCTTACATTATAACTCTTATTTTGACTAGATCCCATGCTGTATTTTTCCCACTCACATTTCTGTTTCATTTTATGCACACAGGTAACTGACAGCAGGAGGAGCTGATAATGGTAATACAGCTTTTGGATCTGAGCTACTTTTTTTTCATGTTGGTGTAGTTTTGAGTCCTCAATGGCAAGAGTATTACTGTGGAGGTTGTAGTGCAGTGCTAAGTCCGTACTACTGCTTTACTCCAAGACAGAACTGACTGACAGGTTGATAGTGAAGCTCCAGTGGAACAAGCATGACATTATCTGTGTCTTTAAGCAGTGGGATGGAGAAAATAACATGGTGGCTGCCAACCCCTCTCTCTCCTTGCAGGTGGCTTACGTATGCTGCTTCGTGCTGTACCCCAGCACAGCTGGGTTTTCTTGGTAACTATTTCTCCTGCCACTTCTTGTCTTGGCATTTGACCGCTGCTGCTGTTTTGTTGTTCCACTGTAGCAGAAGGCTGTGGGCTGGTGGAGGGGGATGGCTTTGCTGGTGGTACCAAAGGACTTTTCAGTCTAGAAAAGCGTGGTGTAGATAGAGGTGTAATTTCAGAGAGCAGATTGTTTGAAGATGCAGCCTTGCAAAAATTTGATTCCTCTGCCTCTGTGTCCCTGCTGGACTATACCCCTTGCTTCTGTAGGAAAATACTGGAGTTGTTTCTTCTTGTACTTACGGTACTTTATTTTTTTTTTTAAGAACAGTTGTTACCAGACATTAATACATCGTTAGCTGTGTACTTGTTTGCTTTTTGTAGTTCACATTCAGTATGTGTATATGATTTAAATGTGAAATAAATTAATGTTTCATATGTATGAGGGAAACAGGTAAATGGTAGCTGTGTAGTAAAATGGTCCTTAAGGCAGCATCTCACAAAGTAGGTGTCAAGCGCCTTGTATGCACTGAGATGTAGTGTACCAAATCACTGCATCTGTATCGGTGCAATCTCGGTGACCTGCATCCGCAGCTCAGTGAGACCTAACAGGCAGCAGGTCAATTGACTAAGTAGGAGAGCTGCTGCAAGTTCTGTTTGTCTGTGAATATACAGTCCTTAAAACCCCTGCTCTGGTCCTGTAGCTCCTTGGAACAGTTGTTCCTAAGGAGAATATGGGTGAGAGGAGTAATTTCTCTGCAGAGGCAGAGATTGGTGCTGGGGTCCCTCTTCCTCGTGTGTCTGTAGCTTCTTGGAGGAGGTAATGTTCTTGGTGACTCTGGCAGGGTCTCACCTGGCAGGGTGAGAAAGGGCAGCAGTGTCTGGGGCTACCCACCACCTTTGCCCTGTTGTGGTGGCACTGAAGTAGTGAGTGAGGGGTCTCGGAAGTCTGCTGCAGCTTCCTAACCCTCCCAAGCCCTTGAGTCAGGTGTTTGTGTTGCGGCAGAGTGGAAAGCATTAAGAAAGAAGGCTGTACTCTGCAAGGCCCATGGCTGTTACCATAGTGGTATGCAGAAGTGATGTTCCGATGTTCAGTTTCTCCTGCTTTTGAAAGACAATGTTAAGTGTTCTGCTTTATTATGCTATGTATGCATTAGACCAGAATTGTCTTACAAAAACTACTGAGCTGTCTTTTGTCTCTGGTCTCTTTAAATTGATCTTCGTGCAGATAAGCTACCTTTACAGAAAAAAGTACTCATGGTGGATTTTAGATGTCTCTGCATGACAATGAGGTACTCAAAAGGATCAGTGCTACTTATAAACTTGTTTCTATCAGTTCACTTCAGTGAAGGGGTGTTTGAACAAGTATCCTTAAGTGTGTTAACTGCCTGCAGTTGAAAAAAGTAATTTAATTTGAAAATACTATATCTAAATTACAACATCATCCTATCCTAAAACCTTTTGTTTAAAAATACAGGAGGAAAAAAGCGTTCGAGTACTGAAATGGAACAATTCCATGATAATGTAAATTTCCATGAATTTGGATACATCTGGGAAAAAAATGTGGTAGATTCATAGTTATAACTTACCATTGTAATTATACTTTCCTCTTAGGAAGCAAAAATTGAACCAGAAGAATTTACAAGAAAGCTGTACGTAGAGCTCAAGTCATCTCCACAACCGTATTTAGTTCCTTTTCTCAAGGTAAGTGTCTGATTGCGGATATATAGTATTTAATGAGGGGAGGGAGGAGGACCAGAAAAGAAAAGGAAAGAGGCAGAGCATTCAGATAGGTATTTTGCTCAGGTCAGTTGAGGAAATGGTGCTTAACCTAGCCCTGCGTGACTGTTGCTCTTGGAAAGACAATCTTTTGGGGGAAGAAGGATTTCAGAGGAGTAATTTACTCTGTGTCCTTAAATTGGAGAGTAATTGCCCTCGAGTTGTTAGTGGATACTAAAGTTTTAGAAGCTGGTGCATCTACAGTAGAGCAGTTATACTAGGATGACCTCTTTCTCATCAAAACTGTAGCTGTTCTGAGTTCCAATACAGAAGACTGACAACAGTGGCTGTGCACAGCTTGTGCAGTATTTAAGCTCAAAGAATCTGCATAAAGCTATTCATCTGTGTAGTGGTTTGTATTTAACTGGAGGCGGAAAATAACCCCCACCCTGTTCTCCAGAAAGGGTCTGACAGGACTGCTGCAGCTTAGGAAAAGTAACCCAGGACAGCTCTACCTCCATTCAAGCAAATAATCATGTAAATTAAAAAATGCTCTCTTAACACTTTTAATCATATGGTAGAATGGTATTAACAAAATAAAAATGAATGTCTTTATTGTACGGCAAGCATAAAATCCCATGGAAAACATGGAAAACTTGGGTACATTTACTTAATTGTAATGCACGCAGTACGCTCAGCTTGATAGAGCTGTACTTTTCCTTGGCATTCATTATAGGCAAGGTGGAGAATCAAGGAAGAACAGTTAAGTGGTAAAGCTGGGACAGAGGTTTTCTGGAGTTTCTCCTCTTCCTTAGTATTTGACAGCACGTATAACAATGCATGTGATAATGTTGATGGCTGGTGTTAATCTGTTCAACTGTGGGATGACTATTTTTGTTACAGTGGCAGCCTTTAAATACTTTGCTAGAAAGTTTGCCATGAGGCTAGAAGACTACAGGCATCTCTGCAGGGCTTGATATAAAATTCTCATATTGGTCACTTACTTATTCTCTGTTTTAATTCCCTGGAGGCTTCTTAAATGTTTGGCTTTAGAAGTAGCGTAGCTGCCTTCTGGAGGGACCTGGCTGATGAACCCTGCTGGATGTGGGCTGGCTGTGTGTGCGTGGGGCCAGCTCAGGTACTGTTGTGCTGTGTTCCCAAAACAGTGCAAGTGAGCCTCAGTAGCTCCACACAGATCCAGCCTAAGTCTGGCACAGCTAGACCTCATCAAGGGCTGGTGAGCCCTGACAGCCCTGGGCTTGTTCATGCAGAGGAGCTGAGCTGAGCCAAGGGGTGGCTGTGCAGCACTTGCTGAGGCTTCTACCCCTTTGGGTCCCCCAAGGGTTTATTAGCTCGGGCACAGCACTATCCTGATGCACTCACAGAAGTGCTCGGCCTGAGTTAATAAGCCATCCCACAATGTGGAGAGCTGCTACGTGTGATGCACAGACCTCGAGGCAGTTCTACAGGAGTTAAGTTGGGTTCATCAGTATGGGTCAGACCCAGACCCATCACAGCAGAGCTGTTGCATGTTTCTCCTGCGGCATGCTACCAGGTACTGGTATCATCTAGGCTTTTCTGTTTTGGGCAGTATCCGTACCCCATCATCCTTGACAAGGTGCTCTCTCCCTGTTGCATGCTATATTAACAAAGAAATACTGTGACTTAAGAAACCTTGTTTAGACATTGTCATGGTTGAAGTTAGCTGACTTTGTAGTGTTACCCATCCTTTAAAACTTCTTGAAACCTGATTGCTTTTATCCAAATTACCTTAAGGATGTGTAGTTGATACACACCAATTAGGTCTGGTCTGTAACACTGAGCAGCTGTGACAGGACTGTGTGCCAAATGGAAGGTGACTTCAGGAGCACTTCTCTAAGGTGCTACGAGGACTGGTGCTGGCCTTGTTTGTGGGGGAAACGCTTGCAGGTCAAGTCTGGAAAGAAATGTGATACGGCTTGTTGCCAATTCACTTTTAGCTAGTGAAGTGGAATTTTAGGGAGGACTTTCTGGCGTTGTCTCTTATCTTTAAGCTGCATGTTTTTGATGAAGTTGTTGCATGTGCTTTGTTTTGTCTGTTCCAATAGGTGGAAAAGTACAGTGATTTTTGGCTGTAAAGTCTGCTTGATTTTCAAATCTATGCTGGATGCTTTTGGTAAATAAATTGCATCTGGAGCATGAAGAAAGCTGAGTGGCCTTTTATAAGAAAAGGAAGCGAACATTAAAGATAGGTGTGCCACAGAAGGTCTAGATGTCCAAACAATTTGTTCACTCGATATATTAGCATGTGAGACAACATGTCCTTTTGCATGAAGCCCAGAGCAACAGCACTGTGCTGGAGACTCTTACAGACTTCAAAAACTATTAGAGGTGGGAAAAAAAGGTTTGTGAGAATATACAAGTAGATGCAGAACTGATTTCCCCTGGTTCTTAGCCATATCAGATTGTAAATAGTCAAGGAGAAAAATCTGTGGAGGGCTTGAAGATTATTCTGTCCATTAACGTTCTCAAACATGGCTGTAGTAAAAATGAGATGTTGCCAGATACCTTTACTAATGTTCTCTTGTTGCAGAGAACTATCCGTCTTAAGTTGTGCTGCTGCAGCTATACAGGCATTATTAAAGTGGTATCCCCCCCTAGTGTAGATACAGCTGTATTGGTGTAGAAGTGCTCATACCTTCAGAGCTTGTTTCTGACTTTATGGGATAATTTGTAGTTCTCTGTCAGACAGGCTCTACGGATAAACACAGCTGTTTCAGTATAGGAGGGGTTTTTGGCAAAACAATTTTTTTTGAGGTAGTAAAACAGTTAAAATGGTCTTTTTATAGAACACAAATTTCAAATTGAAAAATCTAAACAAAAGAACAACGTTATGGGTGAGTTTCACTGTAGATGATATTTGCTACGTGCAGTGAAGCCGTGGTGACTGTTGACCTTTGCTTAGCCTGTGTTGGTGATTCTTGTGGTCTTCGCTAAGCAGTATCGTCATCAATTTAAGGGTGCCTGAATTCTAGCAAAACTTGTTTGGAATAAGCAATTACCATCTCATGAAAAATTAAATTGGAAGATGAGGAAGAAGATTCAGTTGCATTATATCAGTATTGCGGAAGACTCTGCTGATGTTATGTCCAGTGTTTTTTGTTTTTTTTCTAGAAAAGCATGCTTGCCTTACGGCAGCTAATGCCCAATGCTCAGAGCTTTATCCAGCAGTGTATGCAGCAGCCAGCTCCAACCCAAGAAGCTGTTTCGACTTGTACCTCTGCAGCACCAGCTCCTTCAACAGAGGTGGCAACCTCAGCTGTAGCAACAACTTCTCTTCCAGTTATAAAACCAGTGTCTGCCTCTGTAACAGTCACGGCCTCTCCGGTTATAAAACCAGTCCTTGTCAGTGCGTCGGCAACAGCTTCTCTGCAGACTGTGAAGCCTGTTCCTGCCTCTGCAGTGGTGACAGCATCTCTTCGGCCTGCAGCTTCAGTCCTCACCACAACGATAGCAACATCAGGGCTGACTGCTATGCAAACTGTCAAGCCGGTCTTCACCTCTGCAGTAGCAACGTCGTCTCTCCAGCCTGCAAAGCCAGCACTGGTCTCTACAGTGGCATCTTCAGCAACAACCCCTCTCCAGCCTCTGAAACCAGTCCTTGGAACCCCAATCAGTATCAAAATCTCACAGCCAAACTCCATCGTTGCGCAGTCAGTGGGTGCTCAGCAGGTGGTTAAAGTGAAACAGTTGGTAAGATGAATTTCTCTCCTTCTCTGTGACAAGGCTTCTTTGCTTCCACTCTTACCGTTTTGTCAAGAGGATACGAATTTGGATCTTAGTGGGATTTTTTTAACATAGGAAGCTAGTCTGTCATGAATTAATTAGTTATGTTTGTCATAGTTAAGGATATTGAGCCCTTGGTGAAAAGGTGAATCTAAAGCCAAACTGTAAGCTGGGTCTCTTGCAAGACATGCTGACCACTGTTCCCACCAGACTGAACATCCAGCTTGAGACATGAGGGAGTATGAGTTCTGACCCCTGCAATGCATGCAACCAGGGTAGGTTGGCATCTGAAAGAAAAGGTAGGAAATGCTTGTGTCAGAAACAGAAATTGCTGATGGGATGCTTATGTTAATTACTGTCAGATGCCCTGTTAGGGCTGTGCCTCAGCTAGCCACCAGAGATTCCAGTCTCTAGCTTGGTAGTTCCTACCCTGGATACTTTGCAGGCACAGGTGGCTTGATGATGTTCAGTGATACATTAACTGAAATGTACAAACTAGCTCAAGGAGCTTTTCAGAGCAGAGTTCTGACCTCCAAATTTACTAAGACATGTTAATTATGAAGTCATCCAAAAGTGAGCTTTTTCTATCAGGCCTCATTAGCTAAGAAATTCCAGGAGGAATAAATGTCTTATTAAAACAATACCCTCAATAGCAATGTGTTAACATTTTTTTCTTGGCACAGGTTAACTTCTTGCTAATGTTAATGCTAAATACCAACAAACTGGATCACAGGTATATCCAAAAGAGCAACATTGTAAAAATACATGAGGTTTGGTGTATGGGTGTTTGAGACACTGAGTAGTATTCTGACTGGTCTACCTGCGTTCTCAAGTATTTTGAGAGAATAGTCTCCCTTTGGCAGATAAAGAACTTGATTCTTGAATAAGACTTCCTTGTAAAGATTTGCTCTTTAAAAAGAGGGGAAAACATTAGACTTCCTATGAAGCTAGATTTACTTTCCGCAGGTATAGTAGAGCATCTAGTGTGTGAATTTCCTCTGTAGTTTGTTTATTGCATATACTTGATGTAACAGTATTCAGGCCCCTAAAATATTTTGCTTTTTTAATTTTCTTCCTTTCAAAGTGCATAAGGTGGATACAATACAAGAATCCTACATTCTAAATAAAGAGCTTATGCTACCAGCTTTTCACCTTTTCAGACTTGCTTAAAAAGAACAAAGCGCTCAACTATATGGAGGGGATGTGGGGTCCTTTTTATGAGTGGGTTTGTTTTAAAAACAAACAGTTATCAAGCATATGCACTAACAGTCTTTGATAGTAGTAGCTAAAGCCAAATTGGAAAAGGAATTGGTACCCTTACTGTCTTTGAGGACTAAATTTGAAATTCCAGCCAGAAGAAAATGAGGGCTTCTCAGGTTGTACAAGGGCTGGAGAGCAGTTTGTTGGCTACATGGCAAGCCATGTAATCCAGGGGAAAGGTGGACCATCTGTACAAATAGATGAGGAAGCTTAACTCTACACTGGGGAGTCAAAACATTTCTTGAATATGATATTGGTGAACTCAAGAAATGACTTCTGCCTCCTCCACTACTGCAGTGTGGCAGACGATTGCAATTGCTTTTCTTCACAGTGCCTTGCAAGCATTGAATTGCATACAAAACATGTTTTTATCCTCATTTGGGTAGATCCCAGGCACAGTGATTAAAATACTTGCTCTTCAAAATACCTATTTAATTTTGGTCTTGGATGTAGTCGAAGGACCGGGTTGACCACTTTGCAGCCATATCAGGAGCTTGGTGTTTGTTCAGGCAACCTATTAGCACAAAGGGCAAGTTAGTAGAAGTGGCTGCATCTTCTAGGGCTTCCCTGATGCATTTCATTGGAAGGACAGAGGGTCTGTTTCCTCCCACAAGAAAACAAATCTGGACCTCCCCTCCCTAAACAGAAGGGTCCTGCTGCCAGCTGAATGGAAGGACATGCCAGCTGTGCAAATCTGTCCATACAATGCTGCCAGCAATTTCTTTTTCTTTCCAGCCTTCAGGGTTGTCTGATGCCATACACTCCCTCTGCATGCCCATTTCTAATTTAAGTCTCTTGTGCTTGAGGAATGTAAAGTGAACTTTCATGTGCCAGCTCCAGTGTAACATTGGTGGTGCTCAAGTATGCATCACTACATTATTTTAATATCAAAATTGTGACTGGAGTGATGCAACATGTAACTTGTCTTTTGTGTGCCATGATTATCGAAACTCTGGGTTTGTATGGTGGACACCAAGGTACCTGTTCTTCAGGGATACTGTTGGGCTTGATCACACGCCTGTGCTGTGAGTTGCCAATTAGAAGGGGTTCCCTCCTGGTGACTTTGTTAACACAGCCTCATTTAAGGGCTTTGCTGTACACAGGAGTTTCGTCTTGGAAAGAAAACTTGTCTTGCTGTAGTATTGCTTTGTCTCTTGTTAAAGCACAATAAATGAAAATTTAAATTACCAGCCGCTGGCTTGCAGTGGTGAGAAAGCTGCTGTGAGACTACAACTTCATGTTAAGCATAAAGAGCAAGGGTTTTATGGTGTAGTTCCTGTGATTACCAGTGAGACATGCTCCCTGGACATCACTAGTGGTTGAAGCAAGGAGCGAAGTGCTTGTGCTATTCCAGCCACTTGTTCTTAGTGAGTTGTTGTTAGTGTCAAGTCCCCTCAGAGCTGAGCTTTCTTGAGCAGAGAATCTCCTGTTATTTTTCAAGAGCTTTTTGTCCTGGATGTATGCTTTTGCATTCAGCTGGTGAGGCTTCCTTCATGAAGCAATGCTGCTTGTAGTGTGTGATGATACCTTACCATCTCTCTGCTGATCTCTGAACTCCGCTTTAGGAATGCAAAACAGGTTCAAGTAAGGCTAATCAAAATCTCTCTCAGGCAGCTGTCCCTATGCTGTCAGCTGGATGTTGCATTGCATTTTTTTACTTAAGAGTGGTGGTGCTTTTTATTCTGATGTCTCTGTCAACGTACTTAACAGGGCACAAAGGAACAGTCCTTTTTCTTTATTATTTCTTCCTGCTAACCTGAAGAAAAGAAGCAATAGCTCTTTCTTATAGATAATATCTATTTTTTTAATACTTTTTTTCCTGGCATTAGATCCTTGTTGAAATTTCTAGGATTGTTGCCCTGTTCTGTTGTAAGTCCCAAGGACTTCCAGCTTTGTTAGTCTAGCAGCTAGAATAGCAAACACAAAATCAGCTTTACTGCCTTTCTGTTTCTTGTTGATCTAGTCTCCTCGGTTACTTGACTTACTGCCCAATCTCCAGTGATTTAACACTGTCTATCTTTGTTCTTTTTGTCTGCCGCACCTTCACCTTGAATGCTTATGTTTCCTCCTGTGCTGTTTCAGTGTTTTGCATGCTGAAGATGAAGCGTCATTCTCGCTGGTGGTAGGGAGGATGCCTAGGCACGTGTCAGTGTGGGTGCTGGCGGAGCCTATGAGTAGTTTGTCCAGGCTGGTCGGTGGCTCAGTAATTATTTGCACACTGTCCTGGTTTTGGCTGGGATAGAGTTAATTTTCTTCCTAGTAGTTGGTACAGTGCTGTGTTTTGGATTTACTATGAGAATAATGTTGATAACACACTGATGTTTTAGTCGTTGCCAAGCAGTGCTTACACTAGTCAAGGACTTTTCAGCTTCTCATGCCCTGCCAGCGAGAAGCCAGGAGGGGGCACAGCCAGGACAGCTGACCCAAACTGGCCAAAGGGCTATTCCATACTACATGACGTCATGCTCAGTATATAAACTGGGGGGAGCTGGCCAGGGGGCAGCGACCGCTGATCAGGAACTGGCTGGGCATTGGTCGGTGGGTGGTGAGCAATTGCATTGTGCATCACTTATTTTGTATATTCTGTTATCATTATTACTGTTGTTATTATTTTCCCTTGCTTTTCTGCCCTATTAAACTGTCTTTATCTCAACCCCTCAGTTTTACTTTCTGCCCCCCCCCCCCCCCAATTCTCTCCCCCATCCCCCTGGGGTGGGGGGCGCAAGTGAACGGCTGTGTGTTGTTTGGCTGCCTGCAGGGTTAAACCACAACACCCCATAAATGATGCTGTTAAGCTAGCATATGGAAGCTGGATCTTTCAGAAGGATCAAACCACGCTCTGCTAAAAACACATAGAAGCAAGTGTTAATGTCTGTACTGCTTTGTAGTCAGGCATTGGAAAAGGCTGCCCAGGGAAGCGGTTGAGTCTTCATCCCTGGAGGTATTTAAAAGAAGGGTAGATGTGGTGCTCAAGGACGTGGTTTAGTGGTGGACTTGGCAGTGACAGGTCAACGGTTGGACTCGATGATCTTAAGGGTCTTTTCCAACCTTAACGATTCTATGATTCTATGAGGGAGTGCTGCATGTGCGAGCCTTGACTCTGTCCACAGTCTGTCCCTGTACTCCCATGGTTCTGTCTTCTTATGGATCTTACGTCTCTTCTCAAGAACTGTCTGTTCATTGTCTGGTTTTCAGACACCACCTTCAGCTGAGTTATTCTATGTTACTTCTGCTATGCCAAACCATGATGCTATTAATATGGGGATGGGTGGGGTGTATCTTGACTATTTGATACACAAAGTACGTCTTTTTGTGAATGTGTGATGCTTATGCTGATGATGTTTACTGATAAATCTGAAGTTAGATGACAGAAGGAGACAGACTGATTTCTGAAGTATAATAAATGTCAACTCTTTACTTAAACTTGTGCAGTGTTGCTGTACAAGCACTCTTTAGACTTTCTGGAGTTAGAATAAAAGATGTAGAAGGAAAAAAGTGGTTTCTTGACCCTGAAAATTCCTTTGTATTACCTTTTGGTGCTAAAAAAACAGGATTCAATCTTCAGATGTTGATAATTTTGTGCTTTGGTAAAAGCACATCTTTGTAGTACTTGTAATCAAGAACTTTTCCAAAGGATGTATCAAAAGCTGCAGCCCATATTCTGCTAGCTAGGAGGCTTAGAAATGAGGCTTTTAGGGATGCTGCAATTGTATTACTTTCTTGCATTTTAATAGCCACCCATGAAGAGGAAGAATTAGTATTTATGGGCTGTGCCCATAGGTCTGTGTTGTGATGACATCCTGCTGTCTGGTTTTGTTTCTCTCAATAGCCTCTTTAAACAAAATTATCAACCCCCTTCCTTTTTACCCTTCAGCAGTGTATTGATGATTTTGTGTAGAGGCTCTACTCGCTATAGGTGTTGCTAGTTGGTACTTCATGTTCCCGCTAACTGATGTGTTCAGTGTACTTTTGCTTAACACTTTAGAACACAGCGTCTCAATCTACAATTGATGTTGCAGCTCCAAAAATGCATTAGTAACTTTGTAGTGTGTACTCTTAATTCTTGACAGGAAAAGGATTTCATGCAAAACTTCTAACTGTTTGTTTTGGTGTTCTTTCTTTTTAACTAGGTGTATGCGATACCTACCCTTTTGAACTTACTGGCAGGCAGACTCAATACTCAATTGTTAGTCTGTTAAGCAAGACTTACAGAGAGGAAAGCCTCTTAGTGTAATGGATTGTGTAATACTCAGTAAAACTTGTCTTCTCTCTATTGATAACCATATTAGGGGTGAAGTGTCCGTTAGAGCTCAGTACATGAGCTGGAGCTTAAAGCTCACCACCAGTCGTTAAGATTTCTTGTCATGAAGTTTAAAAAAAAAAGGATGAGGTTTTTCTGAGCATGCTGTTTGCTTTAAACTGAAAGCTAGACATGCATGCGTGCCCAGCGGCACTTCTGGCTGAATGAACATGTTGATATTATTTGCTTCTCTGTGTGTTTAGCTCTTCTCACTCTTGATATTGGATATTCCACTTCCAGGTAGTCCAGCAACCTTCAGGAACCATTGTAAAGCAAGTATCCACACTCCCGCAACCCTCAACGCTGACCCTGCAGACATCTGCTGAGAAAAGGATGCCGCTGAATACACTTGTTCAAACTAACCAGTTTCCTGCAGGTAAAGTGGAACCTCTTTAATGGAGAAGGGAGAAGACTGTTGAGATATAGAAACAAGTGCTGGCTGTTGGTAGATTGTAGGAATGTAAGAAGGTAGTTGCCTATGAGGAGCAGCCAGCTCTGTGCGGTAAGTTGAACATCTTTCCTGTCTGTTTGGAGTTCTGATGAGAAACTCAGTGCCATGTCTGCTTCTGGCACCTGTTAAAAGCACGTCAATCAAACATTTGTACTTGGTAGAATACTGCGCGTAAGCTCCTTGCAGTGAACTTCCTTTAAACCGTGATGCTTTTGAGAGTCATTTCGTGAGACTTAGCTTTTCCCTACAAGAGGTCCAGGTTGATGCATAATGTGAGTTTGTCTCAGCAAGCCAATTTTCACTAAAACCTTCCACTGGTCAGCACAGAGGAGGATGTTTGCTGAGAGTGTGTAGGATTTTGGGCCATATAGAACATGTAGAATGTAAGACTCTAGAATGTCTGGTTTTCAAATGGACCTAATTAGTTGTTGTTGGGTCTGCAGTAGCCTTTGCTAGAAGTATGAAGTGATTAAACAGTTTTCTTAGCATTTTGCTTTCTACTATGGCATGTTCTTCGTTTTGTTTTAGGTTCCATTCTGAAACAAATTACCCTGCCAGGAAATAAAATTCTGTCGCTTCAAGCATCTCCTGTTCAGAAAGCTAAAATAAAAGAGAGTGGAGCAACATCCCTCAGGTAAAAATAAACAATATCAGAAGTTCGCTATAGGAAGGAACAAAAGGAACAGACAGCAAGTATAGAGGTGGGAATGGAGCCCAAATAAAAGGAACTTTCTTTAGAAACTTGTTTATGATAGGTGTTTTTCACGTTATAATACTAATTGGCAAGGGGGAACCTAAAAATTTTGACGTCATAGCAGATGTTAATTATTCGTCATGTAAGAAAAACTGTCCTGATGAGGCTGGATTTTCATCATGCTATCACAAGAATGTAGTTATGTAAACAGTGTGCATCAATATGTATCAGTTTTTCACTTGTAGGGAAGGCATCTTGATCTCTGTCCTATGAGTACTATTAACTGTATCTAATGCAAAGTTACCTTGTATTAAAAGCCCTCCATAGGATTAAAGCAGGTACAACCTCAGTTTTTTACAGACGGCCAGATAGCATTGGACTGTTATTTGGACTGGCTGGTAACCTGTACAGCTCTGTGCTGTATTTCAAAATCTTTTATTAGCTCCTCTTCCAAGCTTGTTCCTGTACGTAGAAGTAAAAATCTTTGACTACACCTCTAATTATGGCTTCTGGCATATTCTCTAGGGCTTTAGATTACAAGAGTGCTTAAAGCTCTTAGTTCTGGTAACTGATTAACTTTTCAAAAGCAGGAATTGTTTTTGTAGCTCTGAAATGTAATGTTGGAACAGAGGTACAGACTGCCATAAGCATTATTGGTCTTATGACTTTAAGGCAAGCTTGAAGTTGCTCTTCCAGGGCTAAAAGCAGACATGTCACCTTTGTCTTGTTGACCACTTGACTTCTCATCTCTTGAAAGCTACAGCTTTGTGTGCACTGATATGGACAGAGCTGTTGTTTCCAGTAACATACAGTATACGGTGAACATTTAAAACACTGGTAGCTAGAAGCTGAAATGAAAAGCTAATGTTAAAGCAGTAGCTCTGTTCAGCTGCCTCAAGCTCTTATGAAATATATGTCAGAATATAATTTGGGATGTAATTTTGGGTAGTGAGGTTTGGAAAAAAAAAAAGATCACTTCATAAATATCATAATTAAAAACCAAACTCCTGCAAAAAAATAGAAGCAAATTTTTTTTCTGTGGTCTTCCAATTGGAATGTATCAACTGATTTACATGAAAAAGTTTGAATTCTTGAAATTCCTTCCCTGAATTGATAAATTCTTAGTGTAGAAAAAAACCTCTGCTTTTACAGTGTGATCCAAGATCAGTTTCTGTTCTTGCTTTTGCATTATGATTTTCAAAGTAGCTTAAGTCCATGAGAATTCAGATTTGAAATCTCTAACTCGCCTTAAATTTTTCTAGTAAGTCTCTTGTCTCTGAAGAATTTATGTCTTTGAATACACCCCTGGTGCTTCCTCTATTCACTGCTATAACCAAACTTTCTGACTTTAAAAACTACGTATGAGAATCTTCATATATCTGAATGTGGGCAGCATGTACCTGAACTTTTGGCTTCTCTCTGTCAAGTATCTGTGTTCTTCGAGCAGGTCTAGCACCACAGTGTTAAGCTGTCCTGGACAACCCAGTAAGCTGGGTTTGCTCTCTTCTGTCCTGACTTTCAGTACTCCGAGCACAGCTATTCTTTGTGACCTGTGATCCGTCAACTGCTGATCATCTGCGAGGCAGAGAGAAAGAAGCACCATGGACCCCTTTCAGGCTTTGTGATGAGATTCATTGTAGGCAGAGAGCATGTCTAGTAACTGATGTGGTTGTACATGTGACACTTCAGACTGTGGTCTCTCATTGCAGTATGTCATCAAGCCTGACTCCCTCTGCCATTGTGTGACTAGGTTAGGTTAGGATTCAAGAGTGTAATACTCGCTAAGCTGTACTTAGTAAGCTGCAATTTTACCTTGTCTGCTCTTTAACGGGCTGTTTTTTGTTGCTTAAGATGAGCAGTAGAAAAAACGGCGATTCCACACACCCCCCGCCTTAAAAAAACCTTCTAGAAATTATTTCAGCTAAGCACGGGCATCACTGGCTCTTGATTGCCCCATGACATGTATTGTAAAGGGCAGTCTGTTTTAAAAGCATCAAGAGTTTTATAAACTGCTCTACATACTTCTGCACAGCACCCTGGAAAAAGTAAGACGCATATTTGCATCTTCAAATATTTATTTTGCATCAGTTCTATTTAATAGAGTTGTTCTCCAAAGCACATAGAACTCTGACTTGTGCATTTTGTCTGGAAGGTACCAGCAATCTCAACTAGCAGACAAACAGGAGTGAGACAGCAGAGTGGAGAACATCTGGGCAGCTGCTCCTCCTGTCCCGTGGTGGCGGGGAGCACTGGTGGTTCTTGCTCCGCTGGAATTGCTCTGTCCTGCATAGTTGTCCGTGATGGTGCACGGAGGTTTGGGTTAAGCGTGCCTTTCTAATTTTCCTTTTGACTGTTGTATAAAACAGAGTAAATAAAGATGAATTCAGAAAAAGACATGTGCGTTGGTCAAACACCAGAGGGTGCCACAGACTCACTTTTCAGCCAGTACAGGCAAATTCGTAAATGTGAGGTGCATCTGCATTCCTTGGGCTTCTTTTCCAGTGGAATATTCAGTATAAATGTCAAACCTGACTTCATGCAGGGTAATGCTCAGAACTCTGTGTTCTGTTTTCCCCCTTGTTCTGATAAGCCTAAATCACTGGAGACTTATAACAGCTGGGAGAGTTTTTCTTGTTGATTTCTGGGTGTGACAAGATCAAATGCAAAAAGGATTATAGGAAGTGGTATAGAAGAGGGGCTTTATGGACGGATTGCTGAAAGTGAAAGCAAGTCTGTATCCAACAGAAATGTCTACATGTATACTCTGGAATATTTTAAATTTATCACTTTAGTAGAATGATTTTTATAGCTTACTCAAAAAACGATACCTTACTTAAAATGATTGAGGTTTGTTCGAACAGCAAGGTAAAAAGAATAGTAAAAAGTACAAATTTAACGTGGCTTCTGAAACTTACACTGATCTTTCGTGAGCACTACTTCTAAGGAAATGTAATGATAGTTTCTTTGGATTAAGTAAAATAAGTGCAGTAGTGTTTTCATAGGTGCAAATTAATCTTTCATCAAGGCTAGTGACTCAGTGACTTAATGCAAACTTATATCCCACCGTGAAGAAGTTAGAATTGGTCCTTAAAAACAGTACAGGCAGAGATGTCTACTTGCATATAAGCTCTTGTACTCACAAGAGAGACTGTGTGCATGGAAATATTAAAGGAAATAGTAATCTGATGAAGGTTGGTTTTAGAGACCTGAAACTTGTGTATGTAGAAAGGCAGATAGATGTATAGTATAGAAGTTTACCACCTCCTCTCTCGAGTATTTGGAGTATGTGGCCAGATTAAAAGTTAAAATGATTTATTGAAACCGTGTGCTATACGGTTGCAACTGAGGTGCAAGCATCCTTACTTGGATTCCATAAACAGCTCCGTCGGGGTAATGTCAGGATCCACCATCTGCAGCTCTGATAGCTTGTGATGTATGTTCTTGGTGCTAGTTGTGCTGATTTTGTAATCTCCTTTATCGGCAGATTCGTGGCAGTCACTGCACTTCGGTGGGATTCTTGTCTCTGCCAACAGCAAAGAATTCTCTGTAGTGGTCATTAAGAAGAGTAAACTGGAGTGTACTTGTGAAGATCAATTAGCACTCAATTAGCATGCAGTGAAGGTTCATTTACATGCTTCTTGAAAGATCAGGGTCTCTGTTAGGCTGATAGAGCATGAGTATACACTTGGAACTGCTCAGTTGCTGGTTGTGAAGGGGTAGGAGGAGGGAAGCTGTTCTGGCAGCTGTGACTTCAGCTGTGAATCATAACTGTGGTCACTTAACCCTTCTGACAATCCTAGGGTTTAATGCTTTTCTTAGCACGATGGATTTGGGTCACAGTCCTAGTCAGGAAGCTATGTCTAGTTAGACTTAATGAATGAAGCTCGTTTGAGAAGCTGCTGGGTCTCCTTTTCCCTGAACAAATCACGTAGAAACTCCTAGCCATGAGGGCACACAAATGAACGGCAGGAGGAGTAGGGGAAGGCTGGACTCCTTTCCTAGCTAGGCTTCTCTCTCAAAGTTTGTGGGAGAAGACTTGCACCATAGAAACCTACTGAAGCCCAAAGGAGAAAATGCATCTGTAGTTTAAAAAAAAAATCCCAACACTTTCTTGTGTCTTTTAAGTATTGCTCAGACCCAACCCATGTCCTAATAACTTCAGCTTCTACCTGTTGCCAGTCAGAAGATAGCCTCCAAGAGATCCCCACCTAAGAATGGCAAGTTTCTGACTAACCCCTTGTTCAAGAGTTATGTAGACCACACCATATTTTCTGAAGATGAACTTTATTGAACCTTGCCAGCAAATACTTTTCAGGAGGGGGGGGGTGTGTGGTTTTGGGTTTTGTTTTCTTTTGTTTTCCAAATCAAAAGACCTTCAGATTGAGTGCTTCCACCTGTCTGTATGAATAATGCTGACTTGTGTTCTGATTCTAAACCCTTGAAGCCACCATTAGGGCCTTTGTTACTTTGTGAAGCAAAAAAGGCTTTCTTTTGATGATCTAAACTTAACTGAAAATAATTTGGGTATTTTCATTGCTAAAGTCTTACAAAAACTTTCCCCATAAAAAGTTCATTTAGTATTTTAACTAAAATGATCATTTTTTTTAAAAAAAAAAAGCTGAGGCACACAGGCTATTTACTTGACATGAGCTTTGCCATGATTATAGCTAGTCTTACTTATGTTAGCCCTAAGTATGCCAGACTTGAGGTTTTATTTTGAACATGTAGACCAAAGCTGCTACAGCAGAATCCAGCTAACAGAGAGATGTTAAGAACTCGAGTTCTGCCGCCGTTCTTCAGAAGCATAGCATGCTCCCCGCTACGTACATAAGTACTTACTGTGTGGTAGGACTGATTCAAGGGGCAAGGTCTGGTTGGTTCTGTATACTACAGACAAGGGACGTTTGTATCTTATTTTTTAAGGGAATTCACTAAAAAAAAAGTAAAGGTCTCGTTTGTGCTAATATGCTTGTGCTGTAAGCTTCAGTTTGTAGGATAGGCAACTCGGTTAGAAAATGGGCTTGTTTATAAGTTCAATGAGTCAGTATTCAGCTTTGTTCAACACCTTGGTTCTACCCGGTGAATTAGAGTTTTAGAACAAATTTCAGGCTGTAAGTGTGATGGTGCAGGGTAGGGGGCTCATGTGGACTTTTAATGCAGGTTTACCTCAGTCCTTGGTTTCTGAGCTTGCTCAAAATTTTAGTTACATGACAAGGATTTGCATGCCTAACAATGGAGGCATTAGTCAAGCTAATGTTTGAGAGGCACTTCACTGAAGTGTGAAAGCTTTTAGGAGCCATCTGTGCCTGTCCATACCCACACTAAATATCTATTGTATAGGGGTAGCCTCCAAGATACGTGAACGTGGCTGTTTGTTGATAGTTGAGAGGCTTTTTCTTTGTATCTATTCTGAATGAAGCATAAAATGTTGGTTTTTCTCTCTAGTAGAGATGAAGATGACATAAATGATGTGACTTCTATGGCTGGGGTCAATCTTAACGAGGAGAATGCATGCATTTTGGCAACAAACTCTGAGCTCATTGGTACGGTGATCCGCTCTTGTGCAGATGAACCTTTTCTCTCCTCGGAAGCACTTCAGAAGAAGATCTTGAACATAGGTGAGAACAAAGCGTATGTAACAGATATGTATGGATGCAGTGTTTCCTTGCCTGTTTCATCAGCCAGCCTCCAATCTTTGAAGAAGGTGCTGGAACTTTTAAGATCTGCCATCTCAATTCATATGTTTCTACCAAACTGTACAGAGTTTTTACTTCCCTGTCTACGAACCAACTGTTCTCTAAGTTTTTTACATGGAAATAGTCTGAAGCGCAACCAGAAAAAAGAAATTGGTGCCACTTTTACATGTAAGAACTGGGCAACTTTATTACTCTTAAAGTTAATGGAACACATAACAACCATATAGATGCTAGTGTCAAATCAAACAATTAAGTGTGCTTTTCTGTTTCTCCAGCTCCTAACTTGGTGCATTACACTGACTTTCTTAACAGCTTTTGCATTCCTCAGCCTGTTTCAGGTAAATGTAATCTATTGACCAACATTACAGATCCTGCCCGTGTGATTAGGAAGAAGTTTCAAACTGCCAATATGCACGGGGCAGACCTTTGTTTATGACTTCCTCTATGGAAAAATCTTTCATTAATTTTATGCAAAAGACATGTTAAAGCTGTTGGTATCAGTCAATAATACTGTGGAATATATGTTGAATGGCTGAGACTGAACTGTAATAGGAAGTTTTTAGTGTACGTATCATCTCAGCTGTTAGTTTCTGAGCAAAATAATAACTGTTGCTTAGCAATGTTGTATTATGTCAGATCAGGGAGCATGCATTTGATATAGCACCACACTGATCAGTACCACTGCTGTCTACAGCAAACTGGATGAATGTTGCTCAGTGCCTTCCTCCTGCTTTCTTCCAGTAGCTTGCCATACTGGAACAGTGAGTTTTACAGCTGAGTATTCAGAAAAGCCTGCAGTTCTGTACATGCAGTCATAATTCTGTCACAGTGGTTTAACTACATGATCGCAAAGTCTTTCTATATGCAACTTGTTCTTAGTCCAAACTAAGCAGCTAGCCTGTGACGAGTACATAACCTGCGAATGCTATCTGCTACCTCAGTACATCCTGCGCTAGTTAGCCACATGTGCCGTCTGAGCTGCATGGGGCATAGTTGAGTGAAGTAAGTGCTGTGCTACTAGTGGTTAAAGGAAAAGACACATTGAAACTGGTGCCTAGAACCTTTTCTCAAAATTCAGTAGAGGGTTAACCAGTCATCCGTGCGAAGTAGATATAAGGAAAAATAAAGAGCTCTGCAAAAACATAAAGTACTTCCAGAATAATTGTCTGGTTTGGGATGTGAAGATGATTGATTGAAAGGTGGAAAATACAAGCCTGGCTGTTTCACATTACTACTACTACTACTACTACTACTACTTCATGCCGTAAATGAAAAGTGTTTTGATTGCAAGGAAAGGAATACAGTCAGGGAGTACAGCAATTCAGAAAACGAATGCTTTTGCTCTTGAACTGAGCCCTCTTTGGTTTAGGAAGTGTGTGTGTGTGCAGGGAGGTCTTGAGGTTTGGGGGGGATTTTGTTTTCTCTTGTAAGTTGACATTTCAGTATTCTGATAGTATAGTGGGAAACTGCTGAGGAAGTGTTGAAAGGTGCTTGAGCAAAATGAGCTTTGTACTCAGCTAAGGTACAGGCCAATGCTTACTGGCCAAGATCCAACAGTGGGAACACTTTGATTGTATCTGGGAAAACATTGTAGATTCTCCCTGTCTTGCGAGATTGTTATTAATTTTCAGTTAGAATAGCAAAGGCAAATATAGATGATTAGGTTTTTTACGGTGTACTGTTTATCCATTCTTAACACTCCACTTGGCAATAAATACCGAAATGGGTTTTGAAGGCGTGCTGTATATTGCATCATAAAGTATTACAGCTGCTGTAAATGCAGTGAGGGGCAAGGAAAAGCGCTTCTGATGGGCACAGCATATGAAGCGTGTGAAACTGCTGCCTGCCGTGCCTACCAGGGAGAAGTCGCTGCTGTCCAGGTGTCTTGACGGAGTTGCGTTGAGTGATCGATGGTGTCAACCACGGGAAGGCTCCTCCGTCAGCAGCCTGCAGCCGCAGGAGGGTTGCAGAGGTGATGCCCAGCTCTGGGCACGGGGCTAGGACAGCTTTGCCCGGAGCTGTCGCCGACCTTGGTAACAGCTGCTGAATCGCAGAGAGGCAGTGGCAGCCTGAGAAAAAAGGTTGAAGGTGATGGCACGGTGACCCTGGCTGGACTTGATCTGTGTTGTCCGAGCTGCCGCCGTGGGATGGTTGGGTCTGTCTGCCCCGTGCCGGTCTGTCGAGGCAGGTGAGAGGGTCCCCTGTGCCCGGAGTGCGCTGCAAAAACCATCCCCGCTCATCGAATAAATGTCATGAGTTGTTAACAAGCATGGTGTCAAGCAGGGCAAAATGTAATTCTCTATTTTTTTTAATTACTGGAATTAACAGAATATGGCACTAATTTCTACAGCTACCGCTTCTCCCCCTCCCTGAACATGAAGCTCGATTTGTGTTCTTATTAACTTTGTCCTATAAATGACCTTGCAAGGAGAGTGGTTCTGGAGGCTAAGTGAAACAATGTCTATATTTTCTGAAGCTCCAGGCTAAGTTTTATTAATGTAATGTCTAAGATCTTTGAAGTTGTGACTTTACCAGGAAAATCATAATCTCCAAACCTTTATTCATAATGGGTATGACTTCCAGGGGGAACAGAATACCTGCTGTGCTAATTATTTCAATTATCAGCTACTACTAAAACACGTAATGGATTTTCTATGCTTCCACAGGTAAAAGGCATGACATTATGGAACTTAACTCTGATGTTGTGAACTTGATCTCCCACGCTACACAGGAGAGATTACGAGGGCTCCTAGAAAAACTAACTGTAATTGCTCAGCACAGAGTATCAACCCACAAGGTAAAGGAAATCATTAAGCAAGTTTTGCACCAAAGTTTTCCTGCTTTGCAGCCTTGAAGGTAAACCTCTTCCAAGTATAGGCACATCATATGCAATATGTGCATTTTCAGTATATCTACCAAAGGCTGGTTTTGTTTTAACTGTTTATAGCCTCTAACTATTCCTTACGTTTTCCATTCAACTTGTTGGATAGGTGCTCTTAAAATCCAGCATAAGAGTAAATGCATGCATTTCTCCTCTTCCATAGAAGTGCTGGCTGTTGTACAAAATCTGTCTTGCATGGTAAATATAAAGCCATTTTTGAATGCTCTTGGTGGTCGGGTTGATTTAGGGGCTTGTGTTTGCTTTATGCATTTACTGTTGGTGGAGCTGCAGTATTGGCTCAGTAAAAAAAAAGCCTTGGGAAACTGAATTGAGTATTTTATTTTTAGAAAGTGCTCCATGTGAAGGCAGAGACCCCTTTGATCTTAAAGTTTCTGGAATGTTTTTTTCTGCCAGTGCTACTTAAGATTCCCTCCCTTCCCTCTCGTATTAGCACCATTCAATATAAAATATATTGGGTTCCAGGGATCCAGTATCCCATAAGATGCTTGTATGGTACAAATGGGAAGCAATAACTTAACTAGTGGCCAAAACAGCTCTTTAAGGCTTTTTCTTGTCGTTCAATAATAAGATATTAGTCTGTTTTAGAAAAAAATTGGAAGTTACAAGCAGATGTATCTGTCAACTCTTAAGTTCTTTTTTGTTTGGTTCGGTTTTTTTCAGGAAATTTAGACTTAATGAAATTTAACAAGAGCAACTAACTGATGGGATAGGAGTTATTTTTGTACTGAACATTTTTTTTACAGGCTTTTAAGCACTGGAGAAGCAATAGTAAAGAGCAGGAACTATTTGGAAACTTCCAAGTATTCATAGTGATGTCTGGCGCAGTTGGAGTATGCTGTTCCTTGCCAGAAGAAGATGCAGTAGGAAAAAAATCAATACAGAAAAAGTATAGAGTTTATGAGAAGTCTTTAGAAATCTGCACGTGTTCAGTGTTGTCTCTCCAAAGTGGGAGATCCAATAGAGTTCATGAGCAAAAGTGAGGTGGAAGATTAAGTCCTGAGTAACTAGTAGGACTTAGTGTCTTGCAGAGACCAGGGACGCAAGGGATTGTTTTTGGACAGTGGGCTTGATAGGGCTGATTTCTTTCTCATTAAACTAAAGCAATAGAAAAACTGATAGGTTTTTGTCTGATTGAATTGCCAGAAGCAATGATAAGATTGTAAGACTGCAATAAGCTTGCTTTCTTTTCCTGTTTTCTCAAAAACAAAGCAAACAAACAAAAAGTAATGGGCATAATAATCCTAGAGGCACAGGTACCCTCTTTTGTTAGGAAGATGGTATTACACTACAGATGAGTGTCCTACAGGATTGTGTTTGTGAGTAATATTGTGAGAGATGTTGACAGGCTTTTAGAAATCTAAGTTCAAGAACAGAACACTACAGGGTTTTGGAGCCCTGTTATGTATTTATATATGTATTGACACAACCCTGTATTCCATCTTCCCTAGTGCTTGCCCCTGTCCTCTTTTCCTTCTAGGCTATCGATAGGTACCAGTGTGCAATGTGGGCTCCATGTATTTCAAAGAATTATCTAGAGCCTTTCCAAGAGGACTGGGTAGTTGCCCTGTAAGGCTCTGTATTGGCCTATCTTCACTACAAAAAGACAGACAGTAGTAGGGATAGGTGTGGTGAAAGGTAACTATTGTTAGGGTAGAAGTTGGTGTAAAAAGCCAATAATTCATGGCATCATTCTCAGCAAACCCTTCTTTCCGGTTTGCTCAGCTCATGCCTAGCAGCGTACATCTGATGGCTAGCCCTGCAGAGAGAGAGAGAGAGAGTTGGCAGGGTAGAAGCTTCATACCATGCCACCATGTAGACTTGCCAACTTTTGCCCTTTTTTGCTATATTTAAGGGAAAAAAAAAAAAAGTATATAACTGGAAGTTACTAACTTAGTTAGGATAAAACTATCATGGTGGTCTCTTTATCTGAAGTAGGAATAGCCTTTCAGATTGTTGTAAGCCGCTCTCTGTGCTGTGACTCTTGTTGCAGTGCCTTTATAGAGCCTTGGTAAGACCATAAAGGCAATTAGCTAGCTGGTTTGGTTCCTCGGCTGCTTCCCTCCTATAATCTGGAGAACTGCTGAGGTATAAGAGTATGCATGTGACATAATATGATACCCAAGACCAGAACTAATAATGGCAACTAAACAGTACAGTGATTAAAAAACGTTTTTGATGTGAGTGGATGCAGCACAGCACGAGATGACTGCTGTGCCTCTGTGTTTGGAGCCCATGAGGACATGGCTTCAAGAGGCATGGTACGGTGCTGTGCTATAAACATTGCTCCAGGAAAACATTTTCCCCATATGCAGTAGCAATAAAACACTGCAACCCTAAACTGCACTGTCTGTAGGGCAGTATGCTGTGGCAGCTGCATTGGTTTAAGGGGTAAGCTCTAAATGTAGTGAAGGAGTAAGCACTCCTAGATGTGAAAACAGCCAGCCACCTCCTACACACTGTGTGCCGCCATCAAACTGCAGAGTGCAGAAGCAACTTATCAGAAGCTTTTCTGTTATTAACTTGGTTTAGGGGTTGAGTATATAAAAGCCAAAGCTTAATAGGTTCTCACACAGTAGCTGAGCCTCTGCAACTGCCTGCATTCCTGCTCTGTCCTCAACAAGGCTTGAACACAACATGATTTAAACTGTTCAGATTCCGTGGGAGAGCTGGTCTTAGTGGCATTCTTTCAACTTCTTTCCTGGTGGACTGAAGTGGAGCACAGCTTCCCTGTGTGTGGGTTTGTCCTTTGTGCCCCTGGACATGCAGTACGTTCCAGGTGCTAAACCACAAGTGCCGTAGTCAGGTTTCAGATTCATTTACAGGTATGTGACAACCTAGGAAGGAAGTTGCAAATCACAGACAAGGTGTATAGCTGTTCTTGAATTTGTTGCCAGCTGTCTTCTCACTGAAGACATACTTGGGAATGCTTTGCTTCAATGCTGCATGTTTCAAGTATGTGTAAAACCTAACGTAAAAATTTTGGTAGGAATTGGCTGTGCTTTAGAGCACATCCGTGGAGAAGTCTTGAGTATGTACGTTTCTCTTGAAGAAAAAAAAGTGTGGGGGAATGAATTTCATAACAAGATTGTATAGATGCACTAATGTGCTATTGTTGTGTGAAAGCAATAGCTTCTTTCAGGATAGCGAAGTGAAATCTGGGTGAAATTTAGCTCAGTTAAAATAAAAATGACTTTTTAACTGTCAGATGTACAAGTTCAGCTGTGGCACATACAAATCTAACCACACTGTATTGTGGTTATGTGCTTTATTTATCACTAAGTTAAATTCTGTTCTCGATTACACTTGTAACTTTAGTTTTGTTGGGATTGCACTGTTGTAGCTGGGGACAGTTTGGCCTTATGTGAGGAAGTTAAACTGTTATATGGACAAAAACTGAATCCAGCTTGCTTTGTCGTAGCAGTAATGGCTACAAGTTATGAACAGGTATACAATATAATGTTTTCTGTCTAAGCAATTCAGTGTTAAATGGACACAGAGAACAAGTTTATTGAGTAGGGCAAAATATAACTGCAGGTGTTTGTCTTCTAAAAAGACCTGAAATAAGGTATCTTAAAACAGTTGTTGATGAGCTGAAATGCTGTTATGAATGCACCCATTTCTTGTCCCATATAAGCTCATGGTAGTGCATTGGGGTGCTTCTGGTTGAGATGCTTGCATTCCGAATTGGCATAGGGTCTTGGATTTGGCCTTAAAAATGTAAGCATCTAACTCCGACTTTGGGCATTCCAAAGGGAAACACTTCTAAACTTTGGAAAAAATAATCTTCTGATAATATGGCTTTCTTCTTTGTCCGTTTAAAAGGATTGTGGCATGGTGGTGTATTATTGTAAACTGCTGCTTCAAAACAAACTGTACTAATGAACTGAGACTGACTCAAAGTAGCATATGTTTTGTGGGGAGCAGTAACAGAAGAGGGGGAAAAGTTTGTTGGACTCTTTTGCAGAGCCACAGACTCTGCTTGGGAATGAAAGTTTCCTTGGTTGCAACGCATGGTGTGGTGTGAGCCACAGTTGGTGATACGTGACCATGTGGTGGCTCATTGAAAAGGACCAAACTTAATACCAGAAGAGGGATTGATTTCATGCTCTGGCTGGGTTATGAGAATTCAGACTGGGAGACGACGGTGCCCCACAAGAAGACTTTTACTTTCCTCCCAGCTTTTAAAAGTGTATGACTGGATGTGGGAAGAAGAGTCTGAGTATAGTGTGTTTGAAAACTAAAAATTTAGCAACTGAAATAACTGATAGTCCATATACTTAAAATATACCCTTGCCTAAAATATATCTGTAAAACACACCACGCTTATTCCAGAACAGTTGTGTGTCAAGGTTGCTTCATTAAAGTGTGAGATTGGGGTAGGGTAGAAAGAAGGGTTGCTAAAAGTATATAATGTGTATATAATCCCTGGTAAAAGCCCAAGGATAAATTTCTCAGGAAAAGGCAAGTTCACAAAGTAACAGAGAAAGAAGATGACTCTAGGATGTGCATTAAGGAGTGGTACAAACAGGTGGCACAGATGTGTCTCATCTAGAGTGGGCTCCCTGCCTTGTTTTGCCTAATGCCCTCTAGCCAACGCATGGCTTAAATAGCCTGTCTTTGGACGAGCAGAATAGTAAAAACAAGCTTTTCATTGCCAGCTGACCATGTTTTAGATCTTTCCTTTCTCTGTCTTTTTTCCTATCTAAAGTAAAACTAAACTCAGACTTTCCAGTGAGAGCAAAAATAATCTGACAAATAAACTACTGATTGTTATTTTTTAGACCAAAAGGACCGTAGTCTTGTTTCAATACATGCGTGTCCAGTTACTGTTGGAACTATTCATTAGTATTCAGTGGCCCAGCTTTGCATAGGGGGCTGGACCAGACAACTTCCACAGGTCACCTTTCAACATAAACTATTCTATGACTTGAGAGCATCCACTGAGGCAAAAGTATCTATTCCTACAGCTATAATAAACCATATATAATTTATGTCACTTTCCCTACCCCAAAGATTCATTATAAGTAGTTCTAAACCACCCCTCTGCTCCATAAAGCCTCTTTTTGGAAATACCAGCTGAGGCTTATTTCAAATTCTGGATTAAATATCTGAAACTAGAACACCAAACACTAGCAACTTAAAATGTCAAATTTTATTTTTTCTTCACCCTTTCTGTTTAAAGGGGAAAGGATATGATATTCTGCTGTTTTACAATTCTTTCCTTTTTTTTTTTTTTTTTCCCAGTCCAGAAAGACAGTCTTGTATGTATGTTTACTGGATATGAAGTTGCTGTTTAAAACAGAATTTTAGACTTAAAGATTTTGTTGTTGTTATAGTCAATATAGACTAGATGTTGTTAATGTCGCTTGTTCAGTAACTTCTTACTAGTCATAGATGCCAGGAAACATGCTTCAGTGGAGAGGAGATGTTGAAATGACTACCTACCACCTGAAGTCTTTCTAAAGCAGCCTACACTTTTCAGCTTTGAAAAAAGAGTGTTCTTCTTTTGAAGTTGTTCCCATTGGGTTTATTAGCTCTAGTGGTGTATATAAAAGTCTGGTTGTCTATAACAAACTTCTCTTTCCAGGGGAGTGATAGGTACATTGTATCTAGTGACACCAGAGCACAGCTGAGATTTCTTGAAAAGCTTGATCACCTAGAAAAGCAGAGAAAGGATGAAGAGGAACGTGAAATGTTGCTTCGAGCAGCCAAGGTAAGAACTTCATTTATTGCTTTCCAAGGAAGTAGTGTTGTCCTTTAGACTGGTGAACATCTTCAGGTTTCTCCTATTTCTGCTTTAAATGTAGTAACCATTAACCCTGTAACTGGAAATCCATAATGTTTAGGATAGCTTAGGCTATACAGAAAAGGATTTTGGCTTTTTACATTCTTCAAAAAAATCACAGGAGTTCTTTTAAACATGTGGTGGGGTGAACTCTTCTTTTGAGATTATTCCTACTGGTCAAAATAAAATAAAAGTAGTATTCACATAGCCATAAAAGTCCTTCCTGGCTCTATTTCTGGCTCTAAAATTGGTATGTCTTTCTCCATGTGTGTGTATGGCACTGTTTGAAAATATGGGTTCACTATGCTTGTTCAAGCTGGAGCCTGGTGAGATCCACCGCCCTGCCAGATGTGTGTTTTCTGTAGTCAGATCAGAGGGCTGGCCTTGGAGCTGGTAGTCTAGCATCTGCAAACCCCTGATGGAGCTACTGCTAGCACAGAATAAGTACCCTTCTTACCCCTTCCCTCTCCTCAAGAACAGGAGCAAAACAAAACAAAAAAAAAAAAAGAAAAATCAGTAGATGTTGCTCCATCAGATGTGACTTGATCACCTTCTGTTTGTTGTCTTTTTTTGTTTTGTTTCAAGCTTAATTCTGGAGCCCCTTGGGTGGAAGCCTCATCTAGACTTGAAAGAATCGTGCTGTACTTGCACGAGTACGACTCCCTTTCTTTCCTATACTTCCTGTCCTTTTTAAGTGTCTGCTGCTGACATGAACAACATCATGCCTAGACTGGACCTGACTGACAGTGTTAGCATCATTTTCAGCTTAATCTTGCTTCAGGCTAGAGCAGAGGCAGCCGGCCCAGATGAGGAGGGGGGTGCGCGTATGTGCGTGGAGGGGGAAGGGAAGGCAAGGCAGTCTGGATTGAGGCATTCACCCCTGGAGCTAAATCTTTCAATCACCAGAGAAAATTGTTGTTTATTAAATATTTAACGGATAGGATGGTGTTTGGATGCCAGTAATTTGTATTCAATCTTTTTCCTCTTCCTTTGGTAGAGCCGTTCCAATAAAGAAGATCCAGAGCAACTGCGGTTAAAGCAGAAAGCGAAAGAGGTAGGACTTTCCAGTTACCATGCTTGCCTTTGTGTGTTGAGAGAAGGTTGGCAGCCCTGTCCTGGCAATTAGGTCAGGGTTTATTTTGCTGCTGCATACCATTTGTAGAGGCCTTGGGGAAGGACAGGAACTGCCACAGGCAAGGGCAGTGCTTCAAATGAGGTCAATGAATTATGAGCTCTCTTTTTTAACATTTCATTTTTGTAGTTTCAGTCCTGTCTAGAAATGGTCCTTTGTAAACTGCAGCAGTACACTTAGTAGGAATATAATGCGGGATTAGAAAAAAAAAAAAAAAAACTTTGAGATTTAGCATCTGGGACTGTACAATAGGCTACATTTTTCCAGGGTAATTGTTCGTTTTGTAAATCTGATACTGCTTATAATTCTTTGGCTGGGAGGCGGTACTGGGATTTAGTTTTAAATGGAAAACGCCTCTGGCTTTTAATTTTCTGGGCCCAGCAGTTTTCTGTTCTGGAATGGAGCCCTTGTTTCACACAGTTCATGTTTAGCTGCAGGGGTTTTAGTTTATAGCTTAGACTGGTTAAGCTTTTACTCCCAGAGGCCTCTGCATAGCAACTGTAGAAATCAACAAATAAGTTCATTTATGTCTGCAGCCTCCTCTCAGTAGCTGACTTTTTACATTTCCCAATATCCATTTCCTGACTTTTCTAGCCTGAGAGAAAAAAGCTCCACTAATTGGAGCTTATTTTAATTGAGCCTTAATATTGGATCTCACTGGAGTTGCCCCCAGAGCTACTGGGAACAGAATGAAATGAAAGTACCTAAGGTTGAAGATGTGTGTGCGTGTGTATGTGTGTGTGAAATTTTTCACTTGACCTACAGATTCTTTTCCCTGCTGAATAAATCATCAAGCCTGTTCACATTTCTGATTAAGGATCTGACAGCAGACGATAATAAAGACAATTGAGGTGTGAGACGTGTGATACAGAGCTGAAGAAATTGGTTTCTATAGTTACTTGACTGATTTCATGCAATTTTTAAGGATCTTTGTGCTAAATGAGAGTGATTTTCTGAGCAACCTTTTTCCTTAACTGTGCCTCTTGAACTATGAAATTTGTTGTTGCTTAACATTGCTGCACTTGGCTTCTAGGTGCCAGCAGCAGCAGCAGGTTATTTATGAATGCTTTAAAGGCCCTTATTGTTTGGATTAATGTAGGAGCCCAGGCAAAACAAATGGAAATCCAGTAAAATAGTATTAGAATCAATGCTCTATATTTGCACCATAGTAGAAGAAATTTGTAAAATAAGAGGAGAGAGAAGGAACTTGCTTTACTATCTATCTTTTAATTCTTTCTTTCTGCTTATAAGTCTTTCTTCATGCTCACAGTCTGTGAGTACAAAGTTGCCCTAAAGCCCTTCCCAGTTTGCCTCTAGTGCCACCAGGATCAACAATCAGTGGGTGATGCTAATTTGTCTTGTTTTGTAGGTGGCTTTACCTCTGCATCATCTGGCCGTTTCTAGAGGTTCTTTCTTTTAATAAAGCACTGCAAAGTGATTCATTTATGCATCTTCTTTTCTCTTTTCCTCTGAACAATAATATGTAGGATGTTGAAACATGTTCCGTGATTTGGATATTTAGAACAGAAATAGGTTAGGTGTGTGGTTTAGGTCTTTTTTTAGATTGGTTGGTATTGTTAATGAGATCTCTTTTAAAAAGTGGCATATAGGTGTACAAAAAAGGAGCCAACAGAGTGGAGAAGGCATCTTAAGTTTAGTGCTTGGTATTCTACTAAGTGCTTGAGTTCACCTCCTTCAGTGCATCTTATCTTGTGCCAGACTAACACAGCCTTCATTGCACTTGTCCTGCATATTTCTCCATGCTGTGCTGCTCCCAGAGTGACAGTCTCCAATTGCTTCACCAAAAAAAGAAGAGGCAGATGTACCTCTTGGGACAACGCAGATCTCTATGTTGGTATTGCCTTGCCCTCTGTCCTGATGCTTTGTTCTCTGGAGAATTGAGGCAGCCAGAATTTCTGCAGGCTTCACATGCCGCACGGGAAAACCACCTTCTGTGCCAGGGGTGCTTTCTTATCTGTGAGACCATCTCAGGCTTGAGTGGAAATGAGCCCGAATGCAGCTGGTCAGTTTTGGCACTTTATGGGTAGTTTGGAGATAAATGGTCAGCACACATTTGCATTAAAAAATGCAAACATGAGTAGAGCTGGAATAAGAGCAAAATAAAAATCAACAAATATCCCAAGGCTGAAACTTGTAACTCAGAAGCACAGTGTATACTGGGATGAAAGCCTGAAAAGGCTCGCTAGTGTCTGTCTGTCTCTGTCCTGTTGTGTTGTGAGTGTAGCCGGCTCCTAAGAAACCACACTTGGGAATTCTGATACCTCTGTCAGCTGGAATCAGATCCTTTCCAGGCCACTCTGGCTGAATATCCACTGGAAAGCCTGATCTGATCCACTTAAAGTTCTTCAAGAATGAATATAGGCCTTCCTTCCTCAAAGCTGTCTTTTATGTGTTGATGGTGACCCCTGGGAGAAGGGAGAGGGTGTGGGGTAATGGCACTAGAGCATGTTCTAAAGCAGCGTTTCCCAAAATGCAGAATGTACATCCTAACAATGAATACTTATAAATCCAGGATGTGCTGTCATCCAGCAGCTGGAGGCAACATCTTAACGTTGCTGGAAGTACATCTAGAGACTCAGCAGTGGATTCTTTTATCCAAAAGACTATACATAATTGCTGTGACCTTTTCATCCCTTTTTGCATGACCTATTGCCTCAAACTTCCCCTATGCTAGGTCATTTACTTTCCTATATTCTTAGTCTATGTAGCTTGCTATGAATTAAGTCTTTATTTACTTCCCCCTTTCACCTGTTTCAGCAGATTTTAATACCTACAGAAAGTGCGCATTCCTTCTGAGACAGCTGCAAGGCTTGCCCCAAGCTGCTCCTTTGTGCACTCAAGAATTTTGTCCTTCCTCACCTCATGGGCCAGCTCTTTGTGCAAAGGCATTCCCGAAGCCTGGGTAAATTACCCCTGCTTTTCATTCAGCCTTATCTGCCACTTCAAGCTGAGAGGATACAGTCCTCGCATTGTACCTGATGCTTGCACTTTTAAACTGTAACTTTTTTTTAGGTGCTTTCTGCTATTTCCTGTTCTACTTTCAACTATACTTCCAGTTACAAAGAAAATGTTCAGTTCATGCAATTCTCGTAGCTGTATTTATGGTTTATCTCCAGCTTCATCCCTTTACTGAAATGAGTTTACTTAAATTGAGTAGGTGTAGGATACCGTCGAATGTGCAAGCATGCCATATGAACAGTGCATCCCAGAAGACCTGTAAAAATGTCAGTATTAAACAGCGTGTACTGTAGATTTAAATATAAACCCTGATCTTTTGTACTTCTGTCTCTCATCTTCAGAAGTGAGTGTGCTTGTAGCATGGCTTCAGGAAGCTTAAGGCTGAGGCTGGGCAAACCTTTCAGATTGTATGTGTGCAAGATTGCTGCTTGGGGTTGAGCAGGTGAACAGGTATCATACTGATAGCACCTTTGCTTATTCCGTAGCGGCTACCTTCGTCTCTGCTCTTACCTTGTGGCACCTTGCAGCATCTATCGGTGGATAAAGGTGAGCAGCTGCATCTTGAACTAGGGAAAGGAGTGTGTGGAGCAAGCACCTGATGGACAGCAGACTTGCCTGCCCCATTCCTTGCTCTTCCAGCAGCTCTGTTCACTTACGAGTGCACAGGTTTTCCTGGTCCCTTGTTCTGCCTGCTTGACGCACTTGTGCATTTTACTGTTATGATTTTGACACAGGTGTCACAAGATGCAGCAGATGAGATGCTGAGAATATTCAATACCTTTAGCATCAATTGATTGGGAGGAAAATGGCAAACCCTAGGTTTTTTTGTAGAGACAAAACAAATCCCATCAAAAACATCAAAAAAAAGTCTGCATGATTCCAGTGAGTTCCTGGGTGCTATATAGTAATGACTGAAATTTAGTTGTTCTGTAGTGTATTTTTTCAAAAATCATCATCTTTTTTCCATTTCATGTGTCCATCCTAACTCTTTCCCTTATTTCCTCTCATGGTCTCAGATAACAAGTAATTGTAACTTGATTCTTTGTCTGCTGCTCTCTCTACAGACTCCAGCCCACATTTTTCAAGCTGTTTGTTTCCTTTTTTCCCCACATCTCTTGTGCTGCTTCTGTATTTAGTCTTCTGGACCTAATGGTTCAAATTCTTTAAGGCCACTCTTGTGGCAGGGGAAAAGGAAACTCCCTAGTTAACCATAACCTCTCAAAAAAGCAAACAAGATGCTGCGAGCAAAATAAGATCTCATCGCGATCAATTGGCTTTTTATGAGCCTTTAGTGACATCCTGAGAGCTTCTGCTTAATTATCTGATTTATATTATCTTTATTGTTCTGTAGTGTTTCTTACCCGCTTCTGCGTGTTTTGAAAGGAAAAAAAAAAAGGCATGATTACTGAACAGACATTAATTTTGTTACCTGCAGTGTAGCCCTACAAATAGCAAAGGGCTATCATCAGAGATGTGGTGTGTTTACAAGTCTTGCAGAAAGTCGGGGATGGAAATCCTGTGAAGTGTTAGATGATTGAGCAAACTGAAAAGTGAACCAAATCCCTGTTTATGTGGCATTCATCTTGGTGTTTTGAAGAAGCATAAGAAAAGAGCAGCTGAGATGCTGTGTCAGGTACCCTAAAACCAGCTGGCTGGAAGATGATAGCAACTATCTTTATCTAGTGAAAAACAAAAGCCCCCCCAAAACTCCATCAAGCTTGTTCTTGGATTTTCAAATAGCCTTTTCTAAGTTTCTCTGAGAGACTGTAATGGACATGAAACCAGCTGAAAGTATGGCCTTGGATTAGAAACTTGCTAATAGAGGAAATTTTAGGACTAAAAGTACAACAAAAAGATGATAATGGAGAGCCAGAGAGTCCTGTGCCAGGAATGAGTGTTGGGTGGACTGCACGATGAGATGGAGAAACCTGCAGGTGGAACATAAGTCTTAAATGTTCTCTAGCTTTGATACCTCAAGAGTGAGTGAATGGATATGCAGCGTTACAGCAGCTGAAAATCATTCAAAATATCATGCGTTTGGAAGAACTGTGGTTTTAAAGTAATGTCTTGCAAGGGCTGGACACTGTCCCATTGTGACAATGCAGGCCTGCTGATGGTCATTGAGCAGTCTTCTCACATGTGGTAGCATCTGAAACAAAAACTGCAGAATATATTGCTTTGGTGTGGTGTGCTGTAACCTTTTCTTGGCCTTGCAGCAAAAGTAGCCTGGGCTGTGTCTGAAAACACACATAAAGAGAGCTTGATGCTGGATGCTAGACAGGGGAAAGCATGCTCCAGGTGTTCTAGAATACAGAGACATGCATCACAATTGTTAAACAAACAAACAAAAAACCCCTGTAAACGGAAATACACACTCCACACTTGGGAAGTTCTTAACAAGAATGAGCAAAATTAGGAGTCAAGAAGTCACTGCATCCTGGACTTTTTTCTTAAATTCTGTGGGGACCTAGTTATTTATATATTAGGGAATGTCAAATATCAACTGAAGGAATTATTTTTTTTCCTATGGGTAGATTACTTCATGGCTATCCTGGAAAAAATTTCTGTTGTTCTCCAAACCATCTTATTGCACCCTTTATTTCTAGACAGCCAAGGCACCTGGTCTTGGGGGACATAGCCACAGCAGGGGCCGTTCTTCCACTGAAGCATGTATGTGGAATATTAACCTCAAAGAAACCTACAATATTACATACAGCCCTGTTATAAGTTAGAACTGCATAGCAAACCAGTGCATGCTGTTCTGCCTTTCTGCTGTTAAATCTAAATTACAACAGAGGGAAAAGTCAGTGGAAACTAATTGTATGGCTAATTAAAACAGTTTGAAAGGAAGCAATTGCAAGAAGAGAAATTGCATTATAGACAAGAGAAGAGGATGATAAATGTTTAAATATGCAGCCTTCAAATGTCACTTTTTCCTCAGAGAATGTCCCCCATATGAGAAGTCTGCTATTCAGCTGCATTCAACCTGTAGGGCAGAAAATTTTGTATAGGAAAGGTAGAAGCTGAAGGCAGTAATGCTCACTGTGCTTTATGACAACCAGTGCGAGAGGCTTGGGATTGAAAACAGATTTTTAAGGTTTATTTTTCATTTTTGTCACAAGTTCCTTAAAATGCTTAAAGGGAATGCAAAAAAATTGGAGTTCTTTTTTTCCAAAGACAATGAAGGGAGAAGCAACTGGGAGCAGTAGAAAACTTCCAAAGCACTAAATGGAGGACACAATGAAATGCAGTGAAACTTTGAAAAAGATGTTCAGAAAAAAGAATGGATAGAAAGAAGAGAGAGAAGTCAGTTTAGTGGGATAAGTGGCTCCACTTAAAAGGTACCTCAATATTTAGTTCTTTAAAAATATACAGTAAAGGGCAATAGTAAAGACCCATGTAGAAGGGCAATAGTAAAGACCCATGTAGGTGTTCTGGTTCCTTTTTCACTGATGAAAACTAGAAAAAAGTAAATGTTGATATTTGGTCACAGTTGCCTTGACTTACTTTGAATTTTAATATGCATTAATTTATTGTTTAATTTCTTTATTGTGGAAGCTGAAAGAATCAGGGGCTTCTGCTTCTTTTGTATGCTTATATTCCTTGCTTTTTTTCCCCCGCAAGTCTTACACAAATTCTTGTTCATCTACTTTAGTGCTTTTATTACTCCTGATGTACTTCTTGCTGGATAACACACATAACCCTTAGGCATACATTAACTTGTCTTCAGCCTTCCCTGGTTTCCTTTCCTGCCAGTTCTTCTGTTACTTTAAATATTTATTTAATCTGTCCCATACTATGTCAGCCTACAATGTCATATGTGGAAACATCTGCACTTTTTTCTTGATATTAAACTCAGTATCTTGTACATATGCTTTTTAGTCTTTCCCTTATATTAATTATAACCAAGTCCAGAATTGTGGTGCTTAGCTTCCCCATCTGTCTTACCAGCATTTCTTCTGAGCTCATTTACATCCATACAGGTGTATTTATTTGTTATTGCATTGCCAAGACTATTTTTGGTGTTGTTTTTTTTTTTTCTAAACATAAATTCCTAGCACTTAAATCTGAGAAGTGGAGAAAAGAAATCTCTCTTCATTTATTTCCTGGTACTTTACATATTGAAGCTCCTGCAGAAGTGGGCAGTGGTATGAGTTTCTTGAGATGCATGTCATCTGTGAGCATCGTGCTGGACAAGTGCCACCTGTTTGGCTTTTCTTTAACTGCAGCCCTGTTACTGCTCTGTGAGCCCTGGCTAATACAGATGCTTAATTTCTTGTCTTTACCTTTAGGGAAATCTTCCCTGGTAAAATTATTCTTGAGGATCTAGAAAGTAAAGGTTTCATGTGCTTTGTCTTCTATGAAAGATTATACCAAATAACCTGTTCTGCTTTGGGTACTTTGTGACCAGACATGAGGGTTTTCATTACTCCTTTTCAAAGGTGAACGTGTATTCAGCTAGGTAGCTCTTGTTTCCCCCCTTTGATAATACAGCCACCTGCTGCTGTACACCTCATGGATTAGCTGGTGTGAATTAGTTGACTTTATTTGTAGTAGAGTATGCTTTTTCCTTTCTTCAGTTGTGTTTAAGGGATTCTTCCTTGCAATGTTTAGGGAAAATATTGCAAGATTTGCACAACTTGAATTATCAGAGCTCTGATAACGCTAACAACCACATATCATGTACTTTGTAACTGAAAGGGTTTAAAACTTGCAGTAGTGCTGTAAAAAAAAGTCTTGGCATCTCATAGCTGAAGTATTTCTTGTCTTCTTATGCAACTTGAAATTTAGTTTTTAATATTAAAATGTCACAAAAATGTCATTGGTGTAGTAATAAAAATAGATTTTGCATATTTTCTGAAATGTGGAGTATGAGACATCAGTGAGAGAGAATTTCTGTGAGCAGGAAAAGAAATATTTTTCTCAGTAGAGGATTGAGTGAAGAACAGAGAGGTCAATTTTAAAACCTTTCATTTTGTGTGATTACAGCCATGCTGCAAATGCCATTTCACTATAAGGGAGGACTTTAAAACATACCTTACTTCTTGATTTGTGCTGCAGGTCAGATTAACTAAAATGGTTATTGTGTCACCCTAGAGATTCCTGCTTGCTGCAAGACCAGACTTTAAACCCTATTTTTATTATTAAAAAGGCCAGCAGCAACAAAGACTATTTTACAAGTTCTGAGACGTTTTCATAGCAATTTGATCTTTATACACAGGTTTTTAGAACTCTCTGTACTGCAATTCTTAGCGATGTAAAAATCGGAAAAGGGGGAGAAGGAGTGTGAACATTGATTTGCCTCTTGCCTGGAGACTGTCCCTTCTCAATGCCCGTCTTGAGGAATGCATTTTGAACAGAACATGTGTTGGACTCCCGTGTCATGGTGGAACAGCAACATCTTTCAGCAGATGAAGTAGGTCAGGTTGAGGGGAAACCTGCTAGTCTGTGGGTGCAACGTATGGTGCAGGTTCCCTCCGCTTCTCTTGAATTGCCATTACACACCTCTGTCTTCAAGGGAAAAAAATCATCTGTTTTCAAGATGCAAACCTGGGTATGACAGTTCCTATTTGTATCCTATTTTAGTCAGAGACACCAATATTAGTAAAACTGGCCCCTAGAAGGGAAACAATACTAGATGCAGCTTCTTTGTTATATTTTAATAAAGTGTATATACTACTTTTGCTGTCTTTCACTTGCTGCAGCGATCTTTCTGCCGTAACTTGCGTGCTACAAAACTCTCTGTTAAAGAAAGATTTGACTCAACATAGTTACCTTTTGCTCTTTCCTAATCTTGCTTAGGAAAATCCAGCACTAGTTAGCCAGCCAGTATCCTCAGGTATCCCTTGATGTTATCTGCCTGTCTTCTCCTTATCCTGTGCTTTTAACTGCTCACACAATGTTTGGACATTTAATCTCACACTTTTTAATGGAACAAAACTTGATGAAGAGATGATTTTGCTGGCTTCAGCAGGGTAATTTGGATGCCTGCCCGTATCGCTTAATGGGGATCTGTTGAGTCCATTATGGAGATTGAGTGTTTAAATTCATTTGTCTTAATTATGTTCTCAGAAAAATCCCCGAGATGTCTAGAATGCAACAAGACTATGAATTCTTTTTTTCTTCTGCTCCAAAACCCTGGTGAGATTCTGCCTGATCTTTTGACTGGTTACGAGGTGGAATATGTACTGGGGAGAGTAGATGACGGTAATGATATGCGTTTCTGGCATTGTCTTGGGAACTGTGTGGTCAAAGATGCATCAGTTCTGCTTCTACAAAGGCCATCTTTTTCATACTGTCCACCAAGTGTCATCCTGTGGTGGGTTTTCTGCCAGCACTGCCCTCCAGCAGCAGTGCTCGCTCCTGCAGGGCGTCTGTGTCGACGGCATGTTTTGTCAGCTTGAATCGCATGGGGTAAATGGTGATGGTACCCAGTCCTCAGCCAGAGCAGCATTCTGGTACTCCACCAAGAGGCACTCAACCCGCCCAGTCCCTTCCACACTGTGCTGATGCCAACCCAAAGCCCCCTCAATATTTAATTCATAGCTCTGCCTCTTGTGCTCGGTCTTTGCCATGGCTGCCCATCAACATCAGCTGTAAAAAGGAGAGGGGATCTTATTTCAATGCTGCTTCAAGCCAGTGACCAAATGTTCAGCAGCCACCTGTTTTTGACATGTCTGACTGCAGTGAAGCTGGTTTGTAAGTGTTTTGTAGGGTTGAGGGAGAGGGGGGATATGTTTTCTAATGAATCCCAGGATGGGAAGCACAAGGTTAGCCTAATAAAGGCTTTTTTTGTTGTTGTTGTTTTAAGCTTAATGGTTTTAAAAGTCCTTTTCATTTTAAGTGTAATGATTCTTAAAAGTAAAGCAAATCACCTTTCCCCTTCTGATTTTCTTTGCCACTGGAGCCTTTTGGGATTTAATCTGCCCCCAGAGGGATGCCATGCTCATGGCATGTTGTAATGCCTCCATCTCATGGCAAGAAGACTGTGGTGTACACACAGCTACCATGACGGCTGAACTACATTGCTAGCAGGGAGGTGTACTTCTGTGGGGGTGCTCCGTAGCTGCCTGTAAATGGGGGTGGCTCCAGGCGTTGGGAGGCCTGGGCAGCTGGGGCTAGAAGTCAGCACGTGCCTCTGCCAAAGAATCTCAGTGTTTTATTGCTCCCACTTAATCCAGGGAGTAATGAAGATGTCACATAAAAATAGTTTCTAAGCCTCAGTGTTTCACAGGGTTTGTGAAATTTTGAGTTACTTTTTTGGATTTAGTCTCATTTCCCCCCATTCCTGATTGGTTGCAATGTGTTCCTGAATATTAATATACATATTTAAGACTGAGATTAAAGGGAAGTTTATCTTAAACATCTTATGCAAGTAGGCCAGCTGGAGGTAATGGTAGACAATTGCAGAACTCTTAATTTTCAAGTTTAAGGGACATAAAACCTTAGTCTCTAAAATATTCTTCAAAACAATACTATATACTTTGAAAAAGACAAACAAATAACACCACATTCAGAACTGAAGTAATTCTGATAAATACAGTCATAAATGTTTACACTGCACACAAAAGCAAGTGTGTGTGGTAAGTGAGTGACGGTATCTAGCGTTGAAGAAGTACTACTACATTTCTGTAAGGAAAAGCCTACGTAGTATGATCAAAGCTGACTTGCAAATGGTGGTGTTTTCATAACTGAAACATTTGTCTCATCTTAAACAAACAAACAAACAAACAAACAAAAAAACCACACACAAAAAAAAACCCCAACCAACTACTTTCAACATATATATGTCAAAGTCTTGCATTCCTTGATTTCTGTTGAAAAATCTTGAGCATGTGTATAATTTGAGTCTTACAGGACAGGATGTCCTTTTAGGAATCTTGCACTGAAATACTGTTTTTCTTTAAATAGCCTAGCTGGCTGCAATACTTGATCCAAAGCTGCTAGCATCACTAAAGTAAGAACAAGTCTACTGATCTGAAGTAAAATAACAGACTTGCCAAAAAAAAAAAAAAAACCCAAACAAAAAAAACAAGCCCTAAAAACCAACCCAAACAAAAAAACAAACTCCCAACAACAACAAAAAAAGCTGCCCCCCTGCCCCGAAACCCCATGGTATTTTTTTTTTTTTGTCATTGTGGATTCTTACTTAAGTAGTAGCAAGTGGGGGAGTAATGCTGTGTAGGTGCTACAAGCTCAGTTCTTAACCAGCTGAATTTCTCTTCTCCAAGTGGGATCTGAAAGCTGGAAAAGCAAGCAAAAACACAATGTATTGCAAGCTTAGTGAGCAAAATATCTGGACTGACTGAATGAGGAATTCCAATTAATATTTTTTTTAATGATTTGTGGGGTTGAGGGAAGGGAGGAGAGTTGGGTGCTTTGGTAACATAATATGGCTGTACTTTCTTTAAAGACATGGACGTGCATGAATGTAGAGAATTCCATCCAAACAGATTTTGTAAGTCCTGGGAGTGTGGAGAGCACAGGCTAAGGAGCTGTTCTAGTTGCATGTGGGATCATTTAAGGATTAATACCAAACCTAGAGGTTCGTGTTTAAGGACAAACTCAACTCGAGTAAATAGAAAAGCTTCCTTCTCTACAGAGAGAGCGAGCACTCCCCTCCACCCATGCTCCAAGTTGGACAGCTGGTGAATCTGAAAGCAGTGTGGCCACATTAGCAAGGCGGCCAGTCAAGGCTAATAAGGCTATTAGCAGGCTTGAGTCGGTTGAGCTCCAGAGTAGCTGGCATCTATGGTTATCAAATACAGTAAAGTAATATGTACCTCGAAATGCAGAGATGAAACTCTGCATTTTTTTTTAATCCTCTGGACTATGGGTTTCTCTCCCATCCCAAGTTTACCTAACCCAGGTAGAGGTTGTTTCTAAGGATTTCTTTGTGTTGAACAGTTTTTGGAGGTGAGTGGAAATAAATATATGCAGTGTGTCTCTAACTCGCTTCAGATATGCCTGAAGATTCAAATATGTACTGGGAAAAGAAAGAACATCAGTGAACTGACAGCGTCCTGTTCAGTTGGATAATAAGATGTTTCAGAATGGCAATATTGCGTGCTGCGTTTAGGTAATACAGCATGAAGAAATTGAGTGTCTTGCTTGTGCAGTCATGAATTGAGATTTTGAATTAAGAATATGCCCAGTTTGCAGAATTCAGCAACTTCAACTTTTAATGCTAATGCGGCTTCATAAACCAGTTCTGATCAATATTTTCTCTTAATCAGAAATGGCAAAGCTTATGAGCCGAGGAACCAGCAGCAAGGCTCCTGTGAAGGCTGTGAGGATACCACAATGTGGTCTCCATAAAAAGTGTTACTTACACAGTGCTATCTATAGGGCCGTTAGCGTTTCAAGGCTCTAAGCATGACTGAGTATTGGAATCTGTCAAAAGTGTCCAGAAAGACAGGAGAAGATGCTGTGAAATACATTGTTTCAGTAGGGCCTGCAGAGCTGTCTGAAGCTGCCATAATGAGAACGAGACCTTTAGGATACTGTATATCATGATTAATGTAGGTGTTTTCTTTTTAAATTAGATGCAACAATTGGAGTTAGCACAAATGCAACAAAGAGAAGCCAACCTCACAGCTTTGGCAGCCATTGGACCAAGGAAGAAAAGACCGTTGGATTCATCAAGCGTTGGATCTGGGCTGGAGGTACGGACATGATTTGCATGTTGTTGTATCTTCATACTGAATTATTTTTATCCTTCCCTGTAGGAAGAAATGAGAATTCTCTTACAGTACATAAGCAGCAATTTCAGGTAAGAAAACTAGTTCACGTGTTAGATACTGGAAAGGATTGTTTCTTGTAAATTCAATGGGGACATTTAGTCCTGTGTTATAGGAAGAACTGTGGATAAGATAACTGTGTGTAAAGGACTGAATGAAATGATGGCTCAGAGAAACTTCCATCTGCAGTGGAGGGTAACGAAGCTGTGGTGATCTTCCACAGCAGCTAGTTGTCACGGCCTCTCAGTTGAACTCCTGATGGCTGTTTTGGATGGCTTTTGAAATGGCTTGTACTTTGACATTTGGCTGTGGACTTTTTTCCATGCACGATGCATAGGGACTCTTTTCAAATATACTGTGAGTTCGCCTTGGCTAGATTTCCCAAATAAGCAATAAATAAATAAATAAATAAAGCTAGACCATTCAGTTCCTGCAACGAGCCAGGTCACCTTTTCTGCCTGATGGTGTGTTTTAAAAGTGCCTTGAAGGTGCTTTTAACAAATCTTGGTCTGAACAAATCTCTTAATGTGCTGGAGATGAACTGTTTCTGGGACCTGGGAAGCTTACGGGGCTGCAGAAGTTCTTTCCAAGGAGACTGACAGCCTACTTCTGTTAGAGATCGTCATCTTGGCTGGAGATGGGAGAAATGTGTTGCAGGCTGTAATTCAAGGCATCCTGGCCTGTATCAAGAATAGTGTGGCCAGCAGGACCAGGGAGGTGATAGTGCCCCTATACTCGGCACTGGTGAGGCCGCACCTCGAGTACTGTGTTCAGTTTTGGGCCCCTCACTACAAGCAGGACATCGAGGTGCTGGAGCGTGTTCAGAGGAGGGCAACGAAGTTGGTGAAGGGTCTAGAGCACATGTCTTATGAGGAGCGGCTGAGGGAGCTGGGGTTGTTTAGCCTGGAGAAGAGGAGGCTGAGGGGAGACCTTATTGCTCTCTACAACTACCTGAAAGGAGGTTGTAGCAAGGTGGGGGTCGGCCTCTTCTCCCTAGTTATGAGTGATAGAACGAGATGAAACGGCCTCAAGCTGTGCCAGGGGAAGTTTAGGTTAGACATTAGGAAAAACCTCTTCACCGAGGGGGTGGTCAAGCATTGGAACAGGCTGCCCAGGGAAGTGGTTGAGTCTCCATCCCTGGAGGTATTTAAAGAACGGATAGATACGGTGCTTGAAGACATGGTATAGATGGACTTGGCAGTGATAGGTTGACGATTGGACTCGATGATCTTAAGGGTCTTTTCCAACCTTGACGATTCTATGATTATATGATTCAAGTGTTGTTGCCCGTTTTGCCCCACTTTCTCATGAAGTCTCAACGCTGCTCAAGTGAACGGCTGCTTGGCTTGTGACCCAAGCACAGGGAACAGAAGCCTGGAAAGTAACTCTTGTGTGGAAGAAGTGGTGGTAAAGTTGTCCTTACTGATAAACCTTCAGTCTTCTTCATTCTTGTGGACTAGGAAGCTTAAATAGATACTAGGATTGAAAATACTCTGACATTTTTGCATACTGGAGTCTGGAAGGACCTTGTATAAAGCTCAGTTATTTGCAATGTAACTGAGACAGTGATGGCATCTGTCCTGTGGGCTTTCCCTCAGCCTGGACTGTGACAAGAGACTGCTCTAAGGAGGTGAGGTAGACTTCTTTCTTGGATTTCTTTTTTTTTTTTTTTTTTTTTTTTCTGTGGCATGGAGACACAATTGAATGCTCCCTGTTTACTGCAAGTGAAGTGGAGGAATCTGTATCTAAACAAGCCGCAGAAAGCAGCATTCCCAGCTTTTGAGCAGCTATTCTTCACTTCTTTGAAGTTTTTTAATGCACTTTCACATGAAGCTGAAGGTATAGTTATTTTTTTTTATAATACCACTGGGAAAACTTGAAAAAATGAGTCTAGCACAAGAACAGTTTTCCCCATCCTTTTCTCCTCTTCCCCCAAGCTTCTATCAAGTAACTATTCCTGTTCTTCGTAGTGGTTTTCTGTAATTATTGCCGGATTTGTTTCTGAATATTTAACAAGTCTGCCTGTTAGGTACTTTTCAGTTATTTCTCATCGTCTGTGATGTGTCTGCTTTATGAAAAGCTTCATGAGATTGTGCCAAAGTGAGACAGATAACAGTGTTGCTATTGAAAGGTGGCGATCCATTATTTACATTGCCAGTTTAAAAGGACATGGACATAACGTGCCTAAAACTGACCATAAACCTTGATAGTTTTTCATTGTCACGAATTTCCCTGCTGTATTTTAAGATGCTTCTCATATAGGTTGCCTTACTAGACTGAGTTGTAAGGGCAGCAGGTGAAAGTAATTCTGCCAGTGAAACTACTTTTGTTTCTTGCATGAAGTCTTGCATTCCAGTGCCTAGTATTTAGGCTTTGTGCTACCAGAAAGCAATTCTCTGCGGACCTTTTTCCTTTTTTGTGAAATTATGCAGGATAGTAATCTTGAGAAGGATGTTTAGACTCAGACGTTTAAGTGTCCCAATATATCTAAGCAGGATTTATAAAAGGGTTAAGACTTCTCATATAGAATAAAGAATGGTTTTGACAAACATTCTGTAGTTCAAGAAGCAGAACATTTGTAATATATTCATGATAACGTGGCAAAACATCCTGAGCAGTAAACAACATTCCATTCTTCAGAGATGAAAGGAGGTCTTTGAAACTGAAAGCAAGTACAATATGGCCTTAGGCTGATACACATTTGGGCATCTTTAAAATCATCTTTTTGGGCAACCTGTCTGAGAATAATTTAAACAGTCAGGATGTACTTTCTCATTTCAAATTGCAAATACAGACAGCTTTACTCTCAAATAATCTTAAATGTCAGAACTTTCTGACTATGCAGTGGCAAGGAGTAAATCTGTGCATAATACTCCTGCGACCTTTTTTTTTTTTTTTTTTTTTTTTAAAGCCTAATATCTTGGTAGACAGGTGTGATGGAAGAAGTTATTCCTGAATATGAACGATCCTTCAACAGTATTGAATGAAACCACTGATGCTAACTGCATTAAGTTTCTTAACTAAGACTTCAGCTTTCCTTGAATAATGTTCTTTGTATAATGTTTGTGTCTCTTATGTCCGTGTTAGAGCAAAGTTAATTTTGTTCAGCTTCTTTTTATCATTGCCTACTGCAATAATTAAAGGAAAGGAATTGTTTCAAGCCATTATTGATGTAAACTGAAGCCCTGAGGTATTTGGGGAGACAGGGAAGAAATAATGAGTTACAGTATGTATTAAAAAAAGTGAAACTCTGTAAGCAAATCTGTTACATATTTGCCTTTCTTTATTCAGTACCAAAATGTAATGGGTACTGGAAGAGGTTAGCAGTCTGGGTTGGTATGGATCTGCTACCTTCTGTTGCAGTAACAGTAAGTGTGAAGGGCTAAAACCAGCATTTTGTTAGCATCCCATGTTTCCTTTCCCCACAAATGAACATCTGTGTTTAATTGGGATGGTTATTCAACCCTAGGTATCTGTTTCTCCACACTCTGCCACCTGGCTTTGCACCTCTTCCAGAAAGTCTTTTTCCTGGGATAGTCGAATGCCTGGTTCCTCCCATCTTCTGCTCTGAAATTCTGCTTTCTTTACTTGGTCTTTTAAGGAGACCTGTTATGGATTATTTTAATCTGTGAACTAGAACATGTGGTGACATGAGCATGTGCTTTACAGCTAGAAGCCTGCTCACCAACAGCTACATCACCTCATAGTGTGGCAGGTATCAAATAAAGAAAGAGGTTCCTGCCCAGAGGGGTGTCTTATCAACTAATTTGGACCTAAAAGCAATATAAAAAGAGTAAACTATATCTTACTGTGATTATTGCTTAGGTATCGCTAAACTTGAAATAGCAGTAGGGGCAAATCCATGATGATCATGGAATGAAAAAATAAGGCTAATGCTCTAGACCTAATTAAAAAAAAAAAAGAAAAAAGACATCAGTATAATGGGAATTCTTTTCCCCTTCTCATTGGAAACACTAGTTTGGGTAGTTTTGCATGTTCTCTTCACTGCAACTTAACATTTGAATAGTATTGTTCAGAAAGAGTAATTTGAGAAAGCCCTGGTAAGAAAATCTCTCTATTGTGAGAATGTGTTAATTGGTGCTGCTTGTATTCTAGAGGTGGTAATATCTTCATCTCTCTCACTCTGGTCCCTCTGGACACTTTTGGATACAATGAGGGGGAGAGGATTTGATTCATATGTGGTTTTGGGTTTGTGTATTTGTTACCCACCTTTTCTCATCCCTCAGTTTGGGGGCATGTGGTGAACAGTAATGAATTAAAGGGTGGGAAGAATTGAAAAATACCTCATCTTGTGAAGGGAAAACACTTCTAAAACAAATCAGAAAAAAGTAAAACTTGAAGCCACAGACTTATTTTCCCGATTCTGTGTTCTGTTTCATATTTTTTATTGGTTGGTAACATGCCCCATAGTATTTTCAATGCTGAGAAATAGTCAAGGATTATTTTGGATTAAGTTTTACTGCTTTTCTGATGGCAAAGCTATTTTGGAAACAACTTTGTCTCATTCTCACTTGAACTGGAGTCTTAGAAGTTTGAAAACCCTTGCAGATATTTAAAGCTTTTTTGTGTGAGGAAACAGGCTGCAGTTCTGAGTCCTTAATCTTTCATTCCCTCTATCCAAATGTGTCCTGGGTTCAAGGTTGTCTTTGGCCTTGAACTGAGAGCAGTATATTTGCGTGGTGTCACGCAGCAGGAAGGAGAAAAAGTCTACGTATGTCTTTGAAAGTCGAGTTAGGAGATTGGCTGTTACTCTTAGGGTCAGCTTCTGAAGACTGTGGTTGGACCATTCGTCTACTTTATACACGAAAACTTAGTTGGATGCCTGCACTTCTGTGTAAATTTTTCTGGGACACTGCTTGCTTCTCATCCTTTTTCTGGCTCAATGATAACACATTAACTACTTGGAAGTGAAGCAGTCTGTCTTGTCCTGAAGTGCTGTTGGTGGTGTGTCCTTCACTTGCCTCCTTCCAGGTTGTCACATTGACTGACTCAGGGGTGAATCTTGTGTCTTTTCATTCTTTTTGCCTGATCCAATGGCAAAGGAGATTTCCTCCTTCCAGGTACTGCTTGTGGCTGTTCTGTCTACCGCCAAGACTGACTGCTCTGTTAGCAAGTGTGGGTCTTGCCTTGCCACCCGTAGTCTAGCTCTGCTGTGGAAACTTAGGCTACTGCAGCTAGTTGCTACAGAAGTAAATGATGCTGCTGAATGTCAGTGCAGAGATATTCAAGTACTTTCTTTCTGTCACAATCTTAGCTCTGGCCAACATGCATAAAATAATGTGATGCTTCCAGGGTGATGCACATCTTCTAACACAGCAGTCCACAAATAAGCTTGTATTCTCCTTCTGGGAAGAAGTTTGGCAAGAAGAAATGGGAGAAATATCATGTTTACCACACTGGTCATTGTTCCATTTTTAGTATTGATTGTGAGTGGAGAAAACAAGTTGATTGTGTTCTCTTTTAGGGCAAGGTCTCTGCCACATCTGATCATTGTTAGTGGAACTTAAACTTACCCTTCTTGCTTTACAGCTTAGAATGCCGGTATGCATGTTGATCAAACATATTCGGTATGTGGTGCATGTTTAAGCTTTGGAAATGCTTTTTAGGCTGACCTGGGAAGAACCAAGCTTTTAAGCAACAAGTCCTTTTCTGCGGAATGAAAGAAAATCCCAACTCCTCCAAATGTTTGGAGGAGAGAGGTGTTTTGGTTTTTCCACTGTGTGGCAATCAAATCACTCCCATTTTTTTGCCATTTGCAGGAGGGATGTGTGGTAGTTAAGAGGTATCTGGCTTTACACTCTTATAAGCTGTAGCTGCAGAAGTTACTGCCACCTTTCCGGCCACAAGCTCTTCTGATGAGAGGACACGCTAGCATAATTCATCAACTTCAGTATCGGTGTTAAGGACGTGACTGTGTCTGAATTGTGAATTAAATGCAGAAGTTGGCTCTGTAGCAAATGGATGATAGGTTTGCTGCTCCCTGTATATCCGTGGGGTGCAGAGAGGCTGCTGGCTGGTGCTTGGCATTGGTACATGATAGTCTGCTAAAGTATTTTCTTAAAAGCTGCAGAAAATGAATTTAAAAGCAATCACTTTAAATTGGACCTATACTACTTGCATGTAAGTAGGTGTTCAGAGCCAGACTACAAAATCTATTTCTACACTTGAGGGGTTTCCCTCTCTCTGTGTCTCTCTCTGTCTCTACCACCCCTTCCCCCAGCCCATTTTGAGATTTAGGTCTGAAGTGATACAGGAGGGTTTTTCTTTTTTCTCCTTTGCATATGCTTAACATATGCAGACTCTTGATTTCAGTTTCTGGTTCTTATTCAGGATGTTGGGACAACTGAAGAGTCTACAGCGTGGTCATACCTTTGGGGAAGAGAGGAACTAAAAGTGTTACTGCGATTATAAAATATGGTTTCAGCATCTTACTTATCTGCCGCAAGACCTAAGCACAGCCCTGTCAGCTAGAGAGTTTCAGTTTCAGCGCTGAATTTCCTGGCTGCTGTCAGTCCAGGCCATACACTTGATGTGAATTTTTTCCCATGTAAATAGTCAAAAATATTCTCGACTGTCACTCACACACTTCAGAAATACAGTTCATTGGTCCACATTTTGCCTTCTCTGTGCTAGAGATGAACTTAATTCTTCTTATGTGTGAAAGATATCTGCAATTTAAATGACTAATTGCATTGTAGCTTTAGGCTGAACATATTGGTAATGCACAAATGTTGATGACATGTGAAGGGTCAAGAGATTTATAATTTAGTTGACAATACATTGCTTAAAATGATGTGGCAAAGAGCCAGAAAATTTCAGCTTAATAATTGTCTATTAACTAACATGACATATTTGTATAGTATTCATTACCTCCAGGTACAGATTAAGCATCTGATGTAGCCATACGAAGTGACATGCGTACATGAATCTTGGGCATAATAGTGAACAAACTGACATTACATTCGCAGTAATTTGTTTCAATATGTAAAACATGTTGTTGCCTACATTTGAAAGGACTTGTAGGAATGTTGCAATGAAATCTGAGGAAAAATGCATAGCTGACTAGCGTTCTCTATAGATCTGACGGGTTTGTGAGGCTTCTTTGTAGACTACGGATAATATCATAAATATACATATTTGTTTTCAGCTGCATGAGAAGCAGCTTGGAAACAGAGATCTAACCCTTTCAGACGTTGGCTTGATCTACCCTAATGGTCTTTAAGTTTAAAACAAACAAACAAACAAACAAAAAAAACACCCACCACCCAATACCACCAACTTTATTTTTAAAAAAAATCATATTCATAAAAATATTGAGTAATGTAGTATTTTAGTATTGTGAATGTGCGAGTACTTCTAGCAGACTGAGGCTTGTTAGAATAGGCAGCATCAATAGGCTGGCTTGTCACCAAAGTAATAGCAACTTCTTTCACTTTGTTTTCTTTGGCCTAAATTATGCACTTATTTGTACAAGCAAAACTGTCACAATTCTGACAGAGTCTTTTCCTTCCTTGCTGCTGGGGGAGACCCAGGAAAGTGTCTGAGCACTCCACAGTGCATTAATGGCTTTTTAACCCTTTTTTCTTCCTGTGAGACAGGAACGTGTTCTGTGTTTTACGTCTGGGAAACTAATGTACAGGGTATACTAGATATCACAGATCTCAGTGTGACCACAGGTGACAGAGATGGGGGTTGAACCTGGATGTTTTTGCTCTGATTCGCTAGGTGCTTTTGCCACCTTCCAACAATGTCTCTCCAGGATGCAGCTGTAATTATTCAGTGTTGGAGATGTCTCGTGACTTCGCTGCCTTCTGTTGGTGGTATTTTTATAATGTGCAGCAGAGCTGCAGTGTCAGTTTGCTCTCTTGGGATCTTGGCTCTGAGACTGGGATGTGTTTATGCCACACCAAAAATTGAAATGAGAGCTCTTGGCTTGACTTTTTAACATCTGACTGAATGCTTTGCTCCCTTAAAGTGCCCCGCTCTTAAGAGTTTAAAGTTTTGAATGCGATTCGTATGAAGCCATTGAATTTGAGAAGGGTGGGTGTACTCTGCCAGGACCAGCTCACTGAGCCTGACCTGGACTTGGTGGGAAGGAAGGTGTCTGCTGACGCCTCTGAGCTTTGTATCGGAGCCTGTAGACTAGCTCTGAGCAACTTTGATATCCTTGTCAGGACTGGTTGTCCAGACTTGTAGATCACACACTCCAGGTACCTTGGATACTAGGAATAAGGTGGTGATGGCAGCCCAGGTAAAGGAAGACCCTTGTGGTGAGCTGTGGCTCTGTATCAACTTCACGCGCCTTTTCGGAGAGAGTTGGTATTTAATTCTCAGTCCAGCCACTGGAGAGAGCTCTAGAGATCTTAAAACAGGTTTCGGGAGCAGCCTCGCGACAAAACTAGCTGCGCAACAGGCGTGGGACTACAGCAGGAGCTGTACAATGTCTTGTGCTGCCAAGATCAGTGAGAGTAACTGATCTCTGTCAGGTGTATATAAAAGGCTGTGAGGATCAAGAAGGGGCGGCAGCAAGTTGCTTTGGCAAACCTGCTGATTTGACTTGACCCTGAGGGTAGGCCAAAAGCAGGACTGCAGCTGTAGTGGCGTCCTGGGCTGGTCTTAAGCCATCTGGTGGTCTCGGTACTGTGAAGGGTGGTTTCCAGTGGTGCAGAGCCATGTGGCTGCCATACCTTACTTGGATTACAACAGGGTCTGTCAGCTGTTGATAGTCAGGTAGTATTTATGCTGGTAGTTACCCCTCCTGGGCTGCATGTTTCTGTGTTGTTTTTCTCTGGGAAGGAGAGCAGGGTGCTGGGGGTTCTGTGAAAGGCAGGAACTTCAGGATACGGCTGACATCTTCCAGTCTCCCCTGTGGAGGAGAGGAGTGTTCCCAATTTAAAAAAAAAAAAAAAAAAAAAAAAAAAAGAGAGAGAAAATGAAAGAAGAAAAAAAGAAGTTGCCAGTTAAGGCACTAATAATTAGATGTTGCAGAAGGGGGGGGTGCAGGCTGATTGCAGTACCCTTTGCTAGAATTCGTTCTACAGGGATGCATTTTATACTCACGTGTCTTCGTACCTGCGTGTGGCCTGGTGGAAAAGCAGCACACTTCACTTCCCCTCAGAAGAGGCTTACAAAGCTGTCTTAGGGTAGGCTGAAGATTTTTTGCAGTGAAGAAGCCCCCAAAATAACAAGATGCAAGTGGTTGCTGCCCATCTGGGAGGAACATAATAGAGATGTCTGGGAGCAAGGAGTGGGCTGTTGTTCTAACCAGGGTATTAAGGTCGCAAAAGCAGCATGGGGGAGCTTCTGTGCAGGAAGGGGTATATGAGATGTAAGGGAGAGGACTGCTGACTGTTGCCTAGGGCCAGACAAGGTTGACCTGTGCCCAAGAGGAACTTGCTCAAGAGGAGGCTCTGAGAACTGGGCAGCAGAGGACCCTCCCGTAAAGTGTCCCTTGTGTCAACTGGAGAGCTCAAGAGTTGGGCACTTCTTAAATAAGGTCTTGGACATTAACAGAGGCATCTGTGATGGTTCATTTTGATGCGCAGATGGCATCTTAACTTCAAGTGTTTTCACTTTTGGTTCTCTAAATGTTTTATTACAAAAAGACAGGCAGTACATCACCCTCCACTGCCTGGTCCAAAGTCCAAAACAAAATCATGAAAGACCAGCGTTTCAATGCAGCTGTAGCGGACAGTAGCTAAAAGCAGTTAGTGCTCATCCCCATATAAACTTAGTTCAGAGTGAGTTCCCCAACGCAGTCCCAGTCTGGCCTGGAATGACCTAGGCTGTCTGTTGGCTTCTTTAATTTTAACCTATCATGTAGTTTGAGAGAAGGACATTTTCTTTTAACTTGGATGTGGTAGCAGCTATTGGTTTAGATACGTTCGGTAACTAGTCAAAGAGCCCCTGGCCCCTGAAATGCTGTACTCGGTAGCTCTGGTAAGCCGGTGTGACGCTGTGTGAAACTTAAAAGTTTTGAACTGGCTGTCTTAGCAAACAGGAGTCCAGGATAAACTTTGGCTTTGGATGTGATGTTACAGCATAACATCGCTTTACATCTCTGCACTGGGCATGATGGGTAAGAATTTAAGAATAAACAAATCCAGAACTGTCTCAAAGGCAGGCAGCTTGGCGCTTCTGCCCTATTGTAGCATCTTGCAGCTCCAACAGCTTCCAAAGCAGGCTCGGGGATTTGTGCTGTTTGCCTCCTTTTTGTAAGGGAGTGAACAGGATTGAGGTGGCTTTGTTATGTGTCTTTTTAAAGGTAAGACTTCTAGTCTAATGACTATTTAGAAAGAAAATACTTTCACCTCTATAAAGTTCTTTGAATTATAAAGGACATTGCTGCTGGGTTACTGAAAACCCTTGGGGTTTGTTTCATTTATAACATTGCCTCAGGCCTTCTGCTGCATCCTGTTGGATTGACCTCCTTTTCAACCCGTGCTGGCAGCTGCATTGCAGAGCTATCTTTTCCCTGGATCCTTCAGGGTTGTCATATGACAAACTTGAACTGTGACCCTTTTGTGTCTTACCAGGACAGCAGTGCCCTCTCTGTGCGATGTGGCCAGCAGTCTTCCCCACGCACGCATTTGTTCCAAGCCATTTAACAAACTGAAAGTTTCAAATGATGGCATTTCATAGTGTTTAATAGTATCGACTGTAAAGCAAATGAAATGGTGCTGAATACCCTGCATGCTGCTAGTAAGAAATACGGCTTCCATTTCTGCAATATGCCCTGGGTTTTCTGTGGCTAGTGTGTGATCTTTGGTGAATCTCTTGTATTTTTTTAATAAATTTCAATGCTTCCCCCCTAACAACAGTAGCATTCACTGCTGTAGATAGTCCAGCACTGGTATTTGTTTCTAATATATAGGGGTTTTAATCAGATTTCCTAAGCAAAGTGGGCAAAGTCATTTTCCTGAAGTCTTGCAGAGGGTGTTAGGGTAAGAATTGATATAGTTAACACGGCATCCAAGCAACACCATCTCCAAGCGGTGTTGATGCTGGCAGGCATTGCCTTGCTGAAGTTACAGAGACCGAGCACTCGTATTTGTACAAATTGCATTCATTACCAAGAACCCTCCAGTAGTGATAAGAGACTGGCTATGTAGCATAGATTGGCTCCAAGATAAGTAGCCAGTCTATTGTGCAGCTCATGGTAATCTTCCTCCTCCCCGCCCCTAATAATAAATCTTGGGGCATTTTGGAATGCGTGGGGGTTGCTCATTCCAGTAGCCTGAATGTATAACTACTAAACATCATCATCTCCTACCAATTGTGCTTTCATAATCAAGCGAGGCAGCCGACGGAGATGGATAGGCTCGGGTGCAGTGTTCTGAACACGTGGATGCTTCAACTCTGTGTGTTTCTTGCTCCCTTAAAGGACAATTCACAGCTGATGGCTGGGGTAAGAGTTTCTCCTGGCCGTGTTTCAAGGCGAGAGCCCGCTCGCAGTGATGGTTTTCTTCAAGAAGAGATGTGAACATCTGGAGCTTGGGCATTCGCAAGTGGGAGTAGGAGCCTTGCACAACCTGGGGCTTTGCATAGGAGCCGTGATAGTACCTTCTTCATAGTTAGCTTGTCTTTCTCAGTGCAAGTGTCTATGTAGTATGACTTCAGTGAAACGGCAGCTATTTATTTTACCATAGAATAGAATCATAGAATGTATCATATACAATAATAATATCATATACCATAATAATATCGTTTTTAAAAAAGATAGAATTTATTTACTAAAGGCTTTTTCATTGCTTTGACTGAAATAAACCATTAACTGGCAAGTGCTTCCTTTGTCTTTCAAAGTATCTAATGTGCAAGGACTTCTGGATTGCTGGTTTCAACATGTAAAGCTGAACATCAGCAGGCTATGCAAGTAGGCAGTACATTCCAACCAGTTTGGTTAAAAACTTGTATTTACATGGAATTCTAATGTTTTGTTTTGTTTTGTTTTTTCCTCCTCTGTCCCTCCCCCATTTAGGATTTGAAAGGCAATGGAATCACTCCTGGATCATCAGGTTTTAGCCTTACAAAACAGCTGCTCTGTCCAAGAATAACCCGCGTCTGTCTCAGGGACTTGATATTCTGCATGGAACAAGAGAGGGAGATGAAGCATTCTCTAACCTTGTACCGTGCTCTTCTGAAGTGATTTGAATTTTACATTTCGACTTGCTATCTACTGCCAAAGAAAACACTGAAGCATTGTTGCACTGTCTTGAAATTCCAATTTCTGGAAAATGATCCGTTGTAAGGATAACTCTTGTTTACAGCTAAACATTTTTATTAAATACCTAACTTGGCACCTGTAAGGTTTTTAGTAATATTTGGCTTAAACCAATCTGTAAACCAGTGAAAACACTGAGCTGCACACACAAGCACCTGACTACCTGCTTGCATTTAACTGTCTTGTGGGCTCTGAGGGCTTGATACGTGTCCCTAGTTTACGTATGTCGCTTGCTTCAGTACTCCAGAGTCTGCAACATCTATTCTACGTGTAGTGCCTTCTTCTAATCCAACCTTCTTTAGGGAAACAAATAAGACTTTAAAGGCACTGCATAGCATAGCAACTGTATTTAATCATGAACCAGCAGTCAGTCAACATGCTAATGTATTGCCTCTCTGACTCAGCATCTCCTTACATTTTCTGGGTTTAGAATTACTACTGGGTGCTTGTTTGTAGAGAGCAAAGTAGCAAGCAAAAGCAATGAGGGATGCTTTCTCACCCCCACCTTCCCTCAACTGCCCTCCCCCTTTGAGAAAGTGACTGAGGGACGGTGAACAAATTGGTCATTCTTGTGATTGAAGTACATCAGACAGTGTAGTTAGGGCATACTTCAATGTTCGGGGAAAATCTGGAGTTACTAAACTTGAATACAAGGAGTAAAAGAGCCTAAAAAGGAAGGGTAAACATAAGAAACAGTTTATCTTTCTGTAAGTATAAAAAATAGCATTGAACTTGAGCATAGATGTAGAAAGAAATGAACAAAAGCAACCTGTGCTGACTGCAAAAAAGGGAAAACTTGAGATGCATTGAACTTTGCAGCTGGAGACTTTCTTAAGGAGAAAAGCAGTGTTTGCAAGGCACAGGATTCACTGCTTTATTTAGAATATTGATTTAATACCTTAATAACCTTAATACCTTATAACAGGGAAACTTCCCAAATAGAAAGTATTGAGACAGTTGCCTGGTTTCCATTCAGTGAGGGCGGCGGCTCTGGATTATTAAGACTGCTAGAATAGGTTCAAAGATTTTCTGCTTGCTGGTAAAGACTGCCTTGTGGTGGCAGGAGAAACCTCCGCTCACCCTTCTCCCCAGCCCCCAAACATTTTGCCTCCCATGATACAGCGCTGTATAGCATGGCTGTTTCCCAGGACTGGTGGGAAAGGCACTGACTGTATTGAATGGCTTCCTGCTGAAACTTTTTTCTTTTAGGGAACGAGCTTCCTATGGTTATTTGGCATGCTACTTCAAAACTTGAAGTGATGATTCAAACACCCTCCACCGTCGGAACCGCTGCAGATAGTTACCAAATTCAATAAGTTTTGAATCGGTTATGTTTTTTGTGTTGGAACAGTAGCAAACAAATCTAGTAAATGAATGCTGTAAATTATTTATATATGTATATATAGCATATATATATATATATATATAAGAAAAGCAGTACTTTGACTAAGCTATAGTTTGCAAGATATTGATGGCATCAGGCAAAATTGTTTTGTATAATCAAATGCTTAGCTTTACTTTTTATGTAAAGTGCAGCATTTTCCATATTTGTGTACTGTATCTTATTGATCAGATGTTTAAAATTATTTTAAATACTGCATTAAAGCAATTATTTTATTAAAAATAATATATTGGTAACTTTGTTTCCTAACATGAGAAACTCAGCGTCTGAAGCTGTCATCACCATGACTAATGGCATGGCTCTGAGAGCGAGCCCCGGCTATCTCCCCATCACAGTAATTGGCAGGGTTGCCCCACATGACGTATTAATGATAAACATCTGTATTTTAAGGTTTTTAAACAGAACTAGGTGACAGAGCAAAGAATTACTTGAAGGGGGGGTGGGCAGGGAGAAAAAGCAACCTCTCATTTGCCTGATTTCCCCCAGTCAGCACAGAGGCTGGTTTTTGTTGGTTTTTTTTTTTTGTTTGGTTGGTTTTTTTTTTTTTAAACAGCTGAGCAGAGGTGAGCACTTTGCACGTGTTCTGGGAAGTAAAAACACAGGAACCATCTCAGACTTCAGCAATGTGCAGTGGAAGCATTGTCCTAAATTATTTTTAAAGCAACTCACAATTAATTAAGTGCAGGTTGGAGAACAAAGATGAGCATCTGCATATTGGCCTGCCTCTTTCTGTTCTTTAAACCCATGTGAATACTTAAAATGAAACATGTTGGAGAAAATAACTTACTTTATATATAATCTATTTATCAATTATGACAGATGATTCAAGCGTTTTTATGGCCTGCCTACTATGCAAATTGCATGCTTTCGTTGCTGCCACAGCAAGTTGTCTCTTTCACCAGTAGTTCCTCCCTGTGTGCCACCTCTTCCCCCCAACACACCCCAAACCCCAAAATTTTATCCTGTAAGGACTAGGAGACATTTTCAGAATGGTTTTTCAGCAGGTCTTTAGGCCTAATTTCCAACAGGGACAGACAGGGCCTTGGTGCAAAGGCTAAAAATACTCGTGTCCCTCCACCTGCCTCTCATTCGAGCTCACTTTGTTTCTGAGAAGAACAAGTGTCCTCTAAAGGGGCACTTAGGAGACACTTGAGCTTAGCTCAGCCACACCAGGAGTTAAAGGAGAGATGGCCATGGGTTCACTTCCCACCTCTTCCCTGCCTCATTACCCTTTAGGGGAAGGTGGACTGCTCTTTATGCAAACACTAGAAGCCCAGGCATAAGGCAGTGAGGATAAACGCTGCCATTGGGCTCCCTTGCCTCTCAGTTCTCAGCATGCTCATGTTCGAGCTTGGGGACCTAGCAGCCAGGCTGTCTACGCCACTGATGCTGCGAGGGCTTTAAAGCTTACGCCAGGCACTTCTTGCTGTCCAGATGACCTGCTAACCTAGTGGCTATTTCTGATTCCCTGAGCTGCCCAGGGAACTATGCCTGCAACTCGAGTATTCTGCCTTTAAAGAAAATAGTATATACGCTTGGGGGGGGGAGCTATTGTTGCTGGCTCTTGACTACTGTCTTAAAAGCATAGTATGCCGAGTTTTGTATGTTATGTGGTGACAAAAGGGGTCCTGTACTCTTTCTCCTCTAGCTTCTGCTTTTTCCCTTTATTGCCATTTTCAAGTTCTACCACTGAATCCAGCCTTTTGCACTGTCTTTGACTCCAGCTTTTCCCTTCTCCCCCTGGGAAAGACTAGCCGGAGTGCACTAACACACCCTGCAGCTTTGTTTGAGGTTTAATGAGGAAGGTAGCGGGGGCCCGTGAGACCTTGCTAGATGATTCCTCAAAGCCATTGCACTCTCTTGGACACTTTGACACGAGTAGCTGAAGGCTACTGTTTGCATCAAGTTGTTCTAGGCCCGCTCTCTTGTAGGCACCTGTGTCCTGCCATGTGAGTGCATGGCTTGGCAAAAAATGCCGTCAGCTGTTCTCCAGGTTCATCTCTTTGCTCTGTTCTTTGCTTTCCTCTTCATTTGTAATCACTGGGGTGAAGAAGGAAAGGCTAAGGCAAACGAGGATGTCCTTGAAGGGGCAGACAGTCCAAGTGATTGGACTTGATGAAATGGGCTGCTTCCCAGCAGCTTTTCAAATGAGGGCTGCTCAGTTTCCGAGGCCAAGCGCTGTATACATTTCCCTTTGCATGTAGCACTCATGATGTCTACGCATCCTCCGAGAGCTGGATCCAGCCATTGTTATCCAAAATCCCATGACCGGAGCCTGCAGCTCTGGAGATAATCACAACCTGCATTGAACGCTTTACTCCTTTGATGAGTGCAAAATTGAGTACCAGGACTGAAGAACGTAGCACACCGGACTGCTCTGTTTTGCCACTTTTGGCACTGGGCTTGCTGCCACCTGTCAGTGACTTGTCCTACCCGCATCTAGTAGGATGGCTACTGTCTGCAGGCCACAATGCCAGTGTTTCACTTGGCGCAGGGCTTGTGTAAGCTAGGTGAGCACCCCTTTTGGCTTTGTAACACTTTGAAGGAATAGGCAAGACACCTGGTCTTTTCCTTCCAGATACATCAGTCCTCGTTCCTACCATCTCTTCTTTCCTCTTCTACTATAGATATGAGCTGGTCACACCTTGTCTCCTCTCCGTAGCTCTTCTGGCGTGTTAGCTGCTAACTTTGCTACCCAGTCTCTTCTCAGGATCTCCTGCTTCACAGTTCACAGGTTGCTTCCAGGCAGCCTGCTTTTGAAAGGGCTTTTGCTGTGAAGGAGGGAGGAAAAGGAGGATCTCCATCCTTGACTTGAAAGTTGAATGGCTGTTGTGGAGTGGAAGGAGGTGGTGGTGCAGGTCAGCTCATGTCAGCCCTGAGGCTGCTACTTTCTGTGCAGGGAGCAGATTGTCTCAGGAAGTTTGTGTTTCATGGTGGCCAAGACTTCTGTCATTAAGTCCTACTTAGGTCAAGGGTTTTCTACAAGGTCCTTGCAGCAGTAGGTACTTCCCACCTTCCGAGGGATGTTTCCCTGGCAGGATTGTTTCTTCAGAGCTGTCTAAGGCTCCTGCCGGCAACCCCATCAGAGCCGGTCGTCCATTCTCTTCCCTGCTCCCCATCTCGCAGTCCCACAGCTCTTCCAGGTATCTCCTCTTCAGCCTCTTTCTGTTTCAGAAGTAAGAAAGGGTATAGCTGTGTCTTGCTTGATTCAGCTGGACATTGGGCAGTATCAGGACCTGCACTGAGGCCCCGGCGGGTGACCAGTACATGTTTCTCCAGAGCTCTGCCCATCAGTAGTGTCACTGAAAGACTGCTTCCCCTGGGGCTGTGCATGGCGGGAGGGAACAAAGGTGCGGGGGTCTTCTGCGTGGGTACTGCTAAGGCAAAAAAGTCATCTTTGTCTCAGCAGCTTGGCCTGCCTGCTCCGCAGGCTTTCGTTGAAGAACTGCAGTTATCGGTAAGCAGTTACTCTCTCTACCAGATCACAGGGAATATTATTTTTAGATCTATTTGGAATGAAAAATTATCTGACAGATCATCTGTATCTCTTTTTGAGAGCTAATTCATAATTATGTGTAGTTCCCCAAGCTTCTTGAGATATTTGCACTTCCACTTTCAAGTGTTTAGCATGACGGGTTTTATTATTTACAGTTATTTGAAGGTGTTTCTTATTTCTGTCCTTAGAAGCTGGAAGGGAGGAGGGGGAGTATTTTTTTCAAGTAGTTATATGTGAATATACATGTACTCTGTGTGTCTAAGTACGGCTAAGTAACTGTTTAAAAGAAATACCCTACTTCTTGTAAGGACTGAGTTATAACAGCTCCCAGGTGTGAAACTCCAGCAACAAGGAGAGAGGGAGGAAGAAGAAAAATTCTTGAAGAGGTTGCAAGTTTTAATATGTTAAAATCCTTTGATACCTTTGCAAAATTGGGCAGAGAATAAAGACTCCCTTGAAGAGCTGATGAGCGGGACTTCTCAAGAAGGGAGGGCAGGAAAAGGAGAAGGCACTTGGAGGATCGAAGACAGAGCTCACTCTCTCCAGGAGCTTCGGTGATATTTTATGTGCATTCCGGCAGAGGCTTTCATTTACAGAAATGACAGAAAAGGGTCTTTCTAGAAAAAAAAAAATCCATCAAAGTAGGTAAGTATGTGTATGCAGGCTATGTATTTAATGAAGCAGACTTATTGAGTAATTTCTATTTGGGAAGAAATCCTTACATCGTTGCTTCCTGTTCAATGCAGTTTTCATTCTTAACTTCATGTTTCCTAAAATTTGGAGAAACCCTCTGTCATCTTCTCCTCTCTTTCTGGAGTGGTAGGAAGAATTATCGCCAGCTGCGGCCCAGGGCTGTGGTCCGGCCACAGAGCTGAAGCACTGCGAGATGTGGGACAGGGGGACGTGTGCTGTCCGTGCGAGTCCGTGGCCTGACTGGTGCTGGGAGAGGCTGGGATGAGCAGAAGCTGCACGGATACAGCATGGGCTATTCAACATCTCAGAGCCAAAGCAGTTTTCCCCTACTGATGTGAATAAACCACGGATGGAGGCTTACAGCTCATGCGAGCATCTGCCTTGCGTCGAGCTGACATGGTAATGAGGGTTGTGCTACCTCTCATCAAGGCCAGGGCTGTAATTTTCTGCACTCTGCCTTTCGCCAGCCGATTCATTAGCCCTTTGCAGCACGGCTGACGGGTGGTGCGAACTCAAACAGGCCTCATCTCAAAGAGCTCTCAGAGTCTTTGCCTCTAATTTGAAAGCTTTAGCCTTTATTACAGGGGCAAAAAATTGAAAGTGACCCAAACTTCAGGTACAGAGGGCAAATATTAAAAGTAAGGTTGGTTTTTGCCTTTGAAATTCCTCGCTTCTTAGAGACTGTTGGTGAGTGATGCCCCAGAGCTGGGGAGGATGGCTCCAGAAAGAGATCCCCTCGAGTGGGTAATCAGCCCTTCACAGCAGTCTGCTGGGGATGCTGAAACAGAAATCAGCGTTTCGAGTTTTTTTTCCCATGCTGTAAAGAAGAACCTGTGGGAAGGTTCTGCCTGTGTCCTTACACAAAACCAGGATATCCAGTAATTAGCGAGAGATACCTCCAGGGCAAGCTCAAATTTTGCAACACTTCCCAAGGCAGGGAAAATGCCCTGGGCTAGGGCAGTCTTGGGAAGAGAGTGAGTCAGGAGGCTTTTTTTTTTTTTGGCTTTTTTTTTCTCTATAGTCTTGATCAAATCAAAACTTAAGAAAACTTTGCAGGGACCCGACTCTTCCAGACCTCTCTATAGCTGGGTGAGGCTCCTCCACCTCCTGAGGTGGACGGCTGCCTTTTCAGGCTTTTTCTCTATGACAGGCTAAACTTTGCAGCACTGAGCCACAGCTGAGTTTCTGACAACGGCTCGGAGCTGGGAAGCTGAGCTGACCCCAGGGCCAGTATCCCCCAAGGGAGACAGCTGGGGAGGCACAGCCCAGCCCTTGCAGGGCGGCAGGGGCAGGGTGCTGCCTCTTTTGCTGATTTTTTTTCCCCCAGAAACACAGGTTTCTGCTCAAGAAGGGATTTAAAACCTTGTATAGCTGTCACCTGCCTTGGGCGGTGCTTTAGCACGTAGCAGTTGAAGGAGTGCAGGGTTCGGGCAGGGTGGGTGGCACAGGGGCAATGAGTGGCGGGGTCTGGCGGCGACTCACCCACAGCTCCCGCAGGGGGACCAGGTCCCGGGAGGGGCGGTGGGGCTGCGCTGGCGGAGGCGCCCCTGGGAAAGCCATCTGCTTGGCGGAGGGCCTGGAGGAGCCAGCACCGCCCCAGCGCCCCGGGGCTGCCAGGCATGCCCAGCCCGGCCCAGCCTGCCGGGAGCCCGGGGAGCTGCCGTGGGACTGCCCTGCCGCTCGGCTGTGCCGGGCTGGGGTCTGGTGTCTTTCGGCCAGAGGATGAGCTCGCAGGTGGGTGGGAGGCCTGGCTGTGGGAGCTTTGAGCCCTCTTTGGGCTGACCAGTCCCCCTGGGCGCTCCTTGATCCGTCACAGCACCATATGCTTAGCCCCCTCGGATGCACCCCATGTGGAGGAGGTCTCCTTGACATGAGAAGACTCCATGAGTCTCCATCATGGGCAGTAAGCCATACATAAGGGGCTCGAGCTCCTGACATTGGGATGCAGCACAAATACTCCCTGGCTCTTTCAACAAAGATCCCCAGACACATCTGGCTCAGATACGGGTGCAGCAGTCCAGCTCGGCTTTTCCACTCTTGCCTTTCATCCCTTCCACCTGGTTTCTGTGGTCTTAGGTCTCCTTCCCACCTCCTCGCTCCCCCCACAGCTGCCTTAGTATTGCATTTTGCCCCCCAAGCTCATGCCTTGCAGCACAAACACACTGTAGCACTGCCTGCCTTCCCTTGCTGGGCTCCCTGGCTGCTGCCTTTCTCCATGTTTTAAGCCTTGGGAATGATTTGTAAACACGGAGTGAACCATCTGCTTCATCCAGGCACCCGGCTTTAACTTCTGTGCTCAGGTAAAACCCAAGTGAAACACTCACAGCCAAGCAATGTCCAGAGCGGGTGCTCCCACCCTCATCTTGCATAGCTTGTTGGGCACTTCTGCTCTTCCCAAAAGCTTGCCTTCCTCTTCAGCTTCCATAGCTGCTCCAGTTCTCCTCCCAACCCCTCAAATGATTTGTTTCCCTTGGATGACTACCGTCCCTTCCAGTCATCTTCAGGCTTGCTGCTTTAATTGCCTTCCACAGGAGGCATCTCCTGCACAAACAGCTCCTCAGCTGCCCCTTGTCTGGGCTAATGGCTCACAGGTCTTGATCGCAAACCTGTTGTCCTCTGCACAGGCAGAAGTTGTGAGCACCTGAGATGTTAAATCAAATTCAAGAGGGCTAAAATAGGGCTGTTACTTTCTCATCCTATGATCTTTGTGAATGACTAGGCAATGTCACTCCTGTTGCACCTGCCTTCTCAAGAGCTTCCAAATCTTGGACATAACTTTTGGAGAGCCTCGAGGAGTGCTGGCTGCAAAGGTCTCCACTGTCATCTCTGGCCTCCTGCAGTGTTGGTGATGCAGGTTTCCTTTTCCCCAGGGGACGACAGCTGGGGTGGAGCCGTGTTCCTTTCCTAGACCCCTGTGTGCGCCTACAGCAGAAAGGAGGCAGGCTGTCCCAGGCAGCTGCAGTGCTTTTAGGCTATTAAGCTGTTCCCTTTCGGATGTCTCCTTCAAGCTGTGCTTTGCTCCAATGCCAATAAAAACTTGCTGTTGTTAGGCTTCTGCAGCATCACAGCAAACGCCGTGAAAAGGAAGCGCTCGCTTCTCAGCAGCTAAAGCCCTGCTTCGGGGATTTCCCTCCATCTAGTTTTGGTAGTTCCCCTTCCCGATGTGCCATCCACTGAGGATCTCCTTGGCACATCGCTTGAGGCAGTAGAGTCCCAGGGTGGCAGGGGCTATTTATACCTCCCTAATATTTTCCACAATGAAGCCCTTTCCTGGAATTAGCTGTAAGTCCCAAACCCACCAACAAGGCCACGTCTCGTAGCACGTCCTGCACCTGGCCCTGCGTGCTCAGAGCCCGCTGCTGCCTGATTTCAGGCTGGCACCCCGCAAACCCTCTCCCTCACAGCAGGGCTCCCTTTTGCTCCCTGACTGCTGCTCTGTCTTCAAGTGGGCAGGGATCCCTCGCAGGGAATGGAAAACAGTCTCCACTCCCATGGGCGTGGGGTTTTGCCTTCTGTCGTGCCAGCAGCAGGCTGTCTATGGGAGTACAAATGGCGCTCAGCACAGGCTTCGGATAATTAATACTGTTTGTTTGAACTAAGGTAGCACTTATGTCCCTGATTGATATCTGCGCTGATAAAGATGCAGTCTGGACGAAAAAAATATTTCGTCCACAACTGGATGAAAAAAATATTTGAGAGGAAAAACCAGGATTTTTTGCTACCAGACTGAATATGGGTCCAAAACTCTCACACTTAATCTCCCAAAACAAAACCATCCTCTTTTTGTGACCCTAGGAGGGGCCCTTAGGTGCTCTCCTAGGGGCTTACATGCCCATGTGCACCCCAGACCTCCCTCCCCAGAGCAGTTGATGAGGGCAGGAGCTCTGCTTTGCCACAGAAACACATGGGGACAGACAGGTCACGTCCACCACGGTGGTCCAGGGCTTCTCTGCCACCCCCAGCATGGCTGGTGGGGGGGATGACAGCATTTTCCCAGTGCTCCCTGAGGAGAGGAGCCCTCGCACAGTCTATCCCATCCCAAGGCAAAGCAAGAGTGGGGAGGAGTCGCTCCAACCCACCGTGGTTATTTTAAACTATAAAATTGTGGGGGATTTTTTTGTTGTTGTTGTTTAGTGAGCAGCTCACTGCGAATTTAATAGATGAGTTTTGCTATTGGTAACAACTCCCCTAACCCCCAAGCAGTTTATTTCATGTATACAAGAGTAAAAAAGGGAAAAGTAAGAACACCTCTGGGGAAAATAAGGGGTTGGGAAATGACTGTAAGTGCAAGCACAGGATTGCCAAACCCACACGTTCAAAAAGCATGAATCAGATCTCCAGGAATCACAAGACTGGTGGTCTGAATTTCAAATATGAAATCTGGGCAGTTTCTGAAGGGTATTTCCCTCCATGTTTTCAATGCTCTAGGGGAAGCTGCATGCCCTCGGTTTGGGAGGGAGCGCTCATGGGCTGGAGTTGAGGCTTACACAGGCTTATAGGAACCTATCCCCCCTATGCTGGAGCCCGAGATGGTCGTTCCACCTTCCCAGTCCCCTAGGCTTGCCTCGTTGCTCTACTCTTCCCTGTCGTGGGGCATCGCTGCTGCTCCCTTGCATCTCTGCTGAACTGCCTGGAGGGACAGCAAAGCCCCAGCACCCATCTTGCCATGGTGGGGAACATCCACCACTTTCACCAGGGTTGGTCTTCCCCCCGTGGTGAGGAAGCGGCGTCTGTATTTTTGTCCCACAGTCTTTAAGGAGAGAGAGCCGCCACTTCGAATAGTTCAAAGATGTATGTAGCCTGGGCCATAAACCCCAAGCGGCACTGCCTGAGGTAGGGAGAGCTGCCTGCGATGCCTGTTTTGGAGAGACATGAATTGCTTTCCACACTATGCAAGAGTTTGCTATAAGACAGAGCTCAAGATACTTTATCTGAGCATACAAATTAATACCTCCTCCCTCAAGGCCACCCAAACCCCAACAAAACCTGAGAAGGAGAGCACTGCGGCAAACTTCCCCAGTGCTAGACTAAGTCGCCCAATTTGTTGGCGCCCGAGCCCCTAGGCAGCGAGCAGCCTTCACCCACACCTCCAAATATGGATATGCTGGCAGGAGAGGGAAGCTGCTTCTGTCTCCTGCCTCACTTGAGGGCCTCTAGATCTATAGCTGATCTAAACTGCTGTTGCCCAACTCAGCCTTGCAGAGTCAGCTTTGCTGCAAGTCCTTTCTTGTCTATCCCTCTGGAGTCCCTCAGCCACTGCCAGCTCTGCCATGTTGGTCCTTGCAAGCTCTTTGGTCGTGCTACAGCTGCTCAGCTACAGCTGTCCACACTGGAGGACCAGCAGGGTGGCCTCTGTGGGAGATGACTCCCAAGGATGATTACCTACACAGCACCACAAGATTCCCAAGCCCACGCATGTTAGCGTTACCTCCCTGTGCTGGACCAACATCTCTTCTGCTTCTGCAGAAGCTGCTCTCATCCTTGTGCATTGCCCCTTGTCATTCTTATGTCCCAGCTCACAGTTACAGGAGCGAACCCATCAGGACTCATTGGTGTGAAATCTGGGGAAATCCCAGGCTGCGTGGCTCTTCCCGAGTTCCCATCAGGTAGGCAAATTACCTGTCACCGGGAGAAGATTCAGGCGTTAGAGGGAATTGCATGCAAATGGGAAGAGCAACCAAAGAGCCCCAGTTCTCCCAGACCTGCTGAGGCTGAAGTCTGCAGTTGGCAGTGCACCCACTTCGGTGAAGGGTGGAGCTGCAGCCCTGCGATGGGTAAAAGGCTGTCATCTTCAAAGCCGAGCATTGTATTTTGCTCCAAAGCACTTGTACCACCCACCTGTGGAAGAGGAATTCAGGTGACTTCCAACACGGTGGGTAGGGACAGCAACCAGCGGGCAGTGAAACCACTCATGTCTAACAGGAGCGGTAGCTCTTGCAACGGTAGCTCACGAGCAGAAGCTGGTCAGCTTCCAGGGCAGGAATGACTCACAGCCCATTTACGGTTACCTGCGAGCCGTCACACCCGGCTCCAGGCTCCCCAGGGCCTGGTGCAGCAACGTCTGCTTCCTGAGTTCGGTGGAAGGGAAAAGGTGCCTCGCTCCCTATTGATGAGCATGAATTAATCCACTCTTGCCCTAGGTTGGAGGTAATACCAATAGCACCACGCACTCCCTCCTGCTACATAACAAGCAAGTGTGGGAGTATCCTGGCCTGAAGGACCAGGCATATTAGCCTGACCGTAAGTGAAGTGTCTACATCAAAGAAGAGGTGAGAATAACACATATGTGCACAGCCAGCGGCAGCAGCACCTCATAAACGTGCCTGCTTGCCTTGTTAGAGGCTCTTTATCTGGTAGATGGTCTCATTTGCCAATATAAATACACTCTTGCTAGTGGGAGACAAACATGGCACGTGTAGCACAGGAGAAACTGAAAGAGCAAAGTGAGCCCAGCACATGTGGAGATCACAGGAAAAGAGCACCGTCATACCCCAGCGTAGTTCTTGCTTTGATTCCTCTTTTCCCAGTCTCTCTTCAACCACAGCTACCTGAGGGGGAGAGAGAAAATCAGGAGAAGTCCTTCTCAGTGCTCACTGGGGTCACACATGGTACATCACCCTGCAGTGTTGGTTGGAGCAAAATGATGAGACCTTTGGCTGCTCCAAGGCCGACACTCTGCGGTGTGGTGTCTCCAGAGGAGGAAAGTTAGGTCTCTCTTCAGTCTCAATCCACAGTTGGCCCCCACAACCCTCTCTTGCTTGCAACAACAGAGAAGCTCATGTGGGCCATGCTTCCTAGATCTGCCAACACAACATGTGGGCCTCCTGGTCTCACAGCAGTGGCTCCAGGGATAGAGGACATGGAGCTCCATGGCACAGCCATCTCTGGCTGCTCCCTGCTAGCAAGAGCTGTGCTACAGCTGTGTCTCCATCTGCATGCTGCTCTAGGTCAACACAGTGAGCACCCTCCAGATCTATATGGGTTTCCCGCTCTTCCTCAGGACCAGGAGTGGACAGTGCAGGGTGCAAGGCTTAGCCTCCAAAGCCTTTTGTCCACATTGTAAGCCTGGTGAGTGAATTCTACTTGGTCAGTTTCCTAATATGACTTTCTACACCCAGATGCTGCCTGCAGCCCAGCTGGCAAGCCGTTCCCCGCAGCCCCCTTGCACACTTCTCCCAACTGCCTCTCCCCAGGAGTCGCATGCAGTGCTTATTTTGGGACTCAGAACATCAGCCCACGAGCGGCAAGTGAGCGCTTTTACTCATCCCAAGCTTCCCATCAAGTTCTTCAATGTGTGCAGGCTCTGGAAGAGCTCTCAGGCTGTTTCTATGAAGCAATGCCTGTCTGGTTTTAGCTACGTGTGCCATCGGCCTGCTGAACTCTCCTTCTTCTTTGAAGGAGAGGGATTTCCCACCCTTCACTGGTAACTTTCAGTGTTCGCAAGGGTACTTTGGTCTGGGCAAGATGGCCTCGGAGGGGATGGCTCTGTTCTTGGTTTCTGAATACCGCTGACTCTTCGAAAGACTGGGTTTGCTGCTGGGTGTTTGCCCTCAGAGCAGCAGCCCTTACCCAGCTAAATTCAGCTGGGGGAATTCCACCTGTAAGACGTGCAAGTAAGGGCAAAGACATCCTCTGCCTTGTCCCTGTCAAGTTTCTGCTCCCCAAGGCCTTGCTTTCTCTGTTGGTAGTTCCTGCATGCAGCAGCAAGTCTGCTCCCCATGTGTTTTGCTAAAGCCGAAGATGCCCACACATTTTTTCCATTGTGAACCTGGCTACATCCCTGCCAGCTCACACAACCAGCTATTGTTAAGTAATTGTTTCAGTCATCCACTGAGCCCACGCCCAAGCAGGCTTTTCAGATTTGACATATGGGAGATTCACTACTGTTGGCGTGGCTTTGGGGTACTCTGTCTCCTGCCGTCGCCCGGGAGGGTGACACCAAGAGAGACATTCCAGATGGGCTAAATGTGGCCATTTTCATGCCCATCCTTGGGTTCCCGGCTCCCAGCCACCACTGACCCTTTTCTCTCTGTAACAGAAACTTAATGCGATACAGAAGGTCCACCAGCTTGCCCCCATGCAGGAGCTTGCATTTGCCTCCTGATGTTGCTTGAGATCAGAGGTCTCTCTTTCTCTCCCTATATCTCCACTGTCATTACCAGATAATGCAGAGCAAATATCAGAGCTGCTTCCCCCACCGGTGATGATGCCTCCTCCTGATTCCTACTTGACATGTGGGATTTATAGTTCAATTTAAGTTTGGCACGGTTGCTACTCCCCAACTCCAGCAATTAGAGGATTTGAGAAGTGCATTATGGGGCCCTGATTTTTCATATGGTCATTCTGGTTGACACCACCCTTTATACCGCCTTTTTACATACACAGCCAAAATGCTCGGCACATTTTCAGAAGAGGGAAGATTAAAAACCCAACCAAAAAAAGCCCAGAAAAAAACCCAAAGTGAATTACTAAAGTTTATAAGGCTAATACTTTATAGGGCTAGTATGCACAGGCCTGAGGCCTTCAAGATAATATAATCTACTACTCGGAGATCCCCTGATGAAAGGCACTATATATGCAAAGTGCTTTATAAACATTAATTAGTTAATGTTGAAAATTTTGCCCAGGGCAAAAAAAAAAAAAAAGAAAAAAAACCCTACCAAAAATCCCCCTTCCCTCCCTCCCTCTAGTCCCTAACTATACAAAGTTAATGATTCTGTGTGTGCAAACTTAGAGCATATTTTAATTTCTGTTTACTTCTGGGGAGATGGAAGCACTGGAAGTACTTTCATATACATCATGCTTCTGCAAGCATTGGTAACATGGCTGCTTCTCCTGTCACGTGATTTAAGCTTCATGAACGAGGACACCTCAACACCTACAGCATAATCCTGGCCACAGTGTTTGCAATAAAACTGCCCAAGCTCTACTAGCTCATCCCTTCACACTCTGTAATCACCAACAAACCAACCCATGTGTGAAGGTCTTCATGGTGATAGCTTTCATTCCAGGTCACCTTTCTAAACCTTGGGAATTTTGAGCACAGGGCAGCTGGTTTCAGTGTCATCACCACGTCATATGTCACCACATAACATATGCACAGAGAGCAATGGACAAAGTAATACACTTAGTTATCACAAAAGGAGGGAAACTGCAGTCTGAGGGATAAAGTAGACCTTGCTTTTGTAGCTGGCTGCATGCAGGATGAGGTTGTGTTTCAAAGCAGCTGGTGTAAAAGGCAACAAGTTGTGCATTCAATGACATTTGCAGCAAGAAACATACTTCATCTCTCCTTTGTAACCCTTGCTGGGGAATCATTCAGCTTCTGGGTGACACTGCAGGGGCTGCTTTCCCCTGAAGCCCACATCCGCACTGGTCTGATGGATGCTCTGTAAATCCCCTGGCAGAGTAAGCAGAGCCCACTTCCAGAGCTCCTTTCAGAGCACCATGCTCACCTCCATGCTTTGCAAAACCTAGGGGCCCTCGTAGGCAATACTTTTCCCCCAAAAAACCCCTTGCATCCCTGACAAGGCCCTTTCAGACTCTACTCAGTCCAAACAAGTCTGCATCACCCATACTCTGCCACAAACCACCACACCGGCTTGCCTAGCTCTGGCTTCTCCATCAGCAAAAGACCAGCAGGCCCCTTGACCCGCGGCCAGGATGGGCCATCACCTCCCACCGCTCTCCTCTCCAGCTGCGACGGTAGCAGACATCCTGAGGTAAACAGAGGCACAGGCAAACCACCTCTCTGAAAAGCTGGTGGTATCTTCTGGATCCCCTTTCTGCCATCTGTCCTGTTTAAACCCCAAACTCAAACTCATGTCTGTCAGCCTGAACACTGGGGTAACTGTGCGTGTGATGGGGCAGGAGAAACTTTAACGATGGAGTGGCAGAATGCAGCCTGCTTGCAGCAGCGTGGGCTGGCCCAGCGGTGTTTTTCAGGGCTGGGTCACGCGGGTCCCCATGGCAGCACCTGGACATGGAGGAGCCCCTTTACTCTGCATCTACCACCTTCCCTGCCAGACGGGTTTCGGCACGTGCCTGCTCCTTTCCCCAGCAGCCAAAGCAGCCAGTGGCACCTCCTCGACAGGGGACCTTCAGTGCGGGATGCTTTCCCTTCCCTCTCCTGGGTCCTGTGTGCCTCCAGGGCTGCTCTCAGCATTTTGGCTCCCCACGATGCCACCCTGTGAGATGTCTCTGTGCACCGACAGCAGGACACCCAGCTAGACATTTTCCATCTGCCTGGACTGTCTCTGGGAGAGGCAGCACCAAGGGATGAGACCACTGTAGGGTCCCACCATTGCCCTTAGCCTGAGACGTGGTAACTTCTGTGAGCAAAGTCTTAATACGAAGTAGAGTCAGCCCAAATGACCACTGGCCGTGCTGCCGGTGGCTGCCTCGTGCCTCCAGCACAGCCTTCCCTGGCACTCCCTTCCTTCCCCGTGCTGCCATGCAAAATCTACACGTGCTGAAGCACCATCCCTGGCTCAGCACGCCTCTAATGGGTCTTTGAGTGCAAGCCCCACTTGCTGCCAATGCATCAAGTTTTTCTTCGGTGCTCCTACAACATATAAAACCTCCACTGTGCTGCCATCACTCATGGAGGTGCCTCTCACCTGGCCAGGCTCCTCCAGCACTGGTGTCCCCGGGGCCTCTCGCACCACTGGAGAGCAGCACTCAGCGGCCAGGTGGCTGCATGACCTGGGAACACATCTCCTCTTCACAAACTTGTTATTGAACTTTAATGCTTCTTGGCGCAGCAGTGTGCTCAGCAGGTGAAGTGACAGGACCACGAATCTGATGCATTCCCAAGGACCTCGGCCTTAATGACACACACACACACCCCCCTTAGTATCAGTGACAGCTATTGATGGGGTCTTCAGAGAATCAAAGGCTGCAAAGGTTTGCCCTGGCCTAGTCCAATCACTGCCACCTCCGGGCATAGTTACGGTTCATCTGAACATCCAACTGAGGCAAGCCGTCTCAGGGGAGTTTTGCCTGTACACAAATGCAAGATCAAGCTAGAGGAGAGCAATCGCTTACACACGTATCTAATACAGACGTACCTGAATGAGCTAAGCTATACTTTCATCTCGTGCAGTTACGGATGTTTAATTTTAATCCTGTGTCAATGGGGAGAAAAAAAAATGGTATGAAGTTCTAATAAATAAATCATGTTGCTGAGTGCTCAGATCAGCACATCCTTGCTAGAAGCAGTACAGAAAAAGCCTCCTTCCAGCACTGCAGACTGTGTTAAAACATCCCGTCAAATAGATGCTGTTGCAAGCCAGTGATACACCAGCACTGGTATGTTGACTTCAGATCACAAAGCATTTGCCATTCTGAGGGCATGCAACACTGAGGAAGAAGAAAAATGTGAAATATTTAGTAGGTTTTGATGATTGACTTGAGAACTTGTGAAGACCTCTGATTTTCCGAAAGCATTGCGCATCCGCTCTCAGACAGCCTGGTTGCTTTCAGGTGCATCACGCTGGGCACCTGCCAAGGTGGCTGCTGAAACCACTAGTCTGCTTGGAAAATCTAGATAGGAGATTATGATGGAGGAAACTGTCTACGCTGCTATTGCTGAAGTTACTGATTTTTACCTCCTCTGTTTTTAAAGTACTTCGTGGCATTATTTGCTCTCGAGGAGAAAACTGGAAATTTAAAATGAGAGACATCTTTTGTAGTGCAACAGGCAAAAGACTTGATTTTCCTGGGATTTCCTGAGTGCTCAGACCCTGGTTAGGCTCCCACGATAGCAACTAGCACGGGGAACTGTTGCGTCTCAGTCAGATGCTACCAATTTCACCAAAGCCGTCAGTCTGTGCCGCAGCAGAATATTTGCAATATGTATTAGGACAAAAGCTGTTTACCACCCACTGATGAGCTTTTATGTGTAAAACGTCCCTTTCACTCTGTGCTGAAGCAGACACTTGCTTTGATAGTTATATGAAAAAACCTTAACTTTGCTCCGGGATATTTATAACCAAAACATGCAGAATTATTGCAACATAAAGTCTGCTTCACTGGGTCTTGCTGATATAAAAAGGGAAAAAAAAGAAAAGGAAGAAAAAGGAGGTTAATATAATAAAGAAAAAGAGACAGATGAGCACACGGAACACAGTTCAGATCTACAGCAGTATATTGTCCCAGCCATGCCACCAATTCAATTTAAATCCTAAGGAAAAAGCTAATGCTATTGAAGCACTGCAAATTAACAACAGCCCCGGCCTTGTACCTCACCCCTCCACAACAACAGGCACATCAAACACCTTCCCTGCTCTGCGTGGAGACAGAGCGGAGGAAAAGCAGTATGAAAGCGAAATGGTTTCTCCTCCTCTGCCCTGCCCAGAGGCAAATGCCAACTCTCGCTGTTGTAAACTGTAAGGCAAGGCAATCTACAGTGTTATGGAAAGAAAACGAATACCACACTAGCAGGCAGGCAGGCAGGAAGGCAGGCAGAATGAGGCAGAGATATTTTTAATTGATGCTAGACGAACATAAATAGATGAAGCTGACATTAAGCAGCACAGCCCATTTTCTCTCTCTGCCAGGTACCCATTCACCCGGGCTCATAACCAAAGGCCAACATGACATCAGAAGCCCTATGGTGTTTTGCCTTTGGGCAACAGCCGGTAAAACTGGTTTCATCTGGCAGATGAGTGTGTGAGCTGAGGTAATTGGTGTGTTCTTTTCTGCCTCAGATTCCTTATCTCTTCCTGAATATTCCCATAACCTCCTTTTTTCCAGCCCTTTTGTTTCTCAACAAAAAAAATATTTACATTGAAATAATAGATCGCATCGCGGGGAGACACAGGTGCCGGTAACTTCACGAACAATGAGCAGCGCAATGACAGCTGCAGAAAAGATAAGCTGGAAATGGAAGACTTCTTTTTCTAGTGGGACGTTTCCTACTGAACAGAAGGGGTTTGAACAGACATCATTTGATAAAGGAGCCTCGCTTAAAAACAGCTGCCGCTCCATTTTTCTTTCACTCCTGAGATCGGTTTGGATTACTTTTCTGCAGCGTTTTGCAACTGAAGAATAAAAACCATCTGAATGTGATGGGAGATGATCTGAACAATGTGGGAGTCGTTCTTTCTGCACACCAAGGCTGGTAACAACCAGGGCTGCCCGTTTCCAGGGCCGCATTAGCAGTGCTTTGCCAGCGCAGCCATCCCAGGTTATGCAGTCGTTGAGCAGGCTTCCTGCGGGCATCCCTCGCATCAGCCCCTGCTTTGCTGGCTGAGGAGAGCAGGGTCATAGAATAAATCCTGCCAGCAAAAGTATATTTTCTAGCATATCACTGAATGTACATTGAGGGGGGGGGTGTTAGATTAGCTGAGTGGATGAGTGTCTTCACCCATCGTAGCTGTTGGTTTGGGATGGTCACAGCATGGCTACAAGATACACATGCTCAGAAAACTACCATGGGGCAGCACCGCAGTCAGGTAACACGTGAGTGTGTAATCTGGGTGATGGGACAGACACTTCTGGCTTGCCTGAAACATGTGAACCTCTACGCACTGCCCCTGGAAAGAAGTTGGGAGGCAAAAAAAGATTTTCTCCTTCCTTCCAAATGTACTACTGATAAATATAAATGTAGCAGAAGGACTGGGCACGATGCCTAGCAGAGACTCGCTGGAGATAAGGTTCCTACTCTGACATGTTGGATCATACCAGGTAGGATGCTGCCTCTGTCATCTGTAACCTAAGGCAATGTGGCCTGCTTTTCAGAAACGTTCTTTCTGCCTACAGGTCCCTCTGGAGCTGGGGGTGCTGGAAATATGGAGTAGCTTGCGAAATCTGGCCGTAGACAAACCCAGACACTTCGTTTTAGCCTCTCGCATTGGAACATTTTGAATGTTTTCCCCCTGCTCCCACAGAAATCACTGGTGAAACTTCCCACTGAAGTTGAGCTGGATCCCATGTCTGTCAACCTGGCCTATATTAAAAGGGAGAAGAAAATGCAGAACATAAGATAGAAAAGGGAGCCTTTAACTTGCCAAACAAGGCTAAAACACAAATCTAGTGGTTATGTTAAACAGTCCAAATGAAAATTATCCAAACGTACAGGATTATAGGAGAAGAAAGAAAACAGATGACTGGAAAGAGATGATGAAAAATGGGTTAAGGGAGGAAGAAGATATAAAAGGTGGGAAAATCAATGGGAAAATCCACTCCAGGATGAGGGAGAGGCCAAAGAAGATGTGAAAGCAGGCAACAAGTGGAGGAACGTCAGTGTGAAACACAGGAGGTGCTGGGTGCAGGGACACAGAGGCTTTGACATCAGGGTCTGAGCCCCATCGGTGATGCAAAGAGACTCCCCTGCGGAGTACCAACACCTCCATAGAGGCTGGAAAATGTCTGAGCTATTTGTGATCTCTATGGAAAAAGACATAGGGGTAATGGGTCAGGGAAGGAATGAAGGGGGGGTCCCCTTGTCCTGCCCACCCTGCTGGATGTGCCCCAGGGACCGAGCCCAGGCAGGTGGTGCAGGAGCCCCTGCTTTTTTCCTGAGGGGCTTCAGGGCTTCCTGCAGGATGGAGGAGCAGAGGGCAGGGGTGTGCAGTACGACGGGCAGGGCAGACACAGGTCGCACCTCCTCCACATCCCCCCTGCCCCAACACACACACATACACCCTTCTTTGCAGCACCCTGCTGCTCCCAGCCTGTGAGCCAGCAGCGGGGTGTGTGTGTGTAGCTGTGTCCCACTGGGGATACCTGTAACACCAGGGGCTACACTGGGTGGCCAAGGGGCTGCATCACTGCTATGGTGTGCCACTGCTACGCCCCTACATGGCACATCGATATTTGGGAGCCAGGGGACTTGAGAAGTTGCTGAGCTAATCCGGGAGGGTGGCTCTCCCACAGACCCAGCCCCATAGCTGCCGGGCGGCTCAGTGACAGCACACGACGCTCCTCAGCCACCAGGTTTTAAACCAGGTCCATGAATAAGAAGCTGGGAGCACAGTTTTGACCTCTCCTCCTGTTTCTGTCCTCACTCCTGCACTTGGAAAGTTTTAGCCACAGTTTGGCCAGGGTCTCGGCAGCAGAGCAACATGCTACCCCCCGCTTCCCCTCCCTTGGGTGAAGTACTCACTGGCACACCACTTCGGCAAGGAGACAAATACCTCAGGTTCAGAAACCACATTTTGGGCTTTTAAGAACAGTGAAATGAGGCAGCTGCCCATTGTGGGCAATTTAGCTTAATGTGATACTGAATTCAGCTGTTTAATACACCCAGATGCTCCAGCAGTGAGTGTATTAAAAAAAAATTCTTAAATAAATAATGGTGATGTGAATAGGGTTTTTTTGCTTGTTTGTTTCCTTTTTTAATGAAAATGGCAAAACCAGTAATTTGCTACTGTACATCTGCATCAGTTATTTAACATGACATCTTGCTGTAGTAATAATCCATCAACACCCAGCATTACATATGGATTCATAAAAAGGTTTATGCTTGTGTTGGTGTATTTGCTGTCTGCCAAACCAATTATATACATTTTACAATAAATTATACATATTGAACTGAGAACCTGCTGTGTTAATTGCTTACATTTTTATAGGGGAAAAATGTGGTCATGGAGTAATTTTTCTTTTTAAGCATATTGAGAACATGGCAGAAGAAGATGCTATGTCTTCAGTTTTTCAGAGCTGAAAAATCAATATTTAGCCCTACAATCAGTAAAACAAACAAAAAAAATCAGGAAGAACGAACTTTGGGCAAGCTTTCTCTGGTGTCTTCTCGCCCCTCTTTCCTTTAGGCATCTGTGTCTTAGCTTGGTGAGGTATGGAAATATATGCCCAATTTCAGTGCTGTGAGTGTCCCATTGAAATGAAGACTAAACTTCTACTGCACTGATGGCTAAGGACACCCTGAAATGCCTGCCCAAATCGGGGCCCCAGAAGGGAGCTGTGAGGAGCACTGGGTTTACCTTTCTGGAAGTGCCGCTGTTCATTTGTTCGTTCTTCAGCAACAATGTCATGCAATTATGAGCTACAGCTTCGCTGTTCAGAGACTTTCTATGAGTAATACTTTAAATATAGTTTATTACATCAAGCTCGGCACTGGCACCTGATGGCTTTCAACCTCCATTGGGACTGAATCCCCATTCCGTTCCCTGCTGAAAAAAATGTTCTAAAAGATCTTGCTTGATTGAAAAAAACAAGAGGACAGAATTAAAACCCCAGATAATACAACAACGGGAGGAAAGCAGAATGAAGTGATGTCTTACTTTTAAGAAGATGCAAGTGATGCTCCAGAAATAAACAGTGTAACTTAAGAATTACACTTGGAGGAAGAAATGCATTTGTGGCCTCTTCGGATCTCTGAGAAGTGCAAGGAAGTATGAAAGCCCTTTCCCTGCTGTTTTTTTATTTTTGAGGCAACACATGCAGACTATTCTGTTTCTGATGCTGCTTGAAAGGCTCTGTTTTTATTTAGGCTTGTTTCATGAGAGTTCCTAGTTTAACTCAGGCTCTGCCCTGCCCAGGTTCTCTCAAAACACAATTACATGCCAAGGTCGGGGAACGGCCAGGCACAGAGTGCATATTCATTTTTAAGAAAAACAGCCATGTGTTAGTGTAAATAATGATTGTTTCTGAAAAAAAATCTATATATTGTTTCTATTTCTTTTGATGAACTTTCTTACAGTCCATAGCACCTGTTGAGCAAGACAGAATGAAGTGATGGCCAGGCAGAAAATTGATTTTGTGATTAATGGAAACGTGGTGGCAAGAGAAAGTAATAAGAACATCATCTGTAACAAAACGGGCTTTTTCAGGATGTCTTTTCTTTCTTGCCCAGCATAAAGTGGCTGGCCTGTATTTTTGTTGCAGTAACAGATGTAACAGTTAAGTTTTTCTTCTTTAAAGAATGAAAGCAATCAAGATAATTTTCTCCTCTGTGCACTTTCACTCAAATTACTGTCTTGCTCTCACTCTGGCATGCTAAGAAAGAAGTATGTGCTAATCACTTCCTCACATGCACATTTTACTTGCCCTCATCGTTTATCATCCCCACATTTTGCCATCGCTCACCCGAATTAACAAGTGGCGTACAAAATACCGCCCTAATACCAGAGTTGCCAGTGATCCTAAATGCTTCACCTGTGACATTGCCATTAATCATTTTTGATGACTTACAGCTTTGTTTTCCCACATTAAGACCCTTTCTTGTTTACAGTATTCTTCCTTCCGTATGCTGCTTCCACCCCTGCAGAGCTGAGCTTGCACTGCAGAGTGGCTGGACTGGGACCCAGGGTGCTGAGCCCTCTATCCAGCTAACTGCTCAAGCATGCACTAATTGCCACTCGGGGACAAAACTGGCCCATCCCAGTAATGCCCTGCTCACACCCCTACGTGCTTCGTCAGCACTCTCGGCCCCCAGGAGGCCCCAGTGCCTTTCCACGACAGACTTTGATGCCTTTCTCCAGCCTGCTTTCCCCAGTGCAATTTTTTTTAAACAAGTCTTGCTGGTTTATGCAAGGTGCTGGGAGCACCAGGCTTACAGTAATGCTGTTTCACGCAGATAGTGCTTTTCCTGGCCTAGCCACGCACTTCTGTAGCCAAGACTATTGCCTCTCTGGAAATTTTTTGCACTACTGGTACGTTGCTCTGCAGAAAGAAGAGGACCTTGACAGCAACAAGTGGGGGGTAGGGCCACATTTCTCTCCCTGACAAACTTTTCATATCTCGTTCAGTTCAATCCTTCTGGGAATGACAGAAACACAGAGTGGTTGAGGTTGGAAGGGACCTCTGGAGATCATCTTGTCCATCCCCCCTGCTCAAGCAGGGTCACCTCGAGCTGGTTGCCAAGGACTGGCTCCAGATGGCTTTTGAGTATCTCCAGGGGATCCAGAGGATTCACCTGAGGGTGGAGCAGGGAGCTGGGCACCCAGGACACCCTACTGCCAGCAGCACCACTCCCACCCCTGCAGCCTGGGCAGTCCCCAACTGGTTACAGCCACAGCAACTTTTTGAGTGGTTTCTCCTCACTGGTGCTGCTCATGCAGCACTCGCTCATGCAGCAAGGCCCAGCGAGCTGGGGAGGGCACCATTACAAGGAGGCCCTTGGTCACCCATGCCAATTGGCCATCATATCTGCTGCGCGGAGCACCAGCTGAGACTGGACCAGCTGAGACTGCTGCAACAAAAATAAAGCCAAGCTGAATATTGAGGACAAGTAAATGCCCTAATTTTTAATGACAATGAAATTATAATGATAATGAAATGATAATGATAATGAAAGAGGTGGTTCATCTTGTATTGCAGCTGTTATCAGGCCAGTGGGAAAGACACCAAAAAAAGCAACAACCAAGGATGTGGCTAAATCTCTCAAGTTAAAAAATAGATGATGTCTAAAGCAAAGGCATACTAGCTAAAAGATGCTAGAAAAAGACTAAAATAAAGAGTAACATTTACTACCAATATGTGCAGAAACATCTTGCTTCTCAGCTCCTCATCACAATACGGCCCCATATCATGTCTTTGATAGCGCTCATGGAAGAGATTAGAAAAAGACCCAGACCATACACAGGAAGAAACAGGAAAGAAGCATTTCCTAAACACTTTGAGAAATGCACTTTTTTTCCCTACCAAAACAAAGTATATCCTACTCTGATTGATTTATTATCTCAGCAGTGCCCTTTGGGCTCAGTGGATATATTAACATTAAGCAGGTAAAGACTTAAGAATAATATAAAATAGAGCTTAACAGCAGAGTTGCAGATCAGACTGATTTCTGCTGTTGTACGGTGAAAAAAACAGAAATGCTCTGTTAAACTTAGAGAACAAAACAGCTGTCCTTAAAGATGTCAGTGAGAAGATGGTGAGATTACATGTGGCAGCGAATTCACTGCCAAGCCAGTGCATGAACAATGTGGTGCCATTGGTCTGGTCTCACAGAGAAGGTCCTTCTCTGAGCCTGACATTCATTCATCTCCAAAGAGTGACTGGAAGATTTTTCCCTTCCAGAAAGTGGCAGATCAATCAGGAATGAACTTGAGTGCATGGAACATGTTAAACCACCAAGTTACAGGTACTGTATTTGATTTTTCTTAAACATTGTTTCTTCGTACTTCCTCACTAGCCTTCAAAGTACTCCAAGTACTCTGCTCATGCAATATCTGGTTTCAGGCAACCAGCGTGGCAGTTTGCCTGAGCTGAGAAAATATGCTTGAAGTCTGCATTCACAGGCGGCTTCAACATCCTAAGGAAAATGCTTTGTTTTTGTAGCCTGAAAGTATGTCACAAACATGAATAGAATTATACGCTCGTTCTCCCTCGCCCTCAATCCTCTTTACCTTAGGAAAAAATTATACACTTCCAATTACAGGGCCAGTTAAAATCAATACAAAGGTGGGAGAAAACAGATCATTTTTCTTATGGAAGTAACTGTTTTCATTAATTTTTCATTAGTCCTGCTTTTGTTGTGCTATCCATCACTGAAGGAGCTGGTATGCAGTAGATTACATTTAGGTTATCTTACATGCTTCCAGGATTTAGTAGATATTGCCTGATAAAGCTGCAAGCTTTATGGCTTTAACTTACACCTATCAATAATGCATCAGAAGAGAATTTTTTCTGTGGAACAGCTGTCCCTGAGCCAAGCAGCTTTCTCCTGGAATAGCTGCGCTGGTTACGGCTGAGACGATAGCACAGCTTTTAAACTACTCATCTAAAGGCTACAGCTGCGAGAAAGAGGAGCAGATGCTTAAGGAGGAAGATAATCCGTGAGGGTTTGAGCCCTCGTTTTCCCACTGTTGGCATTTTTATTTTGGAGCTTTTGAAGCCAGGAGCCAGCCATGCCTTGCCCCATCTCAGCAACCACACCTGAAAAACGTTCCTGCCGTTGACCATTCCGGCACATGTCAGGATTTTGTTGTGATCGCCATATGACTGACCCAAGCTCTTTCACAAATTGCACTGGAGCTTTTTGTTGCTATTATTTCCCCCTCCCCCTCATAATGCCCGAGTTTTGTGGTAAGGAACCGAAACATCGTAAACAGGGAATTATAGTCACTGCTGAAGAGCTGAGCCAGAGGAAGGAGGTGGAGACGTCAGTAGACCCTACTTAAAACATAAAAGGTGAAGGGAATTTTATTTCATTTATTTTTCCTCTCACTTGGGAAGAAATTAGAAGAAAAATCCCAAAGGTATATCAAGCCTAACATGGTTGTAGTGTTACTTTTTAAGCTTATTCAGACATCTCAGGGTCTGAAGTATTTGCTTGAACAGCCTGCAACTCTCAGCTTTAAAAACCATGTGTCATAGCACCTCACTGATTCCAGCCTCTTTCTGTACTGCAAGAGGGGTTGTGAAAGAAGGTGGCAGCGGAGCGTGACTCTTGAAGTGCAGCTTGCACCCGGCTGGTTCAAAGTCAAGCCTCTTCAGCCTCCCCAGCTGCAAGATGAGCTTATTGCTACCTTCTTCCCTTACAGGTAGAGAGATGCTTAATTGAAGGTTTGTACAAACCTTTGAAGAGCCCAAGCACTGCATTAGGGCCAAAACTATTACTCTTGAACTGCCCAGGCACAGCCCCAAGCAGAAGAAAACCAAGCCTCCTGAACTAGAGAAAGCGAGGGAAAGAAATGTTATTTATCTAGTAATAAATGTTTTTAATGTGAGCCACCCAGAGCTGAAGTATTTATTCAGAAGCGGCAGTGCTTAGCGAAATCACGACTACAGATCTTCAGAACTAGTGTTCACACTCTGGTGGTTTTGTCTTTTGTTTTTGCATTGAGTGTAATTGCTTGGAGGTTAATCAAATGAAATATCAGCCATCCATTGGTGATCCCTGCTAAGCGCCCTGGTTTGAACTAAAGCCAGAATGAGTGCAGTACATGAGTTTTGGGGACTTCAGCATGCGTAGCTTTTGTTTTAAGTCGATGCCCGAATCAAGGTGCGCTCTCGACAGGTCGCTGCCCTGCCCTTTTAGACTGCATCCTAATGGCGAGCAGGCAAGGCCAGGCATCCCAAGCTACACACTTTCCTCAGAAAAATTAATAACAACACTGACAAGCTACATAATAGAACAGAAGCTAGAAGACCATTTGGGGTTGTAGATGAGATCATTTATCAGTCCAGACTCCAGAGCAGAGACAGAAATCTCTCTCCCTCCATCTCTCCCCAGACCAGCAAGCCAGAGCTCTGCTCTGGGGACCAGGGAATGGGGCTCGCTGGGCTGGGCAAGGGCACCAACACCCCATGCTCCCTGAAGGGCACAAACCCAGACTGTTCACACCAGTGGCAGCCTCTTTGGAGAAAAGAGCTCATGGACATATAGTTTCAGTGAGGCTGAGAGAGAAAAGCCTGATTGAACCACGCTTCCTCTGACCTGCAGCGGAAAATACTGTATTTTTTGGAAGCAACGCTCAACAGAGATGAAGTACAGTTGCTGTCCATGCAACAGTACGAAGAGCCAATTACCACGCCACACCTCTTCTCATAATCCCTAAATTAAACTAATCTATAATTCAGCTCATAACTTGGGTGTGGGGCAGGTTCACTATGAATACAGAGGGCAGAAGATGGGATCTGGCCCATAATATCTGACATCGGTTGAAAAATTATATACTCTTCCTTATTTTAGGTGCACAGGACTCAATAACGTATTAAATAAATCCCTAGTCAAAAGACATGTGAAGAAAATCACAGACTGAAGGAAAAGTGGACTTTTCCCCATCTGTCAGAGGACACCTCCATTTCTGGAGCTCACACCCTTGCACAAACAGAGGATGCTTCAGCAGGCTAGCACTAGGGTTTCCCCCCAGCACGGACGTTAGCATCCTGGTTACCAGCTAGCAGCGCTAGCTCAGCTTACAAGGGGATGAATTTTTTTGCTATGTGCCTGCATCTTTTTTTTGGAAGAGGGGTAGGGATACAATTTTAGCAGTTTCAATCTCAAATAGATGATCCCAAATGCTAAGTCAGTTTTGGGGTCTTCAATAACCAGATCAATGAGATGGCAGCCAAAGCCAACACAGGGACCTGATGCAACATATTGATTTTTGGTGGTGGCGATCCCTCCAGACCCTCAAGAAATAATAAACCACTCAAACTGAAATCTGAGAAAAAGCAACTGGTCTACAGGCCCTGAGGATATCTTCGTTTCATTTCCACTGTAAATAAACCTCAGGCAGCAAGAATGCCTACATACAAATAACAGTTGTCCCTAGAAATAATTCATAATATAGAATTCCACAGTCAAGAAATGACAGACAGAAATAAATGCTTTTATTTCTCTGAAAAACTGGCCATTGGTCAATAAAAATTCTTTTCTCAACCCCCAAAATCAAACCCTTCCAAAATCAAATCCTTCCCCAAAAATGTGAACATTAAAGAAAAATGCACTTGACAAGTCATTTGGGTGACGGTAAAAACCCTGTAATTAATATAGCAATTGATTTTTAAAGGTTGCTGCAAAAAATTATGTTCATGAACAAAATGTTTCTCTTCAAATTGAAATCAGTGCCTGTTTAGCATGAAGAAAAATAATTGAATGGGTGGCTCAGCTCTCATGTTTTCAGAGGGTAGTAGGTTGTCCCCATTGGATTTTGTTATGGATTCTATCAGGCATGAAAAAAACAATGCCTCAACTATACCTGCTTGTACCAATCAAGCACTGAAATGACCAGCTTGGCAATGGAGGGGAAAAACATTCACTGGGCCAGACTACCTGGCCAATAAGTACCTGGAGACAGAACAACTTAGCAGCACCTACTTACAAGTAGTGCTTCTGGAAAGAGATTAACCCAGTGACTAAGCAGGACTTCGCTTTCTCCAGAGCAGGGTAAATTAACTCAGTCTTCAATGGGACACTCACAGTTTAAAGGTTCATCCAAGTGCATCAGGATCCATACTTACATTACGTAGCTGTTTGGTACATTAGGGAGGCAACAGGGGAAGAATTAAACCCCGAGTCGATGGTTATTGCAGAAATCCAGCATTCACGTTACCAAAGGGTGAAGACCCAGTTCCTCTGCCTGTGTCTCATTCTGGGAAGGGGCGTGAGGTGGCATCTGCAATCTCTGCATGTTCACAGCAGTTCTCCTGGCAGCTGCTTAACTAAGTTGCTGAAGTACAATGTTGGCAGCTACTGTTCACTGCAGCTCTTCCTCTTGTTATTAAATACAGCACCACTGATAGCATAAAATGGAGTCATACTTTTTAATAAAAAATTAGATAAATTTAGCTATTGTACATGTCAAAATTACTAACCCCCAGAAAAGAGCTGACCATAATCGGGTTGTCCTTAGTCCCCCCCACTCTCCCCTTCCTGGATATATTGCTCATTTGTCTGTTGATCAGTTTTTCTAAAGAACATTTTAAAAACACATGGTTACAAGCCTCAGTTGCAAACAGGACTAATCTCATTTGCGCTCTAAAAACTACGTCTAGCTTATATTCCTGCATACATTTTTCAGCAGCCATGGCTTTCTTTATTCATGACCTCTTACTCCATAACCACACCATAATTGCAGTGACATTTACATTCAGGGTCTCAGAGTGATTTTTGACTCCATCAACAACGAACGGTGGGAGGGTGACCAGCCAGTTGGGGATTTGGGAGGAGCACAAAGGTATCCTCTATGTCATTGAGTTGGACAGGTACGTGCTGAGCAAGCAAAACCGCCGGCCAAGCACAGCCTGTGGCTTTGGGACCAACGCAACAAAAAGCATTAGTGGCAAAGCTCCTCACCCTCCACACCCAGCCTGTGCAAAGGCTGCGGGCGGCACGGGTGCTGCCAGCGCTGAGGCAGGCGCTGCAGGGCCAATTTCAGGGCTGCTGATGCTCCTGGCCAGGCTACCTGCTGGCCAAGTAGTGGGGAGCAGGGAAAGGAGCCACAGCCCACCGGCTCCAGCCTGCACCGGAGCACGTGCCCATACATAAACATGGTGGCTAGCAGGGCAGGTCTGGATTTGAGAGTACCTTTGGGCTTAACAGACAGTATAAACATATCTCCAGGTACACTGCGGAAGCCCCAGAAAGTGAGGCTCCACCTGGAAATACAGGGAGGGTTTCTGCAGCACACAGTCTCTGAAACATCAGGTCACACTGGTAACCCCTGTGCTCTCAACCCATGGGGACTGACATCTTTTTCAACATCACAAATTTCATACCACTTCCAACAGCTTGAAGATCTGTTAAAAATATTTATTTCCCAGGATTTTAGCTTTCTGTCTTCTATGCAAACTAACAACCAAATTGTGGGCAGTAAGAACAAGCATTTGTTTATTTTGTAAGAGGACTACTTGCTGCTAATTGAAAAGAAGCATTTTCAATGAGGCAGCTGTTTCAGTACTGTGAATAGACAGATCAGCATCACATTGAAGATCTAATAACCCGCTAATGAACCTTAATTTTTGGAGCCCCCTCCCTCACACATTTCCACATTTCTATAATTTCAAAACCATTGATATGTGCTGCCAGAGAGTTAAGTATGCCCTCTGACATCTTTTAATAAAAACCAGAAAAATGGTAGCATTTTTTTTAGTTATCAGACTATATTAAAAACCTTGTTACATGTATTTAACAATTTCTTTTTTTCTTTTCTTAAATAAATAGCAAAGTGTCACCAAAATGAATGGAACACCGGCACCATTGCGTCGATAGAAACTTCCATACTAGGATGAATACACAGTCATGTTCTGGAATATTGCATAAAAAGATACTTTGGAGGAAAGATGGTGGTTGCTGGTGCATCTTAGGTGGTGAAAGCATCAACTTGTGAACGGTCTGTGCAGCGGTATCGTGATGTGATGCCTTTGCAAAATCTCACCAGCCCGAACCAGGTGGCTGCAGAGGTGGCCTTGGTGAGACTCTGCAAGTGAACAACTTGCAGGACATCTACGCAGGACATCGACTTACCGCCTGCTATCAAGAGCAACGCAGCCGATGGCGTAACACGAAGGGCTGACCATCTCACCCTCTAGGCAGAAGAACACGAGCTTTAAACGAGGGAAACGAACAACATTAAAAACAAACAGGCTGGCTAACACTCAGCAGGGCAAGGGCTGGGAGAGTTGAAGCTGCCAACTCCTTAGTCAAGAGGGAAGGATGCAACTATTGACCGTTACATTGAAGGTTACAGAACCAGGTGTCATTTTTTGACGGGTTTCCCTGGGTTGAGCTGGTGTTATTTTCAAGTTTGACCAACAGCCTCTCTTCAAACCGGGACAAAGCTTAAAAAGGACAGCACTGAAGGAAGACCAGCAACCTGCGGCACACCAGACAGATCCCGCAACAGCGTCTGCTGCCTTTAACTCACTCCACCATGCGCGGGCAGCGCCGCCCGCCCGCTGCCTGCCAGAGCGGCCACCACTTCACGCACTAGAGTGCAGTGAGCTAAATCCCACCTCTCTGCTTCTACTGGCTTAAATCAGACCCTTGTTACTTTAAACAGAGTTTATTGTATTTAATACATTATAAAATTTGAAAAAATTGTAGGAAAGCAGCAGATTCAAACCAGAGCATCTCTACCAAATATTAATTATTCTGGCCCCCTTTGAAAAAACACAAAACAAAACAAACAACAAAAAAATTCATTCAAAAGAAAAGTTAACCTTTCACATCTGTGAGGGCAGACAAAAAGTGTGCGACTTCTGTACAAACTACATTTAAAATTTCAGTCGACTATCTTTCCAACGCAATGGATGGTTGTCTCCTGAACACCTGCCCATCCACCTCTAAAAAAGACAGACATAAACCTCCATATGCAAATAAAGTTGAGTCAAGGTGTGTACACCACTAAAAAGTGGATGGCTGTTTGGCAATGGAAAATGGGTGAAGAGTAGTCTATGTATCCCCCAATGGTAATGGCTTGTACACCGTTAAGTGGGCCCGAGTAAGGCCTAGGACACTTAATGGCCATCACAGCACCAACCTCATCTACCACTTTTTTGTTGTTGCATTTCCTACCCTTTGACATATACATACATATATATATGTACATACATACATATACATACATATTTTTTTATATATGTGTGTGTGTGTGTGTTTTCTTTTACACCTTGAGGTTATTATTATTATTACTACTATTCCAAATGTTCCCATATGAATTCAGGTGTGGTCTCTATATTTGATATAAATGTGTCTTTTATTCAATTTTAGTTCCAGGACTTGTTTGGAGTCCAAACTGAACATGAAACGTCCCCCCCCCCCTTTTTTTTTCCTCTCTCTTTTTTCTTTTTTTTCTTTTTTTTTTTTTTTTTGCATAAAGAAACATGTCCATTTTAGTCCAGAGGCTCTTGCTTTATTCGAATGACGGAGGGTGCACGAGATGTCCTTCTGAGTTCTCGTCTCAGTACGTATTCACTGAATTGGGAAGAGTCCACCCCACCTCCACATGAGCCAACAATCTCAAACCCTCTTTGCTGTAACCTCTCAAGTACCTGCAAAAAAAGAGGAAACAAACACCAATGTATACATAAATAAACAGACTATTTGCTGTCCGAGGATGATAACTGCTGTTTTCAAATGGATTCAGCTAGGAAACAAAAGTGGTTACGCAGATCCGCTAACTGGTTTCCTCAGCTTCATTGTACTGGACTGATTTTTGCTGACTTTGGCCACTGAGCAATACGAAAAATGAAGAAAAACATGTTTTATTTTTTTAGTACTGTCAACAAATCCAGTATTCTTTTAGCCACGGAAACATGCCTGAAAAAACGCATTCTCTGCTTCACAAAATTTACAATACAAAAGTGCAAATAGAGGATTGCGCAGCAGATACCAGAGGTTGCTGAGCAAACACCTCAACTAAATCATGACATGGCAGATACTGCAGTCATAATTTCAGAAAAGTTACCATCATGTTTTCTAGACATTTAAAAACCAACCGCGACTACGAAGGTTTGTGGCTATGGTTACCTGTGGTAAAACCTGGGACCTTTTAACTTTAATTATGGGACTAACGAGTTCTACCTTCTTTCCTCCCTTTTCACAACCTGGGTGTTTGTTCCAGTGGCAAAAAGAAAAAAAGGAAACAAAACAAAACAAAAAAAAACACAAGGAAAAAAGAAGAGTCAGGCAGGCCTCTCGGAGTGGCAGGGGGATGTGCCCAACACACCTCACCCAACAAATGATGGTACAAAGACCTCAGCTCCCAGCTCCAGGCTGCTAAGAACACGGTCTCCTTCCACACCACTATTCCACTATTTTTTTTTTTTTTTTCAGTTACCCATGTTCTTGCTGGGTTACTGTAACTGCAGGGCTGAGGCATTCTTTCCCTTTTTTATACTCCTTGCTACTTTTATCATAATCTTTATCTGTTCTGCTGCCTGGGCTTCCTTCACCTCACTTGTGAAGGAGACTCTTCCAGGGCTTCACCAGGGCCAGCTGTGATGGCCACCAGCCCCAAATGGGGGCTGAAGCTCCCGCACCCTGCCGGACGTGGGACCCTCTGTCCGGCACGACCAGACCTCACTGGGGTTGTGCTGGGAGCAGGTGCCTACTTAGTCTTTCCCAGCTGTTTCACCAATTAGCAAATGGGCTTGCATGTGTGTTGGGACAGCAAGGGCAAGCAGAGCAGCAGAAGGCTGCAGAGGACTGGGATGGGGGGAGAAGCAAGCCGTAGTTTAAAAACGCTTAAAACAAGACATGCCATGCCTTTACATGTATTGCTTCAGGTCGGCAAAATACCCGAGCACGGCTAATTGCACAGCAGACAAATCTCAAAAAGGAGGGGGTGGGAAAAGAGACTCGGAAACAACCATCAGGACATCTGTGCAATTTTTGTTTACCTTGATCTTTAGCTTTTAACAATATAAGCCAAAATCCCCCCAAAATGTCTCAGTTTGCTCTCAAAGAGATTTGGTGATGATACATGTGAATTAAGTCGAGAAAGCAGCCCTAACCCATAGAAGTAAATAACTAGGTCACAGCCTCCAGCTGATTTTGTTCACCAAAACGCTCCAGTGACAGGGTCAACCCACTGGTACCTGGCCAGCAGGCTCCCTTCCAAAAAATGCATACGTGACTTCCTACCTGAACTGAGTTGAGGTGACAGTATCCGTTCAGTGGAAATCGGATGACATGCGTCGAGTCGTGATTCCAGCCAGCGTTGACAGAATTACACATCACGTCACCGATTTCTGGAAACACTTCTTCTATCAATGACTTATCGCCACTTAGTGTAATCCTCTCTCCAAGATCTGGGGCAACTCGCACCACCAGGCACTCACAAGACTTTGAGAAGCGGCCACTCTCCCGGTCCTGTTTCCACCTTTCCATCTCTCCTAGCATGGGCTGAAGCTGGAAATACTTTGCTTCTTCATATAACAAACTGTAATCCTGAAAGACACATATATTACTGTACACAATTAAGAAAGAGCCATTGCTAATGTACCGCTTAATGTATACGGTTATTCAGGCTAACGCTGCTGTAGATCTGGAACCCTTCAGTCATAGTTCATAATTACTGGGTAGGAAGGTGCAATAAAATAACAGTGCAAGCAAAAAATAACCATCAGCCACTTGAAACAGACTGGGCATAGCAGCACTTGTGAGGGGAGGGGGAGGCTATGCTTGCCCAACTTCCTTCTGCTATGGAATAATCCAGGCAAAAATCCCACTTTTCCCCATATTTTATCCCCATAGTGATGTCATAGAGTAATGACCTCATTGAACAGATGGAACAAAATTCAATCAGGATTCAGAAAATTCATCACTAGGATCCATCACGTCTTACAGCAATACTAGCAGGCATTGTAACAGGTATAAGAATGTAAATGAGGGAGCCTGCAATGATTCTTAGTGTAAAACGATCCAGATATTTGCATAATGGATTGCACATATTACTGCATTTTAAAAATTAAGTATTTTTTAATACCTCCCCATTTTGCCAACAGTATTGTTTACCACATTGTCTCAAACACCAGAGCAGAAAGAATGCATTTCTAAGCACAGCCAGTACAGAAGTAATTTAGAACTGATGATCTGGAGTCTGTCTACTGCCATTTTTTAAATTAAAAAAAAAAAATCTTGTTTTTCTAGGTTTAAGAGCATAAGACCATTTAGAAAATACGTATACAGAGAAAAGCAATACATGAGAATTAGGGAAGACCGAGAAATAGAATGACGACAAGAGAAGACTGCTATCAATATGGCCCTGAATTTGAGCTAGAAACCAAATACTTGATGAGAATGGAACACCTAAATCATGCTCAAAATACTGCTCACATTTAATGTGTAACAAAAAAGTCACCTAATCTATATGTTTCTAAGAAACAAGGACCGCTGTTCATTTTAAGCACTCATCTTTTGGACACCTTAAAGTATAACTGGGAAGGACACCCCTTTGAACATCATGTTGGATGGTTGAACTTGCCAGGAGTTACATTTTTAATTTCAGCACAGCTACTGTGTATTTATGTGTTTAAAAGGCTCTGCATATATAGCTTCTTAATACTGCATGGAAGGTGGCTTTTCCTTTTTCTATATTTCTGACTACCCTCAGGGCAAACGCTGAGCGCGGCACAAAGCCATGCTAAGGCTTGAAAAGAGGAATGTGGTGCTTATTGGCTAGGCCCAAACTCCCATGTTATTCAGGCAGGTTTACCCTTGTCACGCATGGGAGAAGTAAGTATGCATCTACAGCAGATGATTCAAAGGTTGCCGCAATGTGGCTCTTGAACTCCACCTCACACCTATTATGCCCAAAACACTTGAAAATCTGTCTCAGATACGAGGGATAAAAGACTGCATGCCAGTGTGAACTGCTCTAACCCTTCCCCATCACCTCTCCTGTTCAATCTCAATTGCTGTATTTCCTACGGTGAACTAATGGCACAGCCAGCTACGCTGATATGCATTCATTAAGTAACGATAAAGATCTGTTCTGATTGCAACTGCGGGTCTCCAGCGCTCTCTTCGCTGACACCACATATACACCCACGTACCTACAAGCAGATAAACACAGAACATCACATGGAGTCTGAAGCTCTGCCTCTGTAGGCTAATGTCTAATGTGGTGATATACCACAAATTAAATTTGTTATTAAAAAGAAAAAAAAGCAGGCTCTTTAATAAAGTTTAAATAATAAACGTGGAACTATTCATCCCTGACTTCTCTAAAACTCCAAAATTAAACTTGCAGTATGCATTCAAGAGTCTGAGGGAGAAAATATTCTATGACTTAATGCTCAAATATTACCATGTGTGCAGTTTATTTTGTCAATACTGTGATTCCCACACCATTCTCTGAATTTCAGCATGGGAGTGGAAGCTGGAGCTGCTGCAATCAGAGGGGAAGCATAAAAGCGGATGAGAGGACAAGTAATCAGCACAGCTCACGAGCAGTCGGTTCCAGATTGTAACATCCTTTCCATCTCCATCAGCATCCTACAATATTTAATTTCTTTAGGTCAAACATGGCAAGGTTGCTCCATTATGCTATAGCCAGGAGGGGAAAATTTAATATTGATGCCACCTTAGCAACCCCACACTTACTTCTGCCACGTACCTGAAATCAAACACCATACCCTATACAAGTCCCATCGCCCCACCTAAGGCTCTGTTTTGACTACACGCCAGATACTTGCATTACCAAGGTACATGAAAAACACATGAGTCCCTTGAAATCTCACCTTGAAATCATCAGGAATGAGGAGTTTCGATGTCCTTAAAAAATTCAAGATATATCTGAACATCTGCCCATCTCTGTCGATGAAATAATGCTGCTTGAGACTGTCGAGAACAATGGGCTCCGTGCCATCAAAAAGCCGGCCGATTCTGGAGAGAAAACAAGAGGCAAGCGGCAGGGTCAGACCAAGCTCGGCTCAGCAGCCGCTCAAACAGCCCAACGCTGCAAAACCCCCTCGTGCCGACTTCACCAAAGCAGCTCTGCAGCTCTGCTTTGTAACAAAAAGGGCTGGTTTCAAACCACGATTTAAGCTGCATGTTTTCCAGCACAGCCTCAGAAACTTCTCAGTTGCATAGCTGGGGAGGTGGAGGGGAAGCAGCCGGGGCAGGAGCCTCTCGCACCAGCCTCACTGCCCAAATCCGCGTCTTGTGAGATGACACCCCCTCGATTATTTTGGACACCTCTCTTGATAGCCCCCATCAGCAAACCCCATCCCCCCAGATGCACCAACCCCCTTGATTGACTCCATTCTGCTTTCCCGGGGACTGCACGGTGAACCTGATTTAGTTTGGAAATTGCATTTGGGAAATGTGGTTTGGTTTTTTTTGGTTGGGTTTTTTTTGTTGTTGTTGTTTGCTTGGTTTCTGTTTTTAAACCCAGTTCATTTTTCAGATGCCATTTACTGCAACCAACACTTGGGCAGGCACAGCCGAGGGGGCAGCACATTGTGGGAATAAGTAGGTGGGGATACAAAGGTTATAACATTTCAATGCAAGATAATGATTTCACAGTAAAAATTAACTGTTTGTTGCAGGTATCAATTAACACACTCTAAAATAATCAGGAAAATCAGGCCTCAGTTTTTAGAGACCACCCACCGACCACCAGAACCACGCAGCCGCCTAGATAGCCTCCGCTTGCCAACAGTTCTTGCAATATCAACCGCTGGGTGCACACACGTTTTCTAGACGTGTTGCCTCACAAACCAGCTTTAGTTTGAGCAGTAGGAAGGGCTGAAAACACCAAACAAAACCCTTGCCAGAGTAACACGAAATACATGTTGTGTTTCTGCACCGGGGCGTTTCCAAAACGCTCCTGAGTCACTGGTGGTTTCCTAATGGAATCAGCAGGAGCGACTGGTAGGTTTGATTTCATGTGCCTGTTTATATGTCTGTATGTGCAATGTGGAAGTACTTTCTGATTCTTTCCAACACCAGAACTGTAAACAAAATGGTCTCGAAATAGCTTGCTTGCGATGCGTCACACGGACACTCCGTGTGAAATACTACCGACAATCTGGGAGGTGATTTTAGAGCCTTGTCACAACCTATTACGTTCAGCAATATTCTGCAGATTCTGCTTTTTCATTGTTTTAATGAAAAGGCTCATTCACATGTAGTTTTTGTCCCAATATAACCAATTTGTTTTGGGAACCAGCACAGTAAAACCTCTGCAGGCTACTAAAGAGCATACAGTAGCATCACCATACATCAGCATGGAGCTAGAGGGCCAACAGGCACTTTCGTTCCCTGACCACGCTCAGTTTGTGGCCTAGGTAAGGTACAAATCTGTCTTCTCAAGAAAAGGATACAGCAAGCAAAACAAACAGTCATGGCGCGCTATTTTTGTTATAGAAGAAGTGAAGAACCAAGCATTCCTCACCACCAGTAGAAAAAAAAACCCACCAAAAACTCTGAAGTGATCAGCCCTCCTGGCTGCACGAAGCATCCCAGGCCGAGAGACACCCCCAATCCATCAGCCAACAGAAGGGGATCTCCAGGAAAGGTTCAAAAGGCAAAAGACAGAAGCGGTTCCCAAAGAGGGGGAGATGGCAGGGCTTGCAGCAGGGTCTCGGGGAACTGCAGAGGGACAGGGCTCCAGGTGACCACACACCACTTCACACCCACAGCCATACACCCTCCCTTTGAAAATGGCACAGCCAACCCAAACGGAGTTTGAAGTGATGTCTGTGCCCGCAGCAGGGACCTCGGTAATACGCCCAGTAACAAGCTGTGAACAGAATACAAGTCTCATCTATTCTTTCTCACCAGCTGGGAGAGATGAAGACCAGGAAAGAAAGAAAATCCCATTAACCTCAACTGGCCATTTACAATTCTGTAGGAAATGACTGAATCAATTCAAATCGCATGAAATCAGTAACTTATAAGGAATTAAATATATTTTGCAGAATGATCAGGTACAAAGTATTTTTTTCAAAGCCATCCCTTTAAACAATTCAAGCTTTCTTCCTCAGATACTTGTTACTGCCTGCCCTGCTGCTCAAAATTTAAGCTGCAACAGGCCATATAATACAGGTTCCTGTTCACTAGGTGGATGAGTAACATTTATGTCTAATATGGATGCACTCGGCATTTAGAATTCATTTTCCCTTATACTCAAACACGTTGTCTTGGGATCTATCATGGAACTCGCACACAAAACATATATATTTGGTCAAGTCAGTCAGTACTGAAATGTATAATAGTAATTGATTTCTGCAATATTTTCCTAGTTCTAAATTACTACTCTAATTACATATTTACTGTGTTCCGCTCTGGGGCCCCCAACATACGAAGGACACGGACCTGTTGGAGCGGGTTCAGAGAAGGGCCACGAAAATGATCAGAGAGCTGGAGCACCTCTCCTATGAAGTCAGGCTGAGATTGTTGGGGTTGTTCAGCCTGGAGAAGAGAAGGGTCTGCGGAGACCTTATTGCAGTCTTCCAGTACCTGAAGGGGGCCTACAAGAAAGCTGGAGAGGGACTTTTTACAAAGGCATGTAGTGATAGGACAAGGGGGAATGGCTTTAAACTGAAAGAGGGTAGATTTAGATGAGATATAAGGAAGAAATTCCTCACTATGAGAGTAGTGAGGCACTGGAACAGGTTGCCCAGAGAAGCTGTGGATGCCTCAGCCCTGGAAGTGTTCAAGGCCAGGTCGGATGGGGCTTTGAGCAACCTGGTCTAGTGGAAGGTGTCCCTGCCCATGGCAGGGGGGTGGAAGTAGATGATCTTTAAGGTCCCTTCCAACCCAAACTATTATATGATTCTAGGATTTTAAACCTCTAGGCTTTTTGTCTTCATTTTATTAATTGTTTAGGAGAAGAACAAGATAGTATCAGAGGACGGAGTCTTCTGATAAACCCATAATTCTGACAGGAATGCACAACCATCAGGAGTGCTACCTGGGACCTGAAAGCCATTGGGTCTGGGCTGGAAGAGTTAACAGAAAGTGCTACCTTAGCGCACTGCTGCTTTGCAGCAGCAGCAAAAACAAGGAACTGCGAAGTCCCATTGCCCTTGAATCTGCTGCCAGGATCACTTTACAATACACAACTGCACTTTCACATGTTAAAACAGCTTTGGAAGGGTAGACCCGCAGCAGAGAGACTTCTGTAACCAAAATTAAAGCCTTTTTCCTTTTCAGGTGGGAAAATGTAGGTTCCAGCCTCCTACACGTGGCCTCCAGGGAAGGACTTCAGATAATATGGAATCCAAATCTGGTGGCATGGTCCTTCTCCTAAGCTGCATTTGCTACACCCTTCAGGAGAGGAGACTGGGCTATGCCAGGATCTAGGGAATGACCGATGCCTTCACCCTCCAGCCTCCCCCCGTACTCTTGAGCTCCTGGAAGCACAGTGGCAAGCTCTCTGCTGTGCCTCGCTTGGCAACTTCTCTATACAATAATATTTGAGTAACCATTCTCTCTGTCACTCATAGCTCCACTGTTACTCCTGCTTGGTCTCGCACTGCAATTCTAAATGCTTAAGAGACATCAATCCACTGGCACAAGAAGGGCCTGATAAGTTATGTTTATTATAATTTCACTTCCCAAGAAAACCTGAAAGATGTTTTTCCCCATCTCCTTCTTGACAACATTGGCTGATGATTGGCAAAAAGAACTTGTTTTTTTTTTTAAATGACAAATACATAACAGCTGAATGGATTTCCAAACAGGAAAGTGCTTTGAAGAAGGCTTGCAAAATACTCTTATAATTATATGCAGAATTAGCCAAATATCAAGGGTAAAGGATAAAAAAAACTGTAGTCCATTTACAAGAAGATGTACTTCTGAAATATTTAATTAAAACTAGCAGGCTGAAATTTTCTGTATATCAGGAAAATTAATGTCCCATGGGTTGAAAGTGCGACCTCCAATGGGTAATAATTAATGTCTGTGGCTTTAAGTATCATATTCCACTGCCAGAAATCAAATCCTTCAAGGGCTGAAAATATAACCAGTGGAAAACTCTGCTTTCATCAGAGAATTTGGTTTCACTTTAAGGACACAAAACAGGTACAGCTGCAAGCCTGGTTTTAGTGGCAGAAAACAATGGGAAGATGGCATTGCTTACAGGATTTCTCAGATTCTTCAGAAAGAAGTACTGTTTGTCAAGTATAAAAATACACTCAGTCTGCAGGAAAACTATATACATAGTGTAAGTGTTTATAACGTTGCGCTCTCAGTGTACAAATATTTATATATATTATTACACACAAAGAGAAAGACTTCTCCTTCAGTTGAGAATTTGAGAAAGCAGCAATAATTAGGAACAAGATAGACAATATTAACTAAACAAGTCAACTATTGCATGATTTTCTTAACACTAAGAAAAAAACCCCACAGTTCTGCAGATTGTTTTAGTGGCCTCAGTGGACAGAGCTAAAATTCATCCCTTTTGTAATCAAAGGGATACAAGGAACATGGAAAAGATGCAAGCTTTGATGTCTGCAAGAATATTGCATTACTTTCAATCTAAGGTGGAAATAAACCTTTTTTTTTCCTCTGAGAAAACAGATTCTTTATTATTGAATATATTCAGCATATTCTTTTTCATACTGTTGTCATTATCACAGGGCACTACTAACTCAAAACTCATTGAAAAATCTTTTCCAATAAACTATTTTCAAGAGTTCTAAGCTGACAGCTTTCCCTGCTCTCTCTGTCTTTCGCAGAACAACAAAAAAGGGAGGAAAACTGATGGTGTGAAGCCCTTTTAATAACCCAGCAGAGGGAACCATGCAGCAGCAAGAGCATTGGCGATGCCCTGGCACCCACAACCCCGTGCTAATGGCCGGGCAAGTAAGTAACGGCCTGGGACTCCACCAAGGTTGGATATTCAGTGGCCGGCAAGGGGCAAAGTACTCATGAAAACACATCTCTCTCCCTCCAATAATGAATGACATGGCAAAGGAAAAGCATTTTAGTTGAAATCTTACTCACCTGGTTGGAGCCACTGTGGCAAAGTGAGTTGGGGTTTCACACTTAAAAGGATAAGTGAATACAAGTTTTATTATTACATCATTATATTTATGTGGATAATGGGAATGCTTATTTAACACTCTGGGGTGTGTGGAGAGCGAGCTGGAATAGGCTTTTACTTTTTTTGCTCTGAGACTTTTTAGTCCACATTGTCCGTATTAATTTCTTTTCATTTTCTTTTACTGAATGCTCAAAGGCAATTTGCATAAGAGCCCATTATAAATTAGATCTCTTTAATGGTATGCTCATCTCATGGCTATTTAATTTTACCTCCTCGCATGTCTAAATTATATAATTTTGCACTGTCCCCTAGAAGCTAGTACATTTGAAGAGGTATCCACGCCAGGGACAAATGCTATCCTACCTAAACAGAGAACAACAAGGTTTCTATTCTTTTTTCAGAGAACCACTACATCAGTAACAACCTGCTCTTCTTTTTTGAATACCTCATGTCATTTGGATCCACAGTAACTGAATACCTAGCAATCTTTATAACTCTGCATAACAAAAGTTGGCTCATAAACATGATATAACAGAATACATTTGCAATTTTCAGGAACATATATTATGAAAACCGCATTTTAACCAAATACCCTGTCGTAATCTCTTGCTCTCAGTGCTATTATAATTTGTTCTTATCTCTTCCTCCTTACATTTAATTTAAGGTTTCATGTCCATGAGTCTCAGGAATTCCTTGGCACAGACAGTTCCTACATTATGAGAAGAGGCATGAATACAATGATTATAAAGCAAAGGTAACAGGGGAAATATGTATTAAAACCTAAAATCTCATTAAACCTTCTATAGAAAAGGTATTTATATAGAAGCCAAAATGACAGAGCAAGAAGGATGTACGGGAGGAGGTAGTAAAACATCAGCTCTTATGAGATTTAAAAGAAAATGTTACATGGCATTTTAAAGAACAGATAAATCCCATATACTGAGTAGAAGGATGTCAAACCTTTGTGGAAATATTTGCTAAAGATTAAAGAACTGAACCATTTACATGGAGATCATTTCAAACATCTTAAGATTGTTATTTGAGAATGGAAGCAACAGAAAAGGTGAGGGCAATCTCAGAGGGCTAATAAAACATTTAGAAGAAATTGAGATAGACAAGAAGTGGTGAATAGTCTTAAATGCAGAGTAAAGCATGTGAGGAGCAGATGGGAAGGATCTCAAATGATGAGGTGGTATCGTCAGGGAACGCATCAGAGACCAAAAAAAAAGAAACATGGGATTTGCTAAAACCTGCCTGAGCAGAGGCAGCACCAGGAACAGAGATGAAAGCAAATCAGGCATATTACAAAATTAACTAATAGTCATTGGATCCAACCCACATGGACAAACTGACACATTAACTGGAAAAGAATAAATTGCACAACACCGTGTAGTCATGTTGCAGGAATGCTACTTACACGAGAGTGAACTATGCCTTTCCATGCCGCAGATGAGCGTAGAGATGATGAGACGTGTAACTAACTGACAGCCGAACAAAAGAGGATATGTGGACCACAGGAAACATTGGGGTGAACTAAAAAAATGGATGGCTGAGGCTCCAGAAGTCAATAGCAACACCCTAATCTCTGTTTGTCTGAAAAGGAAGTTTTTCCAAGAAAAATTAAAACCTGTATTTTCCTTGCTTAACAGGTGATCTAGCTACCTAGGAGACTCACACCAGAAGTAATAATTACACTATGAAATACAGCTAATGCAGGAACTCCCCCGACGTACATAGCATACTGGTTGACAGCCTTATGGTGGGTGCAGGGTGCCTGAATGTCCAACAGAAGTAGGCCAAAAAACATAGGCTCTGTCACAGCCTTCTCCTGGGATGTTCAAACCCCCATTCCCAAACTCAGGACCATCATCCACCCAGACGCAAATGGCACTTGTAGAAATACTGACATTTTAGGAAAAAAAAAGGAATAAATACTTGGGATGGGATGTCAAGAGCTGGTGACTTATGGCCAGAAAACTATATCTGTGGGCAGATGGAAACAATCTCCCACATCGCACGACAGCAGCAAGGGTGAGGCCAGGAGAGCACTATCCCCAGACTGTGGATGATGGGCCAGGGAGTTTCTGTTTACCATATACCTGAAAATTGCAAATGTATTCTCTCTCTGCTCTGGTTCACCAAGGAGATACAGACAGATAAAAGGAACAGGCTGCAACCCAAATCTGCATCTTTTCACACAAGGCTGGGCAGGTAAGTGTTTTAAAGGCAATTTCAATACTGCAGCAGCCAAACCTCCTGAACCTCTAGATTGCATTACAGGCTTCAGATGTGGCTGAGAAGGGTCTGTCCTCTGCTCTCCAACCACTCCCCCACCCCAAACCAGGATCCTCATCCCCACAATCCCCATCACTTTGGACAAAGTGAGGTTCCTCCGTCCGACAGACATTGAAGTTGCTGACGCTTCCCAAGAAAACCCATCTATCCCTGACCCTCATAGTTTCGCTTGCCTCCAGATACCACGCACTCCCTCAAGCCCTTTTTCTACCATACAGACCAGTCTCCAGAAAACTTAAGTCTTGCAGTCCCCAAATAGGCTGTTCCTTCAGCCAAACCACTATCTACAGAGCGGTACCACAGCCTCTCTCTTCCTCTAGGACCCTGAGACACCTCTCTGACCAGCAGGCTTTCTGATCGGCCCACCCTGCACGCCAAGTCAAGGAGACTCCATCTCATCACGAGAGGCATTTTGCTTCAGCCATTTGTGAGGACATCAGGCAATGAGCAGCTACACACAACGGCTCACCTGCACACCCGCTGCTCCATAGCCCAAGCTTGACCACTGGTATTTTATGCTTTACAACACCATCTCTCCTTGATCTTTTTTTTCAGGCTCACTCACTCACTGCATATACCGGAGCAGACTGCAAGCCTTTAAGCCCCACATCTCCTACAGTGTTTGGTATCTTACAAATAAGTCCTTAAAAACTTTTTAGTTTTCCAGAGCATATCAAAACCACTTTTCCTAAAATCATTTAAACCAATGAAATGTTAAATCAATTATTCATGCAAATACTTTTTCCATCTCTGTTTTTTGTAACCAAGTTTTCTTGGCAATGATAACATTTCACAGAAAAATTAACAAATATTCTCTTTGCTTGCCAAGATAATTTTACTAAGCTTGAATCCAATTTCATTGAGGTATGTTATTTATGTTTTATCTTGAGGGAAGCTGCCTATTAAGTTAGTAGCAACCGTGTCCTTTTGCTTATGATATGGTTATTACCAAGTTATCAGGAGTACCTCTAAGTTATTAGGGTGCAATGGCAAATTAAGTACTTTGCGTCATAATTAGCTAATAACTTTTGAATTATATTTTAATCATGTTTAAGATGGTCAGGTTTGCTGTGAGTACAGATAATGGAGGATAGGAGCAGAACCAGAGCGTTTATCGTTCAATACCAAAAGCCAGAAAGTAGCTAAACCAATGGATGCACAACATCCCAAAGGCCATGATAATCTATATATTTAGAACACTGAACCCCTTTGCAGGCAGCAACGTAAAAAAGTGGAACTTGCATCTCGGGATCATGTTTAAATAAAAAGCAAAAATACATTAGCTCCAACCCACTCTCCTTTGAGCCTGTCAATTTTTCTTAAAAAAGACATTTTAGCAATACCCATCTTCAAATCCCTATCAATAAACCTGTAAATGCAGATTCCACAGAGAGAACACTTAAAGAAACTTAGAAAAAGCTACCAGAGTCATTTCCCTTTCAAAAATTTGGATGTTGAAAAAAACCCAACCAACCAACAAAAAAAACCTTCTTAGAATGGTTTGTTGTATTGCTTCATACATCAAGGTTGCCCCTTCATCTTTCATGAATTTCATTCAAACCACTATCAGCTCTCAATACTTTCTCTGTACCCTTGAGAAGACTCAGCATCAAAATTCCATGTACAAATCACTGGAAATTTGGAAACACTGAGATTTTCCATGAAATCCCTTAGAAAAGTAGCAGCAAAATGAGTTCTGGATCCAAAACCAACAGATACCTCAGTTAAGCATGTATATGCTATGTAAGAAGTGCTATGATATCGCTAATTCTGCCCCTTTCCAGGATGTTACTTTGGGAACCAGGCATCACACTTCATATGCCTGGAGCCTGTGCCCCTGTAAACGACTACCATTGCAATGAACCCATAATGAATCAAGCTTTCCAAGATCTTCACAACTCGGACTACTTAGCCAGAAATCCTGGCTATGTTGTTTTGTTAACTGCTGCTTCCTCTGAGAGAAAGGCCAACGCGTTTCCATAGACAGGACAAGAACACACTTGCCCTTCCCTTTGCAAGAGTTGCACAAACTCCTCCTGCATTGCAGTCCATAAAGGCAAGAGACTGTACAACTCACCTCTGCGTGCTGTTTGGGGGATCCTATGGGGACTGCTTCTCAAGAAAGAAAGAGGCCATTTCCGCATTAAAGCCTAAGTAAAAGCTTCTCATTAAAGAATAAAATTCAGAGAAAGCGCTTCTAAAACCTCTAGCTGTTAACTATGGTGAGCCTGTATCCCCAGAAAACACCATCCTCCAGAGCCCAGAATGGAATAAAGTATTCCCAAACATCCTTGCTCCTCTGCTCTCAATAAATACCCATGAAAGTCACTTGCAAAGCTCGTAACATCCTTCTCAAGTGCAGTTCATGCAGAGGACAACAATTTGCTACTGCTAGCTTGTGCAGCAGAAGCCTGTAAAACAGATTAACAGGTTTCAGCCCTGCTGCTGAACTTGGGCTCGGATTGTCATAAGACAAATCTGCCAGGGAAGGTGGAAAGGATGTTCAGCCTGCTTTTTTAAAGCCCTACAAGAATAGACAAAGGAAAAAATACACATATAAAGAACTTTATTAAGGTAGTCAAAACAAGCTTCACAAGATATATCAGACATTAGAGATGCTCCTGCAACTTTCATTTGCAAACCTCCCTCTGCACTTTAGACTTAGCCTTTAATGACCTACTGTTTTCCCACAGCACCCTCAATCCAGGCAGCACGCAATCTGGGGAGAAGCCAGGGTTGTAGAATGTAGCAGAGAGTGTTGCCCATGGGACCCCCGCTTCATCTGCTGGAGGAGCAGGAGAAGGTCGAACGGATGAAGAAGGGGTTTCAAGAAAGGAACGCAGGTAAGGCAGACAGGGCCTGCCCTGCAGAAATGAACTCTAAGCATGTGTCAGATTTCCCATGCGATGCTACCACTAAGCATGCCTACCTTGTTTTTTTGAGCTCCTTTGCGTGAAGCAAGAAGGTACTAGACTAAAGAATGCTGCAAAGAAAGCATGCGAGAAGGTATCTACAGAACAGGACTCGAATAATATGCAGAAAATATGGCTCAAGGACACAAGCTGAACTGAGGAGGAACAGAAGCTGCTGATGACCTGTTTATTAATTAAGCACCGCATTTCTCTGTGCACAGCAGCAGGTAACCACGTATTGGAGATGGTATTACTACACATACATCATGAAGACGACAAACTAAGGTCATCCTGGCTGCCCTAATAACGTTTTCCTATAAAGCTGACTTTAATTGCAATGAGAAAAGCTGCAAGGCTAGCTACACAATAATGCATTTATTATACTTCTCTCAAACATTTGTGTTTTTCTTTACTACTTAGCTCACCTGCTCACAGATTCCTCCACCTAGACCAAAAATGGTACTTCCAAGCTAACATCCTAGATTATGAATTCTTTGAGAAAGGCAATCCAGATAGCATGAAAGCATATGCAACAGAGGCAACAAAGATGTGGGTGTTATCAGCACAGAATTTAGCATAAGAAACACGGGACCGTACACTGCTCTTGTTTTGATTACCTCTAACTTATGTACATTACAATTACATTGCTGTGATTCCTAGTGTGGACACACATGTGTAACTTATTTCCATACATTTACATGTTTAACTGCTTCCATGCTAGAGGTTGAAATGATTTAAGCATTTCAGTAACTAGGAAAATCACACCATTAACCAAGTCAGTTAATACAAAACCTGTGCGCTAATCAGTTAAGAAGACAGGAAAGTCCACCTAAAACAGCTTAGACAGTGAGCAATAAATAATGCTTAATGCACAGGTTAGAAATGCCAAAGCCATGCCTGCACATTCTGCTGGTGGTGGGGGTGATAAAAAGCACACAGATAACATTATTTCCATTGACAAACTTTACATATACAAACCAGCGGCTTTATTGTTTATTAAATTAGACACTGTCATAGTGTAATCATCCCTGCAGCCATACCAAACCCAACAGTATGTCAGATGTATTTCTGTGGAGGAGGTAAAGACAGAAGGAAGGAAGAGAACGGAGGTACTGTACAGAAGCAATACAGCCCCATAAATAGTGGCGTAAGGAATAATTAATCCATGTATGTGAAAACAGACACTATAATTGCAGCCAGTGAAATCCTCAAAAACACCACATGACAAAACTAAATGTTACATCATGATGCCTTTAATACATGACAGCCAGGATGTGATTCAGCTGCCTAAACACAGGTGTCTGGTGCCACCTGAGATGCTCTAGGGCACCTCCGGGACTCCTGAAAGGCTGGACGATGGCACAGGGACACTACTACAGATTCATACCCTCCTGGAGCAGCCACAGGAGTCCAAGCAGGAACAGTGCATGGGCACTAGCTGCCCATGTTAAGGCAAACATATCCCACTCACAAAAAGACCAGAAACTAACTGTACTGAAATCCATACATTAAACACAGCTTAACAGTGTTCTTCCTAGATACTCATGTCAATAGAAAACTAGGCTTTATTAGATAAAAAATAACAAATTTATATGATACAAAGTTGCGAGCAATAGTTTACGGTGGTCCTAAAATGAGTAGGAATTTGTGGTGTTTTTAATCTAAGTGCTATTTTACCCTGCAAGTCAGGTTACCCTCACAGAGGAGCTGACTGTTCTTAGCTTCTCAAGATGCTCTTTACCAGAGGAAATACAGAAGGGTGCCATCTGAAGTCGTATAATACTGCAAGTTGTTAGGATCCCCATTTCCAAAATGTAGACAGTCAGCCTCAAGTATTTTAGCAGGGTGTTGAAGTGAGCTGCCTCTAGGATCGAGCTACAGCCAATGGACAAGACACAGCCACCTATGGAGGGCAGCCCAGCCCAGCCCACGTACACGGGACTGGATCTCATTCCACGTATGCCTCGTGCACAACTGCACTGGTGATCACGCAGCTGAAACATTACGACAACTCCGATGTAGCAACTAATAAATTCTGAATACAGACAACATGGGAAATGACCTGCAGAGAAACAGTCAAATAAGCATGACTCCATCAGTCTGGAAGATTTACAATCATGAGGATATAGATCTTGTGATCTTCCTGGTAGAAACCAGCACAGCCCAACGGCCAAGATTTCCCTGCTAACACTTTCAGGCTGCTAACAAACAAGAAGTTGCCTGCCAAGCTGAGCACTGCTTTTACACTAGCAAAAAGCTGTTGATCATGGAGCAGCCTACTGCTTGAATTTGTACACTTTCATTATTGTACTCATTTAACTCTGAAGCCTTTCTCTAAAAAGACAGAACCAAATTTAACTACGCTTGCATTAAAAAGGGGAAAAAAAAAGCCATTGCCTAAGGGTCTTTCTATACTGCATCTGCCCTTGTACACAGATATTGGTATGACTGCACAACTCTCATATCCATAGATTAAGTCACAGCTTGCACTAACTAATGACTGGTACTGCAGAAGAACTGATCAACAACTAACACAGGTATGTATGCCAAAAGGCTATGACTCCCTTACCAAAAGGAAGGAAAAAAGCCAACAATTCAGTGAGAAAAATCCTGAATTCCAAAACTATAGTTTTTTAGAATAATGCAAGTTCCAATATAGGCATTTTCAGGGACAGAAAACTGTTTCAAGAAGTTCTCTTCCTCTCTGTGCTTGCTGAAAATAAAATGTTACAACAACCTTGCATTACCCCCTCCACTTGTGTAGCTACTTAATACCAATACTTTTTTTCCTCTATATCTGAACATAATAAAATTTTAATTTAGCAGAAATCCAGGTGTTTTGGTAGATTTCTGATTTTTTTTCCTCTTGCATCACCACAAGGCACAGATATAATTGTTTCCTACTATCTTTACAGGAGATCTACAGAAGCACATTACTGAAAGGTGCAGAAGCCCGAAAATAGTTTGGGGTAATCAAGAGCTGCACTGTTTCAAAGCTCTCAACCCCCACTTCTCCAGAAGCCGCTGGTGCTACAATAAACAGCTTGGGGCTATGGGATGATTCTGATTATTTTCCATTACCTTCCTAAAAACCTACTTTTTCAAGTGTTTAGAGGCAGGCAGAAGTCAATTAGCTCAATGAAAGGAAGGGGTCTGGGGAAAGATAATGTCTTAAAACAACCAACTCCGACTATGAAGCCAGACCATCAGACTATATTCTCCTGCTAACCCTTGCATGCACAGAAGTCTGTATCCATTTGCATTAACCAAGCAGTCCCCTCTGAGGGAAACCCACGATGCAGTCCTCGGCCATTCACTTTTGCACAGCTTTTCTTCTCTCAGAAGGGAAGATTACAAGATGCCTACAAAAAAAAAAAAAATCACAGCAGGCGAAATGGCCCCAGGTGCCCAGTTGTGAAGCAGAAGACAGAACCTGCTGCCGAGCACCAGCTTTGTGATGGGTTTTAACAGGAGGGAGAAGGCACCTGAGGTCAGATTGGTCTCTGATATTACCACCGATATTGCAGAGATACAGTCAATAGAAAAGCAGCAAGAGGACTGAGATTTTCTTGCAGCTGCCCCTGTCAGATCCTTGCCCCAAGCCCTACTGCACCCTTAAGCCCCACTCCATCCCTGCATCCAGCAGCCCACCCAGAGCTCCAGTTGCAGTGGGCAGCAGCAGTGGAAGCACGAGTAATCTTTGCCACCTCTAATTACCACCAGCAGATACCTCCCTGCTTTGATGTTAAAACGACTTCTGGCAGGGATACGCCCCAGGGATTTACACCGCTGTAAGGAAGGAAGGAGTCTGCCACATCTACGCCAGTAGAGCAAAGGCAGTTGGCAACGGCTTTGCCGGGATCAGTGAGAAGTGTTGACTAAGACCTGAGCCTCATAACAGACTGTCAAAAGGAATGGGTATTTCTCCACTATGCTTCAAGGGCTGGTTTATCTTCATGGAAAATCCTCTGCTAAACAATACTGAGGGGTACAGAAACAGCCACTGTATGATTGCAGACAGCAGCTCAGACGATTTTGCAGGATCAGAATCAGACAAGACATGTTTGCTCCTCAGAGTCTGTAAACACAGGCAAAATTAAATTCCACATCTAATTTTGGGAGCACGTTGCTGGCTTATTATTTATTATCATCTGACACTTAGACAAGACAAAGAAGGGGTTTCACCTCAGTCTCCAAAGCAGGGAAAGCTGACAGGAATGCATTCCTGCTGGCCGAACCATGCGGAGTCACTTCTTACCATGGGGACCAGCTCTCCCCTGTGCTACCCACCCTCCCAGCCCTGCCATGCCACCACAAGTGTGTGTTACTATGGCAGAATAGTATTAGGACAGCAATGAGGCAAATAAACTCCCTCTGCTGTGATGCATGTGCCCTCATTTCAGACATACATTTAGCCAGCAACGTGCTACAACAAACTTGACCTTTATCGGGACTAGATTTCACTGACCCTGTTTTTTTTGGGACCTCACCCCATTTATTTTGTTCTGTCTGCAGCCTCTGCAAGTTCCAGCTGACAAAGCTTTCATCACTGCTCATCTTTCCCAGCAGAAGCAGGCTGCAAAGAAAAATATTCAGGCATGCAAGGCCAAGGGACAGAGTCCTTCCTGCAGTCCTTCATAGCAACAGAACGGGCCCTTGGAAGAAGGGCCTGGAGGAGCCGCGGCCAAGCTGTCCCAAATTGGGAACAGCTCAGCACTCCCCAGCATTGCGCCTGCAGGCTCGGGGACAGGTCTGGAGAGCAACATGACTAATTTTTCTTCTTTGAATGAGAACTGCACTAGCAGCTTTATGCATTTTGCATGGTACAGAAGCCTGTTATATGTTCTTCAACACTCCCACAGCCCTTCGTGTTTGTCATGTTTTCAGGACTTCATTAATAAAGAGAAGGAAGAAGGACTCGCACCTCTGATTTCACTACTTCGCACTTTAATAGGAAATAAAGTGACCCACATGGAAGCTAAACACAAATGAAATTTGCAGCCATAGCAGCTGTTTCTATTTTTAAACCAATGCTTTGTGCCTTGTAATGATACCAGACAAGCAGCGACTTCCAAAGCATCCTTTTCACCCTTCCTTTTGTTGAGCCTACTGAAGAGAGAAGCATGAAACATACCTGATTAGGGCTTTTATTTCTGCTTCCCAAGCAGGGAATTAAACGCTCACCTGGAACCAGACCTCTGCAGTCCAGAGAGCAGCATCCATTCAGTTTCGGAGAGCTACACCATTAATCCAAAGCCAAAGCGGGAAAGCGCAATTGTAGCTCTGCTGATGAGTTTATCAGGGTTAGCTACTAAGCAAGAAAAGGCCAGTATGAAAGGCATGGCCCAAGGCCCAGCTTTGTGAGACAACAATATTAGAAACTGGGAAAATGTGAATGCCTGATAAAAAGTGGAGCCTCCAAATACTCTTTAGCTACAGAAAAGCAGCAGCATTTCTCCTCTCCCTTTCCCATGAGTTAGGTCTTCCACAGGGGACATTCAAGCAGGGTGGCATTTTTCCTGCCACCACTCCCCCAGTTTACATCTTCCTAGAATAACATTTACCCCCACTTTCCTGCTTGTGTATCTCCTTTGCACCAAAAAGACAGACACTGTCATGGGGTTTTCTTCTGTGGCAGCATGGTGGAGCTAACGTGACTCCCTACAGCATTACTGCAGCAGGGCTGGAAACTGCCATGAGCAGGGGTATGGCACAACACCTTCATCAGGTTTTGGAAGGCCATAGAGAAGATTAACATTCAGAGGAGCTTATTCACAGGAGAAGCTAGTAAAGTAAAATGAAACCTTAATATTCTGCAAAGGATGAGGACATTGGTTTTGAGAATGTTAGCAAGACATGAGAAAAACCTATTTAAAAGTCAGACACTGGTATATCAGGAGCCAATCATGATGGGCAGCAAAATGTTTGGAAAAACTAGAAGAGGAAAATAAATACAGTTTACATGTTTGAAAAGTATACATGCTAACTGTCTGCTTTTCATATGCTTGATGGTGACTTCAAGTCATATGCAGCTGTATCCACAGCACCTGGAGAACAAGCAAATCATCTTACTGTTTCAAACAGAACATCAGCAGTTTCATGTGACAAGCTCCACGTATAAAATAAGAAAAAATACTTTTTTCTAAAACTCTGAAATTATACTGCTAGTAAACTAGAATTTAATAGCAAAAGTGAATAAACAATAGCTTTTGAGGCTGGAGAAATTACCATCATGGTGTTATCTAATCTCTCCCCAGAAGTCAAGAATTATGACTAAACCCTTCCAACACAGATATAGGCTGAAATTCTATGTCAGAAGTATGTCCAATTGCATTTGGCAACCCTTAGTCAAGAGAGAGGCTGACTATAATTGGATGAATATTTGACGCGCTTCATTATTCATGTAGGAAGGCTAGGTAAAAAGCATTTTGTGCGCCCAAGACACTGGAGGGTGTGCGTTATTGGGTAATAACCAATTAGGAATGTTGACAGCGTTCTGCCTTTAGGATCACCCTGGCCAACAAAGCACCTGGGTGTATGTTGTTGTGCAAAGGCACACACCCACTGCCTACTGCTCAGTTTATTTAAGCAAACCTTTCACCAGAGAAAATGGACACCCCAAAGGATGTACATCTGACAACTCTGTTGCATTCAAAAATACTGCTTCTTCATTCTTCCCCTTACCCTTCAAAAATACATTTTTTCAATAGCACTTCTGAATTATTGATACTATTGGTTATTGGAAATAAATCTGATTTTTTTCCTCTGTTTTATTGCATATAATCTACCAAAGAGCAACATCCTTATTATTTGCAGTAAGGAAACGCCAACAGCAAAAGAGCAGCTCCTAACCACATAATCTGGTAAAAACACCACCACTATGCCACTAAGTAAATACTGCAAACTCAGAACAACAGAAATCAAAGATCTTCCTTTCATGCTAGTCTAAGAAAAACATACGAATCATCAGTACAGGCATGCAAAAGATTTAAAAAACTTCAGTGTTTAAAAATTAACAGTTCTGACACTTGCTCACAAGAACCAGAAATTCAACACCAATTCAGCTCATGATAGAGCAGTCCAACCCTTTCACTACCTCCCAAAACAAGGCTAGAATGCATTGATGGTACAAACACTGATTTTTCTTTCCTCCTTTATTTTCTTTATCATTGGAATGCAAACAAAAACAAAAACAAAAACCCCAAACCTTAAAGTTTGTATTCTGATTGAAAGCAAAGCAATTTTGTACGAGATGCCCAACAGGGCTTTCATACCTACAAAAGAAACATTCCAAAACTTTCCTGAATGATTTGCTTGTTTCTAACATGTAAAATATGAATTCAATTTGTTATAAGGAGGAACATATCAGTTTTTCTGCAGCTCTCATTTTCTGGCTTGTATCATATTTAGCTTGTCCTGTGGCATTGAGAGTACTGCAGCATTTTCTCTGAATTTCCCCTCTCCCCCATGTATCACAGACGATGATGTTTTGATGAAGCATCACACATGGGCCCTCAAGATAATGGATTCAATGGGATATACTTAAAAGATCGTTTTTCTCTTTTGTATTGACTGCTTGTGCTGCCCTAAGACAGGAAGGGCTTTCATTTTTTATGTAAGCTGTAAGACCCCGAGGGCCCTCTAAACTGTTTAAGAGGGATCAATTTTCAGATGGGTAGAAGGGGCCCGGCAGACCTTCACGGTTTGGAACGCCTTCTTCTCCTCAGATCACCGACAAGTTTGGGCGAACCTGAAACCAGCTCCCAGCGGAGCCGCTCTCCGGCAGGGCAGCGCTTCCTACTGTTTAGGATTTGTGGTTAGCATTCGCACAGAACTATAATTTATAGTGTGCATACAGGGAACAAAATAAGAAAAAAAAAGTTTTGTAGAAGCAAAATAATCACTACTGCTGATGGAGATAAACAGCAATAGAGCTGCTAAGCAAAGCAGTCCTTGGCACTGGTATAGCGGCAGGAAACCTTTACCCTGTGACAAGGGTTTAATACACTGACATTGTTACTATTACATCCAGGCAACCTAACAAAACAAATTCATTGTATGGCAGAAAATATTTCCAATTCAACATTGCAACATTTATTTTTTAATTACAGCACAAAGACGACTTTTGGGGTGTGGAAGGACGTAATCCATCATTTACTCTGAAGTGACACACTTATGGCAAATGCTGTGTATTATAGCTTTCTATGCCACAATAAGTAACTACAAGCAATTTCTTAGGCAAGGAATGCAAAGGGTTTGGGTGTGGTCCTGGGAGATGCTGCTTATCCCTCCATCTCCCTCCGTGTCAGCGGGAGCTGAAGGCAAGCCACTTGTTGCTGCACTGGGACTTCAATCACCCCTCCTGTTTCACGTGTGCGTGATACAGCTTGTGACAGCTCTCTACCTGCAACGCGCCTTACATGAAAAGGGTTTTTACTGTTCAAATATGGCCTGTATGAGAACACAAATACAATTTTTAATTAAAAGGAAGGGTATTTTAATAGGTCACTTAAAGAACAATTATGTCTACCATTTGACTGACAGGCATGTCACTTTTTAACATGAAAACCCCAATGGGGTTTAAGAGATAGAATTAGTCTTTATAAATTGATGAACTACTGAAATATACCCCATTGCATTTAATACTGCTATGCTCAACCACCTCATCTTATGAGCAAAACCCCTGTAATCTTTCTATTACTTTCACCTTTTTAATCCCTCACAAACAGAAAGTTAATTCATGGAAACTGAATTGCTAGTGTTGCTCTCCTTCACTGAGTGCCTGTTCTGCAAAATGCAGCGGTGTGTAGAAACATAAAAGATAGGTCTTCAGTAATTAGCTTGGGTACCAGACGTGGCACAGCTGAGTTAGCTGGAAGCAGGATAAACGAGTCCAGGTGGAGCATTGCACTATATTGCTTTGAGCACCTGAGCTAGCCCGAGTGTCTACGCACGCAGCACTGCACAGTGGAAGGACTGGGTGGGAAGGTGACCGTGAGACCACTGCTTTCCTAAAGGTGTGCCCCTACAAAGCATGCCATAAGTAGCTATAAGCTCAGCTTAAATGGTTTCAAATTGTTGCAGGACCCCCTTGGTTCTCTGAAGCAGGCAGAAAGTGCCTAGAAAATTGTCCAAATGAGGTGTAGAGACAACTGTGCTGCAAGAGTCCTACAGATCCAAGCTAATGTACACATCACAGTCAGAAACAGTTTACTTTCATTACCGATTCAAAGACTTGATGAAAGAGATCAATATCATTGAGTCTCAAAGCATCCTTCCAACTGACGTCACTAAGCGTGAAAGCATCGTCTGCGATATCTATAAAATATGCTGGCTGCTTAACTACTCAAAGAAAGGTCACCATTAACAGGAGCCAAAAAGCCAAGGATGTGTGGGGAGAAAGGAACAAGCAAGCAAACAATGTGCCTTGATGTGGTCAGGTAAAGATCAACTGTGACCTTTGTAAGCTCCGACTCCTTCCAAGAAAGACAGAAAAGTGTAGATGAAAAAGAAATTAAGACAAAGCAATGGGTGAATTCAGATGATAGAAGTAGGGTCAATGCTTGAAGCAGAATGGGGACAGAAAAAAGATCTCAAAGGGCAGGAGTCAGAGATAGCAACATCCTGAGAGCTGTAGACTAAGAGGAAAGAAAAACTGAGAAAAAATGACAAAGGAGAAATAAAGCTTGCCAGATGACAGTTGTCTAGTTATGACACGACCACATTTGAATAAACGGCAAACCAGTTAAGTTAGAAGACACGTCCACCTAACAGGAACTGGTGACGTTCCCCTGGCCAACACAGCATTTATGCGTTACTTGCATTAAAATGAGTGCGGATAACCATGGGGTCCTAAGCAGGTTTCACCATTTCCTGTCCAACCTTTGCAAACGCATCCCCAAATGGCAAACAGACTTGTATACGTGAAACCCAGCCAGAAGGTTGATCGTTACCAGAAAGAAGTAAGCCAGAAATTGGAATCTGTATCCTAAAGCTCCAAACACACCCAAGAGGTGGCCGGGTGTTGACGGTAAAACTGGAAGCCAAATGTTTACTTCTGCAATTACGTACGTACTAGATGCCAATTTGCTTAGCAACTACATTGCAATTCATGAAAGACCAATGAAGTACAAACAGTTCATGTGGAAGCAGGATGAGAACCTAGTGCTAACATACAGTGCAAGACCTGAGTACAGCAAAAGGCAAAACAAACATCTGAACCTCAAGACTACAGTTCAAACCTGGGCCCTGTCAGAAATGACCGCTAAGCAGAATACCTCAGTGCCACCTCAGTTTCTAATGGGCTTTTCCTTATCAGACCAGCAAGACCCACAGACTCGGCACTCTTTTTTGCCTTCCTGAGTATTTTCTTGGTCAGTTAGAATGAGAAATACTGCTTGAGTGCCTTCAGCCTGGTTTATGAAGCCATGCTACTGGGTAGAAAAGTGCAAACCCTACAATAAACTGTTACTCACGGACAAATTTCCATCCACGGAGCTGATATCAAGCAGCCTTTGCAATGAAAGGATTTCTCAGAGCACAGACCCTTCAACTAGTTATTGACAACCTCCCCTCTTCCTGACTTACAGGTTGATCCAACCCATACAACCTCACACAAGCCTACTGGGAAAGGTATCTATGAGCCACACTGACAATATGGATATGGATTTTCTTCTTTCCCCTCAGGAAGAATGTTTGTTTCTTCAGAGGACTACTAGCCTCAGAAATAAGGAGCTGAAGCCTTTAGCTTTCTAAAACTCCTGAATGTAGAAATTTATTCCCCTGAATATTTCCATCCATACTGTCATAGCCATGCAGCCATAGTTAAACATGGCATGAACCCCTGCAATATAAAGTCTGCACACATACTTTCTCTGGGTCTGTGTATGTGCAAAGAGTGCTCTGACAATCCACTACCTTGATTTTACTGTCATTTTACACATTTGAGTGCAAGAGCATTGAACAAGTAGAAAACACTGCTTTTTATCCTCCAAATAAATAATACACAAAACCACTTTTACTGACACTTAGAACAGGAATACATCAACTCCACGGCCCCTTTCAGTGGTGACTCACCACCAGTTATTACTGACCACATGATGCTAGAACCTGCTAATCTGATCATGCCATTTCTTTCACCTAGTCACCAGCCACAAGCAATAGCAACAACTTGCTGACCTTGCAAGTTAGACATACTACAGGACTAAGATTCAGAAAATATTCACTTCTACTGAGGCGACAGTGATGACTGACCTGTGGTGATCATTAATTGAGGCAAAATGAGGTCAATATATACCCCAAGTTCAATATACCCACCTAGAGATAGATACAATTGATCTCGCTTCAGCCAGGACCAGAAAATACCCCTCTGAGCTCTCTATTGACAGATGTGTGTTACAGAAGATTTCTCTTTACAGTATCAGTTGTGTAAATTCTCTGAATTTCTTGAAATAGGCATAAAAGTACACTACCATTCACAGTTCTGTTTCTGTTTCTCTTTCCCCTCAAGTTTGTATATGTGGTTACACCCACCAGAACATCTGTACTGCCTAACTATACTGAGAGTCTGGTCCTCGTGAATCAACATTTCATTTTTTACTAATACATGCTACTGATGATAGCAACATCATCAACTGTTTCTATCTCAGTTACTGGCATCTATAAATATTTACACTTAGAGATAGTAATCTTTTACACTTCCAATCATCATCCCAAAGCATTTTACAAATCGCTTTTTTGTTAACCTTGGTAGGAAGTAACCAAAGCTCAAAGTTAAATCAGTTACCTTGGGTCACGGAACGGGCCAGTGAGAAAGTCAATGTATTTCCCTATCCCAAGCCCTCCCTTCCCCTTGCCACAAGACCATGCAGCAATCACATGATGAAATATAAAAGGTGAGTAACTAGATGAGCAAGCCAGGATAGGTAACAAAGATTAAACTGAGCCTCTGCCAACTTCTTCTGCCTATTCCCCCCTGCCAGGAATCTTACAAAATATTTTAAAACTGTGACCTGGACCACTCATGCTAACACAGCTGGCTGAGCTAGTGTATAGCAATATTGGAAACTCTCAGGGAAGTTTGCTGTTTACCACTTGCAACACCACGTTTGTTTTCAAAAAGTGCAAGCCTGCTGTAGTCTTTAGCTACTGTAGTGTCATGGTTATTTAAGAACAACCACATCATTGGGCTTTGATGTTGCTACTCTAGGAAGATCACCAAATACCTCCACAGATAGAGATGTGCGTTTCAGGAAGATGAATTCAAATAAGTAGAGTGGAAATAAAGATATCATACCACCCATTCTGTTAGTATTTGCTTTAAAAAAAAATCTCCAAATGCTCATTAGTTAGAAAACTTTGGATTTATTTCTTTAAACAATTAGCATCACATGGCAGCAGTTTGAGAGGTACTACCCAAGGTGAGTAAGAAACGTGTCACAGGGCTGCTCTTGTGGAGACATTGCAGAGGGAGTCCTACGCAACAGTGCCCCCACCCCAACAGACCTCCTACCAAACCAGAAGTCTCCAGCATGGTATTGAAACCTGCAGAAGTTTGAACTAAGGGCCATATCAGTATCTTATTTTGGAACTGGGCAGTCTACAGACAACAGAAACTGCCAAAGCTCTGAAACAGGTAAACAGTGCTAAACTGCCTAATTCATAGCATGTCCTTGGAGGTCCACCAAGGCTTGCTCACAAGCTGTCAAAAAAGGCCAAGGACAGTCTGGGCATTCTCCTAAGTAATTCTGTGCTCCTGATGCAAAAGAAACCCTTGGCAACCAAAAAAATACCAGTGTCCTAACTGGATCCAAGTGTGTGAAATTTAATTTCCCTGAGGGCTGAGAGTGAAGATTGGGTAAGAAAACTGGGACACGAATGGATTGGTTCATATGAAAACCTAAAACAGCCCTGGGCAGAAATTTGGAAGTATTGTGAAATACTGTATAGGAAGAATCCATCTTCATATGCAGGGAGTAACTCAAGATGGGAGATGTAGCAGCGCAAACAGATACCCGGAAAGGTTCTACAAAGAAATATATACAAGGTTTTTAATGAAATCTTCCCATTCTGTGGTGGGAATACAGGATGTGGTAAACCAATGCCATGGAGTTATGCAAATGCTTGCACCAGATGACTTGGACAGAACAAATTAAAAGTCCAGGTGCTTTGAACCTATGAGATAGACAACACTGCTGATATTGCTGATATCAGAGATATCAGACAACTGATGCTCATACGTTCAAAGTTAAACATCTTCCCATTTAGATCTGACAGGCAGTTGAGGTTGTCTTAGCCTCGTGCACAATAACTTTTGGTAGATACCATACAGAGAGCATTAAGGCTGAGAAATGTAGGAATGCTGACTCCAAGGAAAGGGTTCAATCCCACTGCAAGATGATAATGCACTGGAAGAAGGCAAGTAGGCTGCTCAGGTTCAAATATCAGAACTAGCAGGCCTGTGCTTCCTCTACTTATAATCATAAATCCTAAAACCTCAACCCATTTTCCACAGACTCTCTGGCGACCATAGGGAACAATGGGACAGCATGCATGTGCCTCAGCTCTCTGGGAGAAAGGCTCCTTTAGCAGACCCTCATCTTGTTTCCATCTTCCCTGGAATAAAAAAATTTGATGCTTTTTCTGGGTGGTGAAAAGCAGACTTTTTTTTTTTTAATCTTCATTTGCAAAAACAAAATAATAAAAAAATTTAGGCAACCAAACCTTTAATAGATAACTTTGTGTTGCCAAGTATCATCCTGCAGATCTGGTAACTTAAAGTAAATCAAAGGTTGTTGCAAAGAGGAAGGCATGACCTAGTTCAAACCAGAACAAATTCCAAAATAACAAAACTCCTCACAGAATAGAAACAATTTGTTTGGTCAATTCACATGGACATATGAATAACTATCCGTTGACAACTGAGAAACAGGAGGAAAAATCCGTGTATGGCTGAATGCATCAAGGTCTACAGTCTTGGTGGAGAGAGCTGCACAAAAGGACACCTGCCCCCTCCTCAGGCATTTAAAGAAAATTACCATTTCTTTCAGCAGACTGACCTTACATTAGGTCTTCTTGGTAGCTATACTGATTCAGATTGCCTTTTCTTGAAGCCTAAGTCTGGCAAATTGTACTGTTCAGCTGCATGAGATCATATCTGAGGCATGGTCTCACTGTCGGCTTGGGAGAACCCGAAGTCTGTTGACAAGATAAAATAATCATATGGGATCTTCCTTGTGACAACAGCAAATTCTCCCTAGTCTGGAATATAACTGGGCTCCTTTGAATTCCATGCTGCTGGTTTTTTAAATTAATTTTTGGTTGGTTTTTAGCATTATTTCAGCTTCAGAATTTAAAATTCTAGGATGACTCAATTCAAACCATCCATTAGATAAGCTGCTTGTCTGTTGGATTGCTTCACTGTATCAGCCTTTGGCCAAAACACAGATAGGCTCTGATTCCTTGGGTTCTTCAATCACAAGAGCATTTGAGAGAAGCCCTCAATGGTCTTTCCATAGCAAAGGGCAGGAACTCAGCATCAGTAGCAAGATGCTTTTAGAGTCTCACCCGGGTTTCTTTGGAGGAATGAATGGATACTTGTCAGTAGGCATTTTACACATCAAGTCACAAACAAGTTTGGGGGATCTAACAAAAGAATTATGGAAAATGATCTCTGTAAGCTACAAGTCTTTACCTGGTATCATTTAAGGAACCCTTTTTTAAAGTATTCTTTCCAGTTCCTACTCTGCTGTCCAAGAAGGAGAAAATAGAGAGGCACAAGATGAGATGCTACTGAACCGAAAAGGAGAAGGAAGAGTACACTTGCTCCAGAGTAGAGACTGCTCTATCAGGATAGGTCTCCTTCACACCAGAAGGTCACAGTGACTCCAAAGCTGCAGGTTTGGATATCACCCTTTCAGTCTCGCAAAGAAAGATGACTCTGGTACCTGGCCCACAGATGAAAGATTCATTTTAGGCTTCTGGCCCTTAGACTACATGTAATACGAGTCAGAAGCCTAATGACTTTCATGTCTCAACCTGTTAGATGCTGGAGCCTGCAACCTATGCCTTGACTCATCCCTGGAGCAGTGCTCTTTCAGGCAAGATAATCAAGACCTTATTTTTCAAAGACAATACTTCATACGACAGTAAGCCTCAGGAGGCTTTAACTCATCCAAAGATATCTATGAAACCCTGCCTTAGTTTTGATCTCATTCACACACGTGATATTGGTAGAAAAAGAAAACACACAAGCAATGTTGACCAAAACCTTGGATTACCTAACACTAACAAAGTTAGACTGTAGATATAGATTGACTGGGTCAGGCTCCAAGGAACAATTTGTATTAAAGTCCAAATATTACTGCATAATTTATACCCAGCACTCACTATATATATATATATATATATATATACACACACCCTCCCCGCCCCATACCGTCCCCCCCCCATGAAAACACATTAAAGTAAACTCTCACAGACAAAAACTAAACTACTATATCATGACTGCCAACTTATTGCTTCATGCCATTGTCTTGACATCCAAACAAGTTTAGTAATTGCTCTTTTGAAGTTGCTAATGTTAAAAAAAAAAAAAAAAATCTCAAGTTCTGGAAGTGGCTGGGAATTCCAAGTTTGAATAGCTACGCTGGAAACATTCACTCATCAAGGGGTTCAAAGATACTTACTGTCAGAAGTAAAACACAAACGCATGTCAGAACGACTTGAAACAGAATGACTATAACTCACAATTTGGGTTTTCTTTAAATTATGTTTGAAGAGCTTTAAAATGTTTAATTTATTAAATCAACTTTGATACTATAGGCATAGCTTCCACTTTCAAGTGCTACAATGGCTCAATTGAACACAGAATACATTAAGCTTAAATTCCACTGCCACCATACACATTTACGAAAGACATTTCAGTGTTTCTTCACTTAAAAGAGTAATATGCTGTCCCAGTGAATTTGACATGGAAAGACAAGCTGCATGTATTAATAGCAAAAGCCCCTTATACTGCACATACAACAGTTTCAGACACCATCACTACTCCAACTACTGAAAAACCGCTAAGTAATCACAACTCCTAGTAGCTGAACACAAACAGGTCCTAAAAAAAGCTCCCCAAAATGACAGATTTGGTTTTCGAAGAACAGTTCCAGTTTTCCCAGACATTGCTTCAATCTCTCCTGGCAGGCCTGCGCTTTGGCATGGCTTCTAATACCCCCCCCCGCCTGGCTTTCCTTGAGAAGGTTGTCATAAGAAAGGCCATGTGCCCAGCTATTTCTCTTTCATACACCTTTATTTACGGTTCTCCTCCTCTGGCACTGTCAGCTCCGAGTGTCAGAAGCACTACTCCAGTCCCACCTAAAACTACGTAGGCAAGGCTGCAGAGGCAGTAGTACCAATGAAACCCATGCTTTGAACAAAATCACATCCCATAAAGTGTGCCATGTACGATTGGGAAAGGCAAGTCAGAGTTGTGGGAAAAACTCCCCCCTCAAATGCTGGAAAGACCAACGAAGGTAACACTGCCTTCCCTCTAGAGCAGGATCGGGCAGCGAAGGGCAAGGTATAGACTAATGCTGTGGACATAATCAACACCTGCTAACTGATAACTAACTTTTAAAATTACAGTGTCACTACAGTGTTTATCTGCCATCACCACCATGTAACATCCACACACACTGTGTTCAATGCACTGTTTTCTTAAAGCTGTACTCTTATTTCATCTACTCTACATACACCACTTGCTCATGCATGCAGAAGTTTTCTAACTGCTTAATACCAGTAGGCTATCAGAATCACAAATGTTTCGTTTAGAAGGTATGTGAGAGTTAAGAGTCTAATTAGTTGAAAAGTCCTAAAAGTCTATAAAAAGTATTCAGTCAATGCTGTCCTATATTTTGTTACATACAACCTTGCCTTTACCTCAAGTGACACATCTGAGATTACATGTTGATACTACAGGAGGGCGGTTACTGCTCCAGAAGAAACAAAACAAATACCCCAACACCCCCACCTTTGAACTTAAAATGCAGTACCACTACAGTTTTTGAATGTAATAAACCACAGAATGGGTGCCCTGGCATAAAACCAGAATTCTAGGAGGTAGAAAGAAAGTGCTCTTTACCATCAACTTCATTTTAGTACACACACATAGGGATTTGCAGCAGTGCCATTTGTCTGAAACATAGTGGAGCAGGGAAAGACAAGTCAGTCTCTAACCTCCTACGAGCTAAGAAACCTAATTTAATTTTGAAACAAAAGAAACTAAATTTATCATTCTAAGACAGCCCCAGGACACCAAGCATGAAATGGAAGAAAAGGAGTTGCCAAAGACATGCAGAACAAGCTTTTTAAAGTTACCTGGAATCGGGATATTTTGTAAGCGTGGCCAAGCTGCTGGTATACATGTGCCCACCCACATCAATGTGAACTGGTGCGTTGGATTTTGTGAGCTGTGCTGGAGTGGGGATGCCTTGATTGTTCAATGGAGATGCAGGGGATCTAGTGATCAGAGGTCTTGACATATTGGGCCGACTGTCCTGTGAAGAGATAGACCTGGGTTAATGATCTCCTTAAAAACCTCACAGAAACCCACAGTCTTGAGTCAATAGCACTGTCTCATAGTCTCAGCTTAGGATTTTCATCTTATTAAAGCATAGACAAATATTTGGCAGTTTTTAAAGTCAATCCAGCTCTAAGAGTCTTAACTGGCTATGTTTTAAATAAGTGGGGCAAAACGCAGTGATAAAACCCACAAAGTAAAAATCATGTTCAATAAAACAAGTTCTTCCTGAATACTACTCGTGACAGACAACCCATAAAAAAAAAAAAAAAGGCTCATTCTCGTATGTAAGAGCTGATAAAGGCTCTAAAAGAAAGAACTGCAGACAGAAAGACCAAGAACAATTACTGTTTTCCTTAATTAAGATGACCCCAGGTAGACTTTCTGTTCCTTCCCAAGCCCTCCGTCACTGCCGTACAGTCAGAACAGAAATACAAACCCTCAACTCCTCCATCCTGCACACTCTTCTCTCGAATTCCCAATTCACATAGCACGGAAACAGAAGCAGAAACACCTGGACTAGTCAACTGCTCATGGACTGCAGACCACTGGACATCGACAGCCTTTGAGAAAGACATTTTCCATTTAAAAGTTATACGTATGGCGACAGATGCCCCCGCGTGCCCCGCATAGGCTGCAGGTCTGAGTGACTTCCCGAGGCAGGCGAGCTCGAGCGCGGAGCGGGAGCCGATGCTTTGCTGATGAAACCAACTTTTAGTCACAAAGGAATAGATGTAACGCCAGCAAACAGCAGACACAGCCTGCGCGCGCGGCGGGTGGGGCAGGGCAGGGCGATTTGCTGGAGCCAGTAAGGCAGGCTGCATTCAAAGTTGGGGATTAAAATAGAAATGCATTCGAGAGCGGTTTTGAGACAACCCCGCTTGCGACTGAAGGAAAGCTCCATATGGGGTGGAATCTTATAGGGATGCCTTGAGAACTAAAAGCCCTTGCAAATTACTAAGTTTTACATTTAAAAGGTAAGCAAAGCAGCCAGAAGTTAGATACACTTCATCACAAAACTCTCTTTGTTCTTTCAACACTTCTTTCAGCCCTGAAAGGTAATGGATTCCTTGTAAACATCTCCACAGAGCCGGGCAGCAAACCTCGCAGAAGCAGAGCACGGCCGTGAGAGAGAGTTACAGGGTATTTGGACTAGCAAAGCCCTTTGCCGCTGAAAACATAATTTCTCCATTTTTCATGGCTGTTAAAATATTCAAACCATAAAGGCAACACGAGCCAGGTAAATGTCTAACTGAAATGATTTACAGGCCAGTGTTGCACAATAAATCCAAGTAACATGTAACAAAAGGCATCTATAAACCACAAGGTACTTAACTAATTTTCTTTCATACGCAAAAGCAAGCTTAGGTCAAACACTGATAAAAATGAAGGAGATGAAGAAAAACATCTAGTTTAGATGTTGGGGGGGAGGGTTGGGTTTTCTTCTGTTCCTTAACAAGCAGAAGTTAATATAAATCTGCAGAAATACCACGCTTAATCACTACAATTGCTTGAGGAGGTGCCTGCAGCACAATGAAGACAAGTCCAGACAAAAAAAGGTACACACGCTATGCAAAACTAACGTCTGCTATAAATGCCATGTGGTACAACCACCACCCAAGATGCTACTGATCTGCAGTATGATATTCAGTAAAATAATGAAGAAAAAATTAAAACCAACAACTGGAATGGTGAAAGTAAGAAGGCAAGACATGATACAAACTGGGGGGGTGGAAAGCATGTATTGGACGATCAGCAGGAGGAAAGCAGCAGGTGTGAGGAAGGGAACACATTTCAGTGCTTAAAATCAGACACACAGTTTAAAAAAAGAAAATTAAAAAAAAAAATCACCAATGAAGGCTGAGACTAAAACAAAAACCAAATTCTGTAACTTGTATGAGACAGACACCACCACCTCCCTTAGCAGGATCCTCTCTGGCAGAAAAACACAGCCCTGTTGCAATTTAGCACACTGCAGCACCACCGAGTCTGTAATAGTTTTTCAATTGGACACATTCTCCTGTATACCCTGCCTGGGGCTGCTCGGGAGAAAATGAACAGATTTGCAGGGTTAATATTGTAGTTAGGCTGGGACCTCATTCAGCATAGCTGCGATAGCGCCGGCTGCATGAAACGGTAGAAGAATGTATAGTATAAACATCGCTGCCAGGATGGGAAATAGGTCAAAGGATTGTGGGCATTTTAAAAGAAAGAAAAAAAAACAAAAACACAAAAAAACACACACCAGCATAAGAAAAGGGAACCGGTTTCCAAAACCAAAACAGAACCAAGCTGCCACTTACACAGTTTACCTACTAAAACTCCCAAGAAATAAAAACGCTTTATAATAAAACCTTTTGCTGTCTTATTTCACCCTCCTCCTTTTCAACATTCCCCCTTCAAGCTACCTGCATTTATTATGCCACAAGAAACAACACCCATCTGCTCAATGTTTACATATTAAATATGATATTGCTAGCCTTGCTCCAGCCTTAGCTCACGAAGCACACTTCCCTGGATAAAACCAGTTCACTACTGTTTTGGAGACCACTTCGAAATTAGGCAATGGTATTTCTACTGCAGTTGCCCCAGAGAAATTAAAGCAGAAACGGGATTCAGAGAACCGGGTGCTTAAAAAAGTTTCTTTTATGTGGCACAACCCACTAGCACAGCCACAGCATAGATCACCATCCAATGGGTACGGCATTAAGACTGCTGATATTTGTTTAACAGATCAGAGTTAAATTGCTGCATTAGTTAAATCACCGTATTGTTCAGCTATGGAAAGCATAACACAGGAGCAAACACTCTCTCTGAAGCCCACTGCTTGCCTTGGATTACTGCAAACGTGGAAGCAAACAAGCTTAGGTAAAAAGTGGTTAGAACAAGGTACTGCTGGTAAATTAAGCTTATACTACCTAAAGTGATTACAAATATAATTCCTTAGAAACAATTACAGGAGGAGAGAAGGGAGTTGCAGAAACTAAATTCGATGAGATCCAGCAAGATATCTAGAACAGCTGATGACAAAAAGGATTGAAAAGCCCTTCAGAAGCCTTCTGTGGTATGCTAGGTGTCAGGCAGGTGAGACCTGCACCCAGGAAGGGTTTATAGCTCAGCCATGGCTGTTCCCACACGGGAGATCACAGAGGTTGCCGTCTGCCTCGGGAACCACACCAACTTTATTCACAAGTTGGACACAAAGCACAGCTAGAGCCTGTGCAGGCTGGATGGGCAGCAACCTTCCTGATCTGACAACAGTCCATTTTTCACTTGGTACCTTTTTTTCCTCAAACATTTTGATATTTACCCTACAAAAAATTAAATCAGAACAGGAAAACCCAGGTTTTACAACGCTTCCTGTGGACCAAATTACTTGAAATACCCTGTAAAACATTTATCATTATTAGTACTCAAAGATCTTTTTCCAACAACTTTACAACGTAATGAGTTCTGATTTCCAATCAGAATGAATTTATTAGTAAAACTACATACTCAAAAGTGCTAAAATGTATGTGCTAGGCAGGTTAAAAGCATTTAGATCATATAAAACTTTTCAGTTTTGGTTCAGCATGCAAAAACACCGCTCTATTAGAGCAGTTTGGGGCTCCTCCATTTTCTTGATGATATTTGAAGAAGTCTTTCAACAACAAGCAGTTGGTAGGCCCAGGTCTTTTGAGTATACCTGAACCTGCTTCTCATTTTCTGCCCTAGGCAAGCCCTCCCATAGGCTCAACAGAAGCAAAAGCAGTCCTGCCTCAACTCCTCCTCCCCGGGATTTACAAAAAACCTTAGGATTTAGAAGTTTTTCTACCAAAGGAGATTGAGGACCACAGAGGAGAGCTTTCAGATCTCTTCTTCTCCTTATCTTCTATACCACCTTCTCCCCAGCCCCATTCAAGAATATAGTTAAAGAATAAGCCTTTACATCTGGGTTGAAAAAAGAGTAGCTGTAGGGCTGAGACATGCACCCATGCAATTGATCTACCAAAGAACAACACAGGAACCTTGTCAATCTTCTGGTAGCAAGTGGAAGAAACAAGACATATCTTAAGAACGTGAGTTATTACAACATTCTGATAAGTGTACAAAAATCAAAGAGACAGGAGGCTTCCTCCTCCCCTCAAAATACTCACTCATGTTAGACTGCTACGATTAGAAGTGGTTTCAGAAGGGTTATTTACGCTCTGTGGTCTTAAGTAAAGTCATTCCAGTCCCCTTCTTAAGCCAGAAACTTTGACAAAAACCATGCCAGTACAAGACAACCCAAGCTCACTCATAGGAGGACCGACATTCAAGTACAAAACATCTACTTGACTCACGAGACTGTGGGGATCATTTTAGGTTGCAGGTCAAGACATTGCTGGCTAGAGTTGTTATAGCCAACATCTTCCCTGTGAGCCAGCCCAGCTCAAGCAGGAGTGTATATATGCTACTCAATATACTGTAGCTATAGCCTTTTTATAAAATTCTAAAATCATTGGATGCTCCCTGCCACAGCCCAAGCAATTATCACTGCTGAGAAACTCAAAAGCACCTATTTCAAACTCTTGGATTTTTTGGGGGGAGGTGAGGACAAGCTTGTGTCATCTAGTCTGGACATTAAAAACGATAATCATGCAGTAGTTTATTCTAAAGCACCAAATCTGTCTGTATTCATTAACTTTTCTTCACAACAGAAAGCCATGAGACATGTTTCTCCTCACAAAAACTTGGTGCCCAGGAAGAGCTGGCAACAGCAGTCAGCACACCCACATCAGCCACCTGCAGCAGGAAAGTGTCCTCTGAGCACATAAATCCCACTGCATGGGGAATGAATCCAAATGGTGAACAAACTTCAGAAGTTGGAGACAAATCCCTTTTCCTTCTGTACAAAGCAGAAATCACTCGAGTGTCATGGACAGCTATGCGCCCAACTCAGAAATAAACAGCAGGCTGATGCTTAGGGGTGCTTGTGGGATACGGGAAAGCCCATTTCAAGTCCCTCATCCAAACCAGGAATATTAGGACTACTCCCAGATTCGGCTCCTGCACAAGTGTCCCCATTTTGAGGATGCACTTTTTCAAAACAAACATTTCATTAAAGATTAAAAAAAATAATCATGATTATGTCTCACCACAATGCTTAAACAAGTACCCCTCACTTTTTTTTTCAATTCAGCAAAAACAGTCACCACAACAAAGAGGCTGGAGAAAACATTTATTCAATGTAAACAATATCAGTACAGTACAAAGAGCACTTCTGGAAGGTGTAGCAAGGAGGCAGAGATACAGAGCTACGTGTCCAGGAAGTCCAGGTGCTCGTCCTGCTGGAAGGGGAAAGCCCCACCCTGGGCACCTCTGTGGGCTGGCGATGTCCTCGCGCTGAATTCTCTGGCTATGGTCATGGTACGCTGCATCCACAGATGACACCAGGTTGTGCTGGTCCCTCAGACAGAGCCCTGCAAGGTGGTCAAAGACAACCACGTGCACAGTGGAGAGCACGCAAGCTGCATTTCGGTCTCTTAAGGCATGCGTGCCATTGCGGTGCCTTCTCTTCACCTGTGCTCTGAAGAGTGCGGAAGCACAAAGAAGTTGCCCAGATCTTTGGCAAGAAGTCTTTATACTTGAGCATATCCATGCCCTTTCTGTTTCTTCACTCTTACACTGATGGTCGGTAGCTCTCTGAGAAGATGGTTGGGCTGTACGGTTGCCACTGGGTCTGCAAAACAAAGAAATAGTGCATCATTTCCCCCAGCAAAAATAGACCAATTGTACTGTCATGTTTTGCCTTTCATCAATATAATCCAACTGTTCTTTCCCTCACAGCTGCGAGCTTTAGGATTGCCTACTCTGAACATTATAAATTATGTTTATAAAGCAAAACTCCAAAACAATCGTGTTTGAGTGCTGTGTGAGAAACAGGCCCAAAACACTATCAGCTGCAATTTAGTGCCACAGTAAGCAGAAATACTAAGTCCCCTGAGACTCAGCGGTAGCACCAGAATTATTATTTTAGACCTCTGGAGGAAAAGCCTCATTTTAAATCCTGAACGTCTGTCAACATTTGACAGAGGGTCAAATTATCCTATACAAGACAGTCAAATACAATGTAGAGCTTGAGAAGTCAGGAAGGTTTTCTTGAGATGCTGAGGCACCCAAGCACAGCAGAGGACCTGCTATAATACCAAGCAGCTGCTCACTTCTCCCACCACCAGTGCCATGTTTGCAGCACTCTACTATTTGCAGAAATAAATGCAGTAATGCATTTTAGGAAGGTGGAGGATGCTACAAGGCTGCCTGAGAGAGACGACAGAGATACCCAGAGGGGTCCGTCAGAGCCAGAGTGTAAGGTATAGGCCATCATGAAACAAAGCCTTGGCTGAAACCCTTTCCTGGAGGTGCCAGGAACGGAGTTATGCTGTCTTCTGTACCCTGCAATAGCCCAAATACAGATCAAGCCCACAAAGGCAATGATGGCCCTCTTGTCATACCAGAGTGGCTATAGCAGTGGTGACTGGAGCACTTACCTGACACAACAATTTTAACTGCTACATCCTCCTTGTCCCAGAAGCACTGGCTCCAGGGTGCAACACCGATGCAGCCCCTTGAGACGGGGGTCCCTTGCTCCACATCCCACACGCTGGCTGCTCACAGCCTCCTCCTCTTCAAGATACTGGCACTGCTGAGCACGTACACCCGTTCGGTGCTGCGAGTGCTGGAGAGATTGTAGTTGCATTTCCTTGGTAAAACGAGCCTTGCTGGGATTTCATCAGAGCTGATCAGGACCTAGAATAAATGCCACAGGTGCAGAGAACCAAATGCAAGGCAAGAGGCTGAGGGAAGCAAGGTATTTTTGCTGGAGGGAGGGAGAGAGCTGCCTACCTGGCAAAGCAGGACAGTTAAAAATGTCCTTGGACAAGAGCTTGTAGACACTTTAAAAATTCCCAGTGCCCAGTAGCCGAGTCTGCAGCACTCAACTAACTTCAGCAGAACAGCTCTAACCACACCTTCATCAGAAACCAGCCAGTGAGAGTTTAAGAAAAATCTCTAACTGGAGAAAAAGGATTTAGGGATAAAGGCAGGAGTCAAATGATGACCTGTGCTTACACAAGTATAGCAGTAAAGGCGAGGCAAAAAACCTGGAAAAGGTCAAGTTTACAGAGACAGCAGGTATCTTCTCAAGTGCTTACAAACTTCTCTGAAGAGTCCCCTTAAGCCTTGAAACTGCAGACAAAAGTTTAATACCTCCCACAAGATAGTCTATAAATTCGTACTCTTTGTGGATGATTAACTCAGCCCCTTGCTTGTTTGGGTAAGCAGTGCTGAGACCAGCCCAAATGTTTTCATTTATTACATTCAGGCCCTGCAAGGAAAGCTCTGTTCTTCTGCACTGCTTACCCATTTCTTGCTGTGCACACTCTCTATGCTTTGGTCAAGCAATTGGTAAATGTGGGTGATGCAGGACTTGACTTAAGCCCATAATGCAAGCAGGATCTTCAGCATATATCCGACCCATTGCACTATTAAAAAAAAATCTGCATGTAACTTGGGGGTCCAGCCCAGATTCCCTACCCCACAAACACACACACTTCCACTAGGCACTTTGGCTTTCATAATGGAAGTAGATGACTTCTATGGTCTTCAGACATGCTGCTGATTTGATTTTTGCGCAGTAATAGTGGCCGTTTAATTTACAAGCAAAACTGGATTTGAAAGCTGCTCTCAATTACTGCAGAGCACACCACTGCCCACCCGGCATTGTATAATCACAGGGTGTTTACCCCACGATCCATCAGGCAAAAACGTCCCCTAACCATGCTGGAAGACGCAGTGTTTAGATGCAGGAGGTCATCAGACCAAAGGTCAACAGACCTGCTGTGCTGCTTCTAATGGCGTCCTATGATAGGGGTGGACTGGATGCCTGGCATTTCAGGCCACTTGCTCCACCAGGAGCTTGTCTGTTCTGCACCGGCTTCTACTCAAACTAGCAATAAAATTGATTTATGAGTGACCCAAAGGAAGTGTAATTCCCCAGCCTGAGCCTTTGCTAACTAGACGTGCCCAGCTCAAAATATTTCACGAGGTGCATAGTGAGGCACCTCCTTGACCTTCACTCAACCTTCTTTATTCTCACAGGCAAAAGGGGGATCCTGCCAGATACTGCAGAAACTATTACAAGCTAGTAAGTGCCAACAGATCCCTCAGTCCCAGCGGAGAAAGGCTGCAGTCATCGTGGACACTTTTTTTTTTTTTTTAAAAAAAAAAAAAAAAAGGAAACACTATTAAAGAGATGAGCAGTCCCTGGGAAAGAGGCTGCCAGGTCCAAAGAGCCTTTAGCAGCCTGGCAGCCCTGCCCACAACACTACAGCAAAGACAAAAGTCTCTCCTTCTCCTGCCCTGAGGACAGTTTGATTTACTTTCCTTTAAACCGAGAAAATAGGTCGCTTTTTTTCCTCTTACTTCCATCAAACCTCAGGTAGCAGAGACAACGTGAATTTACCTGTACCTCATAGGAAAGCAAGCACGCAAAGTGAGTTTCACCTTTTGGCAAAGGACAGAGATGACAGACCAGTCCTCCTCCGAACAAGGCTTCATTCACTCTGGTGAGCAGCAGCAGCATCGATCCAGACACCTTGGACCACTTCATCCCTGCTGCAGGACATGTGGCCTGCCAGTGCCTTTGCAGATAACATACCTACGTACTCTGGGGCTCCATCGAGTCCATACCTCCTCCCTGAAGGAGGCAGCCGCTCGGGCAGCTCTCCCCAGTCACTGGGAATAGCCCAGCACAGAGCAGCCAACAGCTCCTGCTGCCTCCATGAGGGATGGAGGACCTCCCAGCTCATCTCCTGCACCAGTGAGGACTGGCATGCAACAGCCAGCCCCAGCTCACACATGTATGTGGGGTTCGGAGCAGGAATGGACACAGGAAGGGACAGAGGAGCTCCGAACACTGGAATCCATCGTCCAGCTGTTCCCAGGTGGACGCCTCATAGGTTGAGATATATTAATAATGTAACTTTCGGTCAGACTTCTCACTCAACTGTTGCCTTTTATCCACTTCTAGCAGGCCCTCTGCACATTATTTTTTAAGAGTCTTTACATAAGAAAAGGACAAGAAAAAAAAAAAAACAACACACAACACTCCCTCCTGGGTTTAAAAGGGAAAGACTTATGTTTGCCAGAATCACTCTGGTACATTTGAATGCAAAGTTAAACAAATCCTTAAAGATGGTGTCAAAATTTGAGTGGGAAAGAAACCAACTGGTTACATTCTTCTCGGACCGAGTTTGTAATTTGTCTGATAATCTTCTGGTGAGAAGCAACACCAAAAGACAAGCATTGCTAAAATCTGTCTGTTTTGTTTGTGAGTTAAGATCCTATCAGTAGTACATGAATAAAGATTAACATCTTGAATTGCAGTCATATCTGAAGATTTTAAAGACCCATAAAAATGCAGACTGCAGTGGGATAACTGGAAGATCGTCATGAACTGTCAGAATTTGAGAAATGGGTTTTTCTTCTTTAAATTTGACTCTCAAACTGAACAAAAATAAGCCCATCCTGCCTTATTTGAAGTTAATTTACACTCCAGTTTGAATAGCACCTGCCCTTGGGTATGTTCCAGAAGAACGTCTACCTTTCCACAAAGGGAGGCTAACACCCATTGTAAAACTTCCAGAGGCACATTAGATGTCTGTTCCCCCCCCAGCAATTTCACCCTTAGAAGTAGAAGGAACGCTGCCAGTTACAGCCTGTGCTGAGGAAACATGAGTTATAATTTTACCCTGGGAAAATTGCTGAACTGGGAGCTTCTGGTGTGGCATAGGTCTTGCCTTCGCAATCCAATGGTTCTTTTGATTCAGAGAGGCTTTGAAAGGGTGGTGATGAAAAACATAGCCTCTCCCTTTGAATCAGCCAGCCACCTGCTTTCCTTTGCACTTTTTAAATTTGGTTTATTAATTTGCCTAGGAGCAGAAAGAGATAATACTGACCCATCTAGAGAAGATGAGTTTTTGGACATATCAACAGAACATTATCTACTTCAGATCGAACATGCAAACAACAAAAAAAATCCACCTTCAGACTATCTGAAGAATTTTGTATCCGGAGTCACCCCTCCGGACTTAAAAACACAAGAAAGCCTGTATTAGCTCTTCCTGTCATATGAAGAGGAAAAAGGAAAGGGGCAAATTATAAGGATCCAGTGAAACTGTGTCTTTGAAATGCTGTAACACACAAGAGCTCCAAGCACTCTCCAGATGTTTCTTGCAGCAACCAATAATAAAATATTCTCAGACTCAATCGTAATTTTGAAGACATTGCGTCCACTTAGTAATTACGAGACTAGACAATAAAACAGATAGATAGCTTCATCTATAACCTAACTCCAGAAAAAAAGGAACAAAAGGGCTTTAAAGCCATACATTCATAATTACTTAATTTATGATGAAGATGTAAACAGAACTGCAATTTTGACAGTTACAGTTCAGGCTGGTAGAGAATTAGAAATACAGTGTGAAATTGTAACCCTAAATTATACATCCCTCGCTCTAGTATCAATGCAATGCAACATTATGGGCAAAAAAGCCTGACTTTTAGGAGCCCTGGGTCATTGCTGGGTTCTCCTCCTCTCTCCCATCCACCTCCCCTCCCAGAAGGACTCTGAAACTGAACTTAGCAAAGCAATGACACTATCTCTCAAAAATTGCTATCTACTGAAACCTCACCAGAGGGACAGAGACTGCCAAGAGGGAGGACAGTGCCAGGAAAGGAGAAAAGCTGAACTTACTGAAACAACAGGCTTTTTGGAAGTTGTTAAGACGGACTGCAAGAGGGAGCGTTTACTCAGCTCTACCACGATCCCATGCATTTCCAGGGCTGGCTAGGACTTTTTCCTCTCCTCTCGTAACTCCCATTAAAATTATCAGCCTACAGATTTCATAACAAGCAGGAGAATTAAAAAAGTCCAAACACTATCATGAGAAAAATCATATTATCATTAGCTATTTCAAAATGCACATGGCTTACTTAACACCTCAGGACAGGCGGCATGACACCACACAGGAGCTCCCGGTGCGGGGACAGGAAATAGGCTCCTGCTAAAAATACTCATACAAGGCAGCGCACCACAACCAGGGCCTCCCCAGAGCTCCCGAAACAGGCTATGCACGTGGCACGCGGGACCCGAAACGAAAACCATCAGTGACCCAGATACTTCCCTACCCCCACCCCATACTAAAATCAGACCATCTTTGGATTTTAAATCCCCTGCAGGAGTAGGTAGGCTTTCTGATGCCTGGTAGGAAGGGGCTGAAGTCCTGAATTAAGCTAAATACAGCCATGGTTACATTCAAAAGGCTTCTTCAGTGCAGTAGTGCACAAAGGTTTTTAGTTTGGTTTACTTCTTTTCTGGTGTTTGAGGTTTTCTTAGATGCTGGGAAAACATTTAGGGATGAAGGGAGAAAAGGAATGGAAGGCATATGACTATGGGGTCAAGTGGCAGTTTTTTTGCTTAGCGTGAAGGGCAGGATTTGAGGAAAGGGGAACACAGGCGTCTGCTCTGGAAGGCAAGAAGAGTGCTTGGCAAGATGACGACCATATGGCACATGAACAAAGCATATTTTAGATTTGGTTCATTTGATTCCATTATGTGTAAAAGATAGTTTAGGATCCAAGGCTAAGAAATACAATTTTGATTATTATTGTTTTCAGACCTGTAGGGATTTCTCCAAGTAGTCATTGTAGCTCGTATGATAAAAACATCCATTTGGCAGCTAATTTCAGCCCACAAGGGTAGATTAACCCCAAATCTATATAACCATGTGCTGCTATATGCTAACAGAAGCCATCATTGCCACCACCAACCTCATGAAGCAGCAATCCACTATCTTGGTGTAGACAGAATGACCTCTGCTAACTATCTCAGCAAACTCTTAGTTTAATATTAAAAGGTTTTTACTTGACCCGACACCACAACAGACCTCACACATAACCTTAGAATAGTGGATGAAATCTTATACATTTCTTTGGATGGCATGGCCTGTTTCTAAGTCTGCGTTTGTGCTTTTCTGGTCATTACTAACACGCAAAGCACCAGTACTTGGACAACAAAAGGACCTGAAAATGTTTAAAGAAGCAGAAAAGACTATGCCTGTCAATTAACACGAAATGCCTATCTCACTTTCTCTAGCTATTGGCTTTCATTGCCTCCTATGTACAACACATTTCAGTAAAATTGAAAAGCAAGAAATAAAGACACTTTAACATAAACTGATCGTCCATATAGCTGTGTTATGACACAGAAGTCAACACCAGAGAACAATCACATTAGATGATACTGAGGGACAGCTTGAAATTAAAAAGGCAACTAGCAGCTTCACCAAGAAAATGCAAGCTAAACAAAAACCACAGTTATTTTCTTTTTAAAACATATAGAAGTTAAGTGAGACAGCCCAGGACACACACTGTCTACTTGCCACAGCTGGACCAGCACCGTGGGGTACGCATTTAGGTATGAAATTTCTCTTTTGGTAGGCTGTTCTGTAACAGGGCTCTTGTTGAAGCTGGCCCTTGCCAAGAGGCTCAGCTCGGCTAATTTAACTACTGATGAGGCAGTAAGCTTTATGTGAAATTATCCTCATTCAAAACAATACTCAAAGAAATCTTTTGTTGGGATAGGGGGGAAAGACTTCATATAAAGCTAGAGAAAACAAACCCACTGAATATCTTGAGTGGTAATAACCAGTAAGAGCATGCCAATAAAGGGAAACATCCTCTATAGGTCCAAACTGACAGCTCTGAACTACACCTGGCTTCTGCAATAGAGAAAAAATAACTTTAAACTAGGATCAAGACTATAAGATCTGGAAGTATCTTAAAAAAAAAAAAAAAAGGAAATCTTTACAAGAGCAGTTTGAGTATCAAAAGCAGGAGAAAGTGTCAGGTAGAGACAAGCACCAACTACAATGAAATAATAATTTTAAAAGTCACATGCAAAAAACCTACTACATTCCAACAGAGACCTGAAAAGTAGAAGAAACCATTGCAAGAGGAGGACTTGACAGGTAAAAGAGCAGATAAAGGGACAGTCACACACAGCGACACATCCGGAGTCTTTAAAGACCAATTCCAGATAAAGTCTGGGAGATAACATCTGCAAAGGATTTTATCTGGAACCAGGTAAGTTTGAGGGAAGCATCAAGAAGGCCTTACAGCTTGTGTCTTAATTGATGCTTGTCTCCTGCCCAGAGGAGCAGTGCAGGAAACCATCAGCTCCCTCCCCAGCATGGAAGGGAAGGAAAGCAGAGAGGCTGAAGCACCACTGCTCCTGCAAGAGGCAAGGAAAGGAGGCAACAGAGACACAAAGTGTGTGTTGGGAGTGGGAAACCAAAGTATTCCCTGTTGGAACAACAAAGCCCTGGAAGAAAAAGAAAAGGGCAGGCAGAAGAAGGAGGAGGCATTTAATTAGTAAGAGTGTGGAGAAGGGTGGTGAAATAAAAAACACAAAAACATTTGACAGGCTTTGGTCTCCCCTCTGGATCAAATACTCGAAAAGCTTGCCTTCAGGTAGAGATGAATTATAATGTCACAAATAAACGAGCATTTGAAACACACACGAAAGGTTTCAGGGGTCTTGTGGTGATCATCTAGTAGAGGGTAGCAGAAATTAACTTCAGCAACAATTCCTAAATTATGCATTTGTCTCATGGCAGCCATCTTCCGTCCCATTACAGACACACTTGACTGAGCACTTGATTTCTGCTGAACACCACCCTGGAGTTGGAGAACTGAAGATTAGTTTGGGGAGAGGTTTTTCTGGGGGGAGTGAGGGGGCGGAGTGGAAGGATGCATGGTGAGATTGTTTTGTTTTTCAGCAGAAGCACTAAGCCTCATGATTTCCACCTGCACTGCCTTGCACGGCGAACACAGCTTCAATCCAGAAGACAACAAGGGGTGAGGGTATGCATGCGCCTTATTCCACATACTTGACAAGTAGTGTGGAATGAGGTGTGGCGAGTGGAATTCGTAACTCCAGCCCTGGCCGGGAACAGTGGCTGGATGCCAACCACACCATGAAGGTCCCATCATCTAAATGTCAAGTAAGGTCCTGAGGATCCCAACATTTTCTCATACTGAGGTGTGCCACAGATAGAGAAAAAAAACGTACTGCAGTCACGTGGTTCGATAGCCACAAGAGTCTTACCTGCCACACACTTGCTTTAACAAAACCTCTTAACCCATCTCACAGTGACGAGCCTTACGAAGTGCTCAGCACCAAGCAGCTTCACCGAGAATAATACCTTCCTACCAACAACAACTTCATTTGACCACAAGCAAGTCTGGAAGTTTCTAGGAGGCTGAAGCCATGGCAACTGGTGGAAGTCATCTAGCAGTAAGGATGGGGGTTCACCTAGTGGGGGCGAAACAAAGTAAACCAGGAGATTCATCCCCAGGACTACGAAACCCAGAAGAAATCTGAACACATGACTGAGCTTAAGCAGTAGCATTTACATTAGAAATGGCTTTAAACACAAAAAGGGAACTGAAGACAACCAGATAAGCTCTAATACTAACGTGCAAGTTAGAATTGATGATGACAATTGATTTTTATAAAGGGTCTAATGATACAGTGCAAACTAATTCCTCCCATCTGAAGCCTGGCATCATTTGGTATCCTTAATTCAGAAAAACCCTGAGTGTCTTTTTTCTCCCTCTCCTTCTTCTGGCTCTTTTGCCATGCTGACGCTTGTTTGCATTACATCTATTTTGAGCTAAATTAAATAGGAGAAGCAGAGTTTTGATTCAGTAGTAGCAATAAATGGGGTTAGCCTGGCATTGATCTGTGTAAAGGGGCCAAAGCTAGGACTGCCAGAAGCAAAATGTGGTCAGTGAACTCTACAGCACCAAGAGTGACCCTGCAGCTGAATTCCTAGCCCTGATTACAACAGAAAGAGACTTGCTTTCCTGAACAAAGAGTATTTCAGGCAGCAGATTAGCAAGAGAAAGTCTACTTGCAACGGCAGACCGAGGAAACGGACCAAAAATAAGAACCACAGCACAGTTCAGAGGATTTTAGAAAGCTTCCGAACAGTGCAAAACAAATGCCTTCCTTGCTCTATGTTTCTTGTAAGCCAACATTAGGTCCAAATGCTGAAGAAACAGCATTTTTCTTTTGCATCTCAGTTAAATAGCTTCAGTAAGTGTGCAGCAGGAAAGATAAGCCAAAACCCTGTTAAGGACAGCACACTGAAAAAGTTACACCGCAGACTAAGAACATTTGTCTTACAGCCCTACAGAAAGGGAAATCGTGTTTACTATAAGAGGAAAGGCCCCTTTTACAAATCATGCTTAAAATTCACCCAGCAGATTTATACAGGAGGAGAATTTCACAATCCTTAGGAAACACAGATCAAATTCGCTCACTCTCTGGTTGTTTGTGCAATGCGAAACAGTGAAAGCACAGCAGTAAATCAAGCCTCATGACTATAGAGTTTAATCCCACTGTATCTACAATGGAGAACAAAGTGCCTCTTATTCCTGCTGCACTGTGATCCCACCAGATCGCAGGCCAAGCAGGGTTAGCTCAGGCCAGCATTTGGGTAGAGTCCAGCAGAACGCCGGAATTGGCTGCTCCAAGGCTGAAGCGAGTTCACACCTTGCTCCCAGCAAGGCCGCTTCACACAGTAGGAGCACACAAGGTGTTGGGTGCTTGCAGACATCCCTATCAGCACCTACAACCACTGCTCCCACCACTTTGGCAGGTCCGCTGGCTATTTGCAAGTCCTGTACGCAGCAAGAAGCTGTCGAGAAGCAGAGCCCTGCCAAGCGATCTGAGGCTGCTGAGCAGCACTGCTTACTATTCCTTGTTTTTTAATCTGGGACATGTGGGTGGCACCAGCCTGCATGTCCAGAGCTCGCTCTTGCTGGAAACCCTGAGACGGGCCAGTCGCCCAGCGGCATGGCCTTGCTCCTCGTGCTGGCTTCACCAGGAGCAGTGGGGACCTCAGCCCGCTGCAGCAGTGAGAGAAAGACAGAGAATCGCTCATCGTCACTACTCTGACTTTTAACATATTTCTTTTCCATATTTTACAATAAATGCTGATTAACACGAGCATTTCCTTAAAAACAAGGATCACAAAATATTGAGCCATGTCAAATCCTTACAAACGAGCCATTAAAGGTCTTCAGCCCATTCTTCCCCCACAAAGTCCCATAATGGATTTTTGCTTGCTGCTTTACCAAGTAGCAAGGGGCAAAGTGAGGGCCCACAGAGGAAAGGGAAGGTGATTTAAAGAGTCTGTCAGTGCACTGACAGCCTGCAAAAAATTAAGCCAGAAGTCTGTAAGACAGCACCCTGGTTTTTTTTTAATGCTACTCATTTGACTTGCCACTCTTATTACGGGTTGATTGCACCCTTCACTAGAGTTTTGCGGTGGCTACAATGTCAGAGCATGGGACATGGTTGTCACAACTGGGAACTTGCTGACTGATTTATGGGAACTTACAAACCCACAAAACCAAAAGATATTTGGTATTCACTTACATTCTTAATGTTCCTTTCACCTCTCGTTGAGTAACTCTCAGGCAAGTGAAAGTTTACTTCTAGTTCAAAATTCAGTTTCCCTTCTGTAGAAGGGAGCTTAAGTGTGATATACCTTTGCTATGGAAATCACCCCGCAATATACCCCCTGAACAGCTTGAGGACAATATACCTACATTGGTAACAGCATCCTGAAATTAAGTTGTCATTTTAACTGTTTAGCGGGCATTGAGACATCTCAAATAGATTGGTTCATTATTAAAAGTGGCAATTATTGTAAATTACACTCTTCACAAGAGGAACAGCCTAAACTTTAAATACGTTATGATACCTGCCTGACCATTCTTTTTAAATGAGGATAGCTGAGGGCTCAGACTCACCATCACGCAGCAAACAGCTGTGCAATTTAGGACTGCTCTTTTTTAACCACTCCTCTCCCCAAGGCTACCACCCCCATAGGAGAGCTGGCAAAACAGACGGTATGCCCATGCCTCCCATGTTCCAGTTCAGACTAAACATGGCAACTCGAATTGCTGGTGATGACAGCACCCAAAAAATAATAATCCCTTGACCAAGATTTGCTGTAGCCGCTGAAGCGCAGGCACACGGTACCTTTTGCTGACTCTGCAAGGGAGCAAAAGCCTTCCGCAAAGGAGGAGGGCAGCCGAGGGCAGTAACATCAAGCTAAGATTTGCCAGGGCTTGTCTCTCAGAGGCCAAAGTCTTGCATTTTAACCATTTTTGGCACATTCCACATTCGGTATTTTCAGGAGCTTTCTAGGATGTTTATGAAACAACTGCAAGGTAGTCAACTAAATTGATGGTGGCACAAAGAATGCCTTCCCACATTCCTCTCCCATGCTCTACCGTCAAAAATAAATGAAGACGTAGTTTATGTTTCCGTAATTACAGTTTGTTAAAAGGAGAACAGGTTGTTAAGTTATGGTAAGGAATCTGTGAGCCTGTACCCTGCTTTGAATACCACAGCAATGTAGATTTTACCGAATAAAAAGACCGGTCAAAACATTACTCAGAAGGAATCCACGCTCTGGTATCATCCAGCATAAAATGATCTACCTTTAAACTAGTCATGTTAATCAAACCAATCAATTGGAAATTGTTCCTATGAGAGCTATTTTAATGTAGGTGACATTCAAAACACTGTCAAGTTTCAGTCATTTAATATTAAATACCAAAAAGGGTAATATTACACATATGGTTTATGACGTTTTTGTACCATACATCATCTGCTGTTTGCTTTTAATCCTGCATTTCCCCCATTAAATACTAACAGTATTTATATAGCCTTGTAAAACTTCGGTACAAAAGAATAAGCAAGAAGAACTTTTCCCCATACATTACTTACCAACTTAATTATGTAATGTAATGTGAAAGGTTTATGCACACCAGCTGGATCTCATTATGGCTAAGTTTCTGTCTTTTTAAAGTGTACTTTATCTGGAACATGGAAGTCACTAAGAATTTCACTTAAAAATATGTTGAGCTGGCATACACACAAGTTTATACTGCAGGATCCTAACTCATGAAATAGGTTCACAAGAAGTCAAGTTTGTGGACACTTATTTCTGAAGGTTAAAATGCATCAGCTAAACAAATATTTGAAGCCAAGTATGGATTATGAACTGAACGACAGCCTATTTCAGTCTTCCCCTCCTAAGTATCACAGTAACCAGAGAGATGCCACTCCCTGTACAAATGAGAAAACTAGCAAGAAAAGCAAGAAATGAAAAGTTTCAAGAGACCATTGGTATCACCTCTCTACTGATCAGTGTTAAGACTCAGAGGTGCACCAGCTCTATACAATGACTAAGATACATCTAAACAGCAGGAGTTTCAGAGCCGTGAAGAATTCAATAGTAAGACCTTCAAAGAGGTTACTGAATACCCAGCTGAACTAAAGCAAACTTGTTGCACACTTTGGTATCACTAACTGAGAGACTCCTGTTCATCTGTGAGGCAAGAATTGTGGTTTAATAAATGCAGAGAACAAAACCAAGCATAAAAAAAAATCATGTGCAGTGATTTTATTTTTGTTGTATATTTGACTGTAATTACTGTCTTAAGTACTTTAATTGCCTGGCATCTCCTCAAGTGCCTTGCCTGTGGGGAGGGGAGGCAGGGCAGTTTATAGTTTGTTATTAATGAATAAAGTACAAACAAGTTTACCTTGTCTGTAATCAACATTCCCATCAAAACAGTTTGAGAGGAAAATGCAAAGGGGTCTGTTCATCCCACAGACCCAACATGATGGTGTTAATATCTGCTTTTTAATGATTAATGTCCTTCTGCCACGTCACTTACACCTCAGAGGGAGACCTGGCAAAGACCTTTATAAGACCCACATGAGAAGCATCATGTACTTGCCCATTCCTGTTCTCTTCTACAAACATCTGCTCTTGACCACTGCTCTGGGGATGGGGTATGGGGACAGACACCCCGTGGGTCTGGCCCCATATGACCTTTCTTGCATGCATTCTAGGTGAGAAAAGGGGGTGTGCACTGAGGGGAAATATGTTCTGCCTTTTGCAAGAGAATCTGTAGGGTCATTTACAATTGCTCTGGAATGACACACATCCAGCCCCTCAGCTGGAAATAATTTTTGCCTGGAGTGGAAATGGAGTAGAGGGAAAGAAGAACGAGTGACAAAAAGAAGCCCATGCAGGATAAAACAAAATATACTTGCCTGCTTCATTAAGAAATGATTAGACACAAGAAGCCATCAGTAAAAGTCAGCGCAGTTATATGAAGAAGATGGTAAAGCCAGGGGGATGGAGAAGCAAACTTCTATTTTTCACGATTAGTGAAAAGCATGGAGAGTACGAATTTGGCCATTTGTCTTGTTTTTCCACTTAAATTGTTACAGGAGCCTGCTACTTTTAGATAACATCGCATTCACAGCCCAGCAGACCATCCAGACAGCAAGTGCAGCACCAGCAGGGCAAGCTTTCACACACGGCCGTCAGCTCATCCTGACGGTCAGGAGCTCACCTCTGGGGCGAGGGCAGCTCTTCCCCATCTCACCACTCAGGCTGCCAACAGGAGTGACAAATAGTGTCAGTTCTGGTGGCCTCCTCCACTCTGAGGATACTTGTCCACTAGGAACTGACTGAGACCACTAATTTTCACATAAGTCACAAAAAAACCTGCTTTAAGAACAGGTAATGACTTTCCGTTACTACAGATGAGGACTTTCTTCCCCCACCCACTTTTGGGCTAGATTGCTGGTGCAACCAGATTAACATCTCTTACCAGTTTTCTCAGCCACGTAGCCTGTCTCCTCCTTATAGCCTTTAATCAACTGGTACACCACCTCCAACACTACCATCTCCTATCTCTTGAAGCACAACTTTTTACTCTCATGGTATCATCCCGCTGGCACGCAAGCGGCGCGCTTCTCACTCCAGGGAGGCTTTATGTTGTGGTGGCCACTTGTCATACTTTTTTCCACAGTAAAACACAAAGCTTTAATTTTCAAGTCACAACAAAACCAGCATATTTGACAGCGTCTCCAAAACACAATACTACTGCTTTTACAACAGTGCTTAAAGCATCCCCCTACCACTGCCAACCAGTAAATATTGCTGATCAGATGAACATTTCTCCTTGAATAAGTTTATTATAAAGTCCTTAACCATGTGTCTTGATATAGCTGCATATATAAAGCACGGAAGCAGATGCTGTAAATAGTGATCTGAGGTCTCCTACTCATTAAGATGCACAGGCAGAAACTTGATAGAAGAGAGATCTGAAAAGAGCCTGTATGGAAGTTTAAAATATACTTATGAAAAAGTGGAGTACCATATGATAACAGCTTAACTTTTCTTAAGAATGGGTTGCTGAAAGCTAGCATCCAGCCATCTACCACCAGAATCAATGAGAAATTCCTGACTTCTCAGACCTATGACTCTACATTTGTTGCCTTAGATGTTTTGATCAAGCACACCACTGAGGCATTTAAGGTTGTCGTATATAACATGAACTGACTACACAACAAAAAAAAACCAAAAAACCAAAAAAAAAACCAGGCAGTAACGTACAGGATAGACTAGCATACACAAGTCATTTTGGATGCAGACAACTATTCATGGAAATAATTCAACAATCCTAGTATTCCACCAGGAAACCGCGAGTCAGATAAACATGGGAAAAACAAGACTCTCCAACTGTCTCCTCTCCTCTAGACCTTGTAAACCTCCCACATGCCCTCCCATCACGCAGCGGAGCTGCTCTGTCTCCGTTTGGCATCCAGGTGGGATGGATGAAAGCAGGAACCCGCCAGGGTTCTCCTCAGGAAATGTATGAAGTAGCTTAAAGATTAATGGAGTAGATGACTAGTTTATACAGCACTTTGATAAAAAACATGTTTTCCCAACTTCCTCAGTGAGTTTTAATAAGATGCAAATAAGAAATTGATCTGGACACTTTAGTTCACAAGGAATATTGCAAGTGGCTTGAGGAAACTAGTTTATTGTCCATTAGGCATAAAAACCAACACAATGCTTATATAGGCCATTTCACCACAGCGCTGACAGTGGATTTCTTTTGGGACACATACTCAAGAACCAACACTTACTCTGACACAAAACTCTATAGGAAACCACTAGTTTAAATGTCACATTTTTTAAGGTTAAGAAAAAAAAAAAAAGGATTTTAGTTTCCCTAAGAGGCAATAATACAATGTACTTAAGTCATACTCATTTTCTTTTAACTAACTTCAGAGTTGAAGAAAAGCAAGACTTCCCCCCCCCCCTTCACTGTTCTTTTACATTTTCCTCTAGCATTTCTACTTTAAAGAAAAAAAAGCACAATTCTTTGTCGTCCTTCTGGGTCTATCTTTTCCTTGATTAAAACTTGCTTCAGTGTACCTACTACATTTGTTATTTAGCATCAGGAGAGAAGGATTTTTTTTTTTAATCCTAATTTCTTCCTCCAATTTTAGCCTCTCTCCAGACAGAAGCATTATTTCCCACCCCTTGAATCCATTAAACTAATCCAGCAGAAGCACACTGGTATACAGAAATTAATCTGGTTTCCAAACTGACATGCTGCAACAAGACAGTTGGTAACATTTTCTCACCCTGCTTTCCCTCGCCTCCTTATTTTCCATTTCAACTTATTTCCAGATCATTTTCTTCTCACAAAATTCTTATGTTCTGCCTTCAAAATCCTTCTAGCACAGTTATTTAACCCCTGTTTTCTGACCTCCAGATAGGTCAGTAAGCTCATCTCTGCTCTCCTCCCCTCCTAAAAATCTAGTCCCTTCAGGTAAAGGAGGTGACAGCTATTTCAGACCACTGTCATTAATGTTAAAGAGAATAAAAGGTTTTCAGATTAGGGCTTATTTTGGAGCTTTTCGGTTTTATAAAGAATTGGGGGAAGGGGGGGAAGACATTTTAGTTTTTCCCTACAGTATTAGTTTCCTTTTTGGAGGAAAGCCTGAGAAGACCCAAGGAGCCCAGAGCTGTGAGCTGTCAGCAGCAGTGCCCAGTATCCCTGCGGCAGGGCTGCAAGGTCGCTGCTCAAGCAGCGGCATTCGTTTGTGCTGGAGCCCGCATCGACTCGCCGCAGGAAGGATGGGGCCACGGAGGACTCGGCCACCCCACGCGCCAAGCAAGGGGCTGCTGCTGTGAGGGCTAGGGTAGCTGGGTAGTCATTGCGGCTCTGTCACTGGAAATCTTCACAGAAGAATGCTAGAAAATCACCACACCTGAGCATTTTACAGCAACTAACATCAGTAAGATCACAACCCTGTAGTGTGGGGGAAAAAAAAAAAAAAAAGTGTCCAGTGGAATCAGTCCGGCACTTTACAGGAACAGAAATGCCTTAACAGGTTAGAATATTCATCTGCTAAGTTAACAAGCACGGAAATAGGGGAGGTTGTTTTGCTTTTCTAGCAAAAATTTGGACATAAGCCTTGTTAAATCTAAAAAAAAAAAAAATAAAAATTAGCTATTATACCTTTCCTGGAAAGATATGGATTTGACCTGATGCTTTGGTATCTCTCAACAATTAAAACAACACACATAAGCTTCTGAAAGTGTCTGCTGCACATTTTACATGACTGCAACAATTACTACCATATCATTACCCTGTACTGCAAATCTAGCCTACTATTATATTAACGATCCTGAATATATCTATTAGCAGTTTGGAAGTGAATATACCATACTGAGGAAAACTGGCTGGTTAAAATTACACTTTAGCACAGGCATGAGGAATCCTTTCCTAATGAAGTACCATAGTAAACTTTAATAAAAAAAAAAAAAAAAAGTCTTGAATTATCCTCCTCTGTACCACGGGGATACTTCTGTCATTTACATTGTAGCGTAGTGCTACTTCCATACACCAATGCATTAGCAGTTCAATTAATACTATGTTTAGTATTATTGGAGTCACTGTACATTTTAAACTCCATATCCATTTTGACACATTTGTACTTGCTAGTCACAATGAACCTGGCTTTTCCTTAGCTTTTTTTTTTTTCCAATCCTTACTTTTGATGCTTTTCAATGCCTAGAAGTAAAGGGAACAGCTTATATCTAAAAGTACTTTCAGTGGAAACATTTGTATCCAGGCCCTACTTAAGAGATATCAAAAAGCCTCGCTATGTTTTATTTGAACCCAGCTGGCAAATGCAGGTGCATTTCAGAAATAATGCATTTAAAAATTAAAAAAAAAAAAAAAAAGTGACTTGCAAAGACTTCTAAAGAGATAGAACCAGAAATAAGGCTGCTTTCGGATTATGTCAAATACCCCAAAAGGAAGGCAAAACTACAAAGTAAGTTGCTTCTGCTTTCTAAAAATCAAACCCTAACTCTGTTACACATACTGCTTTGGATTGGCAGGAGGCTTCAGAAAGCCGATTTTGAAGCAGTTTAAGTCCGACACTGAAACCACGTTAGTCCCACTCTGCCTGTTTTATTTTCAAACAGTACTTGGGCAAAAGCACCAGAGTCAAAGGCTGGGGGATTTGCATTGCCATCCTTGCTAAGGAATATAAATTTTTCAAGTGTTTGTGCTGGAAAGAAATCATAGTCCTACCAACATCAGTCAGTTGTACAAAACTTAGTTCTCCTCATGTGGCTTCATGGACCACAGAGCTTTGCATTATCCCTTTTGCCTTCAAGAACAGTTACTTTTCTACTCCCAAGTTTGCCAGTCACTGATTAGTGTGCATTTTCGGGAAGGGTAGGGGGGTGGTGGTGTCAGAGAAACTGTATTTTCAAAGAGAGAGAATCAGCAAGACACACACTTCAGCGTTACCAAGTTAAAAGACAAGAGAAAGCGTAAAATATACTAAAAGGCTACACAGTTCTTTATGAACTGGTTATTTGCCAAAATCCACATGCTTAGAGCAATTTTATTATTCCACCCCAAAAGCATTTCAAAGAATTGAGCAGAAACGTGAACCTGGTCTTGCAACAGGCGAGGGAGAGCTTCCAGAAACTAGTGTTATGATGACAGGAAAAAGACAATGTCTTCCAAACCCAAGATGGAAACTAGTACTGATAAACTTGATAAAAGCCTACACAAAGCATCATCTCCTGATCACCACAAACGTGGCCTGTAATAATTGCCTAGCTAACTCCTGTGATAAACAACTGCAGCCCGTATCGCTGTCATATCTGAGATGAGGAGGAAGAGCACACAAGCATCCTTTATGTGAGTGCTGCTAGTCATAAAGTTATTAGAAACACTGGGAAACCCTCAAAAAGGCAACCAGTTCAAGCAGGTTCTGTCTTTATCTGCCATTCACACACCGTTCGTACTACAGCTGCAGGTTTGTCTGTCACGGCATCTGTGCTCCCATTTATACTTTCCAACTTGTCAACCTAACTCTCACAGTTAGGTCCTCCTAATTTGGCATCAAAAGTATATGAGTTAATTACAGCACTTCAGACGACTCACATACTTCTGAACAGGCCGATTTCAGTATGAGGGAAGGAATTTATCAGGCACATCACAGGTAACAGCCAGCCCTTGGAAGAAGGGAGGAAGAAAGGAAGCCATTTAAGCCCATTTCACCTTCCTTGCTCCTCCTTTTCCCCCAGCATTTCAGGCACAAGGAGAAAACAGATCAACCCACTCCAAGCAGAACTGGGGTGAGGAGCGCAATGCAAGCGGATTTCCCTTTCTCTTTTGTGCTAAACCCACATACCCCGCGCTCCCACCCCCGCGTTGGCCAGACACACCACATGCTTCCGCTGCTTCTTCTCCAGGGGAGCTTTAAGCCAGAGGACGCTCGGTAATTAACCACTGACGATTTCCTATTGCACCCCAGAGTTTCGGTGCTGTTCCTTTGGGTGCACTGCAGGCTCCTTACCCCTGAAACAAAAGCTCACAGTGGCAAGGCAAGCACAGGCTTCGCAGCCAGTAACCCCAGATCAGAGTAAGAGCTCAGGACGACTACACTGGCCCTTATTAACTCAGAGTCAAAGCATCAGACACAGTATGCTCTCCTTACTCCAGACCAACCTCTCCCTGCCACTGTTGAAGCCTACTAGAAACACACAGAGAAAAACCAACAGCAGCGAAAGAAGCAGCTGTATGTATCGCTGCAGTGAGTAAAAGCTCAGGATTCAGCTGAAGGGTATTGAGAAATCGCTCTTGAAATTTCTCCAGCAATCCTTAATTTTAAACATACATAAACCAGACACACATTAAAAAAAAAGAGGAGCTTAAAACACAGTGGTGTTTTATGGAAGTCATTCATTTATGCGTTACATTTCTGACACACAGATGCAAAAGTAGTAACAGCGTACACAGGCGCCAATTTGCAGGGAAGCCTGAGAGCTGTGGCTCCTTCATTAGAGCCACCAAGCACCAGAGTCCCAACTACACAGCCTCCTCTTCCTCCCACTCCCCATATCGAAAAACAAACTAAAACAGATGACAGCATCATTAGACCTGGTTCCTGGGCGCTTTAAGGGAGGAGAGAATGAAATGAAGCCCTGTGCTAGAGATAAGCCCCAGCTCAGAAATCACCCCAGCACCTCCACAAGATCTTTGGGATAAGAAAACAGAAAGCCAAAATTCATCCTAGCACCTTACCTCCCAATAAAGACATTTCTGCCCTCCTCCTTTTGCAAGAAGTGCTCCAGCCTGTGTTAGCTGAACAGCACCTACCCAACACACTACCTACCACCATGAGCTGTGCACTACCGAAAAAGCTACACTCAAACCCCCTCTCCTACCCCCACCTTAGGGAAGCTTCACCAAGGGATTTGCAGTCCATGCTTCCCTCCAGATCACATCAGCTTTGTCTTCCTTGACTCCTGTTGTTCCCCAATGGAAAACCCTGAGAGTATTACAGGAGAAGCACCAGTTTCCCACTGCTGGTGCCACTGTTCAAAGAGAAGTGATCACCCCTTGCCAAAAGCTACGTGATAACGTGTTCTCCAGGCTACGCTACCCGGTTTAAGTACCTGAAACACCGCAGGCCACATCAGCACAGTGCACCACTCAGGCCAGTACAAGAAGCGAGTCAGAAGTCCTGAGGAGGCACTAGCTCAAGTATCTATGCACAGGACGGTGTTATACAGAGCAGATGTGCCCTAAGCATACAGTAAAAAAAAGTGTTTTCATATATTGGTAAAGTGAATAGGGCTTAAAAATTTCACTCAATTTCAATGTACTTTAAATGATCTGTCCTAGCTACAGAAGTGTACAGATGCATACAATAGGTAAGCATATTAATTAACTAAGAATTTACTGGAAATGTATATACTACATCTATGTACTACAACTTTTATTACTTCCCAAACTAAAAATGGCATTAAGAACACATCAAAGGCACTTGTCCTCATTAGGGATTAAGTCCTTAGCAAGTTCGAAGGTTTTCAGATCAACTAACTAAAACTGGCTGAGTGCAAAAGCACGTGAATTTCTAGAAGCCCGGAAGAGCCATTTTTCCTTGTGGATAATCCCCAAAAAACAACCAGAACAAAATTCAGTTGTACGTCTTCCAATGTTACTTCTAGATCAAGGTATTATGAGAAGTTCCAATCCCTTCCTTACTCCCCCCTCAAATGCCTGGAAGAGCATTCCCTGGAAACATGATTATATATTTTTACTATCACAACACTAATAAATCTCTTCTACATCAGATAAAATGCAGTTACCAACACTTGTCCCTTGAATCCAAAATACGATAAAAAATTATCTTGCACGTACATATTTGGCTACATGCCCTTAACGATTTCCCTCTGAAAAGAAGAGTGCGTTTATTGCTTCAGAAACAGAAAAGCAAAATAATAAGAAAGAAAGGACACAGAGAAAAAGATGAACAGAAGGGCTTCAAAAGTGACTGAAAATCTACAACATCGCTAATTAGGTTCCAGCTTCTAACACAATAGTGGGTGTACCATGGTCTGTTATCAAGTTTATAGCCAAGGGCACAAGACAATACAACCCCACATTCAATTTAATTACAGCCTATGGCTTTTGCAGTAGTGGTGTGTTTCAAAGGGTTTAAGCACTCATTTATTTCTACACCACACATGAAATAAGGCAGCTCACTGTCATACAGACTCACCAATTAGACTGAACAGTTTCTGATCTCTTGCTCTCTAGGAGAGCAGTGGGCAATGGGAAATCTTTTACAGGATAATCACAGAAGACTTTTTGTTAAAAAGAAAAAGCTCTCTGCTGTCTTTAAGTTTGTGCATTTTATCTTTGATGTGCACAGAGGAAGAGTACCAACGTAGTCATTTCAGATTCTATAGAATTTAAAAAAAAGTGTCAAAATACAGCAGTGCTTCAATGATGCTGGTTTTTTCCTCCTAATTGTACTAAAAAGGTCATCTTCATTTGAGTTATACAAAACAGATCACCCCTTGCATTCTTACCATCACTGAAGGATGGACCAAGCAAGTTCTCTGACTAGCTCACGTGATGCAACTAAAGAAAAGGAGTTTAATTTCTAAAAAGTAAAAATAGTTTGAAAATTAAAGTGATAGTGGAAGAAATCACCATCTGAAATAGTTACAAAATTTAATACCTCCAATGTATCATGCCAATGCAACTAAGAGGACCTACAAAGCTGGTATTGGACTTTAAACTCCACAACCACAATTCTAAATGCGTGTATCGAAACACCATTCTCAGATCTTCTGTGAAATACTCTCCGGAGTCACCTTAAATCAACTCCCTCCCCAATGGCTGATCCAAAACGGACCAACTTCAGTCTAGGAAAGAAAAACCAGTTTCCTTCATTCCTTTCAGTGCATATACAGTCCTCAAAGCTGTATATGAGATCACTAAGCCTAATCTTTATTCTGCTTTTCTTGCACTCATCTTGGGAAACATTCACATGCCTACCAAACCTCACGTTAGTTATAAGGAATATAGCCTGGGATATCCTACTTTCTTCAAAAAAAAAAACCCCAACCCTTCTCTGTTCAAAGACCTTTAGAAGCATTCAGTTACAAACAACACTGACTTCCACCAAAGAGAGCAATAGCCACGATTCACATGTTTCACGATGGAAATTGATAAGAAAGCTGTCTTTGGGGACCATATTTGACACCCCTGCTCTACCCTATTCCCCTCCTCCAGAGGATTTGAGAGCAATTTTGATGACTATCAGATACAATAGGTCCCTTCCAGGGTTAACCACTTTCCACACCTGTAACTTAGCAGAAGATTAAAATCTTCCCCATTAAAAAAAAACACAAACAAGAGCCAAGAAACAGTAGCCTCTGAGGTAGGCACAGTTTTTACAGTTCCTTTAATCCTCACACTTTTAAGATTTTAACCTCAGTGTTTCTTTTTAAAAAGACACCAAACAAATCCTAGATTTTCTTGCAAGCTGAGCTAATCCATTAATCAAAGAGGATGGCACTAACTAGGCAGTAGCACAGCCAGTACTAACCTCTGAAACCAGATCAACAGAAGTACTGCCACAAGAACTAACAAGGTATTTAGCAGTCAGCAGTCTTAATAGCTGCTGTACTTTAAGCCTTTAAGATAGGGATATTGCCCCATCTATTATCTGTATAGAAATAAAGCCTAGCATCCTAACACTGGCATCCTAAGCACCCTTCCCTGAAGCTGTCTGATGAGTTCTCCTACCCTCTATATGGAAAGCACCTACTGATGATTCTAGTCAGAGTACTACAAACATTCGTACAGAACAGAAGCCTTTTTTGTGGCCATTTTATGGAAATGTAGTATGTTCCCAGACCAAAGATCAAGCAGAAAGATTCTTATCCACCTCCAAAAAAACCCAGACACTAAAAAGAGCTAGACTAACTTATTAGTTACTTTGATTTATTCCCAGTTGTGCCTGCTGCCTAGTTATATTCATCATGTGCTATTGTTTTGCCGCCTTCTGTGAAACCTGCAGTCAGAACCAGATATCTAGTGCTGGTCAAAGCAAGCCCTTCAAAGACAGCGTAAGGCAACGAAAAGACATGTGCCAGATCAAAAGAAAACAAAAACCCAGCTCTGGATTTAAAGCAGGAGGAAAAATGGTTAAGGATTCCCTGGAACAGCCAAGACAAATGCACGTGGGTCATGTTTTAACAACTGACTGTTTGGTAGATATCTTAATAGCTGATGAAACTCTTCACAAGCAGCCCAGAGAAACCCAGCTGAGTTAGGGAACCGACATAACTGAAGCATTTTCAAGTGACAAGCAACTCTCCTCACCCATGGCAGAAGCCAATTTATTTTCTTAGACCTATTTTTGGGTATTACTACTATAGTAAGTTCAGTGTGTACCAGATCTATAAATCTCAACAGCTACCACCACATTGTAGCATCAAAAGCTTAAACTTTAGCTATTGTTCATCTTTCAGTAACACACAAGATGAACAACAGCCAAATTACATCCCTCTGTCATCAACTTGAACTGAAGTACTGCTGTCAGTGGCAGGAAAATTGCTACACTTCAGAACAAATAAGGACTGAAAAGAAAGTTGTTGCATGATGGCACAGTGCTGTATGCTGAAAATACACTCTACAAATGCTGCTTTCAAGGCTGCAACCTAAAGCAATAGTTGGATCAAGATGAACATTTAATGTACCTTTCCCTAGCTCTGGAGGAGGCTTCTACAAACCCAGGATTGAAAAGACATCTTGGGGCTAAAACAAAAGCAACCACAATAGAAAAGCATAAAATTAACATCCTTGCACAGATTCTTACACTTGAAGTTTGTAGTCAGTGCAAAGTGAAGACATCCCATTTAGGGCCTTCGTTTAACCTTTTCCATACCTTGCTTGATGCTATCAATGCTATAAAAAAAAAAGCATACGTGCATGCTAAGAAACCCACTCATCACGCCACCGTTTATTCATCAGAGTATTGCACATGTCTATGAGGGCAGCAGAATCTGTCTCCTGGAAGGATAATTGCAAAGACAACCAATAAACCACAAACTTATGACCTTCATGTTTTCAAGGAATCAGTAATATTTGTCAACAGTGGAATTTAGTGTCACGTTACTTGATGAGATGTATTCAGTAAAAAGGCCTGGAAAGTCTTTGTTTATAATTAAGCAGTAACGATTGAGGGCCAGGGCATTTCCTGGGGATTAATGACCGGCTGGGAGAGTCGATGGCTTGAGGCAATGCCTTGGGCCATTAACCCCGGCCAGTCATTAATTTCCCCAGGAAATGCCCTGGACCTCGATTAGTGTAACTATTATAAAAGGTAGCTAGGGAGAAAAAGTTTAGCATTAACATTCTCCCAAGGAAATCTATTCCACAGCCAATATTTTTTCATTTTGTCACATCCCAGAAGAAGTGCATAAGTTAAAACTGACAAGAGAAGAATCGGTGATTAAAAAGAGAGAAAAAAAAAAAGGAGACAGTTTTTCTTCTCCTAAAGACTTAAATTAACGAGTTTTGTAGCGAAGGCAAGATTCAGCTACAAAAGTGGCCGGGCAGCTTGTTTAGCTCATTAAATTGTGAACGGAGATGAACATTTGCATATAATTACTGAAAAAAAACCCCACACTGTCTAGTATCCTCGCTGATTGCTCATTTTCTTTCTTAATACACTTAAGAAAACAGCACATGCCTGTGTACTCTATCATCTATTTTAGATATTTCTCCCCTTCTCGCCAGAGCCCGCCACTAATGAGAATTACAGCTCTGAATGCTTCACATAGGAAGCGCGGCTCTGCGACGAACAGTACAGCGGCTGGATTTCTCCTCACCTAAGCTTTATGCAAGTGTGAAGAGATTTGTGGGCCGGGGTAGAGATCCAGCTCTCCAGCCTGATGACTGAAGGTACCAAGACACCTCATTTAACAGGTTAAAGACACGCATACTCCGCTACCGCTAACTGGATCAGAACTGCTCTGCCCATTTCCCTCTTCCCCTTCCCGTACTCATGTGCGCTGCTGCTCTAAAAAAGCTAAACTATGCCTGAAGTTTCAAAATTACTTTCAAGGTCATTAAAAGTGAGGGAAAGAGGAGTCTAGGGCTAAATACAGCAAAGAGCATTAGCTTATACCTGAAATAATGAGCTAGAACAAAAACATTATCTGCACATAATCAAGCCTCTAAGCCATTCAGAGACACCAGATACACACAGCAGGAGATCAAACTAGAGTACTCCACTGAAGTGGTCCAAAAAAAAAAAAATCCCTGCTAAAAAGGAGAGGTCACAGGTATTTTAAAGAACACAGATGCTTATGCAGGCATTCACTGGAAGCCCCCCTGTCCCTCCCTCCCTCCCTCCCTCCCTCTCCCCGCCGGCCCCCCCCCCCCGCAATTAGCCTTCAGGCTGATTAGCTGGCAAACTCTTTGAAAGGGTCAGTCTGTCCAGAACTGGTATTTCCACTTGGGAAACAGCTCAGGCATGTCATATACCTGTGCTCACCCAGCGCTGCGCTCTCCGGCCGACAGCTGACGGCTGCGATCCCTGTTATTACTTGACACAAGAATGTCAGAGGGGTTTTGCAATCGTGTAGGGCAGCCAGCAGTAAAGTTCTTGCCTGAAACATGGTATTTTATGGGGCACAGCATAACTGCATACACTTTACAGATTTAGTTAGAATGATTTCCAAACTTCAAGCCAATTGCAGAGGTGCAGCGAGTCTTTAATTGAAGTAATTTAGCTCCAGCGCTGAAACACCAGAAAGGAAAGTACTTTTGGAGGGGACGGGGAGCAGGCATCAGCACGTGCCGGCACACAGCAGAGGGGGTTCGCGAGGCACGCATTAAGGCACAGCGCAACAGCGTTTTTTGACAAGACCGCTTTACCTCAACGAAACACACCTAATGAACTTGGGCTTGTTCCACAGTTAAGCTGCACCTAAATCCGTTTAATTGTGCTCTTACTGTATATTTCACCACTATGGCAACTAACACAACTAAAGGCAATTTTCCTTATTAAAAAAAAAAGGGGGGGGGGAGGGAAGAGGAGGATCACTGCCAGGAAACAAAGCTATTTTAAATAAACAAATACAAGATGAATGCAATTGCCATATTAACCCTCTTGTTAACTTCTGAAGTTTAAAATTACACCCTCATTACTAGTGTGTAATTGAGTATTCTCCTGGCTGTTTCCTGCATTTGAGGTTATTCAAATAGTTCATTAGCACATCAAGAACACCACACACACTAACGATACCTAACATCCTTATCTACTATTTTGGCCCCACTTCCATAACTCACATCTTCCACAAAAAGATAAAGAGGGGGAAAATAAAGAAAAAAAGAGGGAAAAGGGGAGCCTGCAGGGCTGAGCCATCAGTGCCGCTGCCGAGGGGAAGCATGGTAGCACCCGGGCACCTCTCGCAGCCGACCCACAGGCACGCAGAGAGCAGCCACCGGACCGGTGGCAGGCAATGAAGAACTTGGGGGGGGCGAAGAAGTTGGATAACTCACGTCCAGGCTCCTTGGGTGCCTGAACAGCGAGAATCACCCCAGGAGTCACCCAGGGGCTGGCAGTGTGAATCACTGCCCAGCCTCAGGGGAGATGGGGAAGAAAGGAAGGGTGCAGTGGGGGCTATGTGGGATGGGGTGCGGGGTCGCCACCTTGCTTTTTTTTTTTTTTTTTCTCCTTTCTTTTTTCTTTTTCCAGTTACCTGTGTGGGGGAAACAATAGCAGGTGAAACTACTGTGGGTGAAGTGGTGCTTCTGTGCCCATTGGCTTCGGGGAGGAGGTGAGGCAGGGGGTCATGTTTCACTGAGACCACCACCACGGCAGGCGCGGCGGCGTCCAGGGGCTCGGCAGGGCGGCGGCAGAGTCTTTTGGGGGAGGCGGAGGGCCCACATGCGTCGCCACCGGCCGCGGCCCCCGCCGGGAATACTGCCTCGTAGAGTGCCCGCTTGGCCGGGGCCACCGCAGCCACTTCTGCCTTCACCGGCGCGGTGTCACTGTCTTTGGGCAGCACGTAGGGATTGGCGGCGGGCGGCCGGGGCCGTGGTCCACCATTGAGGGCAGCAGGGGTGTAGCAGCCCCCGCCGGCAGGGTGGTGGAGGAGGTGGTGGTGGTGGTGGTGGGGAGGGGGGTGGTGGTGTGGCTGCTGTGGTCCCCCCAGCTTGGTGCCGATGCCGGCGATGCTGTTGAGGGTGGCGATGGAAACGGCACCAATGCAGTGGTTGGTGTAGGTCTTGGAGAGCTTGGCCGCCTTGGACAGCATCTGCATGCGGGTGCCCAGGAGGTTCTTGCCGATGGCCTTGTTCTCATACCAGGTGATGTCACCCTCGCTGCAGTGGTCCCGCGGGCGCTGGAAGAAGGCCTTGCAGAGGGGGTTGCGCTTGGAGAGGTACTTGACAAAGCTGGCGTAGGGACAGAACTCGGTGCCAGTCTCATACATGCGGGGCAGGTTCTCCTCGTCGCTGCTCTCCGCCCGCTTCTTGCTCCAGGAAGACGAGCGTGACTTGTGGTAGGGCCCCAGTGCCTTGAAGTAGACAAACTTGCGTCCATCCTCATCCACGGCCAGCCCAAAGGAGTCCTCCTCCAGCTCCCGCTGGTTCTCCCGGCCCCGGGTGCAGAAGTACATGCAGGTCTCGAACCAGACCTTGTTGAGGAGCCCGAAGGGGCTCTGGGTGCTGAAGACACTGCAGGTGTACAGCTTGCGGAGGTCGGCGCGGGTGATGGCCTGCTTCTGTACCACCGGCCCGGCGCCCTGCTCCTCCAGCTTGCGGATGACAGCGGCCAGGGTGAGGTTGGCGGCGCGGAGCTCGGGGTCCTTGGTGAGGTCGAGGGTGCGGCAGTAGGGCGGCTCGTTGAGGTAGCGGTTGAGGGAGCTGCGGATGCTGATGAGGGAGGACTTGGAGTAGAGCTGCCCGCTCTTGGAGCGCGCCTCGGCGTAGAAGGAGCGCAGGACCCGGCAGAGCGCCCCCTTGTCCATCGTCTCGAAGTCGGGGCTCTGCGCCTTCTCGCTCAGGTACTCGCGGAAGATGCGCACGGCGTAGCGGGTGGCCAGACGCGTGTTCTCGCTCAGCCGCGCCCGCTCCGGCCGCTGCAGCAGCAGGGCCGCCTCCAGCTCCGCGTCCTCCGCCGCCCCCCCGGGGCCACCGCCGCCGCCGCCCCCCGGGGCAGCCGCCGCGGCGCCCCCCGGGGCCGCCCCGACGCCGCCGCCGCCCGGCGTACGGCCCGGGGCGGGCGGCAGCGGCTCCGTCTCCTCCTCGCCGTCCCACTCCAGACCCATCTCCTCTTCCTCCTCCTCCTCGTCCAGCAGCAGCCCCCCATCGGCTCCGTCCTCCTCCTCCTCCTCCTCGTCCCCCGTTATCTGCACCTCCTGGATCTCATCCTCCTCCTCGCCCTCCTCCTCCTCGCCGGCGCTGCAGTAGCGGTGCGGGCGGGGGGCGACGCCGCGACCGCGGCCGGGCGGCCGGTCCCCCGCATTGTTCCCGCCGCCGCCGCCGCCTCCGCCTCCCCCTCCGCCGCTCCACTCTCCGCCGCCGCCGCCGCTGCCAGGCATTCTCGCCATATTGCCGTCTCCCTGCCAGTCCTCGGGCAGGGCGCATGCGCTATATTGGACCGCAGCGCTGGAGCGCTTTTGTGTTTTAATGACCTTCAGCTACCGGGAGGCAAAGCCGGGCTCTTAAAGGGGCCGCGCTCCCAGTGGCAGCGATGGGGAAGGGGCGGGAGGGGTTGGGATGGATGGGGAGGAGGCTGAGCCGCGCTAAAGGGGGACCGCGGGGAAGGGAGCGGTACTTACCGCGCCCGCCGCTCACCTCGGGTCCGTCCCGTCGAGCAACGGAGATGGGCGCCGGGGGTGGGGGGGAAACGCCGGGCCGGGGCGGTGGACGCCCCGGCCCGGCGTTTCCCCCCACCCCCGGCGCCCTTCCCGTCTCCCCATCCCCGAAAAAAAAAAACCAAAACAAAACCAAAAAAACCCCACTCCGTGTGCAGAGCAGCTCTTTCGGTAGCGACGGACCGCCACCAAGCAGCCGGGACGGAGGTCGGCGCGCCTCGCACCTCCTCAACCATCGCACATCCTCATTTCACAGTAACTTAAAAGCAAACATAGGAAGAAAAAAAAAAAAACGGAAAAAAAACCCCAAACCACCAAAACCACCCAAACAAACTCGGGTTGTGCTTGCCCGGCAGAACGGCTCTGCCCTCGACGGGATGCTGGCGGGGCGGACCCGGTCCCCGCCTGCGGGACCGCCGCGGCATCGCACCTTTAGCCGGGCGCCTGGATTTCGGTCGAGGGGCTCGGGAGGAGATGGACGCTCGGGACTTTGCATCCGTGCGGTTCGGAGTACGCCCGGGAAAAGCCGGCTAGCAGCCGCGGCGCTCGCTTGGATTGCGGGAGCCCCGGCGAGGTTGGTTGCGGAGAGGGAGAAATAAAGACTCGGGGGCTGACGGGCGCCCGCCCCGGGCCGCCCACTAGCTCGCTGGGGCTGCAGACTTTAGGACAGCCGGAGGGCCCTCGGCCCCCTCTGCCACCCAGGGAGCCCCGCTCCGTCCTCAGCTGCCCCCTTCAGCGACGGGGAAAAAAAAAAAACCGAGGGCACGCCAGAGAGCAGGGGGGTACGGAGGAGGCCGCTCTGCGGGGGCTTTCACAGAGGGGAGCCCCCGAGCAGCCCAGCGCCGGCGGGGAGCGGAGCCTCGGCCCTGCCCTCCGCCAGCTCCGCACCCCCGCGGCGGGAAGCTCCTGCCCGCCGCCCGGCTCTGCCCGGGGGAAGCCGTACCCAGCGGCACCGCCAGCAGCCGCCTCGCTGCACGCCGCCTTACCCTTCCTTCCCCGGGAAGGGTCCTTTGCCGGGCCGGAGGGCGCAAGCCCTGCGGCCGCGCACCACGAGCGGGGGAAGCCGGGGACAAGAGGGGACGAGGCGGCCGTACCTCCCCAGCTCCCCACCGGTAGCACTCGCACTACACACACTGAGCTCCCCACAGAGCTCCCTGTGCCGCCTAGCCGGGCGATTTCTTTTATTTGGTACCTTGAAATAAATATTCATTACGACTACTGGCTACACCTGAAATTATAGCCTTAATTGCAAAGCTGCTGGCCTGAGTTACCACATTTGGTGCTTACTCATCCGTAGGCAATTGCTCGGCGCCGGGCCCCAGCCTCGGTGGTTACCTGGGGGGGGCCTCGGTGCCGGTGCCCGGCAGCGCCGGGCCCCGCGGCCGCCCCCGGGGCGGAGACCGGCGGCCACGGAGGGGGCGTGCGGGGCAGCCCCAGCCCTCGCCGTCCGGGCGAACGTGGGATCCCAAAGAAGGGATGTGCAAATTGTTGAGCAAATTAGGCCAATTCGAAACAAATAAGCGCTCCGGAAAGAGAGCCTGCCGCTCCCAGAAAATAATTGAAAAGAAACCCGGCACTGTTATATTGATGTAAGACTGGAGTAATTACACCGAGGTCAAACTTGTTGCATGCACTAGAGAAGTTGTACTAGCTCTGTAGTTTGAGAGCGGATTGTGTTCCCTCTTAGGTCGATGGCATATATATATATATATTCTAGATATTTTTTTCCTATGCATATAAAGAGGATATAAATAACTTTTTTTTCCCTGTCATATGCTATTTGCAACCCAATCCTGAAACAAAGTCTCAAAGACCTTCCAATGATGGACCACATGCTGAAATAGATAGCTAAAAGCAGTAAGACCATGTTGTGGTTAAAACCTAAATGCCCCAGACAAGCTCCTTTCAGGAGCTTTAACAACCCACCTTGGAAGACCGAGAACTGGAGGGCTTGTGACATATACCTTTTCTATGGGGATCTTTTTTTTTTGTTTATTATTCCCATAAGTGTTAAAAATTACGATTGGCATTCACCTTTGAACTTGATTCTGTCTTAAGATCGTAGAAGAGATGAAGCCACTTTCTTTTTTAAGAAGAGCTTTTCAGAGCCACATGAGTGCAAAAGGTAATTGACCGTTTGATTTTTTTAACTTTAAAAAAGATGAACACCAGGTTGACAGCTTCTGTCCTTGGATGTTCATTTAATCACCATTTCCTGATTACAGGAGGTGAACTATGTTGACAGACTTGGAGATGAATATGGAGCCCAGTATACTAATAGTAAGTATAAAGGACAGAAAAAACTTGCAGTGAGGTTGGAGGGGAAAAATATATATGGAGCATCCATATTACACACATCAATTGGAAGCACCTCAGCAGCCAGGGGGGAATTCAGAGAGTAGCAAGTGAGGTGTTTAGCATGCTGCAGGCACCCATAATTGGGAAGACACCCGTATAATGTATATACCTGTATAACCTATATGTATATATGTGTGTGCATGTGTGTATATATTCATATGTAAGTCAATCACGTACATATGTTCACTTATGTGTCTGCATTCCTGAAGATAAGATTTAGCCTAGTCAGTTGGATTCCAGAAGTTTAAATCCTATTATTCAATCTCTCAAGTTAGACGAGGTAATCGAACCGCATACCAAAACGGCGCGAGTTGCACAAGGTTGTCTAATGGAAGTTGGCATAACAACATTCAATTTACATCCACTCCACCCTCCATGTCACTAATCAGTTTTATCCTGCTGAGAGCTCCACGCAGGCATAGATAGCATTCTCCCCTAGCACTCAAGGTTTGAGGCTGATTCTAATACAGGTCCTGTCCATACTTGGAGAATACGTTTTATTACTGCTGTCAGTAAAGAAGATGTAATACCCACAGAACACTAATAACGCACCCACTAGACTGGATTATCCTTCCTGGTATGGACTTGGAGATCAGGCCATTTGCATTATTAGCACGCCAGGTTAAAAACCAAAACCAAAAAAACCTTCTCCGTGAGCCAGTTGGTTTACAATAAAGGTAATGCTTGTAACCACGTTACCAAATAGTTTCAGGCCTTTCCTCACTTCTTTTTTAAGTTACTCTTCCCCCTGGCCCCCAGTCTCGCTCCTGGCAAGCAGAGAGCTTGCTAGAGCCACGCTCTTTGACAATCCGACTGTTGTGCTAAAGCTCTCCACAGCCTTGTTCTCCTTCAGACTGACACATACCTGTAGCCTCCGTAAGTGGTTATTTCACTTACAGCCACCTAAGCCTTCCTGGTTTGGTGTTTCTAGGTAGGTGTTTCATCATGAAGCTTCACCAGGAACTAAACTGGAATATCCCCCAAAAGCCAAGAAGCAAAGAAAATCCATTGGGCTTGTTTGTTCCCCGGGATCCAGTCTAGGCATCTAGAAAAGATTTTAAAAAACAGTGCTTGAAACAAGTTTGTTGGTTAACCCTAAGGCTGACCACATGGCATCTTTTTAAGAAAATAGCTTTTTCTCCATGTACACTTTTACTGTTAGTTTAAAGGCAATAAACTTGTTCTTAAAATGTGCTAATATGTTTTCTAAACACAAGATATTTTCGCTGTAGAGGCCGGCTATGTGGAAATTGGTATGAGAAATCCATATTGACACTACAGAACTAGAAGGCAAATAACACTTGGGACTCTTGGAAAATTCACTTAGGGAAAAAGCATGTCCTAGAAATCCTTCTCCCATCCAGAAACATGCAGGTTTGAGATAAGATTTTTTAGCATTTCAGAACTGTCACTTCAAAATGCCAATTCCATTTTTATTTTACTCTTTTACTTGTGTATATGGTGTTTCTAGTTGTTTCATTACTTCTTGATACTAGGGACAGCTGATGCTGACATATAATGTGGTATAATAGATTTTAAATCTCTTTTATTTTAAATTTTTCTTTTTTAGATGAGCGTCTCCTGTCTGCGTGGCAATGAAACGGCTTTATATAACTCAACAAAGGAGACATTGATTTAGGAAAGTAATGATGTATCCATCAGCGCTAAGTTGCAGCTGCTCTTAATGAATTTTGAAATACAAAAAGCTATTTCACCTCTTAGATTGTCATATTATGAAATGTTAGTGGTAGTTGCGCATATCAAAGCACCAGCTACTACCGACAGGTTGTGAAATGTGAAGGCAGCATCAAACCAGCCCCCTCATGAAGCTCCACGGTGCCAATCAAAAGCATATTTCTGAAGTACGCTTATATCTTTTCTCCCGCAGGTACTTGCTGTTATTCACTTGACTGCTTTTTTTTTCTTTTACAAAAGCAATATTTTTGTTGCTGAGGCCATGATTTGTTTCCCGATTGCTCCTTTTTCAAAACAAACCAGAGAAAACCTGAGTCATCATCTTTGTAAGAAAGCACGCATTTAGTGCTTGGCAAATTAAAAGTCAAGACTTCGTGAATCATCGTTATTTTCAGTGACAAGCAGCTGGAGCATTTTTGCTTCCAAAATTATAGAAGAACTATGTTGTCAGACAGCTTGGAGAGAGGCAGGTAGTAAATTGCATTGCACTGCATAAAGGTTTTAAGGGTCTTTTAAAACGTGCTGGAGGTAAGTTGCCAGGAGATATATTAATGTTTTATTTAGCTGTGTTTCAGTTTATGTTTGTCTTTGCTGCTGTGGTGATGAGGGCACTTGAAACAAATTGGCTGGTCTGTGAGGAACAGCAGTAGCTGGTTATAATTGCTCTAGCAGTTGTCCGGTCATTTCTATGAACTACTGACACTGAGCAAGCCGGCACATTAGTGGCATAACGTTTATCCTCTGTGGAGAGAAAGAGCTCTTTCCATCCAGGCTGATAATTTAAGTTAGTTTTTAGTCCTTCTCAACTGGGTCCATAAATTCTATGTGAGGGAAATTTAGAAGGACCAAGCCAGTAGCTCAAGAAAGGAACCTCCAAAGAGAGATCCCTGTGAAACCACAAAGCCTTGTTAATAGGTGTTGTAGGTCTGTGTCAGTACAGGTTTTCACTTTATACAGTGGTTTTAGTACTACGTAATAGAGCATAAATTAATGCTGTATTGGATATGGAGTTCTTGAAATCCTATTTTCCGTTCATAATCTTCCAATAAAAATTTATTTTGAACTAAAAGTTCAGCCTGGAAGTCACACTGGGCTGGATGAAGTCTAGAAATGCAGGGAGGGATGAATGGTTATATGACAAGAGGGTCAGGCTAAGAAGGCTCCTTAAACTCACCTTTAAGAAAAAAGGAAGAAAAAAACCTGAGTCCCAACAATTTAACAAATAAAAATGTAATGTAATGAGACTCTGAAGAAATGCACTTTCCACCTTGTTTCTGTACCGTATGGATTCTATCTTGTTTACTTTTTCTATCCCCATTGCATGACCCAAAGTTTCCGTGCTGCCACAAGGTGTACTGAGCGCTGATTCCCGCGCGGGGCCAGAGGTAGGGCTTTACACCCCACAAAACTTATTCACACCAGGCTTTTCTCAGAGCTGGGGGTCCTCAAGAGACAGGACAACAGCTGGCCTTCAGCACAGCCTGGAAAAGGGAATCTTCCTCTGACCGTCGGCTAGTGGCTTTAATGCCTCTTTATACCGTGAATTCACTGTCAATATATTTTTGTTTTGCCTTAGTGACTGAAATAAACTGATTATTCCCCTTTTCCACCAGTATTATGTCTGTGTCGTAGTGAATTTGGAAATTCCTTTTCAGGTATTTATGTAGCAAAAACCCCAGCATCAATGGCCTGTCTACTTGGATTTTCTTTTCTCAATTGAGTTAACTCAGCTGGGTCGACACAAACCCAGTTTAAGCAATTTTAAAACTGGGTGAGTTCATACGAAGCCCGCAGAGGGTGTAACCATACTGTTAAGCAGTGTCAGAGCCCCACTCCAGCTGTCATCCAGACCCACCTTTCTGTTGCTGAGACAGTAACTTACAATTAAACACAACTTTCATTTTTCTATGTCTCCCCTTCATTCTCCCCCATTTTATTTGATATGATGTTGGCAAATCTGATCTGTGCAAATTTTGCATCTATTTTCTTTTAAACCATGATCTGGTCATGATGTTTTCTGGCCCTAGTAATAGAATGCCACATTCCCTTCTCAATGTGAGAGATACTAAAGTATCACTAGTTATCCTATGAGATCTAAACACACAGGAACCGCCTAAATAAGTTTTCCATCACAGATTGCACTAACTGGTAAAGCAGCATTTGAGTAGAAGGGAACAAATTCATAGATCATATAGAAGAAGAATACAGGGGTAAAAAAGTATAGCACGTTCACCTCCAGCCTCCTTCATGTCATTTATCAGACTATAATTTAATTCGTATTAAGAAAAAAGTTGTTGTAAAACATGTGACAGAATACTAATAGATAAAAAAAAATTGCGTGCTTATTTGGATTTGACTCATCCTTTATTGAAAAGCACTGTCACAAACTAAATGTTGCTAGTGTACGTGATTTCAGGTAAAAACTGGGGAAAAATCTTCAGGATATTGTCAGGACTTTCATTTGAGGTTTAAAGCCAAAGGCCATGAAGTAAAAGAGATCTGAAGGTGCAGACTGCAATACAGTGCTGTGTTTTAAGTTATAGAGGATAAAGCTTGGAAAAGTAAAGAAACTGAATTGATTCAGAGATAAGATAAAGAAAGCTTACAAAGCTCAGTGAAAAAGACTGGATGCATTGGATGTACGTCTCTTGTTTTTTCAGTATCGGGTAATACTAAAACAGATGAAAAATACCTTCTAACAGCTGGTGAGCATCACTATTTTCTTAGAGTCTGGCATTCCGAAAAAATTATGTCTGCAGCTGTTGAGTGTGAGTGCAAAACCTTTTTGTCCATCCTTGAGTTGTACCTTGCTTTGAATAGGCTTGCCTTTTTCTGCCCATGAAATATTAAGCTGTGGCCAATTCAAAGTTTCCTTATTTGAACATCAAGGCTAAAATTCAGTTTCTTTTCTCAGAACTAAAGGTGTCATCAAATAAATACAAATAAATTAGAAAACTCTCAGAGCCAACACTTTGCACATTCATGGACTGAATTATTTACTTACAAGCAGGTAGTTATTTGCTAGTAAAGACCCTGGGTTTTAGGATCAATGAGCATTGTTAAAATAAGGAAGAAAAAAATTGTAAGCTCTTCTTTTGCCTTGGACAAAACAAGGTCACATTTGCAATTTGCAGTGCATGATCTCTCCATTAGCAATCTTGGCAAAGGTTTATTGAGTTATTCTGAATAATTCCCTCCAAGTTATGAGTGTGTCACTTGGCCTGTTACGGACCTGTCCCTGCAGTTTACTCTGCTGTTTACCTGTGTATTGTCAGACTCGTTCTTGCTGATTGGCGTCAAAGGAAAAAAAGCAGTTTTTAAAATCAAAGCTTCAGTGTGGAAGGATATCAAGTGTGAAATCCAGACCCATTGCTTTCATTCTGGCTTTAGTGATCATAGAAACCTGCTGTAGGGCAGGACTAACCTGCCAGAAAATTATTATTGAGCCCTGGTAACTCAGATATATGTGCAGACTTGAAAATGTTGTTCTTTGTGCCAACTGCAGGTTCTACAAGAACCTCACATGGTTTCCTTCACCTGGCTCAGAAATATGCTGCATTCCACCATAAAGAGGAGGAAGTTTGTTAATTCCCAGGCAGCTGTGAACAATTTAATTTCTTTCCAAACAGCCCGGCATCCTATTCCAATTGTGAACTTTCTTGGGGGATGGATAGTTTGAAGAGCTGGTGAGAGATAACAGGGCCTTTATTTCAAGGTCATTCCTATGGATTTGGCCTTGACAGTAACATCTTGATAACAGGGTTGCCAAATCTCACAGCCACATGATACTTAGTGGTTTTGGAGTTTCCTCCTCCATATGCTGGAATGGAGAGGTTGAAAGTTACCATTTGGAAGAGAAGTTTGAAACCTTGAATTACTGCTCTGTAAAAACTGGGAAATCAGGTGGAGAACCACAGTTTTGTAATTTTAGAAAGAAGAAATCCCTGTGATCTTGAAGATAGACTTCTTTATTCTGAAGACTGGTGGTTGGCACTCCTGGGGTTTCCCAGATAAACTTGCCTACGAGAACTGAGCTGGTAACTTGACTTGGTTTTCTGGGCAAGTCTCTAAATTACTGACTTCTTTTCCTCTCAAGATTTCTTGATCAAAAAATCACTATCCAAACCCTATGCAAGGCATTTTTTCTACCTCTTTGGCAATATATTTAGAAGAGTCAAAGAATCACAAGGAACTACTTGAAGAAATCCATATCCAGATTTCTTCGAGTTCTCAGAACCAATAACTTTGTTCTGATTCTTAGAAGGTCTCTGCATTCAAAAACTATTGTACAGGTATTTAAGCCAGCTGTACTTTTAAATAGGCTTGCACCTGATACCGTTTCCATGGGAGCTGCTTTGTGCTTAGCTATTTGCAAACATGGCTGCTTATGTAGATAATTAAATTAGAGTTAGTGAACCCAGTGTTCTTCTGAAAAGCTGACCTTTGGTCTTTCTGGCACACTGGTAGAAGACTGAAGGAAAATACATCCTTTCTGTGCTTTACGTATTCTGTACCACAATTTTTTTCCCTCTAAAACTAGCTAGATGTGACTTTCAGGATGCTGCTACCGAAAGCTCCTGCTATTTCACTGCATTTTCAGCAGTGACAGTTGGATTGTTCTGCCCAACTCTAGATACAGCATTTAATCAGCTTAGTTCTTCTATTTTCACCGTAGTTCCCTAATTTTTTCTTTTGTTCAGCAAGATATATTGGGCTCTGCTTACACTAAAATGTTTAGTAATACTCTCTAAGAGCTAGTTTTATTCCATTAGAAACTTCTGGTGTTTAAGTACTTTGGAATCTCAGTCATACATAAAGTGGAGAGGCAGAATTACAGGAGCTTTGTTTGTGAAGCTAAAGGGATCAAAGTATCTGGATTAATTTGTAATGTTTGGGGGATGGGCACTGTATTTGAAAGGAAGCTCTAGATTCAATTTGTTCACCCATCACTTCAAATGAGCTTGTCAGATCCCAAAGAGGGAGGGACAGGATTTTGTCTTCTGAATTCCAGTTTGGCTACTAGTTCACGGGCTAATTAGGGCCAGGTAGAGAGAACCCCACACGCTGCTGAATAAACTAGAAAAATCCTGATGTCCCACTGAGGTCAGCAGCACTAATTAGTACTCATGAACAGGAAATCTGCTTGAACCTGCCTGCTGCGCTTCCTGGCTTTGGCCACTTCCAAAACCTTATGGGAAAACAATTCTGGTGCTATATCATGGCAGAAACACATGGTGGGTCACTCATGGGCTAACCTGTCCACCTAGAACTTTTATAATCGTTCTCACCTACTGGGGTTGCTGAAATATTGTTGTATGGAGGGTGCGAGCCCAGAGGCTTTTTGGCCACCCAACAGGACAAGTTTGCCCCTTGCAGGGGTACCTCTCCACCTGTCTCTTAAGCTCTGTGGGGCCCAAGAAGCCTGGTACTATTTTGGGAGGTCATGTTGAGAGTTTCAGCTCTCAGCAGTATACCAGTAACACACAGAAGCTACACAGCCACTTCCATGTTGGGGAAGACTGTCGGGTCTTCATTTCTTCGTGCTTTCTGGCCACAAACACTGAGCTTTCATGAAGGTTTTCCCTAACGCCATGGACAAATGCCACTACCCCCCTTTGTTGTCCTGCTCCGAAGCCCACCGAGGGGCAGGCTGCTGAATTCTGGTTTTGCACATGCTCTCTGAAGGGCTGTCCCGTCTCTTAGGCTTTATCTAGACCTCGGTGACTGTTGTTAAAACAACAAATACACCTAAACCCAATACTTTTTCAGTATTTTTGGATATGTTAGTGGAGTAATACCTGCACACTTATAGTATTTTTACCTTTTTATTTGCTGGTGAACAGGAGAATTTTGAAATAAAAAAGTAAGAAGAGTTTTCACCCTCTGAAAGCTTCAGAAAAGACAAACAACAATTTTCATCATAATTTGAACATAAGCACTGTGATATTTGTATTAGGCAAGTCTCCTCCACATCATTTATCATACATTTTTTAATGAAAGGTGGTAAATACTGGCCTCAGAGTAGTTTTCAAAGTCCTATGCATAAACGATTATTCTAATAGGCAGTAGGCAAGCTAGCACTTGCCTATATGAAAAGTTTACCCTTCTTTTTAACCCCAGAGAGAGAACCATTCCTCTCAATTTCTTCTGCTTTGCAGAAAGGGCATGAAACAACCAAAAATTTTGTGAATGTTCTACAACTTGGAATATGTTTTAAACCAGAATAAAAAACCAAACCAAAACAAAAAATCACCTAAGCTGAAAATAGACTAATGTAAATAAGGAAACAAATAAAAACAGTTGATAAAACTTCTGGCTTGGATGACACAAGAGTTTTACACAGTGCTAAAAGAGGATCTTTTCCCTCAAGTGTATCTAAAATGTCACTGAGTCAACAGAACAGTACGCAGAAATGGGAAATAATTGTACTGTATTAGCATAATCAGTTTGAAGATAGTTGGCTGGGTAATGAAGAGGGGACATTTGTCATGTGGAAATTACCCAGTACTACAAAGCACCTATTACCTAATACTGCAAAGCAGTATTAGAAGCACCCCAAAAGCAAGAAAAGAGAAAACCCTGAATCTAAGACCACTGGTTGCACCTCGTCTTTTGTATCTTACCATGAAGAGTATCCTTGTGTTCTGGGCTGAGGCAGACTGGGTTGACTCTGTTGAATCTGACAACAGAGTATGGCTTAGCAAATAGACTGGGGAAAGGAGAATTCAGTCTCAGCTGTTTGCAGTCATCTGAGAGCTTGTGGTGATACATGCCATGCTGTTTGTGCTCGCTGGAAAATGTATACACCTTGGGGGAAAATGTTAGTAATCTGGCAACAAGAGCTAAAGACTTTCCGGCAGAATAATCTGCATCACATATTTGGCTTAGTTTCCTCATGGAAGAAATAGGAAGCCCCCTTGCCCTTGCTTTGTGTAGTCAACCATCATTCAACTTACTATTATATTTTTAAAGGACATTCTCAGTAAACAGCAAGGATACCAAGACTGCTGCTGTGCCTTAATGATATATGTGAGACCTTAATGTTCCCCTGTTAATACAGAGTTCAGAGTCATGAAGGTTTTCTAGGAGAGAGCAGGAACTCTAGAAAATCTCCCACTGCATTTGTAAAACCAGCAGTATTAGGGGAAGCTCATCTTGAACTCATGACAACCAGTCTGACACATGATGACTTGCGAAGTCATAACAGATAGAAATACAATTTCACCACGGGCATTCCTCTTGAATAAAAATTGCCCTCAAAAAACGCCCAGAAATCCAGACCAAACAGATGGCTGTTTCCTCCATTAGCATCCTGTCTTGCCCCTTTTGAACCAGTGCCATGGCTGTATCAGAGAAGATCTGATACCAGGATGTCAGGGCCGGGCTGGGTTAACCAAGGAAAATAAGCTGGAACAACGGTGAATGGCAGGAAAAGGTGCGGGGCTGGAGTTGGACTACAGAAGAATATGAAATGGTTCTGAAATTACTCCCATTCAGGTTGCGCTTTCCTCCAACAATCCCTGCGTCTGCCCCCTAGGTCTGTTGGCAATTATCTGAACCTTTACAGCCCTAAAGCCACCCTGTTGTCAAACTGTGTGCAATTCATCCTATACTTTTCTGAGAGGAACATTTAATAGAAGAAGATGTGGTCTTGCTGCCTGCAGTTTCTTCCCATCAGCAGTCTCAGTGAATAGAAAGAGTCACCGTGGGAGCATTCCTATAGCCCTGATCCATCTACGAACCTTGGGCACATACAGGCATATTCATGAGCTCCATACCTGGAACGGGTGAATGTTTCTCCATAGCACAACTAAATTTGAACTCTGCTGTCCCAGTGAAGGGGCAGTGGTGGACAGGGTTCAGGGCCAGAGCACATTTGACACGGAAAAGGGAGGGGACAGATGTGACAGAGCCAGAAGAAGGCTGCTGTAGAGCCAGACTTCCTTCATCCCACAGCTGACAAGAGGAGGGATCTGACTCTTTTGCCTCCCAGCAGTGACTTGGTGAAGGCAGCAGCAGGAGCGAGTCTCATTTTCTAGGGCTTTGGCACAGGTGACGTAGAATTGGGGCCAGAGCTGGTTTGTTCCTCAAGGTAACCTGCTGCCTTCAGCAGCTTCTGCGTTGCTGGAGCCTCAGGTCAGCTCTGCTCAAAAGCTCCAGCAGCCTTCTCTCAAGTCAAACTGCTGGTGTCACAACCAAAGCCTAAGTAAATTTGCAGTGCCTGCAGAGGCAACAGAAGATTTCTCCTGGGACACTGATAAGGACTCTAGACAGTGCTGGTAAAATTGGCTGATAAATGTCCTGGGCCTGGCGTTCTTCTTCGTGCTGTTATTCTTCTATGAGAAACTCCCTGTTTTTTCCCCTCTCCCTGGTGCATCACACCCAGCTAACGGAAATGCTCCACATCAGTCCCAGCTGAGACAATGCTTCCTCTCTGCATCTGTCCTCCACTCTCTCCAAATCACCTTGTTCTTTCTCCCATACCCTCTCCTTCACCACCTGTTCTTCCTTCAGGAATGAGCAGAGGTACGTGCCCAGCTGCCTGAACTGTTTCCTAGGTTTCTGTTGGTGGGCATCAGGAAGATGAAAGACAGGGAAAAATGGGATGGAAAATACGCTGAGCTGATATGCAAAGCTACCTTGAACATCTCTTCTACTATCTTCTCCTGCTTTATTTCTTCTCCTTTGCAATCCCCTGAAAACTGGCAGGAAAAAATTGCATGCCTGTCAGCTTCAAAGCAGACAAAGAGAAAAACCCCTTCCTTTCTGAGCTGTGATTGTATCTCAGGGTGGACAACTTCCCACACTTCTCCAGCAGAATCCCCAGCTGCTCTGTTGTTCCTATGGAGGCATAAAAACAGCTGAACAGACAGTGCTAATATCCGTGGGAAAGACAGGATGATCCTCCTCCTCCTTCTCCAAGTTCCTTCATTTTTGTATAACCCTGCCTGCCTCCTCAAGAGGTTCCAACTCTACTCAAGGTGGCACCAAGCCCTGCAGCAGTCTGCCAGTACTGATCTCCCTTACCATACGTATGGGAAACTCTGTGCTTTCAGCCACGTGTCCTTGCAAGTGTTTGGGTACAACAGTGCCCAGCCCTTGTCAATCTCAAGTATTTTTATGACCACAAGTTGTTTCCAAACAAAGCACGAAGACAGAGAAAAAGTGTTGATTATTTTTTAAACGGTGTATTTGAGAGTATTCACTTAACCTCTGGTTTTGAGTTTTCAGATTGCATTTGTTTTCAAGTCCTGTTCTGCCTTCCTCTTCTCCCACTGCCCTATCCACTTGCCCTCCATCCCAAACATAAGGGCTAAGGATGATTGTTTCTCCCTTTGAAATCCAAGAATCTCTTCATTCCTGGATATGAGGCACTGGGAAATATACTGGGAGGTGAGGTGGGGGAAGCGGCTTGGCAACCCAAGAAAGAATGCAATAAACCAGTCATTTCCTTCCAAAGCATTAAACCCCACACCCTAGAGTTAGTGGTCTTTATGATAGTGTAGTCAAATAGAAAAAGACTCAGAAAAGCAGAGGAGAAAGGTCCTATATTTCCAAACTGATGCATGGACAAGGTGCCAAATGATTGCATTTCTTTCATTTGCCACAAACTGGGTTAGCTTTGAGCTTGAAGGAGAGAGAATAGCAGGTTTTTAAGTACTGCTTCTGGGCCTGGCATCAACACTTCTGTTGCCATAATGAGTCAGACATCAGAGGCAATACACACAAAAGGATGCAGGCCAATGCCTAGGCAAATAGAAGTGGGAAAGGAGGACTGAAAAATAAGTGCACATGGCAGGGAAGAAGGACTCCATCCCCCAAAATGTTTTGAAATTATAACCTCAATTTCCTGCATTTCAGCAAATAAAGTCACTTCAAAATAAAACCAGTGAAAAAAACCCTCTAGAATTCTGTGCAAGGTTAATTTGCCAGAGGCAGATTTTGTTCTGTTAATTGCCATTTGCCATGTACCAAAGCCACAGTCCCCAAATGCTCTTGCATGTTTCCCATCAGGGAAGCACACACACGATTAAGAACATTTGAGCAGTCATCCTTAGAACTGTGAAAAAGAGAAATCCTTAAATGAAGGGAAATTAGTCTTCTCAACCACAGAAACCACAGCCTCAGATGCTCCTTCCCCTTGCCACCTTCCAGGGCTCCTGAATGGCTGTTGGATGTCTGGGGGTAGATAACTGGCTCTGGGGACAGACTATGGGATGGAAAGTGCATTGAGGGAAAACATTTGAAACTTTGATTTCCACCCTTACCTGGGGGCTCCACTGGGAACTTGGGGCAGTCTAGAGATACATATTTGGCACTTCTCACCTACCGCAGCTGCCAAGTAACTCCCTGATTTATTCTCTTGTGCCTCGTACTTCCAATGTTTTTTCTTCCTCCTGTTTATTTTCAGACCATCCCTTCTTCTCTGCCCCCTCTTTCAACTTCTGTCACCATGACCTGGAGAAGCCATATGCATTGCCTGGTGCTCTTCACTTTCCCTTGTTCTCTCCAACACTTCATCAAACATAATTGTCATGAAGAAAATATTTACTACAAGAAATTACATCGATCTGCTAATCAACTAGTACAAAATTACCAACTAGACCTCCAAAAGACCTCCCATGTCCCTTCCGATCTCTGTTACTAGGCTTCCTGTACCATTTCAGGACTTGTCTACCCTTAACAGTTTTACTAATTGTCGTGGTTTAACCCCAGCCAGCAACTAAGCACCGCCCAGCCGCTCGCTCACTCCCCCCCACCGGTGGGATGGGGGAGAGAATCAGAAGAGTAGAAGTGAGAAAACTCATGAGTTGACATAAAGGCAGTTTAATAGGTAAAGCAAAAGCCGCACACGCAAGCAAAGCAAACCAAGGAATTCATTCACTGCTTCCCATCGGCAGGCAGGCATTCAGCCATCCTCAGGAAAGCAGGGCTCCATCACGCATAACAGTTACTTGGGAAGACAAATGCCATCATGCCAAACGTCCCCCCCTTCCTTCTTCTTCCTCCAGCTTATATACTGAGCATGACGTCATATGGTATGGAATAGCCCTTTGGCCGGTCTGGGTCAGCTGTCCTGGCTGTGCCCCCTCCCAGCTTCTTGTGCACCTGGCAGAGCATGGGAAGCTGAAAAGTCCTTGACTGGTGTAAACTCTACTCAGCAACAACCAAAACATCAGTGTGTTATCAACATTATTCTCATCCTAAATCCAAACCACAGCACTATACCAGCTACTAACAAGAAAATTAACTCTATCCCATCTGAAACCAGGACACTAATGTGACTGATTAATGGAAGAGTTTTCATTTTATTTTGACCAACAGTTGTACTGATAGAGTCTCATCACCGTTATCACAGCTGCATTGTTGTGAAGACGACCTACACAAGCCACCTTTCTGATGAGAAGACCACTACCCAAGTGCTGTGCAGCTACAAACGTGTATCACTTCTTTGATCTTTGATACATGACGGAGCCTGCCTTCCATCTTAGGAATTAGAGCAACACGCTACAAACTTTTGTCTTATAAAATCGTGTGGCATAAAAAACCTCTACTTAAGCACACAGGATCCAATAACCATGTTTAAAAACCTCTGGTACCTCCATTTCCACAGTGTTAGACAGCGCTAACACAATACAAGCCAAAATGGTGAGGTCACTGCTCCAACGGGAACAGAGTAATGAGGTCCAATATCCACAAAGAATTTGCATTCACATGCCATTGTTCTGGAGTCAGTTAATGATTAACATGGATTAACTCCTATGCCTTATGGACATAATACCAGGGTTTCTCTAAAATGCAGGAATACACGGATATACTGTAAGGATTTTGAAATAGATTATATTCTTCAAGACTGCACAGTGGTAAAAAGCAAAAATCTTACATAATATTAAAAATGTGTACCATTCCTGACTTTGCTGCCAAAGACCGGCCATTATTTTACATGTAGTGCCTTGGTATTTCAGGTCATGCCTGCCTTGTGTGATCCGTGCGCATGCTGCAAATCAAGAGAATGTGATAAGGCAGCAGGAGCATGATTTAGCTTTGATCTGAGGATGGATCCTGACTCTGTTATGTTGCTGAGAGTTTGTGGGCACCAAAGAGAATACGGTAAGTTTGCTCAGCAAACTGAGGGTGTGACATTAATGCAACTCACCCAACACTGGAGCCTTCCATACAGCCACCTCTACAATAAAACCACTTCCCCACTAGTTAGATTAAAGCCAGCATGGCTGTGCTGCTTCTCCTACTGCCACATTTACTTTTGCACTTAACCATCTAATCACATCCTCTTTTTTCTACAGGGCCTTTGCCTCATTCAGTGCCCAGGGTGGATGGGACTCATTGAATAGGCATCTGCAGTCTGACAGTTTGTCTGCAGATTTGCCTGGAGCTGAAGATACATCCTTTGATTCTATCTCTGGCTCTGCCACAAAGTTCCTATGTTAAGATACTGGACTAGTCACTTAAACCAAACCAAAGTGGACACCAAGAGCCTCTTTTTTATGCTGTGGGTGCCTGAATCAAATTACTTGAGATCTCATTTGTGAAAGAGCTAAGCACTCATTGCATGCAACTGGAGCAGAATGCTACAAAAAATGCTAAATATTCTCAAAAAAGATAGACACTCAGCAGCTCAAACTTAAAACTAGTAGACAGTTTTAGCCATGATCTCCCTGAACTTCCTTTCCTTCATGCAAAATGCTTCTTGCAGTATGGGGACAGTGTGACAGTTACAACTATGTCTCTGGGAAATGGTATTTCCTTTCTGTAAGACGTTAAGGCTTCAAATCCCCATTAGGACAAAAAGAAAACCACTTACAGTTCTGAGTGGGGCACCCCTCATACAGCTTCCAGGTGTTCAGGTTGTCCCATGTAGTCGCTTGAATCAGCAGACTTTTGGCATTTCTAGGTCATTTGTACACTCAGTTTAACTGAGAAACCTTTCCTGGTTAGGATTTCATCAAAATGGATACGTTCCAGCAAAAACCTTCAGTTTTGACAGAACTTTTCTTGACAGACAACTGCTTTGTACACGTTTCCTATCTGGACTGCTGAGACTCTCTGGGAAGAGCGTACCAGTCCCACCGTACAAGTTTCTGTTTCCAAAGGTTGTTGCTTTGGGTGAAGTCAAACTAGGCTTGCAAAGGCACCTCATTCATCTGAACTCTGTGGTACCAACTACAGATGCTCCAGAGCCCCAGGGGAGTTCACCTGGCTCAGGTCATCATCCCACGCTACCAAGGGTGACCAATCTCCTTCGAAAGCCCAGTAACCCTGGGCCATCTATCCAACCTGCAAGGCCTTCAGATTTGCTCAGAAGGGTACCCTGCTTCAGATTTAAAGTAGCCAATTGGTGCAACTTTATATAAACTATTTGAATGAAGCCACTACCTATGTAAACGTCAAAGGTTTATACCTTCTTCACATACATATGTCCCTGTCCACGCTACATCTGAATCTCTTCATCTTTCAGGAACAATCTCTCAGAAGAGAGATCACCTGTCCTTCAAGGCCAGTGTCCAAGGGTGGCAAGGAGCACCTTGAGTAGCCCTGTTTGCTAAGAACTACAAACACAGGTGTAATCAAAGCTGTTCCAAGGAGAGGAGATGATAGTCATTCTATCCCTCCTGGACTCCAGCCAGGTATTTCTATATCCTTTTTCAGCAAAGCTTCCCACCCTTGGAAGATGACAAAATTTAGGCAAGACTATTAAAAGAGATGGAAAGATTTCAGGAGTTTGTGGCAGCAACTACAGGCTTTGCTGTTTGGGTTCTGTGCACATCACTTCTAACAGGGATCAGTGCAATCTGGCATTTAAATAATGTTACCGTGGGAGCGGTTCTTTTCTGCAGTGTGCTACAGTTTCTTGTGCAGTGTCAAATTTGGTATCATTTTGACATCTGGTCTGTGGCACTCATCCATCTGTTGTAACTGAGTAGGTGTTGGGTGGAGTTGGCAGGAGAGGCTTGTTTAAGTGTTTGTTTTCATCCTGTAGAGGAACTGCAGAGCCAGCTCAGTAATTAATTAAATACTCATCTTAAAAAAAATGTGTGTACTAATATTCTAAAGAAATGGGGAATAAGGCAGCTGGTGCTTCTCACTGCTGAAATGCAGAGACTTTGTTCCCATTTCTCCTTGGTTCCATGTTGTTTTAGGAAGCCTTCCCCATTGGGCTGGCACTCTGGTTTCTCTTCCTGACTCAGCCAAATGCCTCCTGGCTGAATTCGGATAGGTCACTTCATCTTCTATGCAGCAGGCTCCCTCTCTGTAAAATGCATCCAAAGTTAAACACCTCTTTTGTTATACACTTTGAAATCTGCTGATGAAAAATGCAACAGAAGAGGTGGCCATTATCATTACTATCATTATCGTGCTTTGTGGTTATTCTATTCAAATAATCACCACTTTAAATTAACCTTTGGTGTCATCTGCTCATAGCAAAAGAGAGGTTCTCCTGAGCACAGTGGAAACGCGTCCACAATTTCCATAGCTGCCTCTCCAGGTAAATCTGTGTCCTTTGGGAACTTGTTTCTCTCATTTCTCTCAGAAGAGAGCCCAAAAGCACTTCTCTCTGTTTAACTGCCTACCCATAACCTTTCAGAAATGCATGGTGTACCAAGCAACCCTCTCCTCCTCCGTGTGTGACTAGGGAATGCTCCACCTGCTTGGTTTTAACTTCTGGACAGACCCTGGTATTCATTTCTTTCCCTTGGGACAGTGACTCCTGCTGTTCTGTTTGCCAGTCTACTGGGACATAGTCGCACTTTCTATCTAGCAGTTGGTTCTACCCTGCTCTGTGATCAGTTCACGGAGTGAAGAAGTTATTGATAGCATTTATTAATGCCTTCAGCAGAACATTTATTTGCAAATGTAATAGATAACCAAGGAAATGGGGGAACTCCCTATGCACAGCTAAATATAGCAGGTTTTGTCCAGCGTATCTAATCCTGTGAGTTTCTGACCACCTCCACAGGAACGCTGGCACAGCGAGGGATGCTCGGAGCAGCTTGCAGATTGCTATTTTGTGGCTGGCAGACATGAATGCCAAACTCATTAATACTCAGAATATATTTAAAGATGTGCACCCACCTATGGAGATTACATGATATGCCCTTGAGAACAGAAAACTGTGATCTGGCTGTTCTCTTTCCTCCCTTCCCCTTCTCATGTACACATAGCAATAGGTGTTACCCTAGGAGACTCTGTAAAAGAGTTCGTGGGAAGTTCATCACATATTTTCTTCCTATTTTCTGATGGCCCTTGTAAGGCCTGGCATCTCGGCACTCTCACAGGTTAGCAATTTTGCACCTAAGATTATCAGTCCTGTTACACAAAAAAATAAGTCAAATACTGGGCTCTCAGATGCAGTTTCTTATAAAATACTCTGTAATAGCAAGAACAGAAACGTCCACTGGGAACACTGATTAAAAAGGTCAAAATGTGACCTTCCTTTTTTTTTAGCTAAATGACAAAAAAATTCAGCGTTGGCAATATCACCCTGAAGTCACCTACATTTTACCTATAGTGCCACTCTTTACTGCCAGGGAAAGGTAGAGGAAGTCAATTGATTTTATTTGTAGATCAGGTTAGGCAGAAAGGTTTTGTATTATCATTTCTTAGCTTGCAGAATAAAGCAGGTACTGTATGTGGGAATAAAATTCACCTTCCGTTTCTCCACTGTGATTTGTGTCATAACAGACTTTTAGTTTCTTCTCTAAATTATTTTCCTCTCTGTAATATCCTCTGGTGACTCTTGGACCCTGAAGTGCCACTAGCCGCAAAATTACAAATAGGAATATTTTGAACTCTAGTCATTCACAAGAAACTTGTAATCCTGACATCCCACAAATATTATATTTGCTGTGAGATGAAAGGAGCTTACCCTGTGCTTTAATCATGTCTTATTCATTTCCATAAACTAGAATTTCTTCTCATTCAAGTATCTCCCCATTGCTTTCTTGCCCACCCCAGGACTGACAAAATTTCAAATAACCCATACCAAACTAAACATTTTTTTCTAGTAATTTTGCAGCAGAACATGACCACTGCAGGAGTAAGGGAAGGAAAATACACAAGAACAGTGAAAGGAACCTTTGAATTACAAAATTTTGTAATTTTTGTAGACAAAAAATATGAAGGGACCAGTACAGTTCTCCTTAAAAATGGATCACAGCTTTGTTGTAGGGCACTAAGTACAGTCTTTGCACAGCCTTCTCTCCTGTCTCTCTCCCAAGGACCAGCCTGGGTGAACCTCACTGTGCCAGCCCATGCTGAGCAAAATGGTATTTGCTGTCAGTTATATGTCCTGCATCAGGGAGTTTCCATTTGGTATCAAAATGTAATTCCTCTTACCAGCTTTAGACTTGCTGGCTTTATGTTTTATTGTATTTCTGATCTTTGTGAGAACATTGCCCTGGCTGTTTCAGTTTGCAGAGGTAGGGAAACACACAGAAATAGGCGGGAGTGATGTTACAGCCAGTTCTGGGCAGAAATTTAGGAAAGCTGAGTCTTCCAGGAATCACACCAGTTTCTTTGTTACAAATTAACACTGCCACACAAACCTTTTCTTAATATTTTGAAAGAGTAAAATAAAACATATAATTTATTTTCTCGACTGTATTCTTTATATCGTCTACCTTCATCACACTCTCAGTCCTCTCTACACAAACCAGCTTGCACACAGCCAGGTGATGACTTTCCATGCCTCTGTGTTTTTGTGTGGTTTGGGTCCCTTCTGTATTTACTCTAACTTTTGTACAACAGGGTGACCGGACCTGCTCACTCAGGTCAGTGTCTCTCTCCTTGCAGGCCAGGCTTTGTACCCCACTGGTCCTGGGCAGCCCCAGCACAGGGCGAGGAGTCTGGCTGCATTATGGGAGCCCCCTCTCACTGCCCTCCAGGTCCTGGTGCTGCTTGGAGTCTCTGTGGCTCTGCCTTCAGCAACCGGGCACCACAGTCTGCCCCTTCCACCGCTGCTCTGCTCTGACATGACATGTAAAATAAGGCTTTAAGAGGTTTTTCATAACCTGATGGTGTATAGAGAACTCGAAATATTTATTCTCACATTTGTCACTGTCTGTGTTATCAAAGTAAAAAATGAATGTCATCTTCCTCTTCACATAACTGTATTTGGGTCCCCAAGTTTTTCAGAGCCTTGTCTCACCCTGGGTGGCCAAGGGGCCAGACAATTTTGACAATGTTGTTACCTCCAAATGTCCCAGCTTATTGTTCTGATAATTCATCAAAGTTTTAAAGACCACCCCTAGGGCCTATCTGTGGGTATTCTACTGCCTTCCTTGCTAACCTTTCACTCTTCATTCCTGCAACACGTGGTTTCATTTGTAAAACAGACGCTAGGGCAGAATTTTGCATCTCACCTCGTGACTGCTAGATTATCTTAACAGCATCTTGTGAGTAAAGCTATCAAAGACTTTCTGAAATTTCCTCTAAAATTAATATTAAATGCTTCTGCATAATCCATGGCTTCATTGAGATACTTCAAGGTTTTTTTAGGAAGTTAAAAAAGGCATGCTTTTCTGTTACTGGATCAGTCATGCTTAGCATTAAGCTCGTGTGCAGATTTTATAACTCACTAACTTATACTTCAACCTTTCTTTCTTTTTCATGTGGCTGAGATGATCTTGATTTTAAAGTAAAATACACGCCATGTTCCATTGATTTGGTATAGGAGAGTAGTCTATTTTTAAGGGAAATGTGCATGATTTTGTTAACAGCTATCAGCCTTGATTGATGCCATCTGCTGTGGGAGGTTTGTTACTTTAGCATGTCAGTCTTGCAGTTTCTCTTCTGATACCTCAATGTTTGACAGGCCCCCATCTTTAGTAATTAAATAAAATATGTAGAGAGTGAATGTATTTCCAACCAGTAAAGACTGATGGGAGGATATAATGTAGTCTCTGCAACACCCTTGTCATTTTTAACTGCCCCTTTGGTCCAGCAAATCCACTGATTCTCTTTCAGATATTTATATTTCGCATTTGTTTGCAGAAATGTGTCTGTTTGCACTTGAAATTTCCTCTCACTCCTCCTGTTTCCCATCTTTCACTTTTCCTTGCCAGTTTACGTTCCTTTCTTTCGGGTTAGCCAGGGCTAGATTTCCTTTTCCCAAAGGTTACCTGTTTGGTTCATCATACTGTGTTTGTTTTTTCTTGCCTGCTTCCTTTTTGGTTTCGGGGTATGCATACCTTCTGTGATGCAATTATGGTATGCTTAAGTAGTTCCATGTTGAGGCTCAGGATTGTAATGTCTTCACTTCTGACTCATTTCCTTCTCTGTACCTCTTTCCAACCCTCTCTTCCCTTCAAATCCAAGAAATTTAAAGGATTATATTTTAATTGCAGTGGAGTTTAAGTGTTAGCTAGCTATTAGATTTCTATCTCCACCCTAGAAGGCTTTGTATGATGTTTTGCATTTCTTGTGTTTTACTGGGGTTGGGGGGTATTTGCATTAGCTTCTTTATTTAAGACTGGCCCAGACCCAAGTCTCTACGCTTCTAGATCCTGCATGAAACGCAGTTGTGACACAAATAAGTGGCAAATCCAATTTCAAATAAACATCCTGCCAAGGCACTTTGAATGGAAATGACAAATTCAGATTGGTCAGACCAGTTGATGCTGGAGCATACTTCAGTATGTTCAAGGGCATTAGCAGGGTTTTGGAAAAAAGCTGGATATGTTATCAGGCTGGTGCTCTCCAGGAAGGGAGGAGTTGCTTTGCTTTTTTTACACCATGATCCTGTTTAACCATGTTTGCTAAACAAGAAACTGGGAAAAGAGTAAGAAAATCCTGGTTTAAAACCAAGAGACACACATGCTTTGTTTTAGGATCTCCCTGCCATGGTAGGACAAACTGCTTTAATCAGTTTCAAAACCTGTGCACAGCTCTGGAACCTAGAGTAAGAAAAGAGGCATTTAAAGGAAAATGCCAGGAATACTGAGAAGTGGGGAACCGAGAGGATCAGGGAGGAAAGAAGTGACATCTTGCCTTCTGCTCACTCACTGAAAGCAGGAGTATGATCCATACAGGAGGTGAAAAGGGGCAAAAATGAGGAAAGGGTCAGGCAAGGCTCTAAACACGAACAAATGGTTTGCATATAAAGGCTGGCCATGAACGACACCAAATTAATGGACTGCAAAGCTGCAACCAAACCTACACAGGTCCAACTTAGAGCGGGGGACCTGGGAGTGTTTCAAATCTGGATGCCTGATCCAGTCCCATCCCATCTCTGCTCTGGCAAGAACCTGCTTCCCTTCCCTGTGAGCCGGCGTGGCAGCCAGATGGGAGTTGGTGCACCCTTCAAGCCACGTCCCCCGTTTGGATGTCTCGGAAGCACAGCAGGCATGAGTGCCACCCCACACAGCGGAGGTCATTTCAGAAAGAGAGTCATCGACTTCGGCACAGTGGTATGGGGCCTAATTGGCTGTGGCTAACTGAAGTCAATGGGAAAAGTGTCCTGATGTAAGTGCAGGACTGAGACCTGCATGAGAGAGGAAGAAGCAACCTCCAGTTTTATATTAAGTTCTCTGTGGCCTTGGCAGTAAGGCAACATTATGTTCACTTGACTTCGACTTTAAAAGGAGATGTATAAAAGAGGAATAACACCAACATATTTTTAAGGCACAGAAAATTTTAAAAATATATATATTTTGAAACTGACCCTTGGCGGCCTGTTTAAAAGAGCTTGAAACTATCTGAACTACACAAGGAAAAAGAAAAAAAAAGAAAGAAAAACATGCCCACGAGGGCTGAAAAATCACTTCAGTAATAGATGACTTTTAACTTTACATCAGAAAATGTTTGGCAGGCATAATTTCAAAGTGTTAGGGAAATGTGTGTGCTTGGGTGAAAGAGCAAATGTAGTCCACAGTGAGATTTATCAAATGTTCACATAAACCATCAGAATCTGGCAGGGCCAGCTGCCCGTGGAGAGGGGCAAAGAGGATCACAGCTCTAAACTTTGAAAATTTAATGAAGCCCACTGATTTCTCACAGGAAATTTTTCTTTGAGCGTGTTCATGTGTCATGGGAATGCTAGTGAGCAGAAGGCTCTGACAAAATGCCAGCTACAAGGCATAAGGGAAACAAAACCCTTCAAGCCCCACCAAAGGCCAAACCACCCTTTTCCCCTTTTAAAGCTGCAAAGATTCTTGATGCACCAAACCCCTGAGCATCCTTATGTGTTATCCTTAATCACACAAACAGGCCTATTGACGTGATTGGGGTGATCAGGAGAGTTTTGTAGGATGGGCCACTTTTCAAAGAGACCAGAAGAGCACCAAACTTCCCAGGGCTTGGGTGGGAATGTGCGCAGAGGCTTGAGCCACCCAGCAAAAGGAGCAGGCAGTGCCATCTGGGGTATTTGTGGGAGCTGACTATTGGCTTACAAAAGGAAAGAGGGACATCAAGGCAAAAAAGGAGGTACAGGGCTAGGAGGATAACAAGCAGACAAAAAAATGCAGTTTAAATCAGAATTTAGTTATCCTTAGTTTTATGCTACAAATATCTAAGCAGCTTGCTTTTGCTACTCTGTTGGAGTAGCATCCTATCAAAGAAGTGTATTCTTTTAGCACCTTTTGTTGTACAAGATGTTTTTTAAAAAAGTAGGTTTTATAGTTCAGACACCTCAAAGATCTCCTATCCCATTTTGCAGCAAGTGATGACATTTGGGAATGCATTTACTTGTGAGATTCCTTGGAGCACGGGGCCGTGACAGCAGCGCACACACAGCTGCAGCGTTGCAGGCTCCTGTGTGCCAGAAATGACGAGGCACCGTATGATACACCAAGGCAGTGAGGTGCCCCAGACCTGAAGCGGGCTTTTGGAGAGTGACAGAGGCGCTAGAAATATCTAACAGCCAGGCCTGGCTGCAAACATCAGAGGAGGAAACCAGATGGGCGAGTCTTACATTCCTTGTGAGAGTCTTGACAGGTTCTGGATAATTAGTTCATTTAAACTGAAGACAAGCCAGCAATACCTTAGTCTTGATCCCACGTGTGCAAAGTATGAGTGGGAGTGAGGGGTACCCAGTGCCTCCCAGGAATGGGCCATGTCCTACACGTAAAAAGTCAGACTTTGATTCTGTTTTTCACTTTCAGCAGGACTGCGCTGGCTTTCCAAGTCCCCAAGGAGGCATGAAAGCCATGTGTCTGTTCGGCCCAAATCGTTTGTAACTCATACTTTCCATATGAAATTCACCATAAAATAACAAAGAGAAATGACTTAATTGAATTTGTTTGGAACCCAATATCAGAGCAGTGTAACAAATAGAAAACAGTCAAGTGCCATACAATCAAACAGTCAGGGAGAAGTTACAAATTTCAACACACACGCAGCTGCCTTGTGGAAAAATAGTCGAAACTACTACATTTAATATGGCTGTGCTTCTATAATAATTTCCATCCAGGCGTGGAGAAACACTTAACATATTTTGCTTGAAATTTCCCCATGCCATTTCCTGGGACTGAAAGGGAAACTGTGGATCTCTGCAGCTGAGTGATTAGCCCAAGGTCATAGGGCAGGAGATCTGGAAGCAAAACTTTGGACTCTCGGTGATGTACTTTCACCACAAGACCATCCTTCAGTCTCCTTCACGCTGATGACTTTGGAACTAGCTTTAAAAGATCCAGTGAGACGCAATGATGGGAGTGCTAGATAGCTACACTAGACAGCCAGAGGCAACAAAAATGATTAGAGGCATGTGGGGGTATTCCTAAACAAAAAGATTAAGACCAGAACTATTTCATTTAGAAAGGAAAACAGTAAAAGATGATAGAATTGAGGTATATAAAATAATGAATAGTGTGAAGGAGAAATCAGATGCCCTTCATAAAACAAGAGGGCACCTAATGGAATTTAAAAAGGCATTAGCTTATAAATGGATAAGGATATCACTCTCCAGCTTCTCTCCAAGCAACCTGTGGAACTCTCAGTTGCAGGACACTGATGCAAATTGTTCAAAAAGATTAAAGAAAAGAGGAAAAAATGTACGTAGCCAATAATAAATACAGAAGATTTCTGAGCTAAAGAAAATACTTCTTCAAAGCTACAGTTTCACCTAAAAGAACCACCTCTTACCCTGAGAAGGGGTAACTCCCTTTATTCCTGATTGAGTTTCACCTGCTCGAGTGCAGAAGGCCCAGCAAAAACTGCAGCTGCCTTCTCATGTGTCCCCAAACCAAGAACACTCCTGCCTACACATTGTTCAGGAAGCCTCTTCCTCAGAACAGCTTCAACAGCCTTAGAAATTCAGTTTTCTGCTAATAGCAAAAATCACGTCCTCATTTTGCCTCCAAGAATCCCAAGCTGTCTTTGTACCGCAGAGGCCACTGTAAGGAAAAGCTGGAGGGTAAGGAAGGTTGCACCATCTCATTCTTTTTCCCTCAGCTTACATCTGCAGCCCCCTCCAAACTCCACTGCTGCTTTTCCTCCCTTTCCCTCTTTCTCCAGAGCCAAGCTGCAGATCCACGTAAGATCCCACCTGGATCTCATCAATGCCCGTCTCTTGGATGTCTAGGGCAAATCCATCAGCCTTTTGTTTGTCTATACACAATGGAGCCCTAACTGTCCACCTCTCCCTTTTGACTCTCTTTGAATCCCTCCATTGGTGCTGCATCTGCCAATTTTCACCAGTCTTCAAGGCTCTCCCTAACTTCCCTGCATCCATGACCTCCCTTTGATAATCAGGGTGTTAATTGTCCTCTGTTGATCTAGTCTGCCCTTTTCTCATTTTCTCCTATAATGGTCTTCATGCCTTCACCTACAGTCACCAGCTGGTACAGCTGCCTTGACATCACCTGTAGGGCCCCCTCTGATACAGATGGTAAGCCCATCTAACCCCTTCCCCCTTTCGCCTTAACTCTTACAGCAAAACAGACTGCTATAGAAAAACGGTGCCAAATTTGCCTGTTACTGGCAAGCTAGGAAGGTCTGTTTACCTTGTGTGAGTGGTCCTTAGCGCATGGATTATCTCTCTGCAGTGTTTAGAAAAGTGTTCAGTATAATGGGTACATAACGGGCTACAGAAATGATAATGATCCTCTGAATTATTCAGCACTGGTCCCAGGTGCTGAATGGATGGACCATCAGTCTCTCTTAGGACATCTTAACTAAACCTCTAGGTGAGTCCTGGCTTATTTAGAAAGCAGTGCACCTTGGGGAGATCGGTATTAGTATTTTATTGAGAGACTCCCATTTCATTTCTTTCTCTGAGTCTGGGCCACCACGGCACTCTTACCTCGCTCCCTGGATGGCTGCATGGTCACACTGATGGGCCTGTCCTCCCTTTGTAAGACATGCTATGCACAACACCTCTTCCATCTAATGCCACTGCCAAGTTCAGCTCGCACAGGGAAATAAAGCTGGTTTTATTTCATAAGAGCACTTTGCCTTAACTTTGAGCTACTTTAGCAGCCCCTGGATACTTTGGTTTCCAACGGTTATTTATGTTCTCAACGTCTGCCACTCCTCTCCTCTCTTCCCCCTGCTCCTCTGGCAACACTGATAGCGGGAGCTATTATTAATTACTTGTTGAATACCTGCAGTGCTCTGCTGCAGTAGGAGAGACGGTCCTTCCCCGCCAGGATTTATAAGCTGGGTATACAAGTAAACCAGTGTGCAGAAAGTTTGCCAGGTGATCGGATGATGAAGAGGATGTTTTTAAGTTAATGTTTGTAAGAAGGTGAGAAAAAGAGAAAAGGGCTCTTTGTTCATCTTTCTTTGTTAAATCTCTCCTCTCCTTGTTACAGAATATGATGAAAATGAAGTGAGTGCCACTAAACAAAGCAGAAGAAAACGGTAAGCATTGAAGTTCTAACTTGGAAAAAAATGAAGAACTATAGAAAGAGAAATAGTTTTGCAGCTGGAACCGAGAAGAAATGATGGTTCCTATCTAAAGGGCAAATCAGAAATTCCTCCCATTGACAAACACCACGAAATTTTCACTGATAATAAGAACAGACATTGAGGATTTTTTTCTGTGAAAAATTCAGGTGTTTTTTTTTTATTTTTCTGTCAGATGGTCTTTTTCAAAATTCTATCTAATGAAAATTCAAAATAAATAGTGGTTTTCAGGTATGAGAAAGGTCCGGTTTCAGTTTTGTAAAAGAATCTCGAATTGCTTTTTGACTTTTTTTTTTATATATGTTAAAACGTATTTTTTCTTTAAAAAATGAAACCTTTTCTCCACTGACAGAAACATTGATGAAAAAATTAGTCAACTGTAGCCTATTGGGACTGTGCAGGTAAGGTCACCGAGGTAAAAGGTTGGCAGTCCTTTTTTTGTAAATATTCTCCAAGTACCCCAGGTTTTAAAGACATGACTAAAGCTGAGTATTACCACATTCAAGGTCTCACTTTCAATGCTGAATCTTCTAGATATTGAATTGGAAAGCATTCTTGGAAACTATTGCCCAAAAAAGGGCCAGTTTATATACGCGTTTATTGCCCTTTAGCTTGAACAGTCACTTCACTTCTCTCTGGGATTTACTACCTGTGTGTATTTATATAGAATAGTCCTATCTCTTTCCAGACTACACTTTGCTAACACGAACATTCATGCCTCTTTGAATCTCCTTTCACAAGACAGATACTCCATTCCCCGATCATCCTTCTAGCTGCAGTTCCAGCTTAAGTTCACCTTTCTCAAAGATGGATGCTCAGAGCTGCACACTGTGCTCTAGATTAAGTTTCGCCCGTGCCTTATGCAGAATTATTAACATTTCCTCATGTCTGCTGGAAATACCTCGCCTGAGACAACCTCCCATCATTTCTGCCTGGCCAAATCAAAACGTGGCTTCACAGTTCTCAGGTGAGAACTAAAGGCTGTGACAGGTGAGGTCTGGCAAAACCTACTACAGCAGTAGGAGACAGTTGTGTCCCCACTCCAGCTGCCTGTTTGATAGAGGCAACCACACTCACACAGAGCCAGGAGCGGGATGCACACGCCTGTGCCGACGTACTACCAGTTACAGTCCTGCATGTCAGCTATCCTGCAAATCAGCCTGAATTATGCCTGTGAAAATTAAGGAAAACCCATAGATGCTTATATGGAACCTGAGGTTTGGGGCAGAACTGAGTCACCAATGCTGGCTGAGGGGGAACGGCCACAATTGTACAGGTCTCGTTTGAGAAGCAGAAAGAGCCATTAACCTGGGTGAGACAGAACTCGCTTCCCTACCATCTTGGGGCAACCCTGCTGTGCAGTGTTACTTTTTGGTTTTTTAAAGGCTGTTCCTTATTCATGAGTGCGTTGGGCAAAGAAAACCAGTTGAGTAAAAGCCACTAAACAATTTGTCAGGATGAGTTGTCCTTTGCCCCAACAAGCACTTCTAAGGTTTGTATCCCTCACCCGTAGACTTCGGCTACATACAAACCACCTGCAAAGCCGCATTTGCGCTAACCTGCCAACCACATCAAACCGGTAACTTCCATTGCCAGTGGGGGTAGCCAGCCAGATGAAGAGCTATCAGGAAAAGGTTATCAGGTGAGCCATTCATTTCATAAACATGGGCTTACACCAACTGAACATGCAACAGCATCAACTTTGGTTCAGTTGGATATGGAATGTTGTTTATTTGACTTCTGGATCAAAAGCATGATTAAAATATACATTACAGAACCCAGGATTATTAAAGCTACAACACACATCATCAATATGGAATGTGCTAATGGCTTTCACGCACATTAAAATTTTTTTGAAGGTATTATCAGCTAGGAAGATAGTAGTTACTCCCTCCTCCCACCTACAGACATCCTCTAAATGTATATATATATTCAACTTAATTTAACAGAGACGTAGTGAAAGAAGAGGTACCTCTGCCTGCACAAGTAGTGAAGTTGGACAAAATAAAAATGAAGATGTGCATTTTATATTTTTCTCCTTCAGACAAAAAAAAAAGAAATTGTATTCTGTGGGAAGTAGGATGACAGAAATTTGTATTTTAACACAGGAAGGCAAATTAATTCTTTGTGAAACAACACAGAAGTCAATGGCACTGTACCAGAGATGAATTTTACCCAGGCTGTAAAAAGAAAACATAAGTGCAATGCAGACCAACAGAAGAGATTCCATTTAAAGTAAGAATTATGTTTCTGTCAGAAAAAAACAACAACTAACTAAATTTGTTTCCTGGAAGGAGATCCAACTTGGCTCCACTGCAGCAGTGTAAAAGGATCCAAAATAAGTAACAGCAGGCATCTCCGCTAAAATTTGCTTCTGATCGACATTATTTTTCCTCTGGTACCAGAGAAGAGTTGAACACATATTGCAAGTGAGGCACAGTAGTTTACTGCACAGAACATGAGAAAGGGGGCTAAAGCTCTGGCATTTAAAACTTGGCTCAGCCAGTACATGGTCTTAAACAAACCACATACACTCTGTGGGGCTAATTCCCACCTAAATGCTTTCTATTTCAGAGACACATAAACTCAAATTGGGAGGGTGGGCAGGGCGGGGAATATTCTTAATTACACCCATGCTCTATGTCTGCTTTCCTACACGTTAAGATGTGGGGTCAGACCCTCATTGCAGGGGTGTTAGCAACACCGAGGGACTACCAGCTCCCTGAAGTATCAGCATCGTACTCAATCCAGCTGACAGCTAGTTACACGAAAGCAGGAACTTCACATTATGCTTTAGTGGTGGCAGTTTGTATATACCAGCACACATTAATACATGTAAAGCACCATAATCACAATCTGTGCATCTCTGTCTGTTTTATGGTATCCTCAAAATGTTTCTAAAGTAGTTGGAATACAGAAAGCAGAAATTATCATTCCTTCCCAGCTGGGCTCATGTGAAATGCTGCCTGACTGTGCTCATGTGAAATGCTGCCTGACTGTGACTGGCAGATTTGATATTTTGTTAATTGTGAGAGACCCCACTTTGAATAATGTACTCACATTTGTTACGATCAGTGAATATTTCCTTTCACATTGCATTTTCTCCATACATAAACTTATCATAATCCAACAAAGAGCCTATGTGTGCAAGTCTGCTACATGCAGCCTTTCCCCTATGCAGGGGGAAGGCTGGCTTTTTTGCATACAATAGTCATGTAATTTTTCATTTCTGCCTGAGTGAGATCCACAATGAATGGAAGTCTTCCTCATGCAAAATCATTTGTTCTCAGGTTGTTCTGACCTAAAACTGAAGGCTTCATTCAGAGACGTTTAGTAAGAAGTGCTACTCGGAAACCAGTAACAAAAGCTGCACCAGACATGAGGAAATTGCTTATTTAAAAAAAAACAAACACCAAAAACCAACTAGGGAAATACACTGATGTGACAGATGAAATTGTAATGGGTGAAAAAAAAAAAAAAAAAGAGAGAAAAGAAGAATCAGGAGCCAACAAAGTTCTAAAGTTTCATAGTAATTTGCCTTTTAAAAATTAGATGTACACCAAATATTCCCCCCAAAATCTTCCATCTAATTCAGTCATGTTCAAAATGGAATTTAGACGAAGGCAGTGTTTCTAAGAGAAAGAGCAACACCTAAGGTCCGAATCTGACTTAAATCCAGAAGAATTCCACTGAAATCAATGGTTACAGCAGTGCAAATCAGCAAGAGATCTAAATCTGTCCTAGCTGATTCCAGATCTATCTTTTATTTGCTATATGGCTTTAGGCAAGTCAGTGACCTTCTTTTTATTTCTCAGTTTCTCCATCCCTAAAATGGTGATAATACTGCTTGTAATACATGAAGACGGAGGGAACTAGTTAGTTCCCTAACGTGGTCTGGATATGAAAATTGCTGGGGATCAATCATTTTTAGTTGCCTCCATCACCTTTATTGACTTTTTATAATCTTAATACTCAGCTTTTTGCTTGCTTGCATATTTCTCTTTTTAAAACCATGAGCCATAGCCTGGAATCCTTATTTAAGTTTTACGCTGTCTACTTCCATGGCAGGATTCACACGAGAAAAGCGAGCACAAAATTTGGAACTTTGCCCCAACAACAACAAACTGCGAGGATATTTCAAACAGAACTCATAAATCACGGCACGAAATTAATCCCGTTTAGATTCGTTTTTTAGAGCGCAGAGGAATGTGCACGTTAACTGACCCACTGATACCCAAACAACGAGGGCACAAACAGAAACGTCGCAAACCCTTCTTCACCCTTATTTGAATAACGTACGCTGCGCTGATAGTTGCAGCAATAGTCAATGTTGATCAAACAGTGAAACCGCGGGGAAAAAAAAAAAAATCATAAAGAACAACCCAACCTGAAAACACCCTAACGTCTGACAGCTCTGAGAGGGACCTCTAGTGTGTGCTAGAACATTTTGTGTTGTGCTTCGGGCGTCATTAATACACCAAAATCACCGCAGTCATTTTGAATAGGCGAGGTGAAGTTTCGCCAAGTGCCTCCGACCTGCGGGCCGAGCATCCTCGCACCGCCGCTGCTGAACCCAACCGGCACCAATTAAACTCCCACTTTTTTTTCTGCACACCCCTCCCCCTCCCCCCCCCGCCCCCGGAGTGCTCAAGGCACCAACTTCCTCGGCTCGCCCCGCAGCCTCCCCGCTGCGCCCGCCCCGCCGCACCGCGCAGCCCCCGGCGCCCGGCCGCCTCCGCCTGAGCCGCCCCCGGCGCTTGAGGGGAGGAAGATGCAGATGGAAAGTTGCGTTTCAGGCGCAGCCTTTCCCCCGCGCTTGTGACAGAGCAGACAAATAATCGCCGGAGCCACCGGCCCCAAAGCGCCCGCACCCGCCCGCTGCCGTCCCGTCCCGTCCCGTCCCCGCCCGCACACCGAGCGCTGCGTGAGGGGCGCCGGGCGCTGCGGCCCCTTCCCCCTGCCCCGCCCGGCGGCGGGCAGAGCCGGAGGTCCCTCGGCAGCCCCCGCCGCTGCGAAAGGAGAAGCGTTTCGCCCATTTTTAATTTGCCCGAACAATCCGAGCACGCTCGCTGCCCGCAGGCCACGCTCAAATAAACTTGTATCTCGCTGATTGGAAACAGGCGGCGAGCGGATTTTTTCTTTTTTTTTTTTTTTTTTTCCGTTTATGAGACGGCGGACGCGGCTCCTTCTCTTCCGGGACGGCGTCGGACACCGGGGGACTGGGGAAACGGCGGCCGGCCCCGGGGTGCGGGGAGGCGGGGGGTCAACCGCCGTCCCGCCGCCAACGGTGGCGGCGCCTCAGCCGCCTCATCCCCCGCGGCGGCGGGGGGCCGGCGGGCGGCGCGGAGGAAGGGCGGCCGCTGCCCCGGGGCCGCCCTTCCCTTCGCCGCCCCGGCAACAAAGGGAGCCGCGGGGGGCTCCGAGGCGGGGGGGGGGGGGGGGTGCGCCGCGGAGCCACGGCAGCGCCGGGGTGGCGGAGGGGGGGAAGGTGCCTCCCGCTCGCTCCCTTTCTCGCGCACACACACAATGGCGGCCCCCTCCTGCAGCCCGGCGGAGAACAATGCCAGCCGCGCACCCCCCGCGCGAAAACATACACATTTAAATTAAATAAGTCCCCCCCGCACACACCAACCCCCCCAAGTCCCCCCCTCCGAGAGGCGGTGGGGAAAGGAGGAGCCCCCCCCCCCCCCCGCCGCACGGCCCCCTCCCTCCCTCCTCTCCCTCCCTCCCGCCTCCCCGCGGCGCTGCGCGGGGGCGCGGGTTGCGCGGGGGAGCGCGGCGGGCGAGGCGGCCGCGCCGCGTCCCCGCGCGGGGTGCGAGCGCCCGGCACATGCGTGGAAGCGAGCGGCGCCCGAGTCCCTCCGCACCCTCCGCTGCAAACAACAACAATCCCGAGCAGCCCTTACCTGGAACATCGGAGCCGCAAAAGTGTCCCCCTTTTTTTTTTTTTTTTCCTCCTTTTTTTTTCCCCCCTTTCTCCCCTTTCCCCCCCCCCCCCCCAACTCACACTTCCGATATTTCTCTCTCCCGGCAGCGGTCTGCTCTCCTCGCTACACCAGAGAGAAATGCAATAGCTTGGCTAAGGTAGACAGAGCAAAATACAGAGAATAGTTGCTCCAGGGCTTTGAAACCCCTCAAGGCAAGGATCAGGATACAATTAGCTCATGTCTCTACCTCCAGTCTGAATCAATCTCCGAAATAAAATTTAAATTAAATTAACTGATCACACGGGCATAAAATTGATCTCCTTCGAAACGTGCATATAGATAGATAGATATATATCGCGTGTATTTTTTTTTTTCGGATTTTTTTGGTGGAAAAAACAGTCTCATTCCAGCCTCCAACTTGCTTTTTACTCTCCTCTTGCACAGAAAAGCTGATTTTAATCGTTGTGATTAGTTTTGATGTAACGTTTCCGCGGGCGATTTCTGCAAATGGATGGAGTGTTTCTTTGCCAGAAGAGGGAAAAGCAGCAGATGATGATAATTATAAGGATTGTTGGTTGTTTCTTTCTCTCTTTCTGTCTCCCTCTTTCTTTTTATTTGTATTTAGATCTGTCTCTTCACTTTCCCGAGTTGACCTGACATTGCCATTGCACTAAGGTCGCACAACTTGTTGATTAGGATCACCTCCCGTTTTGATCGAGGGATATGTGATAATTTGGCAGTGGAGCAACACATTTTCTGTTCCCTTGGCTATATAACTTCCCAAATGACGTGTATAAAAATAAGCACATGGAGTCTGCTTTGCCCCAATCAAGTCTGAATCAATGCCTGGGGGTGATACACAAACTCATTTCAAATGTTCAACCATGCAGAATTGCAAAAAAGATTGAAGGAGTTGCACTGCATTTTTTATTTTCTTTTTTTTTTAAAGCAGCAAAATTAAAAGAAAACAAATCCATGTAAGCAAATCCAGGAATTTACCACTTAGGTTCATGTGACATCGCTCGCAAATGCCACTAACTTTCCTTCTCCAATTATCCCATTACAACGGAGCCTTGCCTTTTTCCTTTCCCCTTTCCCTCAGCCGGGAGTTTGCAGCTCCCTTCTCCTGAAGAAAACAAAAAGCGGGGGTAACCAAATAATTTACAAATCTTATTCTTCATCAGCGTTCCCTTATTCTACCATTCCTCACCTCCCACTCCACTGTATATTGCGTTGTTCAAAGCTACTGTGTATAGAAGCTGCATTTTTTTGTTGTTCTTGTTGTTAGAGTGGGCTATTTTGTCATAAACCCATGGGTCACCTCCCATTAGTGTCACATCCTCCCAGTATACTTTTGTGAAACGGTATGTTTCTAAGCACTTCACAGTCCATTAATTCAGAGACTTTGCTGACATTTCTTATGAAAAAGACCAGCCTGTGAGGCCAAAACTGCCCCATAAAGCCCCTGAATAGAACCAGTCTGTCCAGCGAATACCTACAATTAGCTTTTTATTATATGTTTTTAGTATTTTAAAGCATTACTTTATGCAAAATATAACAATCGCCTTTTTCTCCTAAGGCAGTTGCTGCAGCCTAAGGAATGACTAATTCCCTTGCTTAAAAATACATCCAACCCAATACATTCTTTTTGTCCTTTCTCTTCTCTTTAAATGATCAGCATAATAACGTGGTAGGACTTCTCACCCAGGAATCACACCATTTGCGAATGCTTTGTTACTGCGATATAACGAGCACAACTACGTTCGGTTGATTAACCAGGAACGGCTGACAGAAATGAAAAGGAAAAACTTCAAGCAACCACACACTTACCTGCCCCAAGAAACACTCAACATGGCTTCGTCTTCAAATTTTATTTTTAATATTCTTCCAAAAACTAGTAGGACACAAGAGGAAAAACTCCCCTCAACCATTTATGCCTTCTCCAAGTGGGTTTATGTGGAACAGGGTCATTACAACTCTTGCTAATGTTATGCAGCTTTAGCAACAGAGTCATTTTTAAGTACTTAAAGCTGGTTTAATAACTTAAAGATTCTCATGGCTTGTCAATTAAAAGACAATAAAGAACATTTTTGAAGTTTGCCATCCAGATGAAATGAACAGTTTACAAAGTTCAGTAGACCTGTGTCTTGACCTAACTTTATTTCTGTCTTACTGTGTGTCATGGCAAAAATTTTTATGGCTCCTTGTATGTGACTGCTTTAAATGCTTCACTGCTCTTCTCTTTCTAATAAATAAATAAAGCAATGCCAGCAGCCTGGCACTCATTAGCGGCCTGCATAATACAGAGAAAAAAAAATCAGTAAAGGACCAAATCTTAATTTTAAGCTTGCAAGTGGCTATTATGGAGAAAGGTGAAGAAAGACAGCAATGTAGCATCCTTTAAAAATGTGAAAAATATCCTTGTGCTGTTACTTTACCTGCAGTGAAGAGTTTATCAAATGATGTCAGCACTAGATAAGAAAAGGTGTATTTTCTTAAGAAGTAAGAAAATTTATTTATTAGCTCAAGAAGGCTCATTTGGTAAAACTTTCATCTCTGCGTCAGATAATCAAGGGCTTAAGTCTCACATCACGTTCGTGGGATAGGGCAAATGCCCACTGGGGTAGCTGCAAACCTGTACCCAAATACCCAAAGTACCCACATATCTTTTGGGTAGCTATTGTTCCCTCCGTTTGTCCGCTATCATAGCATGATGGGACTGCAGCCTGCTCCTTCCCTCTATACGGTGGTCAAACATATAAACGCACATGAATAAAATGGAGGTATTCTCAAAAAAGTCGATGTTAACTGCTACACTGATGCACTGTCTGCATCTCTTTTCACATGCAAATTAAACATTTCCATAGTACTTTCCCAGGAGAGGAGAGGAAAGACCCTGGCTTTGCTTATTCTTCCTTCTCAAAGCTTTCAGTATCCGCAGCAGCCTTACCTTAACTCAGGCCTGAATTTACTACTGGTGTGGCCGTACTCTGATCTAGGGATGAATTTTTGTCATCGGGAGAGTTCACAAGGGACCAATATAAACCAAAAGGGCTGTCACATATATCTAAATAAGTTAGCAAGGTTTACCTTTATTAACGGCTCGGAGGTAATTTGCATACAAAGGAGAACACATTAAACCAAATTCTGTTCTGTTTTACTTGGAGTTATCTTTTTTTAAACAGGTTTACATAAAACTACATTGTGTTTGTGCATTATGAATATTTTACTGATGCTGAATAGCAACCTTAATGAGCTCAAACGGAGCTCAATATTTGATTTCTGAATTTTTCCTCAAATCATCACCTGTTCATAGTTAGCCTCTGGAAAACTATAGTAGTTTTGCCATATCATTGTCAATGTTAACAGTTTGGAAAATTGCAGCTTTTGAAGAGGCAGGTTTTCCAATGGCTGCAGATCATATGTGTCCGCTTGCTAAAGGGCGTTATTTCTGATTTAGCTGTAATCCTGCCTGGAAACAAGCATGGGGGCTCTTCTTGGGAAGGCCCTCATGTCGGCTTGACCTTCTTTTGAAAGTTCCCTCCTGCAGTTCCATAGGCTCTGTATGTGCTGCAATCTTGTTTCAAAAATATTAAGAAGAGCAGCTAAGTGTGGAAATAAAAGCCAGCAACAGTTGCCTGCATTAGATATTTGGTCAGTGGCTCTTTTTTCTTTTTAGGCAAATAGAAAAGATTTTACATTGCATTTGAAGGGGGAGATTTATGAACACAGTTTCTCCAGACTTCTTTTCCCCAAGGAGTGTTAAAAATAATGTATTTTTTCTTTATTACCAGTAACATTTTGATGCAGTATTTGAAGAAATAGATTTTGTTGCTTAACTGTGAAATGGATTGAATAGCGCAAACCATACCAAACAGGGAAGTAGCCTAAGCAATACCATCCCTTCTGCATTTGTGAGAATAACAGGGCATCAAGCCACAGGTCTACTATAGGAAGGTGGCAGAACTAATGCAGCAACAAGAACTTCTACCCTGTTTCTACATAGCCCTTATGTACCCCTTGCACTTATGCCACTTATGCTCTTTTGCTCTTAGTTGACAAACAAGCTGAATAAAAGTATTTCCGTAGCCCACTACAGTTCCCAGTTTTGAGGCTGGCTCTGTGTTAGGCAGTGCAAATGCATACAGAAACAGAAGTAGTGACGGCTTTCCACGTGGATCTCTCGGCTCTGCCCTCAGCTGCCCCAACATGACAGCTCTGCCTGCCAGTCACTGTAAGAGGAGGTGATGTCTATCTCTGCATCAGAGCACCAAAATCTCTTGAACTCCAAGCTCACACAGTTACCTGTTTCAGAGAATAAGACTAGAGTCTGTGGGTAGCTGATTTAAGGAGAAGCAGCGTCACTGGAATGGGAGGTGAAGGTCATTTATGTAATTTTGTCATTGGTATGAAACCTCCCAGATTGAACTAAGTTCTTCTCCAGAAACACCAATTTTTGGTGTACCAAAATCTCCTGGGAGTTTCTGGGTCCCTTGTGAAGACATGGATAAGCTTGCAGACTGTATGGGCAATTGAGGGACCACACAGTAGTTTCACAGAAAGCCTTTCTTCAGGTTTTTGGGGCTCTTCCATGGGTGTCTTTCAGAAGCCTTCAGTGCCCCTAAAACCCCTGCCTGCAATGGGAGCTGGAGATGCTAAGACCTCCAGCAAATCATGACACTTGTGGAAAAGTGAAAATAAGAAGAATTTAGAAGATTGTCTTTGAGTATGCAGGATTGAAAATGTGAATCCTGGTGTCATCGCCTCCTATGTGTATATGGATTTATAATGAACTTTGGGAAATTCTCTGCATTTCTCTGATGTTCTCTGCTTCCCTCTTCCCTCCCCAGTTATTCCTTCCTGAGAAGCAGCCCCTCTGCTTGCTCGGTGATTGCAGAGGCTTTCTGAGGGGCACAGCAGGATAGTACCATACCGGCTTTTTTTCCTGCCTTCAGACATTTGTTCCACAGAAAAGTCTGTCTGTCTTGTCTGCTGCAAAACAGGTGGGAAAGGACCAATTCTGTATAACCTGTGAAGGCAGAGGGCAAATCGGAGTTCACCTCTGCTCCTGCTACCTACTACTTTGACTGGATTTCCCCTATGCACATTTGAAATCTCTCCTTTCCTTGCAAGCCAAATGTTTAATTTGGATTAGTCACTACGCTTTACAAAAAGATTAATGCGTCCTTATGGTCACTGTAAGTTTTTCTGAGCTGGATCATGTGAAATATCAGCAGGGTTGAACATGGAAGAAACTTCAGTTGGTTTAACCGCTCAGATAAAGCGTGCAGATTTCAGGGCATAACTGATAATGTATCTCATGAGATTGTACAAATTGCTCTAAGATCGTTCCAATTTAACTGCTCAACTCATTCTAATTAAAGACTACGCTGAGGAAAAGAGGGTAAAGTGTGTGTGTGCGTGTGTGTGTGCGTATATGTGTGTATATGTTGGGGGAGAAGGGAAGTCGGTAAGGAGAAAAATAAGCATTTGATTAACTTGGTTTTGCTATTTTATATTCCAGTACCCTATAATAAAAAACATGGTTTCTAGAGGTAATATAATCTGCCTCATTCTCTGTTCATCTAGTCCAGAACCAGTCAGTTTTACTTCATGGTTCTATTGCCCGAGCCAAAACTGCTCACAAGAAGCCCTGTCATACAATGGAAGTACCTTCAGGGCACCATAGAAGTTTATGTTAGTGTATCTCTTTGCGCATCCTTTGGGTGTCAGAATCTCTTAGCTTTTCTACCTATAAAAATTATTCCCTGAGCACACCTATATATGTAGAGACAATAAGCAAAGGTATTTGGTGTTGTTAAATAACAAAACACACTAACAACCTTCCCTCCTGGATTTTTAACATTAAAACCACCATTCTCAGAAGCGTTACTCAGCTGTACCATGAGTTTTCAGAGAGAAAATTGACATTGATGTTACAATACTCTCTGTCAATATAGCTGTATTTCTAAACACACTCTTCCAGAAAGTGTGAGATACTGGCATAATATGGTAATACATTGAGATAGTTATTTGAAGTATGAATTTCTACCCAATAAACCATCCTATTCAACAGAGGAAATATTTCAGAGGGATACACAATACAGCTTCAAGGGAAACTCAGGCTGCGAAATCTGGATTTGTGACTGTGTTTTGAATAGCCCAGAGTCTGGGAGTGTGTGTATTGGTCTGGGATTGTCAAGCAACTGATCTGGATAAAGAAAGGGGCAGATCGTAGAATTTGAACAGGGTTGTTACTACAGCCACCTTTCAGAAACAGTCCGTTCCAAGGTTTTAGACCTACAAATGCTGATTGTAATGAGTCATCCGCAGATTTTGGAACCAGACTAATTTTCTAGACTCATTGTAGAGCAAGTGTATCTTTTAAAAAGAATATTCCAAAGAGATACTCGCCACCCTTCTGCTAAAGAAGTAGTAACTGTCTGGAACATTCCCTTTCCAAAACAAAAGTGTACTATAGTTTGTGTTATATTTCTGTGTGACAGAAATTACCTTATGTTTTCAATGATATGCATGAGATTTGAAAAACTGATGTTGCTAGCATCTCCTTGCACTCTCTTTGTAGAAACAGGAATCTGCAGAAAGCAGCTGTACTTTTCTGTTTGGAATAATTTGGAGAAATCCACTTTTAAATCAATGATGTTTTTCTCCTAGCCGCTTCCTGAAAAGCAGCAGTTTTTCACCTCATACCGATTCTATATCACTGTCATTTCCCAGGTTTGCAAGGAATTATAGGAGCTGGGCTACTCTGGCCATACTTGATGGATGAGTATATTCAAAGGAGGAAAAGTGCATAAATGTTAAGCTACTATGTGCTTTGTTCTTGGTTCCATATGTAGCGTATATATCACAGCTGCAGTTATAATGGTAATTTTCATGTTTTAGTAATGTCCCGGTACCTTGTTTCATACAAGAAACTTGTAGACACTGAGCAGTGATAGACAACAGTAGGTTTTTGGGTAGTGTAGCAGTGAGGGGTATGAACCTTGTGGCCTCATCACAATCCTTATTTGTTCATTTCCTGGTCAAAAATAGTGGCTTGCCAGGAGCTCATTGATATTTTAATCCATGCCCTGCTGGTCCTGTCACAGCTGCTAGGGGGACATGAAGAGACCTACTAGTTTAAAGAGGATTTTACTTGACTGCCTGTGAAAATAGACATAGTCATCTCCTAAGGCAGAGGCTGAAAATGTCTGCCAGGGAAAAACGCCCATCTGGCAAAACTCTCCCTCTCATGCCACAGTCACTGAAAATTGCTGGGCTAGTTCATGCAAAGGCAATACTCCCATATATACCTCCAGGCAACCTTTCTCCATCCAGACCAGCATAACAAAGATGTTGAGAGAAGTCCTACCTTGTCAGCCAGCCTCCTGCTAGCCTGCTTAGGGTTTTGTCGTTGTATTTCTTCCGATCTTCGGTTGTCTTGTGAGCAACTGAATCATGGAGTGTGTATGTGAAAGAGGAGGCTCTAGAAAAGAAAGGACACCATGATCACCAAATAGAAATCCAAAGGCAGTTCAAGGAAGGTGGCACGAAAGAGGCATCTCACAAGTACACATCGGCAAGCCAGCATTGCTGCCAAGGCCACGTCTATACTAGGAACACTCCCCTGACAGATATAATAGCAAACAGTGTTGGCAAAGAGTCAGTGGCTTGATGTAGCTGGCATAGTTGCTGGTGCAAAGAAGGGAATAGGGCTCTGTGTCAAGGCAAGTGACTGGTTTCTCTTCTCTCTGCAACTACGCTACCTGTGCACACAAATAGCTACTCCAAAGTGAAAAACGACTACTGCGGATGCACTCACATGGGCAAAACTGGCTTATCCCTCTGTGTGCTGCACTTCTCTTCCCCAGAAGAAAATGCAGAGTTTTGCTAATGCAGCAGCAGCCACCTTTGCTCTCCTGACGTCAGCCAACAGAGAAAAGCAGTATCCAAAATGATCAGGAAAAGTCAGAAATACTGAGAAAATATTCCTTCCCCTTTGCCTGGGGATTTGCTGCCATTTATCAATGGCTTGGTCATGATATTGTCTCCCTTGATTTCTCTCTTAAAGAATGATGTTCTCAATTTGCCTTTTTAACTCAATGGTCAGCTAAACCACCCACACCAATGCCTAGGACAGGAGCAATCCTCTCGTGGTTATTTCCCTGTGTCCACATAGAGATAGATGTGGAAATATACAGATTGTGACTATGCAGTAAATTCAAGCCAAACTTAAAGTAAAATGAGTGAGGTCACAGAGAGAACCTTGCCAATGTTTATTACCTTATGCTTGTCCAAAATAAATTTCATTTGATCATTAGTCATCCTCAAATTCAGGATACACCAATATTTTTTAATTCATCTCAGGCTTCTCACAATCCTCTTCAACTGCATGGGACAATGAGTACCATCAGCAAGTGTCACTCACTCACTTTTTTATTTTCCTCTGCCAGCTCACTAGTGCAAACATTCATTGTGAGCAGTTTCAGTGTCCCCTTCGGGAGCGCTCCATTCTCCCTCTTTTCTCACCAGCGGCTACAGCCTCAAACCTGAAGGATGCCAGATACCTCTGTGGACATCCTGGGCTCCTTTGACAGCTGTGGCAGAGGAGTTGGTGTGTGCAGCCTTTTTCAGGACCAAGCTGAACTAAACCAGGTGTAGTCTGTGTCAAGACTGGGTTCATTTTTCTTCTGGTATTTCTTTTCTGTAGCATGCCTTAGAATTTATTGGTCATGACTTCCCAAGAAGCTGAGTGTCCCTGCTTCCCTGGGAGAATCAGGTCAATACGCTTTCAGATGCTTTACAAACATTGACTAATTAATCCATGCAATACCCCCCAAGATAAGAAAACGAGGCAGACACATTATATGACTTGCCCAAAGCCACAGAAGGAATAAGTGTCAGGCTTATTATGAACAGGGCATATAGATCAAAGGAAATACAATGAGAACTCAGGAGTTCCTGTCTCCCAGTCCGCTTTTTACAACAGAGAACAACGCTACTTTTCTACCGTGCAGCTTTTACAGGATTTTTTTAGTAAGGGATCTTGTCAAAAGCTTGAAGGAAATCCAAATAAATCATCTTAACAATCCTATATTGGTGTAGATGACTTACGTTTGTGAAAGAAACTTGCACGCTTGCCAGCTTTCAGTGAGAAATGATGTCGTAAGATCACAAAGGCACAATCTCTTTCTCAAGTAAAGTTAATACAACAACTTCGCTCTATGGCCTTAGCTATACAGCTGCAGGATTTTTTTTATGTATGTGTTTTAAATATTCTATTCTTAACTAATTTAGTCACAAAACTTTACTAACTGGAAGATTCAACTTGCAAACTTCCTTGTAACAAATGCTTGGCTTTTTCAACCATAGCACTTCAGAGAATGAGGAACTTGCAAATAGATGTGTACCACATACCACCCTTCTGAATTTTTCAGAGTTACTTGGTGCACTTTAGTGATTTGTATGTCCCAGGAAAAAATCATTTTCATGCCAACTGTGCTCCTTGTCAAACTGAAGTCAATAGCAAAGTTCCTATAGATTTAGATATCCCAGGTTTGTACTTCTTATTTCTATTTTGATCTCTAAATTCATTTTACTGTGGGGATCATATCACAGATCTAAAGGGTAAGCTTGTGGAAGCAAACATACTGCAATTTCATATTACTTTTAGTACTGGTAACAAATATGTTGTATTACATTTTTTCAGGTTTTAAACATTACCTGATTTTACAGGAACTCCTTTACAGGAGTAGTAGTACTGAATACTCTTCTGCATATATCTGTATATGTGTATATACACATACATAGCTCTATCTATCTGTGAGCAACAGAGAGAGTCAAAACTATGCTCAAACCCCTTAGTTCTGCATTTCCTAATTTTCGAATGATGAGCTATACAATCAGTGCTCTATTCAGAATGGCTTTCTCCTACTGAGTTTCCTAAAATAATGTGTTTTTTAGAGAAAAATGGGAAAATAGGAAAGACTGCTGGGCAGACTGTGGAGAGAATTGCAGGAAGATATGTGAATGCCATACTCTGAAATGGCTGGGTTGGATCACAGACTACCAGAAGGCTCTCTCGAGGTCCAGGTGCCCATCACCCTGCTCAGCCATCGGGTGTTTCTGGGTGACTGCAGATGGCAGCCATCCTTGTATGCAATGGAATCTCCAGTGACGGGAGGTGACCTGTTTCCTTCCTACCATTTGGAGATGATCTCATCTTCTCAAAGGGTGTTTTCTTAATTTGACTTGCTGGGTTCTGCTGTGTGATGGTATTTGATTACTTTTTACTGTTTCTGTTTTGTATGGGAGTATGCCAATCAGCTCCTCCTTTGAGAGACTGCTTATAATAGTGACAAGTTCATTCACCGGTTTTAAGAGTTTTGTTTTGCTCTTCAGCCTGCCAGTTCCCTTGCACTCTTAAACTTTGCATTCAGAAGTTTTTATTTGGACACTATTTTTTGAAATCATATTATTTGTGGTCTGACTTAATCAGTGAACATTTTCTCCTCAGTTCCTGTATCAGGTCACTGAACTAGCTAAACACTTAGGCAGACACTTAAGTCTCATTAAGTGCAATAATACTTAAGCACATGTTTAAATGCTTTGATGAACTGAGGCCTAAAGCCTCCATATTGTTATTACACTAGATTAAGCTGGCAATTAAAATTTGTTGTTTGGAAAAATGAGTTATTTCTGACATTATTGTTAGAATGAGCATTCATTTGAGCATACTTGCTACCATATGACTTGACAGAAATGCATGTTACGTTCCCCCAGCACAAAGTGAAAATAAACAGCAGCAAAAGGGAAAACTCTTGCTTGTGGGCATGATGGTGTTCCCAGAATGTCTGGATCACAAGGTTTTGGAAAAATATCTCTCCCAACCAGTCATGTATGAACGGGCAAAATAAGCTGGGAGTAGGTAAAATAGTTGTTGTCACTGCTGTATTGAATTTTGTAGGTAATTCTGCACCAGATTGCCTTTGACTGTATAGAAAGCATTCCTGCTAATGTCACTTGCTACATCACTTGAGCATGGGGTTTGTAACACACCTAGATTCATAAATCTCTGAGCTATGGTGTTTAAATAAACACAGTCCTTGCCTGTTTTTTTTTTTTTTTTTCAGTTTCTTAGTGCCTGGTTATACCCTATGCATTCAAAGGGTGAATGCCTAAACCCTCCACTTTTATTTAATTTTGATTCTGCTGAGCTTTGTTTCAGATTTGAGAGGAATCCAAAAGGTAGGCAACACCGTGCCACCCCAGGCACATTTTGGCAGGTGTTGGCACAATTTCTAGGACTCCTGCGCCCTCAGAGTCCCTGCAGACCTGGGCAGGCCTTTTGATCCTTTCCACCTCCCTGGGATGAGACGTTAGCTGGCTCACCTCGTTTCCTAATCATGCTTAATTCTTTGCTCTTCTGCTGTGCTTCCTATATGGAGAGTGCTGTTTTTTCATTATTTAACTGAGTATCCTGAGCGGCAGTCATTGCCTCCTTATGTTTACCTTCCCCCCTGCTTACAAATAGCACGAGCTGAAACCAGCTAAAAGGTGGACAAACAGATCTGAACCATGTGGATACAGAGACTAAGGTGTAAGAAGGAAAATTTTTCTCGTCTTGGATAAATTTGATCAACACCTCTTGGTGTGCTTTTTGATTTGTTACTCTGACACCTTTAAGAGAGAAAAGAGGTCTCATCTGATTACGTCCAGCTGACTTGTCAGCAGTGATTTGTTTACTAAGTAAGTAAGTCGACAATACCTTTAATTTTGGATACCATTTCCCTTGTAAATGAGATTAATACACCCAGTGTGAATGTGTAAGTGTTGCTTCATTCCTCACTCTCTCCCTGTTACAGCTGCACTGATGACATCTTCTAGGCATCAACAAAATCATTGTGAACTCACTGTGAAGATTCACATGGCAGAGAGCTAACGCAGGGAAAGGGACAGCAGCATTAGTTGAACTTGAGGCCAGTGTACGTCCACAGACACTTTGCTTCCATGGAGATGTGTAAATAAAGGTAAGATGATTTTGTTTTTCAGGATGCCAAAAATAAAAGTAAGATCTAGCTACCTGGTAAATGCTCCAGGGTAACGGTGAGCACAGGATACAGTCCTGCAGGATTGAATAGCCTCATGGCTGGCTCATGTCAATGACAGCACAAGGTTATCACCACCATCAGCTGTCACTCAGCACCGGCACGATCAAGCCAAAAAAAGAAGGGATTCTTCTCCTGGTGTAAGAAAACAGCTCAATGTGCATGCGGAAGCTTGCCCCTACCAGATGCCTGCCACTTTTGATTGCCCATATGCCTCATCGTTGCAGATATTAATGTTCAAATATGAGTTCTCATTTGAGACTGACTGTGTGAAATGACAAGGGGAAACTCTCAGTGTCACAGTTATCTCAGTGACCAGGGAGTACAGCATCAGAAATGCAGGTTTATGGCTCACGTCAGAACAGAGCAGAAAGAGAAACCAGACTGGAAGGAAAATCTTGTAAACACAGAAAAATGCAATTAATGTAAGCGTTGCTTTGGGTGGAGCTGAAATCTCTGCTCCAAAGGTTTATAATTTTATAATCTAGTCCTGCTTGAATTCTTAGTTCTGAACTATCTTTCATGCTTGTAGCACTGGACTAGCTCACGACAAATTAAATGAAAAGTGTTATAAAACGATGGAGTTTCCATAAGCTGCTCCTGCTCTTCTGGGCCAAAACCTCAGGAGACATCAGGCACCCTCTGTAAATGAATCATTCATCATGGAGCTTGCTCTTACTTTTATTTTAGGCATCCTAATACATAAAATCATTTTAACGTTATTTATACAGGCACGCTGGGCTGATTTATTTCATCTGAAGACCTGGCCCATTATTTTCTGTGTTAAAAGAATCAGTGTGGAAAGAATCCTCACAATTCTTGAAATTTCCCCAAGTGAACTTAAATTGTGAAGGATGTGTGTGAGAGGAATTACAGAAGAAAGGAAGAATGAGTATCTTGATAATTAGTCTTGTCCCCCCCCTCCCACCCCATCCAGACTATCTTTAACATAACTTGTTTTAGCAGATGCAATATTAAAAATCCCCCCAACCAGCCAGGCCTAATCATCCAGTGGAATTTACTGTACTGCGACTGTGTAGTTTTATAGTGGAATCTACAGTGTGATCATAAACCAGCCTTGTTGTGTCCTAAATTTTACGGCACAAAGATTGCTTGGAGGACTAACCCCTTTTGTTTGGCGCATTGGAGCCCAGATTGCCATGACTGTGGCTCATGTTTTGTTCATGTGTATACATATGTATATATTTTCACTTTCCGCTCTTTTTCATTTCTCTTGGAGCACTGAGGCTTGTGTATTTGCTAGTTTTAAATTTCTGCAGCAGGAGAGCTGAGGAGTTTTCTTTTTATTTCTTTTTTTCTGTTTGTTCCCTGAACTCTTCTTGCAGTTTAACAAGTCAAATACAAAACACAGGGGGAATAAACATCCACATGATGGTACCGTGCGTGATATCACATCATTGATTGGATATACTGCATTGGAACATCACACAAAAGAGCCTGTAACCAAAAAAATTCAGTTGCCTGGAGCTTTGAGCTTTCAAATTAGGCTAAAGAGGTTCCCCTGATAACCAGCAGTGTCGAAGCTTTCAGTATTATTTAGCTGCCCGGGCATCAGTAATGGTTTTCAGTTAGAAGAGCACAGAGAGCTAACGCACTGGTGCGGTAACCCACCTGCCCACTCAGTACTTTGGGATCAAAAAGCCTATCCAAAAATCTTCAGTTTACCAAGCATAACTGGGAACGAATGAGACTCTCCCTTCTTCAACACTATCTCTGTCTGTGCAGCCTATTTTGCATCAAAAGATCCATTTGAAAGTAGAGATCCCTTAGAGCTAAATATTCTAAACTGACAGAAGAATTTCTAGTGGCACACCAGCCTAAAGCCATATTTTTATGAGGACATCACTTTCTATTTCTAAGCTTCAGTATGCACTCATGCTTCCTCATCGCCAGGAGCCATGCCACATCAAGTTGCCTCCTCCCAGCTTTTATGTTTTTTTAATGGAGTCCGGTTTTCTGCCTAACTTATGGCTATCTCCCTGACAAATTGTCAGACACCTATGTCACTAAGACGGAGGTGTCCTGCTGTGGCACAAGCCAGAAAGGACATCACAGGTTTCGTTAAAAAAATAGGCAGGACATCTGTTTTTAAATCTGATTATTCTTGAAAGTTGGGAGGGATTTAAAAAAAACACAAATGAAAACCATGAAAAAAGAGACAATATGCAGTATTTAGTCCTTAAGTATAAGATATGAACTAAGGAGAGACAAGACAGTTCTCTCCTCTCCCCAGAAAGCTTTAAGTTCATGGGCCTGATCCTGTATTCCTTGCCACCTCCCAGCATGACTGCAAAGGGGAGCTGTGCTGAACCCTTGGCACCAGCACTGCTTTGCACGACTGCCCTTGGGTTGCAGTCTCCTTGGGGCAAGGCTCCTGACTCCTTGTACATCTTATTCAGCACTGAGTAGACTGCTTGCACTTAAATAAACTGCAGTCGTTTCGGTGTCTGGCTAGAGCCTGACATGTCATACTGCTGGGTTTAAAGAAACAATAATGGACCTTCTTTTCTTTCATACCATGGGAAAGCATTGCTTTTACAGTAATGAAGCTCATTTTTTTTCCAGATGAAAAGGCGTCGGGGTTTAGCTGCTCCCTTGCAGTGCCGGGGAGTTTAACATTCACTAAAATATTCTAAAGGACTAGCACAGGATTTCTGTCCTAAAAATTCCACATCCATCAAAGAAGGTGGGAATTTTTAAGTTAAAAGAAGAAAGATGTGCTGTTATAAGTCAGCAACTTAAATGCCTTTATCTATACAGCCTGCAAGACATCTGCAGAACATTCAGCAATTAAATATGCCCCCAGCTGAACAATAATGTTGCTGCTTGGTCTGCATATAAATTAGAGTGAGTTAAGGGTGGGTTTTCAAGCTGGGCTCTGTTGTTGTCAATATCCTATGCCAAAAGCTGCCCTTGAAAGCACCCCGGAGTCTGCAAAGGGCACTTGTAAAGGTCCTAGCCACATATCTCTTCCCCCGCGCCCCAATAAAACAGAGCACAGATCCTTCAAAGAGGGATAAGTACTAATCATTCATCATTGTAAATAGCTTAGATTGTCTCTCTGCCTGCCAAATATGCCTGTTTGGGAGGAACAGAGGAAGAAGAAAGAGGGCATGGAGTATTTCACCTCCAGATGCCTGCTCCATGTGAGTACCAAGCCAGGCTGGGAGCATCTGGAGAATCTCGCCTCTCACCTCCCACCCCAGCACCAGGGTTTTCCCAGAGGTGCCACTATGCATAGAGGTTGGTTTTTAGGCTGCTGCACTCACTGCAGCTTCCCCTGCTTGGCAATTTTGGCTGAAGGGCCAACAGACTGTTTTCTCCCCCCACCAAATGGCCGGTCCAGCTGTGGTTTGGAGCTCCCAGGCATGCATATGTGTATGTGTGTGCACACTAGAGGGGCTGGAGAAAGCTGGCCAGAGAGGTGCTGCTTTTCTTCCGCTGCATCATTTCTGAGGGTCACCAGAGGATGTTGGCAAATCTGGCCACCCATGGAATTTTTATTACAAATATATCGTTTCTCTAGTGCCTTCTGTGTAAGGATCCTGAAGTACTTTAAAGATGTTAAGGTATTTCATGAAGCTGCTGTATTGCTCTAGTGAAGTAGACAACCTGGGGAAGAAACTACAGGTGCCCACTCGTATGTATACCAGCAACAGCTGCAGTTGCTCAAGGGATAACAGCCCTTGCTCTGGTCACTGGCCCCTCTCCTCTGCCAGAGGTCATCACCTGCAGGAGCAGAGGCAATGGGACAGATGCCTGTCCATGCCTCTGTGGCTCCTGTCGGGGCTGCTGCAATGGTGCACATCCATCCTTGTCCCCCAGGGAAGCACAGGTAGATGGAGCAGGGAGAGCACTGGCACATGATGCTTTCTGTGCCCCTGCTCGGAGGCAGGGACTGGGAGCATGGGTGGAGAGCTGGGGGCAAGGACATCCGCAGTGCCAGGGGTGAGATTTGCCAGAGCTCATCTTTCAGGACCCCAAGGCATAAACTTCTCAGATGACTTACACCTTCCTGTAACACCTTTTTGCTTACATTAAATCGCCTTGAGATTAAAAAAAGGAAAAAAAAAAGAGCATTTAACTTTGCCTGTCGGGGCTTATCCTCCCACAGAGCAACAAAGGCCACATTTGTATCTGAGAAGGAGAAACACTGGCTTGTTCATTGCTCGCAGTAGTAACCTTGTGTGGATAACCTGGAGAGCACAAGAAAACACCTAGCTATGTGGCACAGCACCTTGCATGTTAACTGGGCTCAGGCCCATGTGGTTTTTATAGAAAAAAATCCAGTTGGAGCTCTGTCTTCTGGGCAGAGCTTTCCATGTCACTTCTCAGCAGGCGAGAGCTACTTATTCTGTGCCTTGAATCTAATTTTAACAGCACCTTTCTTTATAAGCACTACAGAGTATCTGTTTTCTTTCAGCAATTTTATGGCAACAAACAGCTTATACCTCTCTTTCTTTGTCAGCTTTTTTTTTTTTTTCTTCTTTCTTTTTTTTGGGCTATTTGAAAAGAAGCCCTGAATTTAGCCTGGTACAAACAGCACTTGACTTGTTACAGGTGATATAATGGGATAAAGGGACTTACAGTATGCAGGGTAACAGCCCTGCATATCTTGGTAACCATACAAGCTTCTGGGAGAAAGGTACAGAAATATCCAGAAGCAGTAAATATAGTAAGGTATGCATAGGGCAAGTACAGACCATTAGCTAGGGACCCATAATGGAACATTGCCATCTTTAAAGGCATTTTTGTTTCTACAATTTTATGACAGTTTTATGGCAATTCTGTAACTACTGTACTTCACTGCTTCACAGTCCTTCCTTTTTATCTCTTGAGATTATTCCAGGATGTTAGGATGTAATATATGGAGAGAAGAGCAATCATTGCATAGCAAGCTACACATAAAAGAGTCATATAATCAATTGCTCTGATGTCATAAAAGTCACAGTCCACTGATCTGATGTCACTGTGATGGATTGGGACTTTTAATGCTTCATTTATGGTGTTTAAAAAAAAGGGGAAAGGGTGGTTATGTCAAAACACATGCCATTCTTAATGTGGCATTAACAGAGCTAAATGGGATGCAGTGATATTTATTTATTTGACCACAGAAGTGTGATCCAAGTTCAGTGTTAACAGCATAAATGTGGCTACTTCTGTGTGCTTTCAGAAACCAGTGGGCAAGGACCAGGAGCAATGAATATTTACTCCAGCTGAGCATCTCCTCCGATGTTTTAATTAATAATAACGGAACTAAGGGCTCAGCCATGACTTTGCCCCAGGTCAGGGGCAGCACATGGCTGCGCTATCCAAAGAGCAGCCTGGGAGGCTGTGGCTGGTGGTGTTGCAGTCTGCTCCTGCTTCCCACATGCTTTGGCAAAGGAAATACCCCCAACTTGCTCTTCCCTTGCTTGCAGTAACCAGCACGTGGGGAGAGGAAGAGGAGCCAGGGCTGAAACGAAGGTCTGTAAGTATTTTCATAGGCAGAGGTGAATGGACACAGCAGTCATGCAGCGGTGACTGTCCTCCCTTCACTGTGGTCTGCGGTCAGGGAAAGTGTTTGAAGAGGAATATGTCATGGCCCTTAGTTTCCAGGTGAGACAGTGCAAGATGGGTCAAGTGGGACCAGAAGATTCAAGGCAACCATAGGTCACATACTGTTACGATTTAGGACTAGAAAACTGTCCTGTTTCAGTTTTCACACTCCTGAGGCAAGAGAGCTTTTGAAGGGGCATAGGCTGGTAGCATTTTTGTGGTCACTGTATGGTGAGGAGAAGGAGTATATTACTTTTTCAAGGAAGGAGATTGAGGCTGGCATTTCCCATCCTGGCAGTCAGCCATGGCCCTCTACTGAAACACATCAGGTGGCTGTTTCTCCTCAAGCTTTTATCATCCCAGTCTTTGAAAGTGTCACTGACAGGTTTCAGGATCTGTGCATGCTGAGGACAGGCACACGTGCATGGCTAGGGACAGCTCCTGAGTCCCAGAAACTCCCCTGGGCCTGCAGGACTTGGTTTAATTTTGACTCATGTTAAGAAGCTTTTCTTTGCAACCTAGAAGACTGCAAAAATGAAGTTTCTCTTTAGCAAATACCACAGCCATGAAATCACCACATACATGGGTGTTATGTGTAAGACAACCACTACCTCAGTTTGAGATAGGCATTCATGTTTTTGCACCTGGCCGGGCTTATGTCTGGAAAAAAACAACTTGAATCATTCCCATGCAGCAATCTTGCTTGTCCTGGCTGCAGTTAAAAGATGATCCTTGTCACATTGCCAGACAGAGACATTATCACTCTTCTGCCAGTGCTGCTTTTAGCTCCCCTCACCTCCCCTGCTCTCCAGCCTCCGCTTTGCTTTCACCTCTTTGCCTGTAAAGTCCCCTCAGCCTAAGAGTGTCCCTCTTGGCTCAGCAAAAGTGAACACCGTGCCCTTGTGAGCTTTTCCAGAAGGCTCTCCAGGGCATATCAGCCCAGCGCTGGAGAGGGCCCGTGGGGTCACAGCCAGGTAACACCAGGCTCCCCCTCCACACCCAGCACTTGCCAGCCTGGGAATAGAAGATCTCACCCACAGAGCAGGATCCTCTGACTTCGCTTGGAAACCTCTTGTGTGTTCCCTGGACAAAAGTAAAGTGGTTTATCTTTTTGTTCTGGCACTGTGAATCCTTTGAGGCTTGGGAGCAGGGCTTTCACTGCCACCAGAAACTCCTGATGAAATCACTGCCCTGTGCTGCTCTGCATCTTCCCCGTTATCCAGCATATTTTCTGCTCCTTGAAGGCAAAGTTGGAAGAGAAGCCAAGGGATCTATTCCAGATATCTGTACTAGTGCACATTTTTTTCACCATCATTTTTAAAGTATCATACAGTCCCCTTCCTTCATGTTGGAAGCAGAGTAAGAGAACTCCAATTTCATGCCCTCAGGCCTGAATAAAAGAACAAAAACAACACAACATTTGCATCTGTTTAGCAGGCTCTGTTCTAGAAGTCTCCATGCAGGAAAAAAAAATGGGGGGGAAAGCCCCATCACTCCAGGTTAAATGGAGCTGTTCAGAGAGTACTGCGGGAAGGAAAGGCAGAGAATAAAATTATTGTCATAAATGACCTAAGAATTCATGGCCTTACGATTGCAAACACAAAGTCTAAAAAGGTTACATTCTCTTGCTTCTCTGCCTACCCCTGATATCAATGAACATCAGCTAAAGGTGGCTGAAGAACCAATTTCATGCATCTACTGTAGAAGGAAATGAACTGAGCCAAGGGCAAAAATAAAATTATACAAATGTTATTATAGACTAGCCTGCTTCTGTCCTAGTTTAATTCAAATTTCAGTGCTGCAGGCTTTGCTGCTGGCAGTAGCCTTCCTGAATAAATCAACATTTGCTTACATCTAAATTATTAGAGAAACATGTGACTTTGTTTATTGTATAAATTATACGCAAGGTTAAAGCATTAACTGTTCAACTGGCTTTGTGCAGCCACACAATCGCTCCCAACCCCCCCAAACCTTTCTCCCCCAAACACCATTTTGAGGATAAGCCATGGAGGGAGAGCTCTGTGGGGGCTGCCCAGCAGGAGCACGCCTAAAGACACAATTTCAGGGCCTGTTTCTCCATTGCGCTGCCCCGAGGGAAATCACTTACTGCCATGCAGAGCGCACAGGGGATGTAAAGCACCTCGTGCTGACTGGGTAGCGCTTCAGACCTACTTTGCAGGAGTGTTTATGGCTGCAGGAGGTGATGGGGAGAGCGGCCTCCAGTGCCTAGGCACAGTTACAGGCAGGAGGAAGAAATGTACTGCTACCAGTACTGGGTGAAGGGGTCCCCTCTGCTATGGCCTGGCTCGCTGGGACCACAGCATCCCAGGGGCTGGGACCACAGCAACTTAGGGGCTCCGGTGAGCTTGTGTATGCACGAGCCCCAGACTCCCCTTGAGTTTTCCAAGCTTCATGGTGACTGCTGCTGAATTTCAGGTGGGAAGATGCTCATTAAGAAACCCAAGCAGCTTTGTTGCTGTCACCACACACGTCCCAGACCTCAAAGAGCCAGGGGCTCGTGGGGCAGCCCACAGGGCAGCCAACAGCGCTGAGGCCAGAGCCCCGTCCCCCGGCTGCCGGCTCTGGGTCTGTGTAGTAACAACTGGTATGGTCCCTCCCAACCAGACTAATTTTCCATAGCTGCTTTCCTTACTGCTCCCCAGCTGGTAAAAAAACCAGTTTGCTTCCAATCCTATTGCAAAGAAAAGCACCGCTGTAACAGTCCGAAGCACTGCAGCAGTAGAACTTCAAACTGCAATATTTGGGATTAATGCTACAAAGTATTGAAGGATCCTCTTTTCAAAAGAAAGCAAGCAAAAAACCCCAAGGAGTCCTTCTCCCTCAAAGCCAGTACCATCTCATAGACCAGTTGGTACTGTGCTTTTTGTCACAAGTATATCACCACATAGCAGCTGAGTAAATCTTTCCCACAAAGGTATCAGATGCCGCTAGCTCAGGGTCTAGGATATGGAATCCAAACATATGTCTCATGGGTTCCTGCACTGAAATACTATCAGGAGGTTTCTGTGGCCAGACTAAACTGAATATTTTATTTACATTTCATTTACACTTACAAATTAATATGTACTTTCAATGCTGTTAAAGGGCCATTGAACAGAGCTGTAGTTTTATATTCAGCAACAGGATGTAATTTCCCTATCAATAAAATTGTTGTTTGTTTTTCTCTGCTCTCGATTATTATGGAAATTTCACAGTTTCTCAGCTACAGTGATGTCTAGTGAAATGAGCAGGCCACTTATGTGGAATTTTTTTCAAGCGTCCTTACTCTTTTCCATTTATGCTAATGCTATTTCATGCTAATAGCAGACTATATTTTGCTTTGATACTATTAAAACCTGGCTGGCTTGAGTAAAGGGAACATTTTTATAATGCTTTCTGGAAATGATCTAACACAGTAAAACCATCTCCATTAAGAGTGTGGTTTTGGAGGAGATTCTGCTTCCCCGCCCTTCAATCCAAAACTGAGAAATCCTTTAGACATAAATGAATTTCGCTGACTCCTTTTCCTATTTTTGTTCTTTGTAAATGATAACTTACTGTGTAATTTAGCTATGCTGCAAGGAGCTCTTTTTCCAAGAGGAATTCAGGAAGCATATATTGTTTATCTCAGCCTGTGAACATGATGTTTACAAATCCCATTACCAAATAATGGGATTGGAATTCCTATTTCAATTTTTATCCATCCTTTTGCAACAAATGTGCCCTCCTTCTCCCTCCTGAATAGCTGAGATCTTCCTTTTCCATTAGACGGGGCTCTGCATTGTGATAACCTGTCCTGGTTTCCTTCCTGAGGATTGCCACAAACCTCAGCGGGGCTGTGCCTGCAGAGCCAGAGCATGATCTTTAAACAAGAGAAATTCACTTTCAGCCTGAAATGCAAACTAAAGTGAACTCCACCTCCATTGCCTGAAATGTATATCAGATCCATGAGAGGGGACTAGCTGATTGAAAAGACTCAGTGCAGAAAATGTAATTAATATTTAGGCATTTCTAACTACAGAGTAAGGCTGTCTTCTAGAATCGCTTAGCTCGAGCCTGCCTTTGGAGCCTCCCACCCCAGTGGCACAGAAAACAGCGCTAAGGAAAACGGTTCCAGGTTCCCTGCATATACCCTGCTGAGGAAGGTGCCTGTGAATCCCATGGCCATTTTGGAGGGGATGTCCCAATGCCAGCGAAATCTTCCTTGGCCTCATGCTGCTGCCTCCGAGCTCTTACACCAGGGAAAAATCTGGCACAGTGATATCTTCCCTCAGTTGGAAAATTTGCCTTGTCTGACTGACAAGCCTGGGCACCGAGGTCAGCTGGGAGGCCTGGCTGAACAGAAGGCTGTAATGAAGACATTTTCTCTCTCCTGGCTGACCTCCTACAGCCGACAGATTTGAATAGCTTCTTCCCCAGCTGACAAAATGAAACACAGGCTAGCAGAGATCAAAAGCACTTACCATTTATCTATCTAGTTATTCATAAAGTCCCCTGCCACCATGGTATCTGAACGCCTCCAGTGAACTGGGGAGAGTTCCCCAGGGCCAAGAGCCTCCAGTGCTTCCTCACAGCAATCAAAATTGCTTCCTGAGGGTTTTTTTTCCTTCTTTCTCCTACTCAGAATTTTTATCCATTACTGCGGATCATTGTGGGGATTAAAAGGAAGATTGAATCAACTGGGCAAAAGGCTTTGGCTGAATTTGCATACACTCTCGGCTGGCTCCAGTGTTCTAGCTTCTGATCAAAACACTTAGTTTAAGTGCAAAAAAGTGGCTGAAAAGAGGAGTTAAAAGTTCCTAACCACAAAGTCCTATATAAGAGGAAACTAACAGAGGCAAAACTACCATTTTAAGACTGAGACTAGATGTGTTTTACACACTGAAAATACAGGGAAGCGCATGGATGAAATATTTTTACAAAAAAATACAGAATTTCCCAGTGGGAGTTTGCTCCTTCCTTGCGATTTGCACAGTGCTTTGACCGTCGGTCATGCAAAGCCAATAACTCAGTGCCATTAGTATCAGAGAAACAAAATGCGTGTTAGGTGAGTGACTTGCTGAATGAGTCTCACTAGAAATGGAGGCAGTGGCAGGTGGATGTTGGTAGAGAAAGGCAGAAAGATCATCTGTTGTAACAAAGGATATTAAACATTTTTGTTAGGAAAAAAAAGATCTCTGAATGTGTTTATATTTGGTTAGGTATTGTCCTGTTCTGTACTCATTCTCTCCCAAGTACGTCAGACCAAACAAGGGTTGTGTGTCATGGCACAGGCAGATAATGCTGGGCTTAACATGTTTGTCTGAACGCCGATGGCTTGTGCCATAGGAAGTGTGGAGGGCGTTGCATGGGCCCCCAGCTGCCGCTCCAGGCTCCTACCGGCCATACCCGCTAGTAACCCCAGCCTTGTCTAACCCACCGGCATCTTGGGGACATCAGCCCACTCTGTGCAGGCAACTGCATCATGCCACTGCCTCAGCAGCTCCTCTCTCACCCAACTTTGGTGCCAGCTATGGTGAGCAAACCACAGGGAATTTAGCATGTGGGTGCTTACCCACAGCATCAGTAGATCCTGATCTTCTCCTCTTATTCTGGGCGTTGGGTTTATAGCTAAAGAAGATCTGACAAGGCCAATAATATGGCTTTGGAATCCAACCCTCTCTCTTGGCTCAAAAGCCGACAACTCAATATTATTGAAATTCTGTCTAAAATCTTCATGTTCACCTGCCATCAGCTCTATAAGGCATAACTCTTGAAGTTGCTAGAATTAATCCCCCTGCATAGTCAATGCAATTGAATAAATACAGTACCAATTCTAGCAATTTTTTCAATGAGTTTTACAACATTGAGCATTTGTCTTAAAAACCCAGCTCCTGAAGGCATCGTTGCATACAAATTTCAAGACTCTTTTAGAGCAAGTGTGAATAAAGAAAAAAATGACAATAAAAAGGAGTATTTATTTAAAAACATTTAAAAACAATTTTTACACTAACCTCGTGATTTCTCAAAATCTCATTCATGATTTCTGAACCCTTACTGCTAGCATTACTAAAAATATCATGGCATAGATTTTTCCTAGCAGAGATTCCAGCTTCCCACAAAAGCAAATACACGTTCAGTATTTGATATCAAAAGCCAAACTGCAAGCAAGTTTGGCTGTTCCTTTTCATCTGCAGCTTGTTCTTTTTTCTACAGTCTTCCAATCTGAACTAAAGACTAAACCCAGGACTGTTGAGGGACTGTGAAATAGTCCTCAGGTAAGACCAACTGATAAACAGCCTACTCTGCCTTGACATGGATGCTGCTAGTTTATTTTGAGACTGCGAGCAAGTTTTTCAACTGGTCTTTGCTCTGTTCCCTACTTGTTAACCTCTTTTTACATCATTCTTCCGCTTCTCATTGGTATCATGAGACCAAATTCTTTATTGTTTGAGAGGCGCTGGGATGCTTCAGCGATGAACATCCTAGAGCTTCTATTAACAAACTATGAAAAAATGTAGTCAAGGGATGCCAGTGTTTGCTTCTTCTGATTCACATTAAACAGTCAATGATTTATTAAGAACTTGTTAATTAATAATGCAGCCAACCTGATGATTAAAAAGAAACCCAAAGCAACAGAGAGGAGAACCTCTATAGGATTATCTTATGGAAAATGCAATCAGGCCATAAAAGCATGCTAAAAATAAAACTAATATCTTCTTCATTGACCCCAGGCAGTTGCAATTGGATAAAGCACTCTTCAGTTTGTTCCCAGCAGTTTTTGTGCGGTGTTGCTCTGTGATAGGACTAGCAAGTACATTCTGCTTGGAGGAAGATTCATTTTGGCTGTGGGGGGGGGGAAATTTTGAGTTCAAATGAAGCCTTTAGAAGAATCATATTTCAGGTGCCTACAATTTTATAAACACAGGGTTGGAGAGAAGTGGTTGCTGTCATGGAAGTACGTACTTACCCCTTTATTTAAACATTTGAATGGCATGAGCTATGGTACAAGTCATTAATGTGACAGGGCAGAAAAACCTGGTTTAAAATAAGGCTGTCCTTTATTTCCCAGGTGGTGGCAGGCATCCCTTTATTTTATAATTTGGCTGTATAGGAGACCGTGGTAGCAGAGTTCCATTTCAGTGGCCCAGTTTGGGTTTTTATCACAGAATTTGTTTTGTCCTTATGAATGTATAGAACTATTTTAAGTATAAATTTACACTGAGAATCACTGTAGTAAATAAATTAAAACACCTGTCAAGAAAATAAATCTAATATCTGGTGAAGTATCCTTTGCTGGCTTATTTGATGGTCTTTAGTCTCATAGCTGTTAATTTGCAAAATTCAGTAATTCATAGTGGGGCTTCCACTAGCTAGTGCTAATTAACCAAATTCTGTCATATGTGTAAAAGCTGATTGGAATGGTATTCTGAACTCCAAACTGTTCTTCCCATATGGTATATCACATAAATCACGCACAGAGCAGTGCAAAGGGTAATAAGCTCCAGTGTCCTGTATGTATAAACAGTCTTGATTTTTTGGTTAGGAGCATAATGTTCTATCACATGAGAAACCTGGGCTGTGGTGTTAACCTCACCTAGCTCAGAGTTTAGGAGCATCGCAGAGGTGATATTTTCAGCCTTGGAGGGATAATGTATCATACTTGAGCACCTTGTTCACAGCAGTGCTGCAGTCCTGAAATAGGCTATCATCACTTCTCGGGGCTGATGGCTTTCTGCTGCAAGGTAGCAGCGGCACCTAATACTGTGAGATGAGGGGATGTGGGTGTGGAAGGACAGAATTTAATGAGGAACAGTATTTTGCAGTAGTGCTTAAAATTCTTCAGGCTTTGTGTCCTAGTCAGCTCTGAGTAAGTGAGGATAGGCACAAATAGCTTGCACTTTCACATTAAAAAAAAGGAGTGTTTATATAGCTTACGATTATGCAGGGGTCATTCAGGGAGCTTTACTTACAACTGTTGTCTGCAGTGATTGCTTCAGCTCTACACAGTTACACACAGCCACCCCTAAAGCAAGGCCTGGTTTTTGCTTAAGCTGGCACACAAACCTAAACCCTGCCCTGCCCAGGACAGAGGAGACCAAGTGGCAGTGCCATGGGACTTGTGCCATGAAGTCTCCAGTTCTCTGCCCTCCTCTGTCCAAGGGAATTCAACCTCCTCTCTCATTCCCAGCTGAAGGGAGCCTGAAGGATGAGGGTCGTTGAAATGGCTCTCCCTCTTACTGAGTCCTCCATCCAAGGACAGCCCCAGACAGGGAACTGACCTGCTCCTTTTCTGGCCAGCTGTTAAAAAACCAGGACTGCCATAATCTACTTGGGGCAGGGTTCCAGGCAGTGAATCCTAAGCAGATATTAACCGTATCTTACAACAGATTAAATACCTCAGCCCCTGAAAGAGGCAAAACTGAAGATATAGTTGTCTGCCTAGAGTTTTCTGCTGCATTGTGCTAAGCCTGAGGAGGTTGCAATTACATTGCGAAGTGTATTGACTCTTTTGGCTTCTGTTATGAGGTGCCTAGCTTTTGTCAAGCACTCTGTAGTGTGTTTTGACACAAACTTTTGCAGTGATTGGGCACTCAAAAGTTAGCCACTAGCAAAATAGCATCAAGCTGCCAGAAGAAATTCAAGACATCTTTTGTGCCTCTAGATGTCAAGCTTGTCTACCCCAGGTGATCAGGCTTGATTTTGCCTAGCTGGGAAAAATGACAAAATCCAAATCCAAAACATTATGACTATGAGAAAAATGATTGCATGGCTTCGATGCTGGTCCATTTTGAGTGCTTGGTATCCCTGTTCCACTGCCATAAAAGTAGAAACAGCAGAAGTGGATGCCAAATCTAGACATCTCCATTCTTGTTGTAGCTACAGAGCTTCTGAGATGTCCACAGGACACAGGGACAGAGGTATGTATCAGAAGTACATGTGGTAGATGTGATTAGGAAACAGAACACAAGTGCAAGGATGGTCTTGTACCTGCTGCTGGTGCTGCAGAGTGAAGCTATAGGTGCACGTTCGTTCTGCACCGAACAGTGCAGGTTGAAGATGTTCCTGTCCTGGTCGCTGGAAGTTACTTTTCCTGCCAGAAGACATGATCCAGTGAGAACTCCTGGGCAAGGCAGCTAGGTGAGGTTACAGAGCTGAGAAAGGCAGTTTTGCTAACTGTCTGGCTTGAAGCAGATGAGGAAGGGCTTTTCTTGGCAGAACTGAGGTGACAATGCTTCCTGGTAGGGGTATGGTAACCCCCAGTTAGGAATGATAGTCTTTGACAGGCACAGCTGTTTGCAGAATCCATGACCTAGTATGAAAATTTCAAGTGTCACTGAAAAATTAGCTAGACAGTGGCAAACACCATATTTATAGATGGGAAAAATCTAGCCAGGCTTTTAGGCACTAGAGGGCTATGGTGCATGGTACTGTGGCAGCCACAGGGTTGCAGGACTCCTGGCTCACATCGCCCTCCTCCAGGCTCTCCCTACTTCTCCCTTCCAACCTCCCCCAGAGGCAGGGCCAACTGGAGGGGTGACCCAAGGGATGTCCTCCCCCATGCTGGCATCCAGCATGGTCTGTCCAGCAGCAGAGCTCAGTAGCTCTGATATGAAAGAAAGCACACACACACAGCCTGCAGTTTTGGCTGCCTGCAAAAGCAAGTGCTGGCCCTCAGCCCTGGCAGCTGGAATGCAGAAGTGCAAAGTGAAAGGAACAAAAGCACTGCTTCCTTTCTCTCCTCTTTATCTATTTATTCAGTTAGTTAATCTAGTTTGGGATGCTGTCTGTTCTGTGAGCAGCCTGTGTCATCCCCAAGCTACTGTAACCTTGATTAAATCCAAGTACTTTAATAAGGAGGGAGCTATAGCTCTGCATGATGGTCCCACACTGTGCAAACAGCAGTAGGGAAGTACAATTACACATAATGACAGATGCAAAGCAGTAACATAGGTGGTAAACCTGCACACAGCTCACAACCCAACAAGGCTGGCTTAGCCCCATGGCTTTTCCAGGTGAATAGGCTGAAGAGTTGGAAGTTGACAGAGTGTGTGGGTCTTTCACAACAGGTCTTAAAACCCGAAGTCACAGCACCTTTCGTCTGAGTGGAGGTTTGCTTGGGAAAGTTCAGCAGTATTTTTTCCTTTCCTTTGTGGCCCTTCTTCCCAAAGGTGAGTCCTGGTTTTGTCATACTATGTGCAAATTGTGCAAAAGGGATGTTGGTAAGAGCCCACTTCAGGTGGGTAAACAAAACAAAATGAAAGTGGCTTTAGCACTGAATTCTGTACATCACTGTGTTAAAGCCCTTTGTGAGAGTTGAAGAGCTATCTTCCTGGTTTCAACTCTCCTTTTTTACAGCATCTTCATTCTGAGCGGATCCCTCACCATCAGCAAGTCTGACATCCATGAACTTGAAAAGGATAGCAAGTGGGACTGAGAGAAGAGGGAGAGAAAATAAGGTCAGAGGTAATATTTTTATCTCTTGATCAGAGTCTTTCCAGAGAGGCACACACAGGAGTTTCCACTGCACTGGCCATGGTTAATGAGCCTGCAAGGGACTTTTCCTCAGCAGGTGACAAGTCCACTTTTGAGTGCTCAGCAGATGACATTAGTAGCATCATGTACTATTTCCAGCCTCAGCTACCTGCCTCCCTTTTGGAAGCTGGGCTCAGCAGCACTCTCCAGGATGGCAGCTATGGCACATGCTCCCGTGACTTTCTTCTCATCGATTAAAGGGCTATTGAAGTAAGGCTCACCATAGCTGAACAAGCCAGGTTTTTCTCTGAGGATCTGTGGCATGCACACAAGGAGAATGGGGAGAGGGGTGGGAGCTTTTAATCTACGAGTGGTACAAAGAGTTTTACTGGCATAAGTACAGCTGTGGAAAACAGAGGGTTTATTGTTTAGCCTGCCCACGTTTCATGCTCAACCAGGGAAGTGCTGATGAAGCAGTCACACTTGGGAGAAGGGGAGGAAAGAGGACTGTTTATTCAGTAGGGAAATTATAAAGCCACAGAAAAACATTGCTCATGCTCTTCAAAAACTCACCACTGCTCAAAAGGCAACATCTGAGGTCATCTATTAATAGGATTTATGCTACTGAGCAAACTGTCTGGAGAATACAATAGAAATTAGTTCCAGGGCACCTTTTCTTCCTGATACTTTGGCAATCCAAACAACAAACAAAAAGTCAAGATTGCTATCTATATTTCTCTGAATGCATAAACTTCTTTCTGAAGTTTGGCTGAGGGTAGGTAAATGCCATCCAACTGTGTTTTTTCTTTCAGTCTGCTTAAAAAACAGCATGAAGAATTCCTCATTGGCTTTAATAAGGGTAGAGGGAAGCGGGTAGAAGAAGGAGGAAGCAGCCTTCCAGCTACCTCAGCCAAGCAGTTGGCCTCTGCCCAGGGCTGTGAGATGTAAGTGCAGTAGGCGAAGCTGTGGTAGGGTTCCCGGGATGCAGCGCTATCTCCAACCCACCTCTTGAATTGCCTACGCTGCCTGGAATGCTGCAGCTCCCGCACTGGAGCTGGAGTCAGGACATTCCTCCTCACTGTCCCTGCCCTCTTCACTCCCTACAGAAAAATGCTTCCATATAGACCTTTGCTACAGTTAAAGAGCTGCCAGGCACATCTCTCCGCTTAATTTTTTTCCCATCTGCTTAAGTGCATAAATTCTGGATTTCTACTTGACTGTCTCAGTGTGTGCTGGAGGGGAAGAAGAGGCCACATGAAACAGCTCTGCTGTTTGTGCCCCGGGGATATGTCTACGTGGCCTCCAGTGGGCAGATGTGGGCTTGCTTTGCCCGTTCTCTGAGATCAACCAAAAGCCACACACAAGTGTTACCCTGCTGTGTGTCTCGGCTGCCTCCAGCTATGCAGCTTCCTGTGAAGAGCCCAAGGCATAAACCTTTGATCAAACTCAATATTTGATACCTCCAACAGATCAGTCCTCTCTCAGTGGTACAGTGGTGTAAGGAGACCTCATCACTGACACTCTGAGTGGGTGAACAGAAGCTTTGAGGGAGATTTTGGGGCTGATTCTTTCCACCTAGGTGGAAGGAATTGGCGCATAGCAGAAGGAACAGCTTCTGGACCTGTTGTAGATGTGTTATTTTTGCCAAAGGACAGAAAAGGTTCCTGGATCACAGCCTGAAGGCTCATGGAGAAGGTGCACAACTGGAAATACAAATTGCATGTTGCATCATGAAGCGCTGTACTAAAAACATTACAAAAGAGGAGGGTATAAACACAGCAAATTGGCGGTTGTGACCAATAGGGGAAAGAAAACTAGGAGACATTAAAGATGATGTTCTTTAACATTTTCTTCAGTGGTCTGGAATTGCAATGTCACTGCTGGCAAAATTTTCAGACAACTCTAAGTGATAAACAGCAGTGGGGACAATTACATAGTGATCAAAATTCCTTGGAAGGACAGGCCCATTTAAACAAAAAACATTTCTATGCTAAGAATACGAGTTGTACCTGAGAGGCATGGGAGGTGGTCCATAGGGTAAGGCAGGGAAGGCAGAGAGCGCTCAGAAAAGGAGCTGAAAATGAACTCCAAGTGGGACTCTGTAGGTCTACACAGGTAGGAGCAGGGAAGGAATAGTCCCTTTGTGAAAGCCTTGATGAGATCAATAGTGGTGTGCTGCTCGCATTCCTGGTGTTCACATGGTAAAGAGGAGATGGGAACAACTGAAAACGGCAGTGAAGAAAGTCACAGAAATAGTTGAGTTACGGTGTACAAGGATGAGGACCTTGAGGGGGAAAAAATACTGGCTACTAAAGGGCCTCTGAGTTAGTACTGGTGGCTGGCAGCAGAAATCACACAAATTCACACAGGACATTAAGTGCAGGTTCTCAGTATAGAGGGTGATTAAATGTGAAGTAAGGTAGCCAGGGAACTGGTGGAGTTTTTGTTTCTTGGTATCTTTAAATCAAGATACATTGGGGAATAAATTACTTGAACAAATATATTTTTTCTTGTCTTAAATTCGATGAATCTTTGATCCTAGATGAGTCATCACAACTTATGAGCATAAGGGAACATGCTGGTTTGTGCTTACTTGGAAAGACAGTGTATCTAGGGTTCAGGGTCTGTGTTGCTCCATGTAGATGCACACAGACATTTTGGTTTTGTAAGGGGAAAAAAGCAGTTAAAGGATATAGGATATAAGATGATCATAACCCAAGTGTCACAGAATAGTAATGATTAAACTATTCTGATCTGGGTGTAATGGTAACAGCAGATTCTTCATTATAAAGGTAATGCTGCTGAAACTTTTCATGCTTGCTGATTTCTCTTCAGTTCTGCCAGATGTGGGTCACTGAAAGCTTTCTGTTTGAGGAAAGGATCTATTTTAATTGCAGGGAAAAAAATCACTGCTTTACCACTTTCCTTACCCTCTTTCAAACTGCTGTGGTTTCTAGCACAGGTTGCTTGTGCCAATTCTGCCCAAGTCTGTTGTGATTTTTGATGCTAAAGAGATAACACTGCAGATGATCTTGAAGGTCAGATGAAGGTAGGAGAACTGCAAAACAGCATGACTTTGCACCCAACTGCAAGCTGATTAGGAAGAAAACAGTTGCAACTGGACAGCCTGTGGACTGCTAGCCTAAACCTCATGGGGACAAATGCCTTTCTTCATTTAAAGGGTTACCTTTGCTTACTGGCACTGTACACAGAAAAGAAATGAAAACCCCTTGTGGGATGTGATGTTCTATTAGCCGATATTACCATCTTTGTTTATCCACTCCTATACCACAAACCCTGAACATGTGCTACATGTCCTTAGGCACTCATTGGTTAATTTACTTGTGCAGAGTAAGACAACAAAATAATAATAATAAATTACAAAACATAGTACAACTGGAACAAAGATACTCTACAAAAATTCTTTCTGCTTTTTTTCCTTGGTATTTCCTCTCAGCCATAGATATAATATAAAACTACAGGTGAAAGTATGGTCTGACACAGTAATAAATCTTATGAGAAAAACTAAATAATTCATTAAAACAAATTAACAAGTTAATAAGAGCAGAAGTGAGTTAAAATATAATAAAATATTATTAATACATCTCAGCCTGTATCCAGAGCCTGTTTAAAGTGAATCGATGCACAATTAATGGGAAGCTGAGCTCCAGTTTCTGTATGATTATGTATAGGGCGTATCATGCAATATCATCCAATCTGCAAGCCGTTTAATCTCTTTAGCACTTCTGAAATGAAACTATATGTGATCTGGACTTCAGGCTGCTCAGTTACTGCAGTGACAGAAATTTTAGAAACTAGAGAAAAGCGATAGTCAGAAAATAGCATATATTTTTGTGGGAGGACTCTCCACAGCCCCCTCCTCCCCCAACCGCAATTTCCTGTCTTCATAATTTTTCAGTTTAAATAGAAACATTTGGGTTTGGACAAAAAAGCCAGAATTCTGTATAAAAAAATGACAATTTTAAGTGCAAGATAATCGTCACACAATTGTTTTGAGTGGATTGTTAGACCTGTTCTAACTGCAGCATTGATTCATGAAGTTTTCATTTTTTTGTAATGGGATTTCTGTGGTGGCAAAAAAATTGAACAAAGGAGACTGTTCTGGGAGAAAAAGCTAAAGGCAATTTTGGAGGCCAGGAAAATGAACTACAGTGCAACCCTTCTGAGATTTTGGGTTAGGGCAGAGCTTGAAGGCCTACTGAGTGTCATGGTTTAACCCCAGCTGGCGACTGAGTGCCACACAGCTGCTTGCTCACTGCCCCCTCTCCATGGGATGGGGGACAGAATTGGAACAGTAAAAGTGAGAAAACTCATGGGTTGAGATAAAGACAGTTTAATAATTGAAATAAAATAAAATAAAATAAAATAAAATAAAATAAAATAAAATAAAATAAAATAAAATAAAATAAAATAAAATAAAAATAAAAATAAAAATAATAATAACAACAACAACAACAACAACAACAACAACAACAACAGAATATACAAAGCAAGTGATGCACAATGTAATTGCTCACCACCTGCTGACAGATGCCCAGCCAGTCCCCGAGCAGTGGCTCCCTGGCCAGCTTTCCCCTAGTTTGTATACTGAGCATGATGTCATATGACATGGAATATCCTTTTGGCCAGTTTGGGTCAGCTGTCCTGGCTGTACCCCCTCCCTGCTTCTTGGGCATCTCCAGCCCTCTCAGTTGGTAGAACATGAGAAGCTGAAAAGTCCTTGACTTAGAGTAAGCACTACTTAGCAACAACTAAAACATCAGTGTGTTATCAACATTATTTTCATACTAAATCCAAAATGCAGCACTGTACCAGCTACTAGGAAGAAGAATAACTCTATCAGCCAAAACCAAGACACTGAGTCAGACCATTTATGTGCTATCCAGGGAGCGGTTATTTCACTAGGAATTTCCAGACTTGGCATTGAAGAAGCAGATCCCATGACTTTGAGCTTTTTGCACAGTAACAATTTGAAATGTTGAAGTAGATACTGTGGGTTTTGTGTGACTTCAGTTTATCATGTGTTTTATCCTTATCACATAAGTAAATGATCTAAGAACTCAGACAAATTCCTACATCAAGTACCTGGTATAGGATAAAGTTTGTCTAAGTGAGAAAACTGCCAGATTTTTCTCTGAAAGAACTTACATTCTTCAAGAACTTACATTCTTGAACCTTTATTTTGAGATAGGTGCTGCTCTTCTCAGGGGCAACGCTGGCCTTTTGTATCTCACCAGTGCTGTGCTCCCTGAGGACTTTTGTAAGTACTTGGATTTTCTTTTTACTTTGGTGGGTATTGTGGAGACCAAAAAGACAGTTGTGGCAGTGGAGAGAATTGAGGTTGCTGAGTTTCAACTGCTGCAGAGGAGGCCACAACAGGAAGGAAAGCTGTGGCCAAATCTTGGTTCAATGAAAGAGGGACGTTTCCATCTTCTACTGTAATAAGCAATGACAGCTGCAAAGGCATGCCCTGCCTTGCAGTGTGATAACTCGTTTGCCTTTCCCCTGGCCATCAGCACAGTCCTCCCTGACTGCCTGATGTTAAATACGGGTAGCCCAGCCTGGAAGGAAACACAGCAGACAGCTCTGGACATAACCTCTAAGAGAAACATGTAGGTCAAGTTGGTGAGTTGTGAGAAACAGGCAGCTCCTGAGAGCAGAGATGTAGGGGTAGGGAGTGTGAGGGCAGGAGCATACAACTCATTCAGTACATCACCAACACCATCAGCACCAGAAAGGTAGTATCCCAGGCACACCTGATTCAGAGGAAAATCAGGAGCAAGGATGCTTTCTAGAGCGACTTCCCAGCTTCCCTTCCCCACCTCTACCCTCGTTTTATGGGGTACATTTGAGATTGATGTCAGTAGATTTGCCATGACAAAGCCCCAGATGCTGCTCTGGGTGAAACTCATCTCTGTGGAAGCTGAAGTCAGAGGGGGAGCCATGTCTCTGATGCCCTGTCATCTTGTCACACTGGAAGGAACTAAGCCACCTTCTGGAGAGGTGTCCACAGTGGATGTGATAACTCTACTCTGGATGTGCCCTGGTTCTCAATGTTGGCCATACAGGGACTTAGATATCTGACTTTTGGATAGCTGAGGAAGTTACTGCCACCTGTCCCCAGCAACCTGGAGATTTTTAATACTGCCTCCCTCAAAAGTCTGACTTTTTGTCAAGGGCTTGCTCCACAAGGGCTTGCTCCACACCATGCATGTTGAGTTGGGGCAAACAGAAAAACAAGCTGGATGTTTGACCTGTCTTTTGTAATTTGATGTCTCTAGGGGAATTATATGTTCCTCATTACAGTAGTACTTGAGTTCCTGGCTAATACTAATATATGATGGGACCAGTCTGAAACTCTCTTTGGGTCACCTCAACATCGAAGAACAGATTCTGTCTGAGTGCAAAGAGAGGAGTCCCCCATGCAAAGGGAGTCTTGACCCCATGTAGAGGTGCTTTATGGTTTCCCTACTTGACTCAGTCCTATGGAAAATTCCAGGGCTCTCCAGACCCATGGAAGGGTCTCCCCTCTCTCTGGAGTTCAACAATTTGGGGCAGTAAAGGCAGGACGAGCCACCAGAGGTGCAGGTCTCCTTGCTGTGATGCTGATGGGGGCCAGCTTCATGGCAATTTTATTTTTTCCTCCTGTATTCAATTTGAAACCTTTATCTGGGTTAGCCTTTGGTCCTGTGGTGCAGATGTTCAGCAGCCTACATTCTTTTGAAAATAATGGGTTATTTGCAGGGCACTGATTGTCTCTATTTAAAAAAATAACCCCTATCCTTGAAATGAAAAAGTATGCCTCTCCTACTCTGTCATCTCTTCTAACACATTGCACTGAGGGTTAAAGGCGTGTCTCCATCTCCTCCCCAAATGTCTTTATTAATAGCTTTCAAATATTGGCCTCCTTAGGCCATGGGCAGATGCAGCTCTGGACATGCTAGAGGCTGCATAGCACTCAAGGAGATAAGACAGTTTAGTTTAACACAGCACGAATGATTCCAGCCTCAAGTCCCAATCAAAGAGATTTACAGCTGTTTTAAAAAGACAGTAATGTTGACTTGGCTGGTGAAAGAATGCATGAAACCACTTTCAATAAAAGGCCTGGTTTTAACAAGTAAATAAATGTTGGAAGCACAACATACATAACTTGATTATTATTTCATTAAAAATTAGCATAGTAGTCTAATTATAACGCATCAGCAAGACTTGTACTTTTGGAATTAACAGTCAATACCCCACAAAAGAGACACATCCTTTAGTTAAAACAATTAATAAAACAGTGAAACAGATCTTCTTTGTCACCATTTAGGAGCAATTTAATACCCTCTGTCCCTAATATTTTATGACGTAGAAATCCAATGCTCTAATTTCCTTTCCAGGCCTCTATCCCAAAGGGCTGTTAATTTGGTCTCTTCTACTTCTTTAATGTAAGAGACCTTGCTCAGCACCTCCCTGGATCAAGCCCTGGGAGAGGCATTAAAAGATGAGAACAAGCAAGCCATCCCCCTCTGCAAAGGGACAAAGGCGACCCCATACCTTGTGAGGGGTGGGTCTGCGTTGAATCTAATGAAGTGACCATCTGCAATCTGCATCAAATAATTACAAGTTGCCTCCCCTGACTGCACTCCATGTGCTGGCACAGCCTGGTGGGAGGCGCACCGTGGGCTGCGGGCTGCCGGTGCCACAGCCCGTGCACGGGGGCGGCGGGGGCTCAGAGGAGCGGATCATGTTTATCCCTTCACCACGAGGCACACAACCTGCTGAGCAGACAGGTGCTGGCTGTGCTGATGTCCATGGGCGATGAAGCCTGGTTGTCCTAGTAGCTGACATCTATATCTAGATCTATCTGGATTTTTAAACTGATACAACATGAAGAATGTCACTCTCTGTTACTGTATATGTGTATCTTATGGATATCCTTTAAGCACAATGCCTTGACCATGTCTGCCCTGCTTTCTTCAGCTGATGGATTTTGCCATTGTAGTGGGCTATTGTTTTCCACAGTTTTTTTAATTTATCCTTCAGTTCAAATGCTTCTGGACATGATTACAGTTAGACTCTTTCCCCAGTACTGTAACAACTCTATTGTTTCTTCTTATGCTTTTAAAAACTTTAAACTTCGTCTTAATAAAGCTCAGCCATTGAAACCAATGTAAATTCTGCCTTAACATATACAAAAGCTTTAGAAGGAGCCTACTGCACTAAGCATGCTTAAATCCTATTGATGTCAGAGAGAACAGATAACATTGCATGTAGTACAGCACTACAATAAGTTTAGTGCTTCCTTTTTTCTTCCTTTTTCTGCCTTGTATCCATCTGCCTCTCTGCTGGTATTAAAAAGATTTTGTTGGCTGTGCTTGGTCCAAAGTTTAAGTGAACACAAGCTTTTATAAAATCTTCTAAAACCTCTAAAAATATGTTCCCAAGATATTCTGTAAAAAGCAAGGATGACATATATTTTTACATCAATGTACTTTCTTTAGTAGTATTTGAGACCTTGCTACAATAAGACTAGAGCCAGTTAGAGAAAAAGGCTCTGAACAGAAAAGAAATTCATTTAATTGAGTCTTCACCATCTTGCTCACAAGAGGAAACAATTAAACTCTGTGTTCAAAGGAGTTTCAAGAAAGCATTGTGGGCGTCACCCAGGGCAAGATCAGCAAGATAACTCTTATCTAGATTTTGGTCCATTTTAGGCAGGCAGCATCCTATAGCAAAGGCTTTTCTGTTACAGACCAGAGCTGAAGACAGAACAGGGAGGTGAGAGGGTTTCAGCCTGTTTCTGTTTAGCTGCAGACCCCTGCAATCCTGTTCCTCTGATCGCCTGGCCTGGAGACCCAGCTGGGGCGCATCAGGGGGTGCACCACGGCTCCACTCTGTTCCCCACCTGCCTGTCCCCTCCTGGGAAAGCCAAGGCAAGCATTTTCTAGCAATGTTGGCAGTGACAGCCTTCTAGCAACATGGATTGTGCTTTGCATGGAGGTAGTGAAAACTCGGCATGCTGATCAGCGCCTGCCAGCGTAGGTTTATGGAGGATGGGGCTAATGGGACAGTCCTCCCCACTGTCAGCGCCTAGCAAGCACAGGAGAGGTGGTGACAGCCATCCTCCTGTGCAGCTTCCCTTCCCCTCACCCTCAGGTCACGGCGCAGCTGAATCCAGGCCCCAGCATACCGTGGTTTTCTAGCAACATGCCTGCACACACAAGGAGGGTTAACTCCAGGCAAGTGTCCCTGGGAGATGATATCAGGCCCCTCGCTCAAAGCAGGTTTGTACTGCACATCCTCGCGTACAATCTGATACATCAGTCTTGTGCTTGTGCTTGTCTTTCGTACCACACCCTAATTCTTCCCAAGTTTTCCCTTGCCCACAATATGGTATCTGGCTGACATACAGGGAATTGCAGGAGCAGAAATTGCTATGGTATGTAGGAATAGTGGGTAATCTGTTGGGATTATACAGACATTGTCACAAGCCTTTAAAACTCAGTTTCGTTTTTCTCCCTTTAGACTCTTTCAGCATCCTTGATACCCTCACAGATAAAGAAAGCTGGCAGGGAGACCACCTCAATAAGCAATGAATTTTTCGTTTTTCTGGTAACCCAGCTGTCCCTGTGCAGGCTACTCCACATGTTGTAGATGCTCAGGTAATGGCTAAAACAGCTGTGAAGACCTTATGCCGGTCTTTTGCAGTGGAAAAGGCCACCTTAAAATTGAAGCTAACTTAGGGTCTGGAGCACACTCTTCTGCCTCTAGGATTTCAGCTGTCTTCCTAGGGCTCCCTCCCTCGGGAGCTGCTTTTAGGGCTCTTCAGCTTAGCTGGTGCCAGAGCTGCATTGCACCTGCATCACAGCCCAGCCCTTACTGAGAACAAAGGAAAAAAGATCATCTTTCCTTCAAAGGAGGTTTTAAAGTAAAATGAGTGGTTTCAGCTGGCAGGAGGCAGATCCTACAGACCCACTCCCCTTATACCTGTCCAGCTGTGTCTCGCCTTCTTCCCTCCCACAATTAAGCAGATGGAAGCAGAGGGGTCATGATCGAGAAAGGACTGAGGAAAAGGCTTTGGGGAGAGTCCAGGATGGTAGCCAACACTGGGACAGAGGTAGTAGTTTTAAATTGCTCTTTGGACAGAAACTCAGCTATCCTTTGTGTTCTCCAGCCCCACTGAATGGCTGGACACTGTTGCAACATCCCTTCTTTCCCACAGTGTGTTCCCTTACACCAGCATTACTCAAGGCCAGTTCTACCATGAGCTAGGTGGGGGTTCTGCAGCCCATCCTTACATGATCAAGAGCACATGCCATGCTGATCAATGTCCACAGTCCTCTTGTTCTCCCTCCCCTCCACTTTGTTTCTTATAAATCCACGTCTGTGACTACTCACAGCATAAAGTACACCACCATTTTTAAGTAAAGATACTGAAATCTGTCATTAAAGGTAGTTGTGTTTCAGCGTTCCTCGTTTTTTATGTGATGCAGGTGGTGCTAAGCAGTGCTTTTTTGCAAAAGTATCGTTAGCAATAATGTTTTTCAGAGGGAGCTGCTCATTTTGAGCAAGCATGACTGAAATCAGCACATTAATTTTTACAATAAGAAAGATCTGAAAGTGGCTTGTAAACCATGGATTGGTAGTCAGGGGATCAGGCTTCTGAGGGTTCAGAAAGGACGGAGAAGTAACCCTTAAGTGATAGAATAAAACTACCTAATATTAATTTTGAGAGAAATATATAAACCTAAACCACAAAAAATAGTTTGGCCTCTCATAGCTTATGTTCTATTTGTACATCAACCTATGGGGAAGAACATATGGTGTCAACCAATTTAAAGCATGAGGACTCAGCTTTCAAAGGTCATTCTTCTTGCTTTTGGTTTTAAACAGATATGTATCATTATCATTAACAAAGGAACTACATTTGAACAGCAATAGCTGCCTCAAAGATTTGCAAGTCCTAATTCAATCCATTTGTATTAGTAGAAATATTTCCAGTGACTTCAGTATGCCATGGATTAGGCTCTTGTTACAATACTTGGCTGATCAAGAGCATTGTGCTTCAGGCACCGCTGCAACAGCTAATCCTTATGTGGCCTCCTAGCAAACAGAATTATCATCTTAGTGCTGGGCTAGACAACATAAATGTTGTGTGGAGGGGTAACTGGTAATTTAGGGTACAAACCAGAAGAAACCAGCCTAGCAGCATGCTTACCAGTCTAAATCAGCCTATACTAGGTGGAAGCAAAATGCAGAGAAAATAGGCACAGACTGGACTTGCTAGAAATTGCTTCTTCTTCTGGGCAGTATGTACATTTTTTTGCTTTGATCATAAAACATGAGCTCTGTCTTGGAGCTGGGTGTGGGATTAGCTTCTTAAGAGACCCATGTCTGGTCTTTCCAGTTTTGAAAAAAATGCAGGACTTCAGTTAAGTGTTTTCATCCATTTTTTACTTACAGAACCCTACAAATTTTTCATTGGCTCCAAATTGAATGGAAACCTGTTGAGAAAAATTTGCCTTTTTGGTCATTTTTTCATGACTCTACTGAAGTAGTCTGCTGGCATCTAGGTGTCCAGGTGCTCAGGTGCTAACCTACTGTCTAACACTATGTCCATTGGCATTGCTGCTATTTTCCCCTCAGAACCTCTTCTGACGTAGCTTGCTTTCAGAAGTTCAGGGCCATAAATCCTGATGAAAAGAAGTGGCTTCTTCTAACTTGGAATTAGCCAGGTTCATCTTGATCCTTTAAGCCCTGTTTTTGTCTCTTTGGTGCTTGCTACTCAGTTAGCTGAGCTTGTCCTGTTTACCACAAACTGTTCCTTTAGTGGGAAGCCTGGACACCTACCTAGGGATTGGAGGTCTAATGGGGTACCTGAGAATAACAGAAAGCAATTCTAAGTGTAAACCCTCTTTGTGAATGTTGTCTTCTAGACACTTAAGTCCTTAGTAAGGTTAGGTAGCAGCAGAATAGATTTGAAGAAAGTACACAGTGCCTTTAGATACTTAGAGAGGCAAATTACCTTCTTTTTCAAACAGCCCAAGCCACAGATCCAAAAACTTATTATGTGTCATAAGAGATTATGGCTCTGTTAGATAGAGTAGCTATCCAGGATCATTCCCTCCGTCAAAATGGATTGCTGCATGAGGGAAGGCTGTGGTGTTGGAAATGGATCCCGTAGATGGATTATTTGGCAGCCGGTTGCTGCCCATGTACACATCTTTTTGCAGAATGAGGCCTCCTATAACCTAGGATTTACTGGCACCTCACTAGGGAAGCGTCTGCTGTGTTAGACAGCTCTTAACACCTGCAATGTCAAAAGAAAACCATTATAAATGGAGAATACGCATGCCGCAGTGAAAAAGCTTTTATATAGCTAACTTGTTACTTATTTGGGGCACTTAAAGATGGAAAAACTCCACAGTTAGAGAGAGTTCATTCCTTATAACGGACTGTCAAAGTTGTCAGAAGCTCTGTGGCAAACACAGCCAATAAAGAGAAAAAGCTCAGCAGATGATTGAAAAAGAAGATCAGCAGCTTTTCTACAGGGCTTTGCTTTTCTTCCCCAGCAGAAGTCAGAAATATGCAACCAAATGTTCAGAAATAATTTTGATTGAGGATTTTGAGGATCTCACTAATATTTTCCGTGTTAACACATCCCAAAACCAGTTGTGCCAATTAGTCAAGGTGAGTGCCTCAGATTTCTTCTGCTGAGCTGCAGTATAATACCTGGCTTTTCCTAATAAACAGAAAATTAGCTTTCTGCTTTGTAGGTATATTTGTCTAGAAATAGCAAGTTCAGTAACAGGACCATGAGGTCCAACTGTAAATCCAATCCTAAAAGTACTCTCCCCTTCTTTTAAAGGGAATTTAAATCTTGTGAAAGGTTAGGGAATGCCAATGTAAAAGAGCAAGAACATTTATTCACCTTCAGGTGCAACAGCAAAACAGTATCATCCCACATCAGCATAGCCAGCAGAGGATCCTTCCAGCCTGAATGAGCCAGCTTAGTATCACTTTTTCCGTGATTACTCAATCTTTAGCTTGTCCAATGAGATGGACATTAAAGGTGCCAACTGAGCCAAATATGTGTTTTGGGGATGCAAACATCTGCCTTCATCAGGTGGGTGGTGACTGTCAGTCATAATTGGTTCAATTCAATGAACTCCAGGGGAAGATTTTATTCTTCTTAACACACAAGATCTCTTCATGATACCAAATGTCATCAAAGAACACAAATGACATCCTCCTGAAATATCTTCAGCCACCTGAGCATACACTCTTCTATCCAGTAGGAAATACTGGCCATATAATAGTTTGCAGCTGTATCCCTTGACTTTGATGTAACTGCAGGAGCTAGCAACTTGTCTCTAGATGTCTAATCTGCTGTTGGTATTGATTGATTTGCCTACTACTGCTCCTACAGTTTTATAAACATCCATTTCTCATCCACCCTCTCTGCTACTAAAAATTTATAAAACATAGAAAAACAGCCTTGGTGTTTCATGAGTTGTAGTCACCACACACCGAGTAGAAGTTTGTTAGCCAAGTCTGAGGTGTTAGTGCAAACCAGAGAGAGCCCACACTGAACACAAAGAGGCTGTGTCAGTTGGGATAACTGAAAATCAGACTGAGGCTTATCTGCTGTGGCTAATAAATATCTCCTATCCACCGTCGTAATAGCTTCTTCCCATTTTTGGAACTTACGAGCTTCACAGAAAAGGATGAGAAATTGGCCTCAATTTCTTTCCCCACACAGTTTTACATGACAACAATACACACTCATTCCACCATATTAGGAGCTGATATTTGGTAGGTACAAATCAGAAAGAAAAAATCAGAGATCCATTTATCATGCATAAGGGAGAAACTAGAAGCAACAGCAAAAATAATCTTTCCTATATCAGCATTTGCATTTTTTCTCTGCAGCAGATTTTGACAGAAAACATGTTATTGTGATCTGAGAATTGTCAATTTTTTTTTTTTGCCAGACTGTGGCTAAAAGTGAACCCAGCATCTTTCATGATGATTCTTTCCTGCCTGGCCAACAGTAATTCTGGTCAACCCATTCTGTGGTCAGGAAATAATTAAATCCAGGATGTGCTGTCAAGGATATACAAATTCTTATTTTCCTTCCATATATTAAGAAGGGATCAACTAGGTCTATCTCAAAAGATTTTCTTTCTGTGCTCACAGAGAAAAGAGTGTGATGGGTTTTAACTTTTCAGGTTTTTTTTTCCTTTTTTGTTTCTTATCTATACTCAAAAACAATTAAGAGACTGGCCATGGAGAAAAAATCTGTAACAACCACACGAACTCCTAATGACCGTAGTAAAAGGAACGAGGGCTCACCCCTGGTTTATGCCTTTACAGTTTCTTCTAATGAGGTACAATGTTGGGTAACTGGTGTCATGTGTCATGTCATAATGCATCATATTCATAAGAGGGTCTGTCATGTCACAGAGAGTAATAGGAGATGACAGATACAATGAGACTGTCAGCCTAAAAATCTTTTTTGAAAATTTTTATGTATAAAGACTTAAAATGTATAAAACATGCTAGTGGTAAGTTAAAAGGATGAGGAAGGAAAAAGAGAAAGAGGAGGGAATGAAAAACAGTCTTTACAAGACAGAAAGAAGGGCAGGGAAAAGGCTAAGACTCAGAATGTCACTCAGAAAGTCAGGGAATTGGATCTCCGTCACCTCAACCTGCAGGATTAGATTAGTGATAACATTGGAGCTGCTCAGAATTTGAAGCTCAGCTTTTGGGACTATTTAGAGTAGATTCTAGTTCAATCCATTATTTTTTGGTTCAGCCCACACACTGGAAAATTGGATTCAGGTATACATTCAGGTTGCTAATTCCCTGCAAGTTTAGGTGTTGGAGTCCAGTTTTGAACAAAAGATTTTGTGCTTCCCTATGCCAGGCCAGAGCTTGGCTCAGGTGAAGCTGTGGGCGAAGAAGGGTGTGAAGTCATCCTTCCACACCTACCCAAGGGCCTGGGGCAGGTGAAGGGCTCAACCAATGCAACCTGTGGCACGTTTACATCTGGCACTTATTGTGGTTTCTGCGTATCCTACATTAACTGATCTGCAGCCCCTATTGCACGAGTAGTGTGCACACAAATATTAGCAACTGCTGACTAAGCTGCTGCCGTGCCACACCACTGTGTTTCGACATACGCACCAAGGAAGTCTGGTCGGGTGCCCCACTGCACATTGTTCTGCTGGTCTGTGATGGCCTGCAGGGAGACAACACAAGCTAGGGGCTGAGCTATATATCTCCCAGCGTTCCCCAAGTTTCATCCCACCATACGTCTACTTCTTGTGAGACAGTCAATGCCATTTTCCGAGTGGCAGCCTGGAGGAGATGCTGTTGAGTGTTGCAGTCCTCATGGTGACAAATACAGACAGGCGTGGCTTAGCGTAACTCCCCTCAGGCTGTGATTTCATGGCTCAGGACACCTCTGACAATGCCTGAAATCAAGTAGATGTTCTTCTGGGATTTTTTTTCTGGGGAGCCCCAACTTCAGAGCCAAGCCAAGATACTGCTCTCTTGGGGCAGGATACTGTTGCTGACCCTCATGGCCACAATGATGAAGCAGCCACCGCAGACTTCACTCCATGTGCCAGATGCACGTAGCCATCCTTGCCTGGAGACTTGTCATACCACCCACAGTGTAGCTGTTACTTCAGCCTTTTGGAGAAAACTAGCTTACTGTCTGGGTAAAGACCTCTCACAGCATGCTTGGATAGTAGCAAGGAGATTTTGCCATACCCACTGGTACCCAGAGGACTGAAGGACAGATTGAGGAGTCTGATGTTAAAGCTGATGGGTGGCAAGAAGTAGATGTGTCTCATTGCAATGGCTTGTTTTGCTTTGCAGAGCTGCTTTGCAGAGCTTTGGTAAGCCTAGGAGTGAGACTTTCTGTGCATCCAAGAAGGGAGATGCTGAGCAATCAGAAAGGAGACTTTGATAAAATGTCACCACTGCTCAGAGCATACAGCTGGGGATGTGTTATGCTGCTACGTTATTGATGATGACTGGAAACTATGGACGTTCCTTTGGTTTTGACTTTAATCCTAAATCTATGTACTCTTTATATGTGAGTTCAACAGTGCGTGTATTACGGTTCACGTAGGCATTTTTATTTACTTTGTCAGGGATTTTATTGCACTAAGGGCTGGTGTTTTAATGAACTGCTTAGGATGTGGAACCATAATTGTGAAGATGTTTCCAAAGGTGTTTTAACTATAAATAAAACTAAATGTTGTGAGCAATAGAAAAAATGAGAAAGAAATAACACGGTAAAGTGGAAAACTCTATCATCTTTATACTAAAGATTTCAACGTGATTATTTTTATTTTAAGCTACACAATGCAGAGAAGCAAACACTTTCAGGGTTAAAATTATGTCTGTGCAGGATGCTCAGGAATGTCCTCTATTTCTTAAGGTTTGGGGATAATGGGAGAAGGACCTCTCTCTTCTGGTAGAGGGAGTAAAATCCCTCTCAACCATACTCAAAATTGTATGGTTTTATTTTTTTTGTTACACTGTGCAGCTAGCAAATAACCTATTCCTAGTCACTGTGGCAAGTTCATCCTAGTCTCTGGAGACATCTAAAAGAGGGAATGGAGCACAAGGAATTTGTGAAAAGAACTTGACTGAACGTGAAGAAGCAACACAGGTTTTGTCTTAACATAGAAATTACAGTTTGAACAAAAGGCCCATTGCCTTTTTCTTTTCATTTTTCCCCTCTAGAATCTGCAGTATGGTGGATGCTAGCACTGATTTAACACCTGTCTCCATCCTCAACTGGATGAAAGGGAACTCAAGAGATGACATGTCCGAGGAATTTGCCCCTGCATTCCAGGGGCAGCTCACACAATGGTGGGAAAGGCAGCTGAACTGCCAGGCAGGGTGCCTGGGGAGGATAACGCCTCTGATCTCAGAGCCCCAGGTGTGGGGGGTGCTGCAGAAAGCCGGGTTATTGGAGCATCTTTGCCTTCAACACTCCGTTTGCAGCGCTTCTGCATCAACACAACGTGTGCAGTATGCTGTGGTAACCTAGAAGAGTGGGGTGGGTGATTGTAAAATTGTTTCAAGTCCTTCAAAACAGGTTTGGAAGAAAGAGGGGAAATATTCTTACCTAATAGTCAGGTCTCATAACATTTCACAGTAGCTCAAAGCTGAGGGAACTAGTGAAGCTGTGAGACACAGAAATAATCTCAGTGCTTTTGCTTTTCTGCACCTATTGCTACAACAGAAGTTCTTTGCTTTCAAATTCCCAATTAATCTGTATGATGCCATTGTTTTTTTCCTAGAAGCGGACCTGGCAAAAAACAGTTGAAAAACAGAACAAGAGAGACGCAGTCCAAAAATTATCATCAAAGGGTGTATAACTGTGTGTTGTTGCTGACACTGCAAACTCACTCAGCTATGGTAAAGTTTGGAGAAGAAATAGATGGAGAATATATATACTCTGTGCATTTTGAACTACATGTATTGAAAGCATAGTAGTTAGGAAGAGGCTAAATCAACATGGCAGCCTGCTGGCTGTTCCCTGGAATAAGGTGTTGCTGTCCCCTGCAGCTATAATGCATCAATATAATACTATGCAATCAATAGCACAGGCCTGTAAGTGTAGATCTAGTTAAGGTGGTATTTGTATTAAACACTTTAATATTATTAAAGTTTACTATTGCTGCTCTAAACTCTGAGGCAAACTTCTACTACTCTGCTATTTATGTCAGCTGAACTTTCCATGACCAGTAGCCTAGTTAACTCCTTTTCATATTTCCTGTGTCATTGACGAAAAGCTTTCTTGTTCTATGGTATGAATAACCATTCTTGGTACATATTTTCCCAGTTTATACATTTCTTTGTTACTTTAAGGAAAATCAAAGAAGATTGGCCTGCTACTTGTTGTGATGGGTGCTATTGTATTATTCTTCCCCTTCTGCTTATAAAATAAGGAGATGGAAATCAGGATGCAGTTTAGGATTTTTGTAGTCAATAAATGGGGTATATATTTTGGTAGATAATCCTTCTGTCGAGTGAACTTGTCACTTTCTCAGCTGGTGTGGCACTTGTATTGAAACCAAGATATGAGAATATGATAACTTTGTTGTTCTAATTAGTAGTGGCCTTTTGTGTTTAATAAACTGAGCTGGCTGAGTCTGAGTGCCCCCTCCTCCTCTATTTACAACTGATTTTTAATAGTCAACAAAATGTATAATAGGACGTAGTTCCCCCTAAAGCTTGGGTTTATTTGGGATTCAAGTAATGCCTCTGGCTGTGACTTCAGGTGTTCATGGGGAATTTCTTGGCTCCTGTGAGCCATTAAGTTAGTCAGGTCAACAAAATCCTGGGATTACTGTTTTCAAGAATTGGCTGCACAAAGGCTTTAGCAGCTGGGTAACATCTTATGAGGGTGTCCCTGGCACAGCAGAGGAGACTCTGACAGCCTGTTAGGTGCCATAAGTACTTCATAAAGCATTGCAGGACAGTGGTGGGAAGCTACTGTTGGCCACGGAAAGGGATGCCTTCACACTTGTTCTGCAGAGGGCAGCTCATACCTCCAAAGCAACTACCACCAGCACCATCCACTTCAGAAGTCCAGGCCTCTGGCATAAAAGATTTCCTGCTGCTCAGCTGCCTAGACAGAGCAACCGTAATGTTCAGTGTTTCATCTAGGTGACAAGACCTACTCATCTATTACAGCTTTTTGGAAGACACAATATATCAGAAAGACCTGCAACTGTAAATTTGGCTCATGTGTCCAGCCTCACTAGAATCAGGTACTTCTATGGGACCCACTCATTTAGATGGGTAAGGATCCCAGTTTCACTCTTGAGAGGAAATATACTCCTTTCAGAGTATGAAATTGTTGACACTTTTTTGATGATGCCCTAGTTAGCTCTGGAAGAACATTCCCTTTACAAGGAAAAATGGCAGTTCCTTTTCTTTGGGCCAAGAGAAGAGAAAAACTTTACTTGTATGGAGAAGTGGGTAAACCAGGTGCTTACTAAGATTTTAGACCCACACATTTGCAGAATGATGTGTAAATAGCTGAGCAAGCATTATCACTCCAAGGCATAGCTGTGGTCCATGGCACTGTTCTTCACTTGCTTTCCTCTTGTCCACTTGTGTGGAGGGTTTATTTTGGTAGACAGCAGGTGGTATAGACCATCGTGACATCCTTAGCCCTTCCACCTCTGTCGCCTTGTCAGAGGCTGTGAGAGAGAAGTGGAACCAGCCACAAGTTTGATCTATACATTTGCCTCTGAACTCTGGGGCACACAATACTGTAATAAATACCTCACACAGCTAGCGAAAACTGTTGTACCATAGCAACACATGTCAGGAAGACTACTTGTTCTAGCAGGAGTTTTCCAATGAAACAGAAATAAGTTCAGTGGAATCGGCTTGCAGTATTGCAACTAGAGCAGCAAACCCTGCCCAAGGGGACCTGGACATCAGAGCCATCAAGGGATGAGTTGGTTTTGAGGGGCAGATTCTTCACTTGGTCACCCTCCCCCAAGAACATTTTAGTAAAGAGAAAATGTGGCTGGCTGACAGACATTGTTTTGGGTATTTTGCCACTGTTCAGCCAAGAAAGAGAAAATATGAATCAATCAGAGAAAGTGCTTTAGAAAGACATATGTTTATGAATAAGCCTAATTCCTGCTTTGGACTGATTGCACTGCAAGAGTCACTGATCTAAACCAGAATATCAACTTCAGAAAAAATCAGTTTAGTAAATGAAATTGTATAATTGTTCTCCCTCTGTTTTCCCTTCTTTCTCTCTTTTAACATTCTGGCTAAAATATGTTAAAGTTAATTATCTTAACTTACCTGTACCTAAACTAGAGAAATATACATTATTTCAAGGATTTCAAACCATCCAGAGTTTACTCTTGGATTCTGCTTTGGGAGAAATATTTCACTTTCCTATAAGTTTATACAGTTTATACTTTCGCTTAACTGTTTAGATATGTAGTATACATTCAGTCAATTAAACTTCAGACCAGGTCTTTAAGTGTTATAGTTCAGTATATTTTCACTAAGGCTATAACAGTTTATTCCAGTGAAGTATATCTAATGCATTGCCGAGTCATCTTTGAGATAAATCCATCAGCACTATACTTTTGTTAAGATTACATGTGAAGTCTAAGGTGGGCAGAAGAGCATTGCATTGATTAATAATTTGCAACGTATTATAGATCTTGTTCCGGAGGGTGTTCGGCCTAATCACTCTGCTCTCATCTGCAAAATATGAATCACTGCTCCTTGGTGGAAGTGCTTGTGGGAGCCAAGAGTTGTGTATGTTGAAATGAAGAACAGACTATCCATCTTAGACACTTCTATAAATTTCCTCTCTGTGCCATAGCACCCAAACATGTTTAATATATTTATCCTTGCCAACATCCCAGAAGGTAGGAGAGTGTTATCTTTACTTTATGGAGGAAGAACTGAAGGGTAGTGATAGCAAGGAAGCATTCAGGAAATCTAGGACGGAGAGCAATTAAATCCCTGTCTCTTGGGCACATTCCAGAGCCAGGTACTCTCTCCTGACTATCCTAACATCCTTAATGGGTCACATTGCTTTTAGGAGCAAAACTGCAATAACTTTATATGATCCATCTGCTTTTTATGGGAAGAAAGAGCTTCATAAATAGCATGTATTCACTAGATTTATCTGTGTTTTTTTTTGCAGGTGGGAGAAACATTTGTTTAAAAGAGATTCAGATGATTGGTGGAGCCAATGAATATGTACTTTTCCACCAGTTCACAAAAAGGTATTGCAGTTGAAAAATGTGGATTTTTCTCCATCGTCTCTGAATTATCTAACACAAGAGAATTCATTTGAATCATTTGTGTTTCTAACAACCTGTATTAAAGCAGGTGCAAACCTTACCCTTTTGTGGAAAATCTTCCTGCTAGGAAAAAAACAAAACAGTGTTAGCATTTCCAGCAGCTTTCCTACTGCTGCCTGGCAGAGGGCAAGCAGAGCAGCTTTCCATTCACTGGTTATTTGCTAAGCTGCACCCTCCAACAGTACAGGATCTGTGCTTTGGCTCTTCCTCTCTCATGTCATGTTTTGAGTAATATGGCCTATCACCAAGTCCTCCTACTCAGTTATTGGCAGCTTGCTCTCCTGGAGTATTGCTGCAATCGATCTTTGGACTAGAACCTCAGTCTGAGGCTCTTTTATTGTAATACACTACCTACTTTATAACCACGCTATTATAGAAAGTGAGAGAAAAGGGAGAGAGAGGCAGAGAGAGAAAAGGAAAGGTTTTGTGCAACTCAAGCAAATTCTTTCCAAGGAACAGTGAATACATGGGCAGATTAACCGTGGATTGATGTGAACTTTATGTTGATACAGCAAGAATATATCTTGATATTAACTACATATTCTGTTTCTCTGTTACACAGTAATGGTTTACCAGTCATTTTTAAGAATTTCCATAGAAAAGGTATGGGGAAACAAGTAGCAGCTACATTGTGGAAATAAATCAAGCTTCTCTCCCCTTTTTTTCTGCTTTGTGATGTACAAATTATACCCACTCACACTCAGTGCTTTTCTACATGGGGAAGTTAATGCACAGTAATGGTACAGTGAACATGCTAGGCTCCAAGGTGGTCCTGAGTGACTTCCGCTTTGAAAGCAGAGGAAGGTATAGGTGGTAGTAGTTGAAATGATGAATTGACAACATAATCTTCTCCAGGTCAGTCACTGCCTGTTTATTTGCTCCTTTTTGAACTCCACTGGCCTCACAACATCTCATAGTGATTTCCACAGTATCATTATGTCTTGTGGGGTAAAATGTATTTCTATAAGTTTGCTCTAAATCTGCCATCTGGTCATTACTAAGGGTGTTTTATAGAAAATATTGAATAATCATTCCCTGTTTGCCTTCTCTGTACCATTGATGATTTTCTACGTCATAATTAAACTGATTTTCTGAGTATTCAGATTTGACCATTTATTCCCCTTTTCTTCTTTGTCCTTATCTTTTCCCATCATATATGCCTATGTAACTTCATTCTTTGACCTTTCCCAAATACAGCCCATTCATCAGCTCCCCCTCTTCTTCTTTGAAGTGTAACTTTCTGTTCCCTCACCAAGCCCTTGCATGCCAGTGCCCAACAAAGTCAGTCCTGGGCTTGTACCAGCTTCCAGAAATAACTCCTCATTGCCCAGCTTGCCCCCAGAACTTCTAAGGAGCCTCTTCAAAAACATCTGAACTCGTCTTGAGACTAGGATCTCCCCTTCCTACTTGTTCTTCTCACTGCAAAAAAAAAAAAAGTTTACTCAGGACAAGAGAGGTGGAGAGAGACAAAAGTTATATGGAGTTTTCCTAGAGTTTCTGTCAGTCCCTAGGAGACATTTACGACTCCCCTCTCCTGCTCCCATTAGAGAGGCCCATTCCTACTGTTTGCTTTGTCATATACCTGCTCCATCATCTCTTTTTCCATGTAGAAATGTCCTGACCTATTTAATCTCCCTCATTTCTCTGTGATTCTTCTCAGTATCTTTCCTAATGCTAGCATATCTTTTTGCAAAAGAGGTAACTAAAATTACCAGTAGCACTCAAGATGCAGACACACCATGCATTTATATAATGCTACAAGCATGCTATCTATTTTATTTTCGGTTCCTTCCCTACTAATTCCCAATGCACTATTTGCCACTTCACTGCCATGGAACTGACTTTTCAAAGCACTATTCGTAATGACTCACAGATCTCTTGCTAAATTGGAAATAGCTAATTCCCCTAGCTAATAACTAATTTAGAGTTCATCACTGTGTATATAGTCATACAGATAGTTGTTTTTTCTCCTTCATGCACCTTACTTGCATTTATTGACATTTCATTTGTGATTTTCATTGAATTTCATCTGTGATTTTATTGCCTCATCACTCAGTACTGTGAGATCCTTCCATAGCTGTTTGTAGACAATTGCACATTTCACTATGCCAAATAATTTTCTGTCTTCTGCAGACTTCCTTGCCTAATTTTTAACTTTCTTGTCCAGATTACCTTTGACAATTTTGAAAAGCATACATAGAATCATAGAATCATAGAATTGTTAAGTTTGGAAAAGACCCTTAAGATCATCAAGTCCAGCTGTTAACCTAGCACTGCCAAGTCCACCACTAAACCATGTCCTCAAGCACCACGTCTACCTGTGTTTCAAATACCTCCAGTGATGGGGGCTCAACCATTTCCCTGGGCAGCCTGTTCCAATGCCTGACTACCCTTTCAGTGAAGAAGTTTTTCCTAATATCCAACCTAGACTTCCCCTGGTGCAACTCGAGGCCATTTCATCTCGTCCTATCGCTTGTTACTAGGGAGAAGAGAGCGACCCCCACCTCGCTACAACCTCCTTTCAGGTAGTTGTAGAGAGCAACAAGGTCCCCCCTCAGCCTCCTCTTCTCCAGGCTAAACAACCCCAGTTCCCTCAGCTGCTCCTCGTAAGACTTGTTCTCTAGACCCTTCACCAACTTTGTTGCCCTTCTCTGGACATGCTCCATCCCAGTACAGATCTTGTGGGACCGCCCTGGTAACATCCATCCATCATGAAACGTCACAGTTTATCCTTGCTCTTTTTTTCCTATTTTTCAGCCAGGTATTTATCCATGTCAGGACAAATAGACTGTTTTCATTAGCTCAGTTTATTTGAACCCTTTGTGATGGACTCTCCCAACAGACACCTCCATTATATCTTTCCAGCTGTCCTTGAGCTGTATATAGTAAACCTGTACCATGTGGCATGTAGGCCAAGTCCATGGGCTTCCTTGATCTCTGGAGAGATGTAACAGTTGAAGAAGACTAAGAGCTGTCAAGGGGAAGACTCTCTGGAGTCTCAGCATCATAGTGATATTGCAGGGTCACAGTGCTACCGTACAATGCCACAAAGAGACCAAGAGGCCCACAGGGATTAGATCCTGGTATCTCTCCATCGCCAAGCACTTATCCACAATGTGAAGAACTGAATTGCTTTTGGAGTAGAGTACCAGCACAGATTTTAATTTTGTTTAGGATGTGTCTGGTGTATCAGAAAGTGCTGCTGTTAGAGCAGGTATAAGTAATTCTAAGTCTTAATTTGTAGATCATGAGGATACACTGAGGTCCTGAAACCTTTTGTTCAGTATACAAGAACCTGATAGAAATAAGTCTGTAAGACTGAGGGGAAAAATATTTCTTATGTCCCTATGGCGTATTCAGGTACAAGTAAATATGTGACTCTTTGAGTCTTTATTTTAGAGCATAAGAAAACTTCTGCAGCTATGCTATCAACATATTTTCCTTGCACAAATGTTGTATTTTTTTTTTCCTTCTACTGATGAACTAACAGGTCAGATCAGTCATTTCTGAATTCTTTGCACCATAGAATCATAGAATGCTTTGGGATGGAAAGGACCTTTAAAGGTCATCTAGTCCAACCCCCCTGCAATTGGCAGGGACATCTTCAACTAGATCAGGTTGCTCAGAGCCCCATCCAGCCTGTCCTTGAATGTTTCCAAGGATGGGGCATCTGCCACCTCTCTGGGCAACCCGTTCCAGTGTTTCACCGCCCTCATTGTGGAAAATTTTTTCCATCAATATGAGATTCAACTGTACAAAAGTCAACGCAGTTTAGAAGGAAAATAAACTGTTGCATGTGTTGAGAGCAATTGCAAGGCAATGTGAGTTACATGTTCTAGCTGCTTTGGATCTCTTTGCCAATCTGCATCATACTGCAGAAACAGCAGATTTTAAATCCCGGTAGGATTAGTCTATTATTTTAATACCTATTAGCTTTTCCCTCTCAGTATGACTGACTATTTGTTGTCCCTTTTCCGAAGCAAAAAATGATTTAATCCAAAATCAGGCATATTAAAAATCCCATCCCAAACATAGCCCTCTACCCTGCCTCAGCTTGTCATCCATGTAAGGATTTGTAAGTATAAACAAGTTCAAATGTTGAAGGGAAACAGGACAATAAAGGACATTTGCCCAAACTTCTAGGGCTTATAAACCCAACTATGGGACTTCTGGATAGAAAAAAAACAATGGTTATATTTCACTTAACTTGACCTTTTAAGCTGCCAATCTTTTTATATATAAAACATCTTTATATGGTGGAGCTATTCTCACTGTGCTTTTCTAACATGTGTAATGTTTTTTAAGTGAGGTCCTAGATGAAGGGCTGAAACAAGTAAACATTTACAGCACAATCTGAGCACGACAACATGCCACATGTCTTCACAAAAATGTCCAACAATAAGATTAGTCTGGAATTCCCAACCCATTTCAATTAATCATAATTGCACGCATACATTAGCAAGGAAACCTCCTTTCTAGATAAAATGCAACTGCATGTTCTGACCTGGTAACCTTTCCTCCAAAACTACTGGTACAGCTCAGCCCTTCCTTGAAACGGCATAGTTTTCCATAGCTCCTTTCCCTCTGGGATCAGCAGGGTCAAAAGTGTTTGGAAATGTACTGAAAATGCTATTAGTTTATTTTTTTAAGGGGGAAAGAGGTCAGTGATGCCAGGATATGACTCCATTAGTGCTTTTTTTTTCCCATGCGCCTTCAGAGACATATGCCCAAATGATATTCTACACAACCACCTTCTGAATTTTGTCATGAAAGCAACATAAGCATAGAGCATGAATAATAGTCTCAGTAGCAAAAAACATGCCTTGGCTATTTGTGCACGAGGCCCAGCTGTACATCCAGCGAAGGCAATCGGAAACCTTCCGTTAACACGGGGGCAAGAAGCTCGGGCCTCAGAGTAATTCCTAATACCAAAGTGAATTAAATACTACCTTGTATTAGTAATATAGAAACATGTGGCTCTTGGGGAAAATTCCCAATGCCCTTACTCCAATTTATAGCCCTCTCATCACCAAGCAACTGATCAGAGAGAAAAGATCATCTGGAGTTTCAGTGGCTGCCTGAAGCAGCTACTGGTTTCTGAGAAACTCTGACATTGAAGATATTTTGTATAGGAAGAAGGGAGATGTTAATTTTCATGGGCTTTGATTTGTCTGCACCTGTGTTTTGATGTATCTATCTAACCGTCTCAGAATCAAACAAATCTGGGGCTGAACTGCTGGAAAATTGAACCTAACTCCCTTGAGTTCAATGCCCTGCCTAAGAGGCTGGTTTTCATCGCTTCAGTGAGAACCTTGTGTCCTCTGGGTTTGACTCCACATAACAATTTCTTTCCATACAGGTTTCTTGTTAGAGTCCTATGCCTGATATAACTTAGTCCTCCATCCACACATTTCTACAGCTGATGTATACTAGGATGTACTCTAAACAGCTGCACCCATATCTGCATACAGCATCAGTGGCTGTACAGGTAATTAGCACTTGCAATTACGCTGCATTTCATGCTTTGGGGACATATAGAGAAAAAGGGCATGGACCTGACCTGTCATTGGCATGCAGTGTATGAAGAAAAGCAAGAGTGGGACAAACAGGGCTCCTGGCTTTAGGAAGGGTAGATTACTCTGGGTCTCAGGCTGTGTGTCAACCACCACAGATTTCCTTCTTCCAGCAGTTCCTATTCTCCTCTATTACTTTGTTGCTCTTGCTGAGGCCTGAACTCTTTAAAGGAAGAGAAGAAACAAAGTAGGCTTTTGTTGAGAATGTCCTTGGAAATAGTAGTCAGAAAAAGTTACATTTAAAAATATGTTCCAGCTGTCTAGCATTTCGCAAAGTTAAAAGCTAGCCTGGGCCTCAGAGACCTTTCTCTTTTTAGTTACACAAATAGTATCAACAACTGTGTTGGAACTATTTGCGTAAATTAAGGCAATAGAGAGCTATCTCAAACTCAATCTAAAACTATACTTTAACATGTTGCTCCCTCTATACGTATATGTATGCACTGTATACCTTTCAACTTGGGTAACTGTTATTTGCTCATAGCTTTTAATTTCTCTCTATTATTTAATGCTCTAACTGTTGAATTTTGCTGGATGTTGCAAATCATATAGCATAAAAACCTTCTGTGAAGTTTGAACTAATAATTTATTGTCATCCTCAGGGACACTTATGTTTTTCCTTCCCGTAAATGAATAAAAACCTTTTTTTTGCTTCTTTCATGTAAAAGGCAATGTTCTCTTGTGGATAAGACCTGGAAAATTAAAGAGACCTGAATTTCTTTCTAAGCCATTTATTTGCTCTGACCTTGGGTGAGTCATCTGGACATTGTGTGCTTCTATTATGCCAGTGGTCAAAAGTGGGTATAAAACCCACATGTATCCAGCTCTTCATATGATTGAGATATGTAGATGGAAAGCATTAGGCAAGTGCTTTGGGTGTCCACTAATTTCCTTTTAAAATCTGGTTTATTACAGGAATAAACAGTCTTATTTTAAAAACATTTAAGAAGAGATTAAAGAAGAAAAAGAGAGGACACAAACTGAAGGCCACCCAAGTCAATGGGGAGGTGCACCCAGATTTCAGCAGGTTTGAAGCAGGCTATTAGTGCCAAGTGTATTAAACAGATGCTGCTGTAGGTCAAACATTCTACATCTCATTAGCCACAGTCCACTTTACTGTAGGACTTATGTGATCCCAAACAAATGGCCTGGCTGAGTCCTTTTCCTGCACAAATCTTCACTGAATTCATGGAGGGAAGGGACAACCTATATGCATCTTTTTCAGGATCAGGGCTATATTTCCCTTCCAACACACTGATTGGAGGAATGCCTCTTTGGAAGAATCTGAGTGTTTAAATATCCCAAAAAGCAGAAATACTGTAATTCAGAGACCCATTGTTTTAATTAGCAAAACACTGAAGAGCATGCTGCATCCCTCCTTAGCTGAGCTATTCTTTGGCTCTTTGTTCAATTCTCTGGATGTTCAGTCTATGAACATTATAAGCATGTGTGTCCTTATCCTTACTTTAAAAGCTTGTTTGTGCTTCATTATGAGCTATTAGGGAGCACACATCAAGCGATAGTTTTGGCAGGGATACAGGAATTGTTTCACATTCTGGCAGGGACAATTCTCTCCTACAAAACACAAAGCTTCATGGTCAGATCTGTTGCTCCCTCCCTGCTCCTGAGCATGCTTACATTAGGAGAGCACCTCTTTGAAGGAGAATATGGCAAGGAGTCAGTCTCAAAAGGTCAACTATAGCTTTAATGTGCAAGGTATTTTTCCCTTATCCCAAATTTCCAAAAATCATAGAATCATAGAATTGTTTGGGTTGGAAGGGACTTTTAAAGGTGATCTAGTCCACCCCCCCTGCAATAAGCAGGGACATGTTCAACTAGATCAGGTTGCTCAGCGCCCTGCCCAACATAACGTTGAATGTTTCCAAGGATGGGGCATCTGCCACCTCCTTGGGCAACCTGTTTTAGTGTTTCACTGCCCTCATTGTAAAAAATTTCTTCCTTATATCTAGTCTAAATCTACCCTCTTTTAGTTTAAAACTATCATCCCTTGTCCTATTGCAACAGGCCATGCTAAAAAGTTTGCCCCCATCTTTCTTATAGACCCCTTTTCAGTACTGAAAGCCTGCAATGAGGTCTCCCAGGAGCCTTCTCTTCTCCAGGCTGAATAACCCCAACTCTCTCAGCCTTTCTTCATAGGAGAGGTGCTCCATCCCTCTGATCATTTTTGTGGCCCTCCTCTGGACCCACTCCAACAGAATCACGTCTTTCCTGTGCTGAGGACTCCAGAGCTAGACACAGTACTTCAGAGGTCTCATCAGAGCAAAGGGGCAGAATCACCTCCCTTGGCCTGCTGGCCATGCTTCTTTTGATGCAGCTCAGGATATGGCTGGCCTTCTGGGCTGTGAGTGCACATTGCGGGCTCATGTCCAGCTTTTCATCCACCAGTACCCTCAAGTCCTTCTCCTCAGGGCTGCTCTCAATCCCTTCATCCCCCAGGTGCAAGACCCTGTACTTGGCCTTGTTGAACCTGATGAAGTTCACATGGGCTCACTTCTCGAGCTTGTCCAGGTCCTTCTGGATGGCATCCTGTCCCTCAGGCATTGTCAGCCGCACCACTCAGCTTGGTGTCATCTACCAACTTGATGAGCATGCACATGATCTCACTGTCTGTTTCATTGATGAAGATATTAAACAGTACTGGCCCCAGTACGGACCCGTGAGGGACACCACTTGTCACCAGTCTCCATCTGGACACTGAGCTGTTGACCACTACCCTCTGGATGTGGCCATCCAACCAATTCCTCATCCACTGAACAGTCCATCCATCAAATCCATATCTCTTCAGTTTAGAGAGAAGGATATTGTGGGGGACTGTGTCAAAGGCCTTACAGAAGTCTAGGCAGATGACATCCATAGCTCTTCCCTTGTCCACTGATACAGTCACTCCATCATAGAAGGCCATTAGGTTTGTCAGACAGGACTTGCCCTTGGTGAAGCCGTGCTGGCTGTCTCAAATCACCTCCCTGGCCTCCGTGTACCTTATCATAGCTTCTAGGAGGATCTGTTCCATGGTCTTCCCAGGCATAGAGGTGAGGCTGACAGGTCAGTAGTTCCCAGGGTCCTCCTTTCTACCCGTTTTAAAAATGGGTGTAATGTTTCCCTTTTTCCAGTCAACAGGGACTTCACCTGACTGCAGTGACTTTTCAAATATCATGGTGAGTGGCTTGGCAACTACTTCAGCCAATTCCCTCAAGACTCTGGGATGCATCTCATCAAGTTTCATAGACTTATGTATGTTCAGGTTCCTCAGGTGGTTACAAACCTGATCTTCTCTTACAGTGGGAGGGACTTTGCCCCCCAGTCCCTGCCTTGCAGTCCCTCCCCTCGAGAGGTGTGGGAAGAGAGGCTGCCAGTGAAGACTGAGGCAAAAAAGTTGTTGAGTACCTCAGCCTTCTCCTTGTTCATTGTTATCAATTTGCCAGTCTTGCTCATTGCGGGGGTATGCTTTCTTTGACCTTCCTTTTCTGGCTGACATACCTGTAGAAGTCCTTCTTATTCTTTGCATCCTTTGCCAAGTTCAGCTCCATCCATGCCTTGGCCTTCCTGGCCCCGCCCCTACACAACTGGGCAGCATTCCTATACTCTTCCCAGGATACCTGTCCCTGCTTCCACTATCTGTGCATTTCCTTCTTGCCCTTTAGTTTGACCAGCAGGTCTTGACTCATCCATGCCAGTCTCTTGCTTTCCTTGCCTGATTTCTTACACCTGGGTATCGAGAGCTCTTGCACTCTATGGAAAGCGTCCTTAAAGACCTGCCAGCTCTGTTCTGCTCCCTTGTCCCTGAGGGCAGTTTCCCAGGGGGTCCTATTGACTAACTCCTTGAAGAGCTGGAAGTTTGCTTTCCTAAAATTCAGGGTCCTGACTTTACTCTTTGCCTGACCCACATCCCTCAGGAATGCGAACTCCACCAGTGCATGATCACTGCAGCCCAGGCTGCCTCCAATCTTGACGTCACCTATTAGCTCACTTGCGTTGGTGACCAACAGGTCCAGTATCGCATCCCCTCTGGTAGGGTTGTCTATTATCTGGCTTAAGAAGTTATCCTCAATGCATTCCAGGAGTCTCCTGGATTGCCTATAGCTCCCTGTGCTACTTTTCCAGCAGATGTCGGGGTGGCTGAAGTCCCCCAGCAGGACGAGAGCCTGTGAGTGCGATGCCTCCTGTAGCTGGAGTAAGAAGGCTTTGTCACTAGGCTGCCCTTCATTGGGTGACCTGTAGTAGGCACCAACCACAAGGTTCCCTTTGTTACCTTGGTCTCTAATTCTTACCCATAAGCTTTCTACCTGCTCGTGGCTATTCTTCAGAGACAACTCTTCACACTCTATCCATGTCTTGATGTAGAGAGCAACCCCTCCACGCCTCCTTCCTTGCCTGTCCCTTCTGAACAGCCTGTAGCTATCGATAGCCATACTCCAGTCATGGGATTTGTCCCACCAAGTTTCAGTAATGGCAACTAGGTCGTAGCTTTCTAGCAGCATGGTGGCTTCCAACTGCTCCTGTTTGTTGCACAAATAACAGCACAAAAATCACTTCAGCACATCAGAAACTCAAGAACTAGAGAGAGGTGTAGGTATTAGTATGTTTTGAAGTAAAGGTGTTGTCAGCAACTTCCAGGCTTGGGAGAAGAGCTGGCTGAAAAACATTACAAATGCAGTGTTAGGAAGCTTATGTGTGATTAGTTAGAAATTTGTGGGCAGGACCTCCCATAATACGGTGCTTCTCAGACTGACAGCAGGTAGAGATGAACAGAGACCATCATGAGCACTAAGTTATGCAAAAGCAGTTGTTGCAGTTCTTACATGCTTCACCTCTTGCAAACTGGACAAGCTCCAAAAGGCATGGAGTTTTGTCAGAGAACTACCATAAAATCTTATATGAGCTTTGGCTCTGGTAACTGCTATATTTTTGGCTAATATATCCTACTCAGAGTGTAGATACTTTCCAAATCTCTCCATACTCCCCCAAATGGTTTGCTTTCTTGGTTATTCTCCCTGTGTCCCAGGCAGAGGCTGTAGTTCCCCACTCTGAAGGTGGTATGATGTGAAAAACTAGCCTGGCAAAGCAGAAAACACCATGGTCCCTTCCTAATTGTAAAATCATAATCATAAAATGACCCAGCAGAAAATAGCAGAAGTGTATTAAGTAGTCCTGGTTTAAATTCTTGACAGTGAGTTTCCTGAGGGCAGAGACACTATCAGTGCTATATGTACATCTGGTGGCCAGCCCAGGAGAGAGCTGATTCTCCATTGGAAACCTCTAGCAAAGCAATAATTTCTTGGAAGGCACCAGACCATAATGCTTCTGCTCCTAGAAAGTGTTTGTCTCAATCCCGTTGGCTGAGGAGGAGGCTGAGGATGTGGGGGATGCTGTTTGAGACACCTGTTGCAGCACCAGCAAGGAGGCTGTGAATATGCACGGACACAATCACCAGCTATGGCAGAGCAAGATGCCCCCCAGGGCAACCCAGAGCACAGGATAGGCTAATGCCACCTGGCTGCTCCCCAGGGATGGAAAACAGGGTATGGGGACAAGGTCTTTTCTGCTGCCCTGTGATGTGCTGTGCCTGGGGACTTCACAACTCATGCCAGAGGAGTTGAACTGGCTGGTGGTGTCAAAACCATATCTGTGATTGCAGCGGTGGTTTCTGTGCCTGGGGAGCAGTGGTGGTGGTAGCTGCTCTTTCACAAACCGTCTTGGCTAGGGGACCCTCACCTGTGATAGCTCAGATAACCATGCAATGTAATAAATGCAGGTAATTCTGAACAACTTTTTGAAATCCCCAGACCTTGACTGAAACTCACTTAAGCCAATTCCTATTAACTTCAGCTAGATTTGAAGCAGGCATTGGGATATTATTTTTAAACCTATAAGAAAGTAATTTCAACTTCAATGTTGTTATAAACACAACAGAGAAAGGCACTAATGCCTTCAAAAGCTCTCAGCTAATTTACAGAAGCTGCGACCAAGGCAAGGAACCGAGCACTGAGGGACAAATCTGATAACTTAGAATCATAGAATCATAGAATTGTTAAGGTTGGAACAGGTTTGTATCTGTTAATCTGGTCCAACTAGAACTTAATCTGGCTACTGCTGTAAAAGATGATAAAAAATGTTTCTATAAATATATTAGCAACAAAAGGAGGGCTAAAGAGAATCTCCATCCTTTATTGGATGCGGGAGGAAACATAGTGACAGAGGACAAGGAAAAGGCTGAGGTACTTAATGCCTTCTTTGCCTCAGTTTTTAATAGTCAGACCAGTTGTTCTCAGGGTACCCAGCCCCCTGAGCTGGAAGACAGGGACGGGGAGCAGAATGAAGCCCCCATAATCCAAGGGGAAATGGTTAGTGACCTGCTACACCACTTAGACACACACAAGCCTATGGGGCCAGATGGGATCCACCCAAGGGTACTGAGGGAGCTGGCGGAGGTGCTCACCAACCCACTTTCCATCATCTAGCAGCAGTCCTGGCTAATTGAGGAGGTCCCAGTTGACTGGAGGTTAGCAAATGTGACGCCCACCTACAAGAAAGGCCAGAAGGAGGATCTGGGGAACTACAGGCCTGCCAGTCTGACCTCAGTGCCAGGGAAGGTTATGGAGCAGATCATCCTGAGTGCCATAACACAGCATGTTCAGGACAGCCAGGTGATCAGGCCCAGTCAGGATGGGTTTATGAAAGGTAGGTCCTACTTGACTAACCTGATCTCCTTGTATGACAAGGTGACTCGCTTAGTGGATGAGGGAAAGGCTGTGCATGTTGTCTACCTGGACTTTAGTAAAGCCTTTGACTCCATTTCCCACAGCATTCTCCTGGAGAAACTGGCTGCTCGTGGCTTGGACGAGTATACCCTTTGCTGGGTAAAAAACTGGCTGGATGGCCAGGCCCAAAGAGTTGTGGTAAATGGAGTTAAATCCAGTTGGCAGCCGGTCATGAGTGGTGCTCCCCAGGGCTCAGTGTTGGGGCCAGTTCTGTTTAACATCTTTATCAATGATCTGGATGAGGGGATTGAGTGCACTCTCAGTAAGTTTGCAGACGACACCAGGTTGGGTGGGAGTGTTGATCTGCTGGAGGGTAGGAAGGCTCTACAGAAGGACCTGGATAGGCTGGATCGATGGGCTGAGGCCAACTGTATGAGGTTCAACAAGGCTCAGTGCCGGGTCCTGCATTTGGGTCATGACAACCCCATACAACGCTACAGGCTTGGGGAAGAGTGGCTGGAGAGCTGCCCAGCAGAAAAGAACCTGGGGGTGTTGGTCGACAGCCGGCTGAACATGAGCCAGCAGTGTGCCTGGGTGGCCAAGGCGGCCAATGGCATCCTGGCTTGTATCAGAAATAGTGTGGTCAGCAGGACTAGGGAAGTGATTGACCTGTGTACTCAGCATTGGTGAGGCCGCACCTCGAGTACTGTGTTCAGTTTTGGGCCCCTCGCTACAAGAAGGACATTGAGGTGCTGGAGCGTGTCCAAACAAGGGCAACAAGACTGGTGAAGGGTCTAGAGCACAAGTCTTATGAGGAGAGGCTGGGGGAACTGGGGTTGTTTAGCCTGGAGACGAGGAGGCTGAGGGGAGACCTTATCGCTCTCTACAACTACCTGAAAGGAGGTTGTAACAAGGTGTGGGTTTGTCTCTTCTCCCAAGTAACAAGCAACAGGACAAGAGGAAACAGCCTCAAGTTGCACCAGGAGGGGTTTAGATTGGATATTAGGAAAAATTTCTCCACCGAGAGGGTGGTCAAGCATTGGAACAGGCTGCCCAGGGAAGTGGTTGAGCTCCCATCACTAAAGGTATTTAAAAGATGTGTAGGTGTGGTGCTTAGGGACATGGTTTAGTGGTGGACTTGGCAGTGCTAGGTCAATGGTTGGACTTGATGATCTTAAAGTTCTTTTCCAACCTAAATGATTCTATCCAGTGTTTATGAACTGCTGTACTTTGTCAGGGATGGATGACTTATGTGCAAAACCTGTCTGCTGCTCTCCCTCATTTCTTTGCACTGGAAAATGTTGCAAAAGCTACATACAGACTATTCCCTCCATATGCAGGTGATTTCTGTGACCAGTTCAAACTCTGGCTTTGCCCCATGGCTATGTCTCAAATGTAGAATTAGTTTAAATTGGTCTAATCTCCCCTTTGCATAGTTTATGGTCATTTTGAGCCACTCCGTTCTGGGAAGCTGTTGAAAGGAGCCTTGCTCCCTGCCCGGGGGCAACCTCGCAGTTGGGAAAAGGGGGTTTCAAAGGACGGCAGCACCCATTCAGGGTTGGGTACTCCCAGAGTATTTTGGCATGGCAAATATTTGGTTCAAATTAAAAAAAAAACCAACCCAAACATCAGGCAGTTTACCAACAGGATAAAAGGAGACTTGAATCTGCTTGAGGAGGCGTGTTTAGATGAAGTCCTGTATCACACTGGTAATTACACAGACACTGTTATCACAGTAACTCACTGCCAGGTGAGAAATCCCATGTGAAATAATTACACTTAAGCCCACATACTTATGTAAGGCAAGGCAGTAGTAGTAAATGCTTCATCCTTCCGGCACAGAGGGCCAAACTGCTCTGTATTAAATGCAGATTAAAACAAAGCAAGCCAGGCATTCACGTACACAAACCTAGTCTGATTAAGTATGAAGCAGGAATTACAACCCATTGCTGACTGGAAACAGCTATGCATAGAAAACAAGCATAAATACTTTAAATATGTGTGTAGACTTAATAACGTAGAGCCAGAAATTAGATAGTAGGGGAAGAGGGTGGGCTGCAGGTAAGTAGGCTTATCAGGAGATTAATTATCTGCCAAACCACACTGATCCTTGTTTACAGTAAACAGCCAGTGCTTAGTATTCAAGTATTCAAGTCATTCAATTTGCAAGAAGACCTCCACTTTCAGCCTAGTGGTGGCAGGCAACAGAACCT